>NC_141755.1:92014485-92691360 GCF_982258835.1 Parasteatoda tepidariorum | reverse complement strand
AAAACATAAAGGATTTTTTCTATTTTAATAAATGGCTGCTTATTATCCACTTTACGACAATGAAATAAAAGAAGGACCTTTAGGACCACCAGGTGTAGGATTTAAATTAACGAATGATGGTAATTATGATATGGAAAGTAAACTTTTAAAAAATGTTTTACATCCTCAGGAAGATAATGACTCTTCAACTAAAAAATATGTAGATGATTTAAAAAATAAGTGTTTGATTCGTAATAACGGTTATTTTAATGCTAAAAATAAATGTATTAGAAATATAGCTACTCCTCTAGAGGACAATGATGCTTCAACTAAAAAATATGTCGATGACAAAAGTTTAATACATGATGAAAATAATTTTGATGCTAAAAATAAAATCATATCAAATGTAAAAGAACCTGAAAAAGAAGGCGATGTGGTTACCAAAAAACATCTTGATTATTATTGTATACTGTGGGATAAAATTAATAGAAGTTATTATGCTCACAACGAAAGAATATCGAGTGTAAAATGGCCCATAAATGATACTGACGTTGCTAATAAATATTACGTTGATAATAAAACTTTTTGCGCTACCACAGATAGACTTGTTCAGTTTACAGGTGTGGGTTACAAGACTTTTGAATTCAACGAAACTACTTCAAAACTTTTAGATTCAAACTTGAAATTATCACAAAACATGTATATGAAAATTACCATCTTTTTAGCCTGTGACAAAATGAATGAAAAGCCAAAAATACGTTTAGAAAAAGTGAAAGAAGTACTTCTTGATAAAGAGATAAATGTTAATGAAGATTCAATAACTATGTTTGCGTATGGAAAGTTAAATGAAGTTTTAACATTATCAGTGCTAACAGGAGGAGGTTGTAAATTAAAGCCTTATTTACATATTGAAAAGATAAATTTTTCTTCTTAATAAATGGCCAATGAAATTAATTGGAACGACTTTTCTAGAAAGAAACTTTCAGAAGATGTAATTATAAGTTTAGCAGATTATTTAAGATGGGAATATGTGTTTCAATTTTCTGAATTATCTGAAGTTTTAATCGAACGATATGTACAGCCAAATGATTGGTATATTATTTCTCAATATCAAAAACTCAATGAACCTTTTATTGAAAAACATGCCTCTGATGTAGATTGGGAAAAAATATGTAGATACCAAACCTTATCTATCCGTTTTATTGAGAGACATTTAGATAAAGTGACTTGGTATGAAATATCAAGATTCCAAAAATTGGATTTAAGATTTATAGAAAATTATTCTGACCGTTTAAATATGAATGTTGTATCTAGATATCAAAAATTATCAATGAACCTTATAAGAAAATTTCAAGATTATGTAAATTGGGATTATATTATACAATATCAAGATATTGATAAAGACTTTGTAATAGAATTTGTTTCTAAAATAGATTTCTGTCTTTTAATAAAAAATAAAAGTAATATATTACCAGAAGAATTTTATAATTCAAACAAAGAAAAGATAGTTTGTATACTTCTTGCTGAAATTTGTCATAATACACGAGTACCGCTATATGAACCATTAAAAGAATAAATTATTTTAAAAAAAATATTTTTATTTTAATAATAGTTTTTACTCGTAGTAGATTATTTTTTACTCGTAGTAGATTATTTTTTAATTAATAAATGTATTCTAAAATTGTAATTAAAGACTATAATGAACCAGATGAATTTAAAGATCCAAATCAACATCCTCTATTGCCTATACATCCCTTTAGATTAATCATAAATGGTTCTTCCAACAGTGGAAAATCAAACTTATTAATCAATTTAATTTATGACTATTTACACTTTGATAGACTTTACATGTGTACAAAAGACATATTTGAATCTAAGTATAAAAAATTACAAGAAAAATACATTCAATTTACAGATGTAGAATTAGAAGATATTAAAAAATGTAAAGGTTTAAAGAATAAAAAAGAAGTTTTGAAAGAATATAAAAAATTTAAAAAAGATCAAGTTTTGTTTTCTTCCAAACTAGAGGATTTTATTACCGTAGATGACTTGGATCCTTCCTATATGAATTTAGTTGTATTTGATGATTGTATATGTGAAAAAGATCAACAATCTATAGAAGAATTTTTTATACGAGGAAGAAAGAAAAATACATCCCTTATCTATATAAGTCAGTACTATTATAAAATACCTATAACCATCAGAAGTAACAGCAATTATTTTATATTTTTCGATATGAAACAAAAAGAAATTAAACAAATAATACGAGAAATAGATGGTCAATTAACAAAAGAAGAATTTAATAAAATGTATAAGAACTGTATCAAAAAACCATATGATTTTTTAGTTTTAGATTTAGTCAATCCTAATATGAGGTACCGAAATAAAGAATTTGTGTAATGGAAGAATATTTGGAGAAAAGAATTTTTATTCACAGAAAAAGTTATAACTCAATTGAATGGCTACAAATACATATAATTTTTTATTACCTATAAATGACGTGTAAAAGTAATATATTCAAAGTTGGAAAATTAAGTAAAGACGGAAAGTTCAAGTTTTGTTGTAAAGAATGTGGTCAAAAAGGATCTGGCTTTATCAATTCAGCAATTAATAATTTACCCTTTGAAATGCATTTACCAGGACATCAATTTACAGGACCTGGAACACAATTATTACATGGAAAGAAAAGATTAAACGATGATTTAACATATAAAGAATGGAGTAAGCCCATTAACAGAGTAGATGAAATAGCATATAAACATGATGTTTGTTACCTTAAAAATAAAGATACTAAAACTAGAAATGATGTATGTGATAAAAATATGATAGAAGAGTTAAATACAATTCCAAATCCTACAATCAGGGAAAGAATAGAAAGAGGAATTGTTAAACCTATTATCAAAGCCAAAAGAACATTCGGTATGGGTATGATTTATTGTTTAAAATGTAAAAATTTTACTAATACTAAAGATGTTTATGAAGAAACTTCTAAAAATGGAAGATTGACGAGGAAAGGTATATGTGAAGTTTGTGGATCTAAAAAAAGTACTTTTTTAAAGAAAACGGGGTCATAAAAACAGTTTATTATGATCCCGAAAAAGGTTATTGTGGTATCAATGAATTAAAAAGAAAAACAGGTTTATCTCAAAAACAAATTACAGATTTTTTACATGAACAAGATGTTTATACTAGACATAAACCAATTATTCGTAAATTTAAAAGAAGACGAATATATGTATCTCATATTGATGATCAATGGCAAGCGGATTTATTATTTATAAAACCATTTAGTAAATATAATAGTGGAGTTAATTATATTTTAACAGTTATTGATATGTTTAGTAAATATGCTTGGGTTATTCCAATAAAAAGAAAAACAGGCGAAGAAGTATCAAATGCTTTCAAGTTAATATTTAAAGAACGAATTCCAGAGAAACTACAAACGGATAAAGGTACGGAATTTATTAATAAAGATACTCAAAAATTATTCAAAGATAATAATATTCAATGGTTTACTACTGAAAATGTTGAAATAAAATGTTCTATTGTTGAAAGATTTAATCGAACAATTAATGGAAAAATAAGAAAATATATGGCTACAAATAATACAAATAAATACTTAGAAGTACTAGATAAATTAGTTTATAATTATAATAATTCTTATCATCGATCTATTAAAATGACACCCTCACAAGCCAGTCGGACAGAAAATGAAAGTATCGTATACAATAATTTATTTTCTAAAAAAGAAATAAAGAAACCAAAGTTTAAAATAGGCGATAAAGTTAGAATTTCAAAATATAAAGAAACATTTACCAGAGGTTATCATCCTACATTTACAGAAGAAATTTTTATAATATCTGAAATATTGAAAACAGATCCTATAACTTATAGAGTGAAAGATTTAAATGGTGAAGAAATTAAAGGAACTTATTATGAAAAAGAATTAGTAAAATATAATAAGAAAAATGAAACATATAAGATTGAGAAAATAATAAAAAGAAAAGATAATAAGTTATTCGTAAAATGGCTAGGTTACCCTGAAGAATTTAATAGTTGGATAGATGAAAAAAATATTATACTAATTTAGGAATCATTTTTAAAAGCCAAAAGGTACAGTATCATAATTATCTAAAAGTCTACGTTTATCGTATCCAAAGGTATAACGTTTATTTGTTTTAATACTTGAAATATTTCTATCTTTTTCGATTTTAAACTGATTGATTTCTACATCCAAATAATCTGTTTCACCTGTTATTATTTTAGCCCTATTATCAAAGTCTAATATGGTTTCACTCTGATAAGACATTTTAAATCCTTTTACTTTTCCATATACAGATTTATCATTTAATTTATACCCATAATCTTTAGAGGCTCCAGCTATCCAAGATGTAATATATTTATCATTTCCCAATTCATCAGTCCATTCTCCTAACATGCATCCAGTTTCAATTTTATTGGTTCCGTCGTCTATATATACTACACTATCTGTATCATAATAAAGTACTTTATCTCCTAATTTATCTAACATTTCATATAATCTAATTCTGGCAGAACTAGTTGTAAAAGCAGCTATATATATATTAGTATTGAAGTTATTTTTTTCAAATATATCTTTCATTTTATAACTCATTTCCACACAATCGTCATTCAAAAAATTCATATTCAAATCTTTAATAGTATCATTTAGAATAATTCTATAAAAATCTTTAATTTCCATCACATATTCAGTTTGTTTCATGTTATTTCTTTGACCAAACTTACCCCATAAAGAATTTAAACATATTTTAGCTATGAATCTCAAACCTGGATTTTCTTCAATTTTATCTAATTCTATATCTAATTTTTCTTTAACTATTTGTCTGTATTCTTCTTCATTTTTGAAATTGTTTTTCCATTTATCGCATGTTTCTAGTTTAATCTTTAAAAACGTTTTAACATATTCTTTAAACAATTCATTTGTTTTATTTTCAAAATGCCAAACCTCATATATATTCAATATTTTATATCCTTTTTTAACAGCTAATCTGATCTCATCGGTAGTCCACGTTCCTATTAGACATCTTTCGTTATCAGTGTGTTTACACTCAGAATTTCTTATCTCATAACACTGCTTACATTTTTTCTTTTCTAAAGTGGTTTTGAAATGATTACATTTTATTGTTTCAGAACAAGTTCTACATAATGAAAATATTAATTTTTCTTCTTTATAAGGTAATACTGGATGATATAATTTTCTAGGTGGAAGTACTTTACATTTTATTAATCCATACCAATTTTCATCGTATTTTTTAGGATTAAATATTTTGATTGGATGACCTTCTGGATAGTTATCAAAATAATTTACAGTAGGATATAAAGAACATACGTCAATATATCTACCTTTTTCATTACTTTTCATTTCATATTTTAATTTGGTAGGTTCACATCTTCCACCATAAAAAGCATCTCTAGGATTTAAAGGTTCTATAAAATCTCTCTTCCATTCTTTTTTCATGTATTGTTTCATATCCTTATTATTATCAAAATCACACTCCCAGATATTTATCAATTCATAACCCGCTTCAATTATATTTTTATTGATCTTCTTAGTTCGTTTATATAAATCTTCCATGAGCAATTGATTAACAGTGTTTACTTGTGTTCTAGTGAAACATTTGTTACATCCATGCCAGAAACATCCATTAAATTGAAATACTGTATTTTTATAAAATCCATCTACCTTATAACATTTTTCACCTAATTGTAATTTTTTCTCTCCTCCATTCAAAGCATGGCGTATATTAATATTTTCCTTTTTTGATATGTAATCTAACCAAGCTATTGATTTTTTACTGTACTGATCTTTTTGAATGACAATTTCATCAATAGCTATTGTGTTTTCTTTCAAGAATTTATCTCTGTAAATGGCCATACATAGACCAGCTAAAGTTACATATTTAAACGGATCTATATTCACAGTTACTAAGAATAATCTTCTTAATTCTAAACAACCTTTTCTTAAAATATCTACATCAGATCTACAGTATTTTATAAATTCCTTTTGGAAATCAAAAGTTTCATGTTTAATGGAATCATACCATTTATCAAATTTTTTCCTGTCTTCATCAACCATATAATTATATCCATAGTAATATTTATCTGGATATTTACCAATATAATTTTGATTCTTTTGTTTGTTGAATAAATGAGGAAAATAACCCTTGGCCAGTTCATTTAAACCAAATGTTTTAGGAAATTTCTTGAGTGCACACATTGTAAAATTAATAGAATCAATAAATCTTATATAGTAATCATAAGCATTCATATATGTTAGTTTATTTCCTTGGTAAATTGTAAATACTTTAATATGCTTTTTGAAACAATATTTAGCTAAAAATTGAAAATCAAATCCTTTTCCATAATGAGCTATAACTGTATATCCTTCGTGTTCCTCGCAAAATAACCATTCACAAAAATCGTTTTCATTTTTAAATTCTGTTTCGTTTCCATGAAAATCATGACATATAACTAGATTCACTTCATGAATTCCTGTATCTTGCTTGGTTTCAACATCAAAAAATAAGTATTTTCCTGTTTTACATTTCTTACACCAATCTATTTTATTACATTTATTTTTTACACAATTATCTTCACATACACCTCCTTTACTGTTTTCATATTTCATGAAACACTCATGACCTTTCATAACCCATTTCCAACAATTATTACAACGATATTCACCACATATATGTTCTTCTGTTTTCCTTTCATTTCTATTAATATTTCTTTTACATTTTAGACATTTCCATAGTAATTTGCAAACAGTAAAACCTTCTGAATTTTTCTTGTTATGATTATCAAAACAATTTTCTCCTAAGAATTTCCGATTACATTCTTTACAAAATATTTCCTCTCCTTCACAATTAGATTCTTCAACAAAACACCTATCACATTTTAAAGGGCATTTATGTTGATTTGAACGTTTATAACCCACTTTACAATAATTACAATAATTATTCTTACCTAAAAATCCTGTCATTGATGTAATGACATCGAAATGATTTCTATTCTTATATATAAAAATACATGTTGATTTATAATCACCATTATATATAATTTCATTACCATTTTCTCTACAAACTATATTGATCTGAATGTCTAAACATTTTTCAAATATTTTAACTTCTTCTAAACTACACACTTCTAAAGGAATTTTACATACATCATGTAATTTTATAGCTAATGTTTTTTGTAAAACACGACCTTTTTTAATATAAATTATTTCATTACTTGATAATTTTTCAGTACATAATTTATCACTTAACAGTTCAGGATTTTGGATAGCTAAAGCTGTTACAATTGATCTAGCCAAACATATATTATCATCATTTTTTATTTGACAAATACTTTTCTTTTTTGCTGGATCTGTTTCATAATACATTTTTAAAGCCTTGTGTCTACCACCTTGAGGTAATTCGATGACATTAAAATCAAATATACACTCTGTTATATCGAGTTCTTTATATTCAATTTGGTTGGATAATTTATCAATGTATTCATTAAAAGCAGTTTTAGTTGACATCATTTTATCATGAAAAGGTACATTTAATTTAGGATTATGTATAATTACATCTACTTTTCCTGTAATATTTCCAATAGCCCTTTTAAATATATTTCTTAAAATATTATAATATTGTTCAGGTAAAATTTTAGATCCTGCCACTCTATATTGTTTTCTATAAACTTTATATTTTTCAATATATTGACCTCTGAATTCAATAATTTTATAATCTGGTTTAAAGAAATTTTTAAGATTTACCTCTACTTTTACCTTATCTTTTATTTTTTGAGGCCTATACAAAGCATTTAAATTAGTTTCAGTTATTATATTTTTTTCTTCTTTAGGTATAAATTTACCATCTTTATATTTTAAATTATAAGAATCAAAAACTTTTTTTAATTCATTTCTATACTTAGGATATTTATTAAATAGTTTAGTTTTGTTTTCCATATAATAAGAAACATCCAATCCTAAATAATCTGATAAAATAGATTTATAATTTCCTGTACTTTTGATATAAGAAACTACTGATTCAATAATATTTGATTTCAATTTCTTATCAGTCAGGACAGGAATTTTAAATTTAGTTATCAATTCTCTTAGTTTTTTAATACTGAAAGTTGAGAGTACATTACTCAAGTGTTTGAACTCCTTTGTCATGTTACTCATTTATAAGGAAGAAAATTTATAAATACTTTTATAAAAAGGAGTTCATACGTTTTATATGAAAATTACTTCTAAAATGTCTTTGTTTATGTGAATAAGTATAATTTTTACCACAATCGCATTCATAATATATATATTTTCTTTTAAGATCACAATCTATACATCTTTTAAATAAATATTTTTTATATTTGTAAAATTCGTCAGCTGATTTCAAAGTCTTACAATCGCAACAAAATTTATCTTCCATTTATTAAATGGAGTTTTTATAAATACTTTTCTGTCTCTTTAAGAAACGAATTCCAAATTTCATCATAAATGATTTGTTTTTTAGGACTACCTAACTTAATATTATTAGGAATATTATAATAATCACATATCTTTTTCATAAAATATTTATAATTTAAACTCTTTTTAAAATACATATAATCTAAAAATTTTAAAAACATTTCATCTGTTTCAACAGTAAAAACCAAGTTCAATTTTCTTTTTAACTTTTTAAAAAAACAAATTCTCGAATTGTATCTCTGTTTCAAAAAAATATCAAAATCTTTTGTGTCATAAAAAAATTCATCTTCTTCTGAATCGTAACTTATTTTTTTATTCTTAATTTGTTCAAATATCTCTGTATAAACTGATTCCATTTATTTACATAAGATATTTACTGGTAAAATTTTATATTAATAATTAAAAAATAACATATGAAATTAGAGATTATAAATAGATATAGATAATAAGATTAATTTAATGTCAGTCTTTCTTTTATACTACTAGATGACACCACTGTTTCAAAGGAAATCAAAAAGTTTTACATTTTCTCTTGTTAAAATAATAAAAGCTCTTCTTCAGTCTGGGGCCCCGTAGCTCTGTGGTTAAGTCTAAGCTTAGCATCACGTAGATAGTTGGTTCGATCCCCAGAAGCTTTCGTGAGTAGCAGGAATGTTATTTGCGTTAAGCGTCAATAGGGGGATCATTATAAAAGCCATATTATAAAACATCCCACAGAGCGTCATCGAGGTGGGCGGAGACTTGTGGCTCCATGTCCTGGATGTTTTTATGTATTAATGTTGTTTGTATTGTTTATGTATTAATGTTGTTTGTATTGTTTATGTGTTAATATTGTTTATGTATTAATAATATGTATTAATAATATTAGTTATGATTATAATAATATAATTATGTATTAATAATATTAGTTATGATTATAATAATATAATTATGTATTAATAATGTATATGTAATGTTATAACAGTGTCGGCCACGTAGGCTGGGTTGGTGTACTGGGACTCTGGTTCCTGAATTCGTAAACAGCTGTAGGAATCGGAGTCTCAGTACATCAATCCGGTAGGCCATTTTGCCATTTTTTTCTAAATTAATTAATGATGTTTTAATTAAATAGTAAAAATTATTCTTATCGTGATGTTTTAATTAATAGTAAAAATTATTAGACCTAGTAGACTTTTTTGATCAAGTTCCTTATCCTTGTTCTAGAAAACGTCAGTTAAAACTTTATGGTATAACTTTATGACCCCATTATTTTTTAGATATAGATAATAAAATTATATTACAAAAAATGTTCTTAAATAAATGGAAGAATTTAATGACCTCAAACGATTTCCTGAAACATATAAATTAAATGAACTCGAGATAGGTAAATATAATTTAATATCATTGAGAAAAATAAATACAAAATACGGTGACTCTATTATAGCTAGATTAGAAGTAGACAATGATGAGAAAGATTTTTATCTCTCGAAATGTCATGGTGAATTATCTGATAAAGCTATAAGAAAAATTAATAGTGGAAAATATATTTTTGATTTTAAAGGTAAAAATAAATATTACGATTATGAATTACATGTAAAATAAAAAACGATATTTTCAATAAGGTTTTAATAAAATAAAAATTATTAATATAAAAATAAGAATTTTTAAATATGCTGATATTTCATAAAAAATGTAAAATATAGGTCTATTTTAAATTTTTTTAATATAAAAAATAGGAAATCAATAGTAGTATATGGAAAGGGCAAAAGTGTCCTCTAGCCCCCCCCATATACTACTCATAAATTATTTGCAAAACATCAATCATGCAAGTTTTTCAATGAAAAAATCAATCCAATGCACATTTCTTTATTGAAAGATTTTTAAATGTCAAAATGCGATCAACAATAAGGAAAAGTTTTTAAAAACCTCAACCTGCACTTTTTACCTTAATTTAACCAATTCTCAATCTATCACTTCGCTTTGTGTAACTTTGTGGAACATAAATCTTCAACAAATGGACGAATCCATCAATTTTATTCAAATAAAATTAAATATTTCAGATATAACTCGATAGTCTTTGATAGATTCTACCATGAATTGGAATAAATCACGCAAATAGATGGTTTCGCCACTGGAGCAATTCATCCTCATGGTTTAAGCCACGTCTTCAAAACACGTGTCACGTGTAATTAATGGCAACTATGGCAATCGTACCATCGGGCATAGAGTTGTGGCGCAATGGCGTTCTAAATAGATGCAGTTTTGATTGAACATAGCTTTCTGACGAATTGTGATATATGTTCTTGTCCTATGTTCAAGAGGAAAGTTAAATGGTGGAAATATTTCACACTTTTTTTCCTTTCCATTGCTGTGGGTTGGTTGAAATTGATTGCAATGCCTTGAAGTGGGGCTTTGATGCGTATCAGCGGCGCATTTCTTTTACTCCGGGGGATTTAAGTTATGAGGATTTTTCCTCCCAGATAAAAATAGAATGTTTTTATACTTTGTCTCTAATAAGATAAAGCAAGAAAGGTTCATTGCAAGATTTAGTAGAGAATTTCTTTTTATTTTTTATTTTGCGTTCATAAAGAAAGATAACAACGATTTATGTTATATTTTTAATTTATATTGTTTCAATAAAATTGTTTTATATTAGGTGCTTAGTTTTAAAATAGGCTTAGTATGAAAGGTGCTTTTGTTAATGCATCTGTATAGTTTTCCTTTAAAAAAATAAATTAATTTCTCGTCAATAACTCGTTATTCGAGCCGCGATGTCTCAGGGGATGGTGTGTTCTCCTTCCAATCAGGTGAACCTGGTTCGAATCCCAGCGATGGTTGGTTGGTACGAATTCCGCATCTGGCTTGCACCGACCACAGTGCAGACGGGAAATATCCTCAGTGGTAGACGGATCATGGGTCAGGGTCCCTTTGTAGTCAGGCTAACTGTGGGATTTTTTTCGTTGTCTTCCTCTCCATGTAGCGCAAATGCGGGTTAGTTAATAAAGTCTTCCACGAAGGCAAATTCCTCCCAATACTTGATCCAAGAGTTCCTTTGTCTTCTGGATCTGGTTCAAAATTATAAGGCTACGGAGTTGAGCATTAGTAGCCGTAAGCCCAAAAATTGGGTCTGCTGCTCAATGACGATTATAATGAATCGAATGAGTCTTTGATTGCAATTCGTCAATTGATTGCTAATTCGATACTGCTTTAATCTGTTATTTTCTTACACAATTCACATAATTTGGCTTTAGGACAAGAATAAGTTAAACTCCTTTTAGTTAAAATTTTTAAACCGAGTTTTCTTTCCTCCAATTTTTTTTACAATTAATTCAAAATTTCTTTTTCTTGTTTGTTAATAATGACAGTTGATTGTTTGTTCGGAAACGTTTTCGACAGCTTATTTCCTTTTAGAAGAATCTGTTCAGTTATCACGATTTCCAAAACTCTCAATTTCGGAATAAAAATAAACAACAACTTTGGAATAGTTGTTAGTTCAATTGTTTTTAGATTT
Source organism: Parasteatoda tepidariorum (assembly GCF_982258835.1). Lineage (NCBI taxonomy): Eukaryota > Metazoa > Arthropoda > Arachnida > Araneae > Theridiidae > Parasteatoda > Parasteatoda tepidariorum. The sequence continues at coordinate 92,679,397 of NC_141755.1, read as the reverse complement.
TTTACTCACTTTGTTCAAGCTGACAGATCGGTCTCAGTGCTTCACAATTTCCGTTGAATATGAAATATGGTAAATTTATCTTATTCTGTTTAAATGGCATTAAAACTCAACCTGAAACCTCACTCAATCTCAGTGGTAATTTTTATGTTTATTAAACTTGCTCTCATTCTCGGAAAGTATTAGATTTAACTTCGTGTTGGGACCTGCTGGACCTATGCGTCCAGATTGTTGTATAAATGCAAAACTCTAAAGACAGTGTCTTTTGTGTCTAATGATGCATTCCACTGAGGGAAGAAATGTTTAGATTCACTTTCAGATTCTCATTTGCCCTAGTCCGCTTGACCTACAGATAAATCTGATCGAGTTCTGTGCCGTTTATATCAGAAGTTTAATAATCCTCTGGTTAGCTAAGAATATCTTGATATATCCCAAACCGGAGTGGTGTTAGATAATTATATAGTATAACATTTTTGTGCCCATTATTTTTAGTTGGAAATAAAAAAATCCATTTCTAGCATAAGATGAGTCCCCCCCAAAAAAGTCATTTTTAATATTTGAAAAGAAAAAACTGATGAATATAATGAGAAAAAAAAAACCCTTTAAGTGCCTAATACTGTAATTTGATCCGGAATTTCTTACAGTGTAGATTGAGTTCAGAAAAAACTGTAGCAAAATTAATTCAGAAATTGTCAAGTAGACAACTTTTTATTTTATTTTATAACCGTCGTTGAACAGCCGACCCAATTTCATGGGTTTACGACTACTAATGTTCAACTCCGTAGCCTTGTAATTTTGAACCAATCCAAAAGACAAGGAAATTCCTGGATCAGTACCCCCAGAGGTATTGATTTGTTATGGGAGGACTTTGAGACTCGGCAGATTTAACGTGCATCAGTCACCATTTACTACACGGGGAGTCTTCGGCCGGCGAGGATCGAACCCACGACCTCTTGGATATGGGCCCAGCGCCCTACCGACCAGGCTATCCCGGCCCCTAAGTAGACAACTTAGAAAATCTTGATGAACCATTATTAGGACCAGTCAGCCAGCTGACCGAACGGTTAACATGCCTGATTTCCTCGAAGCCACTGACTGCTGGTTCGAATCCCACTCAGGACATGGATGTTTCTCTGTGTGTTGCAGTCTGTTATGTTTGAATGTGGTCCACCCTTTAAACGGACATCTGTGACAGTGTGGCGTAGGTAATGTTGCTCGCCTCCGTGACTTCGTGTTTTGTTTGTCCAGAAAAAATATAAATATATATTTTCTATATAAATTTATATATAGAAAATGCATAAATATATGTAATATAAAATAAATCTATGACCACTAGTATATTTGGTGCCCTATAACTAAATCTGATGCACTCCACAGATGGTTATAGCAAAACTAATTTTGTTATTAACAATTGGATGACCATCTTTGCCCACAGGCTAAGGTATTTTTGGAAAACTCTGTCATTATTAGAAATATTAACTCTATCCAGAAAATATATAATCTAAGTCTAACATAAAATGAATTCCCAAATTTTTTTTATCTAAATGGTCAATAAAATCAATTGAGAACTGATAAATATAATGCTCTGACAAAAACAATCCCTAAGATAAAATCCAATAGAAAACCAAGACAAACCCCCTGATTTTAGAAGCAATGTTTCAACTCCTTTACTGATAAGGTATAACAAACTTTGTTAGACCATTTTTGTGAGAAAATATTGTCCGAGCCGCTCTTTGATGTTTTCATTTTCTGACTCCTAACAGTACTCTCGTATTTTCTAGTTAGGAAATTGCTGGATAAAAGAAGTTTACCTTCTTTTTTTATATATTCTTTTTCTATATTTTTTATTCTTTTCATCTTGTATGGAGGACGAAAAAGTTATAAGAATAAATTGCTTGCTCTACTAGCTAAATAAATGCAATTTTTTTCTTTCGCTATCGCTGAGGTTATTGAGAAATTTTGATAAACTGTTCCTTGCAATTTTATATTTTTTTGCCTTATATGTCAAACAATTGTGTTTTTGGAGAGAGTCACATTTTGTGGCCAATTATATTGGCTGATAGAGCCAATAATAAGCTTCCCATACTTGATTTTGGAAAGATGTGAACTTCATTTTTTATCGGAAATAAGTCTGTATATTACTTTTGGAAAAACTTATTTTGGAAGTTTCTTAGGCATGTGACACTTTTGTTTGTATTGAATTTCGTTATAGGGAAGCAATAAATTTATTCTTTAGACTGTTTATAGCCAAAATTTCAATAAATATAGAGCTTATTGTATTTTTGTAAATGTTGTCAGCAAAACTGTTAAACATGATAATATTAGCTTTTTTTTTCTCTGGAAATGAAAAACATAATTGAAATGTAATGAGTTTATTAATTTACAACATTTTTTTAATGTAATTTTGCTGAAACTTTAAATTTAGATAGTAAATTTTGCACAGTTACTTGCTTTAAGGTTGTTTTTTGAAGGCTCCATCGTGATATAAAATTATGCTTTTTTGCGAATAAGGTGATATTTTTATTGCTGATGTGAGCTCGCAACAGTTATTCTTGACAGTTGGGTCAAGTTTAGCTACCTAAAGCCAGCGCTGCCGATGTTTATTTTGAAAATGGCGCAAGACATCAATATGGAAAAAAACCACAGTTTTGGGGAAATGAAAAGCGTTTGTGGTCTAATTTGCTAATATTTAGGAACTTAATCCAATGCTGCCTTATCTGGGCTTATTAAAATTTGACTGAGAATAAGCAGTGATTTTTATACGTTTCATCTAGGTGAAAAAAAGTTGCCAAATTGGTAGCTTTGAAAAAAAGTTTAATAACTTTTAAAATATTTAAGTCATTTTTCCGTTTTAATGGCAAAATGATGAGTTTAAAATAATCACATTGCCTTAAGGGTAAGGCATCTAAACTGTGGATTTTTTTTTATTTTCCTTGGTTACTTACCTTCAAAAAACAACGTTAAATTAAAATACGTTAATTTGAATAATTGAGGTTTGAAATTAGTGCTTTGTTTTTACTTTTTTAGATTTATTGCAGTTTTAAGTGTAGTGATTGAATTTTACAAAATTTTAATTAATTTTATTACAAAGCAATTTCTAGCATTTTTGATTCTAAATATTTCTGGTTATCTATTATCTGAATTACAAATTTTAGTTTCAGATGTTTTCTTATACACAATTTTGTCACACAATGTACACTGTTTTCAGTCAAGCTGTAATTATTTTGGTCACCTGTTGTTTCAGTAAAAATTTAGTCATGGCTTTTTGCCTTTGCACATAATCATTCTATTGGGTAATTTGGTCACTGTTAGCTTGTAATTTATTTGGTCACCTATCGGGTTTGGTAAAAATGTAGACAAAGCTGTTTCCCTTTTCGCATTGTCATTCTGCTGGGTGATTTGATCACTATTAAATTGTAATTTATTTGGTTACCTATTAAAAATTTGGTAAAAATATGATTGGAAAAATTACCAAATGAATGGTTTGAATATCTTATGGATCATGGTTTTGTATGGTGAATATTAACCAAAATTATGTTTTTCTTATATTAAAAAAAATGTTCCGATTACATTGTGCGGCAATTTCACCAAAATTTTTCTCCATGCATAAAAAAGCTTATATCTATAAATATTCTTTTACTTATTCTACCACCTTATTTGACTGAATCAGGCATTGCGAATTTAGCGAAAATGTGATTTTAACGTGATTACAAAATCAATATAAAGCGTGCTATTCTCGACAAATCCAGTGTCTTATCATTTTACATCTGAATCCGTTTTTGTTGCTCAAACTCTGACAACTTGATTTATATTAGATACTGAAATTATTTTAGATCATTAGGATTTTGTTTACAAATCTTATTTTCGAGCTCAAAAATAATAATAATTTTAGTAATTAAGTTATAATGAAAATCTGTATCATCATTCGGGATTATTTAAGCTACTTTTCATAGTCTAAAACTTATCATTTTAAGAGCGTTTACTTCAGAGAATAAATAAATTTTTAATACTTTGATCTATTGCTACTATATATGTTAAATTTTTTTAAACAAATGAATGCCCACGCTAAGCATTCGCCACCTTGCTAAATTCGTTAAATTTGTAAATTCATTCAAAAAAATTGTGTTTTGGCGAAAGTATTGGGGAATAATTTTTTCTACCGAAAAAAAAATTATATTGCCCTTAATCCTGAAAAAAAGTCAAATATAATTTTTCCGAACAAATCCTGTATTTTTAAATCGATTGCGGTAATTTTCGTTAGATACGTCGCATAACCAATTAGAATTAGATTAAATCTAGATAATGTAAGTAACAGGACAGATCATGTAAGTAGGTGAGGAACTTTGGTAAAATACAGATTAGCGCCTTGGTTGCTGGATAACACGAATTCAAGTTAAAAATTTTTTTTCCAATAGTTTGTGCTAATAAAACAGATTACGTGGAAGTAAGATGCATATTACCATCCAAATAATTTGGCAGAAAATATGCTTTTTCGTGATAATAACATAGATAATAATGTGGCAATAACACAATGCTACCTAAGGTTTATCCTTATATTACTTCTCTATTCTGGAAAGTTATTTAAAAAAAAAAAAAAGCATTTTCCGATTTTCCCCCCCAAAATTATAAAACATCTACATTTTTTATCATCTCTCCTGTTCATTTCTCCCTTACTTCTCCCCAACTGCGAAATGACTCTTGATTTGATTTGCAGTTTGTAAAATAATTCAATTTATTTTGTATTTATGTTTTGTAATTGTATTTTTACTCGAAGTTCTCTATGTGAAAAAGAAATTATAAGAAATTGTAAAGATTTGCCTTTGGCTAAATATTTTGAAATTTGGCTAATAATTTTGATATTTGGTTAATTTATTGGCTAATAATTTGAAGTCTTCAGCGCGGGCCCTGCGAATGCATGTAAAAAGACAGGGGAGAACATAGTGATTAGATTACTAATTTTCCTTCTTTGTATTTTGTCTGACTAGTTGTTTAATTAAACAAATGTTAAGTGCTACATTAGCATGGAACAGATATTACTATCGGTATTTTACGTAATGTATTTACTAAACAGTTTTATATATTTTTTAATTTTAATGCATTTAAGTCTGCCATGTAGTACCTAATAAGACCCTGATCTGTATGACTAATATTGTTTAGGTATATCACTTGTGCAACTAGAGAAATAAAACTAAAGTTCTAAAAATCTAACACTAGGCACAATATAACTTTAAAGAAAAGTAACGAATAAAAGTAATTTTTTCTTTCTGTAACAGAAAATAAAAATACATTCTTGCAAAATTATTGCTATGAAACGTAGTAAATTTAGTTCAATGTAGAATAAACAGCTATTTTAACAGAATAAAGCACGGAACAAATATTACTACTCGTATTTTACGTTTAACATAAAGTATATACTAAGACTCTAATCTGTATGACCAATGTTGTATGACTGATATTGCTTCGATCTATCTCATATCCAACTAAAAATAGAAAACTAAAATAATAGAGATCTAACAATAGAAACAATATAGCTTTGAAGAAAAGTAGCACATAAAAGTACATTTTTCTTTCTGTAACATAAAATAAAAAAACATTCTAACAAATTTATTACTATGAAACTTAATTAATTTAGCTTAACGTAGAATAAAAGGCTGTTAAGTGCAACAAAAGCATGGAACAAATATTACTACTATTATTTTACCTAATGCAAATACCAAACAGTCTTATATTTTAATTTATATGTATTTAAGTTAGCCATAAAGTATATACTAAGACTCTAATCTGTATAACCAATATTGTTTAGATCTATCACGTGTCCAACAGAGTAATAAATCTAAAGTACTAAATATCTAAAAATGGGCACACTATAATTTTGAGGAAAAGTAACACATAAAAATACATTTTTCTCTTTGTATCATAAATTAAAAATACATTCTTGCTGATTTATTGCTATGATACTTAACAAATTAGTTTAATGTGGAATAAACAACTGTTAAATGCAACAAAAGCATGGAACAACTATTACTAATAGTGTTTTACGTTTAGCCATAAAGATATACTAAGATTCTAATCTGTATGACCAATATTGTTTAGATCTATCTCATGTCGAACTAGAGAAAGAAAACTAAAATACTAGAGATCTAACAATAGGCATAATGTAACTTTGAAGAAAAGTAGGTCATAAAAATACATTTTTCTTTCTGTAACATAAAATAAAAATACATTCTTGCTGATTTATTGCCATGATTCTTAATAAATGAATGAATCAAGAATATGGAATAAATATTACAACTAGTATTTCCCGTAATGCAAATACCAAACAGTTTTATATTTTTAATTTTTATGTATTGAAGTCAGCCCTAAAGTATATACTAAGACTCTAATCTGTATGACCAATATTGTTTAGATCTATCACATGTCCAACTAGAGTAATAAAACTAAAGTACTAAATCTCTAACACTAGGTACAATATAACTACAACGATCCAACTGAAGAAAACTGAAAGGAGAAGAAAGGAAAGGAAAAAAAAGAGAGAGAGGCCTACAAACATATAAAAATAAAAGAAAAACACCGAAGCTAGAAAAAATAGACCTAGACTCTGGCTTAGACTGCAAGCAGACATCGATGGTAAAGAAAGGAAATATGTTGTATATATAGAGTAGCAACAGATAGATAGATGTGTAGATATAAAGAAAGGGAAAAAAATGGTTTGCTTGCTGCAAGGTCAACGATATTTTGGTGGATTTTCTGATATACGACAATTTGGCGGTCACTCAACTTCATTCTTGTTCGTAAACTCTTAAAGAGTATTTCCAAACATTGTTTATTTGTTGTTATATTGGAAGAAAAAGGATGGTATTACATTTAATTTGCTCTTTATTAATTTTGTTGAAAATGTTAAATATATTTTTATTTATTTTTTGTTTTGAAATTTAGACATTAAAGTAAAATAAATATCATCTAATGTGTAAGTAATAAATATTTAAAATTTGTCTATTTTTCATGTAGGTAGGGCTAAATTCTGCTAGGAAATTTTGATGGCAAGGAAATCTGAGGTTACATTCTTTTATTTTCAGATTCATTAGATTCAAGATTTTTTTCCCAACCCACATTTTTTTTTATTCGATTGCGAAAAAAGACAACTTATTGGCATATTTTAGATTGAATCTTATGAAAGAAAACTTACAGTAAAGTAATAAAACTGATACTTTCTTATAACACTATATAAAAATATATTGATTAAACGTACTAAGGACTACGCAAGAGTGGGAATATGTGGCTTATTTTTCATACTCAAATATCATTTCATAAGTGTATGGAAGGCAGAAATGTGTATGAGTATTGTTTTCAAAGAATGAAATAAGTGATTAATTAGTTTCAAAATGTTTTTATTTAAAGAGCATTATATTTCATTCTCTTTGTTAAAACAGCAAATATTCTCATTGAATCTATAACGAATTTGTTAATTTTGTGTAGTTAATCATCAATTATCCTATAACACAAATGATTTAATACATTTAATGACAAAGTAACGAATTAGATAATATCCTTTCTTTTCATTTAAGTTAACTAGAAAAAACATTTCCCAATAATTAAATTTACCAATGCAGTCTTAGTTCGTGATAATGTGCGATGAAAGATTTCGTGTCACCTCATGCTAATTAAGCAATGACTATACATTTTATGAATTGACGAGAAATGATAAAAAATAATGAAAAATAGATACTCTTTATGTAGTTAGCTTTAATTTCTTCCCTCCAACATAAAAAGATGGCTACAGATATGTATAATCTATTCCTCGAACTAGCCAACTTAATGGTCAGTACATTGAGGAACTATTTGCCCACCACAAAATGAAACCAAAACAGAAGACATGTTGGTAATTTTTCCTACGAAAACAAGTTATTCTGCAATATTGTGTGTGTGAGGGAAGGACGCTGTTAATGCATTTAGTATTTTATCTTCTTTAAATTGATAGACAGCAACCTTTTTTCGTATCTACAATACAGAGGAGTAATATGTTTATATATCGAGAACGCTCAACATGACTGGAAATTATCCTGTATTAGACAGATGGTACTATGTTCTATGTCTAAGAATAGCAGGTTTATATCAAGTTTCACGGGAAGAACGTTTCCCTATATTTGCGTGTTCTCTATCCTTTTCTTTTGTAACTATTTTGTTATGATTCATAAAATATAGGGCTTAATGGCTAAGTGGTGTGTATTAAAAAGTAAAACATTCCCTCAAATGCCTGTTGTAAACAAAGAGGTACTGGAAGTTAAAGTTCCACAATTTCGTGACCGTTGGTATGATGGTATCAATATGGTCAGCATTGCGCATCTACAGCACTAACTTTTGAAAAAAGTTGGTACCCTTCGATCTAATGCTGGGAGGGTTTCAATGAGCAACCAATCCCAATTCTTCACAATTACCGTTCAGTGCCTCAAGCACTAAGTCATCGTATCCCTTTGAAAATACGAATTTAGATAATATCAAACGAGAACTTCTGATATTTATTTGGAAGAGAGGAGGCTAAACACCAAAAATCAACATAATTCAGAGAAAAATAACTGTTTAAATATTGAGATTCTTGGCGAAATTGCTCATAATTATGATTCTTGGCAAAGATCTTGCTTAGTACTGTTTTCTAATTACTCATACAAGAAATTAACCAGATTGAAGACAGAAAAAAAGAAGCAACAAATTCTTGGAAAGGTAAGGAGATTGCACTAATGTTATAAATTTGCATTTAGCTTAAATGCCATTGAATTATCCTAACAATAAACAGGAGATTGAAATTATTTCGATACTATATAACTTTGACAATAAATAGTTAAATAAATAAAAGATAAACAAATAAAAGATAAATATATAAAGGATAATAAATTAAAGATAAATAAATAAAATGTAAATAAATAAAGTTTAAAAATCAGAGAATGTATGAACGATTTGTAATAATCTGTATATGCTGCAATGCTACAATCAATTCTTTTGTAAGTATAGTAAGTACAGTATACTCTCGATATCTCGAACTTCAATATCTCGAAAACCTTGTCATGTCAAAAAAATATTTTTCCCCAAGGCATTACACATACACCTAATGTTAATTTGAATTCTAATGGTAAAAGGTTTTTTCTCAAAACTATTTCAATTTTTTTTCGATATAGAAAAGGAACTATTTTACAAAAACCAAAAGTTCACTGTACACCAATTATTTTCTATTTATTGCATACTTATTTTTGTTTTACTTCCAAAAGTTAAATTATCATTGCTCTATTTAGACTTTGAGTCAAGTATCATCATTACATACATATTTAATCGTAGTTATTCTTATGTTTTATGACTCTACTTTTTAGAGTAATATTTCAGAATATATTTTTCTACTTTTTAGAACATATTTAGTTCCGAACTTGATATCTCGAAAACTTGCTATCTCGAAATTGTTTTTAAAATTCCTTAACTTTGAGACTGTATTAGGAATCATTTTTAATTTATATTTCTTACGAAAGCTGAGATTTTCTGTGCATTAATATTTTTTTTATCGTTTAATAAACTTCGTAGGAATATTTTTTCTGTTTTCGAGGTTCATTACTTATAATTTTTGATAGATTTTTGCATAAAATTTTAAGACTACAATTTTAAAAGGCGAATTTAAAATAAAATATCTGCTCTTTGTTACTATGTTGGCTTTGTTACTATGACTATTTGTCGCATTGTTACAAATTTCTCCCATTGTAAAAAAAATTTCTATAGTAAATTGAAGAAAATGTTTAAAATGCATATTCTTCATATCTTTTTTTTTCGAAAAACTGTATCGCATTCAATCATTCTCCAATGCATTTTTTCTTCACCCTTCAAAAGCCCTTAAATGAAAAAATTTCCTCTTTCTTACTTTTTCATAAATAAAATAAGAAAAAAGAGATAGAGAATGCAGGATAAATCGGAAAGGATGTTCTAACATTCCATCAAATTCAATTAAATTTCCGACTCGCTTGTGTCAAATCCAGAATTCGAATTTTTCTTCAAAAACCAAAGCCAAAAAGAATCTCCCATAAAGAAAAGAAGAAGTAGAAAACTGAAATAAAGAACGGAGGGAGGGGGGCTTGAAAAGTTTAAGGTGCGTGCGGGGGGTATTTAGGCGGAGTCGAACCTTCTATTTATATTAAACCCTTCTTACATATTCAATGGCGACTGAGACTACAGAGCCAAATGTCCTTTTACCCTATTGGACAGATCTTGGAGAATCTCCTAGGCAACTAGCTGTCTCAAAGACGCATAAGGATGAGGATGCTTAGAGGCAAAGGGGGGATGCTTGGGTTCTCAAATCACGAGTCATCCCCTTTATGTAGATTCGAAGAGAACTCGAAAGAATCGGACTGCCTGATTGGGATTGGTTCCCCTTACCCTTCTGATGTGTCTATTTCATTCGGTCTAGCCTTTTTTCCTTACTCTGGATCTTCTTATTCGAAACTTTAAAAGTCTTTTCGTTTTTCTAGTGGAATTTTTCTCATTTCGCTGGAGTGTCTTTCGATCTCTTCTAAGCGAAAGACTCTTTCCTTGCAATTTAAATATTTACAGAGAATCTGACTGTGGCGGTCGCTTTTAGAGAATTTGCATACTCCTTTCTTTGTCTACCTGCCTTTTGGGAAATCTTTACCTTCAATGAGTTCTGAAGGGGATGATCGAAATTTCGAATTTTTTTCTTCTCTCTGAACATTAAAAATACAATTTTACAAGTATAGTGCTCTTCTTTCCTTCAAGAAAGAAGAAAAACGTAAAATCAGAATGATGTAATCAATGTTCAGAAACTACTACCTCTTTTTCAAAACTCATAGGTGACTAAATTCAAATTACTGTTCTTCTTTAAAATTCAATGAATTTGATTTACATCGTTCAACTCAAGGAGGAGTTAAATAAAAATATCAATTGCCTCCAATTACTAATTACTTTTACAATTATCTCTAAAATCGAAATATTGTTACTACTTGCATTTATCACAAAAAATAGGAAAAGGAATTCAGGAATAGGAATATCAAAAGGGATTTTTAGAAATTACTACTTTTTCTTAAAACTTACACTGAGGAAAAAAAGTTCAAAACTAACATTTACAGTCTTTCTGGTTATATGACAATGTCTAAAAGCCCGGTAATTTTTACCGATTCGCTTTGGTAATGATATTGGGAAAAATAACAATAAAATATAGTTATATAATACGTGATAAAATTTGGTAATTTTATCACGATAACTTAGAACATGGCATAAAAACCATTTATATGGTTAAATTTACTTTTCAGTTTTGTGTTTTTTTGTTAATGTGTTATGACAAGAACTATAATTTTGAAAACCAGAACTTCCATCTAACCGCCATATGAACAAACGAATTACTAAGGAAATGGTTAAAATTCGGTATATTTTGATTTTCAGAATAATATTTTTGATACCAGAATAATATTTTTTAACAAGAAAAGTCATTACCATACAGTTCTGTAATTTTACCAGAATTTTTACTCCGTGTATAATTTTCATCCACATTGCGCTCATCCACAATCAACCAGTATCGCTCATCCTCAATAACCCAGAATGTGTATAGGTAACGCTCATCCGTAATCAAAAAGATTAGCCCTCACGGCTGTAGTATGTACGCAGTTGCAAGAAACTAAGTTGCTTCATTAGATGGGCTTAATTGGAGTGATAAAATTCTGTTTGTTTCACCGTATTAGGTGAAAGCAGTTAATAAACGGTTTTTCTCACAGTTAACAGTTTTATTACCATCTTATTTAAGGATTTTTAACAGTTTTGATGAAGCATGGTAAAATAACAATTAAATAAATTGTTATTTAACCACTTTTTCCGAGAAATTTCAAACAATGCAGATTGCTTGTGCGCAGGTCAATTAGACATTCAAAACCTTAAAACATATTCATAATTAAGTTAATAAAGAAATATATTAGAGACTCGGTCATTGAAATTCCATTCCATTCTGATTACATTCTTATTATTCCATCGATTAAATAATTTATTTGATTAAATGGAAAACTGATTAAACTGACTTTTCAATTGTATTTATACATTAATTTCTTAGATAAATAAGCTCATTTTTTCTATAAATAATAATATAAAAAATTAGTAACTCAAACTACCTTTATTTATAAATAATAATTGAAGGTAGTTTGAGTTACTGTTTCTCTTATGAAACTGGGGTACAAAATTAGTAATAATTATAATTGGTAATAATTATAAAAAATTAGTAACTCAAACTACCTTCATTCATAAATAATAATTGAAGGTAGTTTGAATTACTGTTTTTCTTATGAAACTGGGGTACAAAATTAGTAATAATTATAATTGGTAATAATTATAAAAAATTAGTAACTCAAACTACCTTCATTCATAAATAATAATTGAAGGTAGTTTGAGTGACTGTTTATTTTATAAAACTGGGGTACCTTATACCTATTAAAGGGTACCCAAACCTACTATGGGTTATGGGATACCGACAGAAGTAACTTAAGGGCTATTCTTGTTCCTTCCGTTATTCTAGGTATTAGGTTCTATATATATGTTTCTGTAAGGCTAGCTCATGAATAATTTAATAGGTACTTAAATTGGATCAAATAATGAAAAGTCAGAAATACTCGATACTTTCAATAAGTAGTTGTTTGAACTACAGAGCAATAAAAACACATTTTGATTCCTAGCATTTATCTTAATTATGAAATGAATAAGCCCAAGAAACTGAAGCGAAAAGATGTACTTGTCAAATCAAAATTTCGTTCAAATTTTTAAATTGTTTCGTTGTTCTTGTTGAATTATTAGTTTCAGAAAAAGTAAGGTAATAAATATAAACCTTCATCGAATACTTAAAACAGGCATATAGGCTTTCATTATCAAAACCCACTAACAAGTAATTTGATTTTGTAGGTGGGTCTTAATAATGGTTGCCTGTTTTGAAATGTAAAAGCAAGTAACATTTTTTACCTTATTTTTTTAGTTTAAATGGATCACATACAAGACAAATAGTTTATAAATGTTTTTTTTTCGTAATTAAAGTGGAGTTAATTTTCCAAATAATTATTTGTGTTTATAAGTTATTATTATTATTTAACTTATAAGTTCACATTAATAATAATTATGAACAGTTGTAATGCTTAAAAAAATAAACAGACTTTTTTTAAAATTTAAAGCGGAAAAATATATTCATGTATATAAGTATGGTCATTTTTTAAAATTGAAACTGATTCATAGAAATGAATGGTGATTATGCATATCGAGAAAGGAAGATTCATCAAATTGATTCTGCGAGGAAGGAGGAAAAGGAGGGAAAACTTAGGGAAAATTAATAAAAAGGGAAAAGCATCTGGCTAGAAAAATATACTATTCAACGAAAGGCAAGAGCTTTCTTTAAGGACTTATAAGAATAACTTCCTTTTATTGACTTCACCCTGGACCTTGTCCGATTCTGGACAATACTCTGAGAGAAAGTGGTATGAGTTACAAGAAAAGTCTGTCAATCTCTGTCGCCTTATTGTAATTGAAAATATTTATTAACGGATTGAAATTCACACTGAATGCATTAATTTCGTTTTTGCTTTTTAGGATGCATTTCTGTTACTCACTGCCATTTTTTTTAATGTTTTTATGCATTTGTCAAGTATAAATATGGTTGAAAAAAATTTTTTTATTTAAAAAATGTTGAAAAAATGTGTTTAAAAATATAAAAAAATGATGTGGGTGCCGTTTTTAGTAATCCAATTAATTTTTTATTTCAGTTTGTAGGCATCATTTCAAATTATTGTTATTTTTTCGTTATAAGAGTTTTTTAAGAAGATACTCTAATTTTTAAGCAACGCTAGCTCAGGGTGAGGGGGGGGGGACTCCTAATGTAGTGACCCAGATTCGAATCCCTGGTGAAACTGGTTGATATGAATTCTGATCTGGGTTCGCACGAACTACGGTGCTGACGTAAAATATTCTCAGTTGAATATGAATTATGGGAATCCAGTTGCCGTTTGGCTAACCGTGGTAGATTTTCATGGTTTTCCTCAACATGTAATTCAAAGGCGGGTAAATTACATAATTTTTTTTCTTCACGGAAGCTAGTTTGTCCCAATTCGAAATCCAGGGGTTCCCTTGTCCCCAGGATTAAAAATTACAAGGCTACGGAGTTGAACTTTACAGTCATAAAGTCAAAATAGGTTCGGTTGTTCAAAGTAAGTTCCAAAATAAAATAAAATATAGAATAAAAAGCTGCAGATTCCTGCAGTCAAAAAATGAAGAATAAGTTTAAATTTCCATGATTTAGAGTAGATGCTATCTACCAAATTCATTAAAAATAATCCGTCACAAAAAAGTTATATCGATAAAATATTCTTTGATCTCCTCGTGCGAGCAAGGTGTGCACATAATATACGCTTTCAAAATTATATTAAGAATTATTTGGACTTTTTATTTTTAGATATATGCTTCAAAGCCTCTCTCATTAAAATTGTGAATAAAATTAACTCTTCGTGAATAAAGCAGGTATAAGAGTCTCGTGACTTGCAATGCGCACATGTGCAATTTACGTTGTTAATTATATCGAATGTTATATATCGAATAAAATCTATTCGATATATAACATTCGATTCTGGGTCAAATTTATTTATTTATATTTAACTGTAACTATTATAAATACACTTAACTTCTTGCATTCAAAAAGTGAATAAGTTTATATTTTCAAGAATTATAGCAGATGACATCTACAAAATTCATTAAAAAATCATCGTCATAAAAATAGTTAGGACTAAATCAAAATCAAAATTTAGTTTTAGATTCACAAATATAGCACTGTGGGGCAGCTATAAAAAGCGACTCAGATACTTTTGAAAAAATGCTTTCAAATTCAGTAAAACAGCGATTCTCAACCTGTGGGGCGCGCCCCCCTAGGGGGGTGCGATCACACTGGAAGGGTGGCGCGAGAATATTCAAGAGAAAATATTATTTAAAAAAATTTATTAGCTGGATGAAATGAAAGCGCACATACACATAGAAAACAAAATACATTTCGACATATTTAATAACTTATTAAAGTGAAACAATTTATTAAATCAAAACTTAAGGTGGGGCCTTTGCTTTGAGGATTTTTCCTAATTTTCTGGTCAAGTCTGCGTGGCTGAATTTTTTTCTGTAACATCTTACACCTATCTCTAATATATACCACGTATACTTTTAATTGTAAAATAAAATTTCATTTATTTTATAGTACAATTTCAAAATTGTAGCTTCAGCGCCTAAGGATTCCCACATTTTCCAAAGCTGAGCCATATATTGAAATCACTTCTTCACTTACTCAAATTATCTATACCAAAGTTCCACATTTGCTTAAAACGAAATAAATCAATTGGCATTCAATTCAATCATTCCTTTTTGAGAAATAATATGCTACGTAATGATTTATAATTAATTCTTTTATAGATTTCACGTTTGTTTCCGAAGGTGGCCCACGGGTCCTCAAGGTGGCACCGGTGTCGGGCCACCTTGGCAACATGCATATTGTCTCTGTCACCACTTGCACGACTTAAAACTATTAATCTGATAGATTAATTCGATTTAAATTAATGTGGTTGAAGAAAAAGAAATGAACTTTCAGAAAACGTTTCATAACTCAAAGTTTTAAGAATTTAAACACATATAAATTACAATATTTTCTCACCCAGAAATAAGAACGACAACTGCAAAAAATTGAATCACTTCATAAAATGGAAGCCATTCATGGAAATATCTTTCAATTTAGCCTCGTGCACCTCTGATACAAGATTTACAATGCAGCAGGGACATCTTATGATTCAAACTAAATTTAATTTTACTTTGGGGGATGGGCTACTTTAGGAGCACTAGCCACCTTTGGCTTACCCACCTTACTTAACACGTTCACGCCGGTGTGACCCACCAGTGGCCCACGCTAGATTGTCTCATCGGGCGGTGCACCGGAGTAAAAACTGGTAACAAATAAATTTCATTTTTTAGTTTTTTTTCGGGAATAATAAAAATCCATAACTACCAATTGTTTTGAACGGATGCAATTTTTACATTGAATTACTTCTTCGCCGGGACAAATTTCCTTACAGTGAATTGTTATTGTTGAGAATAGATTAACTCCTCCCGAATATTATCTAATATTGAAATAGTTCTTCTACCAGTATTTTTCTCTCTTCCGTCCCGCTTTCGGGCCTAAACACCCGGCGTGAAAGTGTTAATCAAAACATACAAAATTATTTTTAAAAAAATAATACTTTTTAGTGTCTTTCTTGGGCTTGTCTTGCCGAGCAAAGTTTTTTGAGGTGAGGCTTAATATTAGAAATAGCCAATCTCAGTTCAGTTTCTATATTTAGCCGTGAAGTATATTTTGTCTTCAAAGAAGCCACAGCAGAAAATCCAGCTTCTCAAAGTTAGGATGTTGAAAATGGTAATAGAATGCGAAATGTCCTTGCTTTTAGTGCAGAAAAATCATCCTCCTGCCCGAAATTCAAATAGTGATTTATTAAATTGTATTTTGATTTCGCACTTGTCGTGAAGTCTATGAATTTTTCTTCCTCATCAATTGAGAGTCTTTCGGGAGTCTTATGAAATGGGTTCCTAACCCACTCGTAACTTGCTATCAGTTTGTCGTCAGCTGGAAAATACTTTTTAAAATTCCTTGCCAGCATGGCTAAATGATTTTCAATGGTTGCGAAAACAACTTTTACATGTTCTTCTTCAGCCTTAAAAGTTTTAGTACAATTATCCACATTTTCAAACATTGTTAAGTTTTTTTGCTTTAAATTTCTGCCCCACAATTCCAATTTTTTACAAAAAGCATTTACTTTATCACTCGTATCCAACATATGCGTATTTACTCCTTGGAGTTGAAGATTCAAGTCATTTAATTTCTCGAATATGACGACCAAGTAGCTCAATTTCATCACAAATAAAAAATAGTGAAAATTCTCGGTTTCCGGTCTGTTATCTTCTTCTAGGAAAATGGCGATTTCTTCTCTTAATTCATAAACACGCTGCAAAAATTTCTCACGCAATAAACATCTTGCCTCGCATTTAAATAGTAACTCTGAATGTACTGAACCCATGTCATTACAAAGAGCGGAAAAGATTCTCGATCTCAGGGTTCTCATTTTTATATAATTTGCAACGGTTACAACAGTATTTAACACAATATTTAAACCAGGACGCATTTCTTTCGAAACCAAGCTTCTTTGTGGATCATGCAATGTGTCCAGACGCATTGAGGCGATTTTTGTTTTACAAGTATACTTTCGAACCTTCCGAATATTGAATGAGCACCATCGGTGCATATTCCGATGCAATTTTTGCATTCTATGTTTGCCTCATTCATAACATCATTTGAAATAACAAATAATACTAGCGCTATTGTTTTGAGTTCTATTGATTTGCAGAAAAGTAGTTCTACTACTGACATATTATCACAAAATCAAACATAGGTTTTTAAATTAGCATCTTTATTAATATCTGTTGCTTCATCAAACTGTATTGAAAACATTTAGTCACGCAACATCGAGAAAAGCTGACACTACATTTTCAGCTGCATCACCAATTCGACAAGCAACAGTATTATTTGAAAGAGGTATGGACTGAAATTGTTTTGAAAAATTAATTCCAAACATAGTCTCTACAATCTCAATTGCTGCTGGCTTTTACTTTACTTTTGTTTTGGCAGTTAGTTAAAAATAATTTAAAGACAGAATTCAAAATACTCAATATACATTATTGTTGTATACATTTTACTGTAAGTGGGGGGCGCGATGAAAATTATGATTGAAATCTGAGCCGCGAATATTGAAAGGTTGAGAAACGCTGCACTAAAATGTCTTTTTTGATGTTTATCTACCCAGCTCCACAATTGCTAAAATTTATTTCCTAGTAATAACTACTTTTCTTTTTATATAATACTTATAATATCTGAAATATCTAAATGTTAAAAATATTTTTAATTGTTTTGAACTTCCTCAATCACATAAGATAACAGGGGGAATAAGTTGAAATCACAAAAAAGAACTGTTGTCACAAAAAATGTATCGACAGAATATTTTAAATGGTATGACTTTTATATCTGATATACAATTTTTCTAACATTCCCTTTTTTTGGTTGGCATTAATAACTTTAAAGATTCCACTAATAACGAGTCCCCTTTAATAAACGAGCCCACTTTTCTTCTGAAGCTTTATATATACCGTACCGTTGAGAAGAGTCAAGGAAGCAAATAACAGATCAACTTTTAAACAAATTTACTCTGTCATTTAGAATCTATTATTTATCCAGAGCTTTAATTTTCATAAATTCAAGCAGTCCATTAAAATTCATTAAAAATCCCTCTTCATAAGAATACTTAAGGCTAAATCAAAATTCTGTTTCAGCTTCACATATAAACCGAATAATACAGAGATTCATTGAAGAAACTATAAAGATACTTTTCAGATACTTTTAAACAAATGTACTCAAATTTACTAAAATGTCATTCAGAACTTTTATCTATCCAGTTCTACAAATGTCAGAAATATTTCCTACTTATAACTACTCTTCTTTATCAATAATACTTACAATCTCTAAAATATCTTCCCGTTAAAAATACTTTTAATTGTTTCGAACTTCCTCGAGTCTTCCTATCACGTAAGATAACAGGAAAAAGAAGTTGAAATCACAAAAAAGAACTGTTGTGACAAAAAATATATCAACAGAAACTTTTTAATAGTATGACTTTTATATCTGATATAAAATTTTTCTAACTTTCCCTTTTCTTGGTGGACTTTAATAACTTTGAAACGAGTCCACTTTTCTTCTGAAGCTTTATATATACCGTTCCGGTCAGAAGAGTCAATGAAGCAGATAACAGAGCAACTTTTTCAGTCCTTGAACCTTGAAGAAAATTTCTCTCTCTTTTTCATCTCCAATTCTTCACTCTCTGCGTCTTAAAGAAGAGAAGATGAAAAAAAAATCTCTTCTTGACTTTGGCGGGAATATAACTTTTACAATTTATCATAACTCTTTTGAAGTATATAACATTTTCTTTTCAGTTTTAAGTATTTTTTAAATCAATGCAATTGCATACTTTTCAAGCTTTCACTTTGTTTGAATTAATTTATAATTTCACAGTACATTTAAATAATATTTAATACAATAATTTATTGCTTTATTTGTTGAAATTAATCAAAAGAATTATAAATTTTTTATATGGATGTATGCTTTTTTTTAAAGGAACTGGTAACTCAAAGAAAGAGTTTACTTCCAGGCTAAAAACTCTTTTTGGAATCATAGCTAATACGGGAAAGTACTGTTTTTGAAAAAATGTTAAAGGTCTTGAAAAATGCCAGATTAAAGATCTACCATATTATTTTAAAATCAATGCAACTTGATGTCTTTCAAAGCTTTGTTTTGTTTGAATCAGATACTAAGCAAACAACATACTAAATAAATCAGCAATGTGATATTTTTTATTGAAATGAGTCAAACATTAGTTATTGATTTATATCAACAATGAATGATTTTTAGCGAAAATGACTAAGTCCAAAAAAGTTTTCTCTTTCTTGGGAAATATGCTGACCAGCCTGTGTAGGGATCAGGGAACTGGTCTTGCATCAGAAAGGTTCTGGGTTAGAATCCCGGGGAAGGTATGGATGTTCTTTCATTATCTGTACTATCTGTTCTTATTGTGTAGGCAGCGTTGGCCCATTTAATATGGTGCCCCTGAAAAAGTTTGCCAAGAAATCTGTCCCTCAGATGTCTGTATGACGAAAGGTCACTCTCCAGGTGGGTATTGGAAAAAAAAATCTTGGAAAGATTAATTTTTGCAAAAATGGTAAAGGCCTTGAAATTCAAGGTTAAAGATCTATCATACCAACTGTCTTAAAATCAAGACAACTTGGTATTTTTCAAACCTTTGCTTAGTTTGAATTAATTTATAATGTTGTAGTACATTCAATAGTATTTAATGCAACAATTGAAAGTTTTTTGTTGAAATTAGCAAGAAAAATAATGATAACATCAATGCATATATTTTAGTGAAAATGGTTAATTCATAACTTTTTTTCCAGAAAAAAAAGAATTATTTTTGCAAAAGTTTTAAAGGTTTTTAAATGCAAGATTGTAACTCTACCATACCGACTTAAACCTGGAAACTCAATGTCGTGTCAGCCATCAAGCACGATAGTTGTTGTGCAAGTGACTGAGATCTTACAAAAACATTTGAAACTCCCTCCAGTGTAAGCCATCAAGCATGATTATTGTGTAGGTGGCTGAAACCTTGCAAAAATACTTTTAACCCAATCTCGTGTAAGCAGTCTAACATAATTTTTGTGTAAGTAGTTAAAACCTGTTGTAGATCTGATAAGTTAATTACAGATAGTAATTTGGAATCTTTAGAAAAGTTTTATACAAAATTGTTAATTTTACATGATTATTTAAATTCTATTATAGAAAAAAATAAGGTGCTTATTGTGTATTAGGTTTACTTTTTCATAAACTTAATAACTTAAACTTTATATTTTCTTTAGGCATCTTATTAGGTTTTTCATAACAAATACAAATTTAAAAACTTAGGTGATACTTTTCATTAAAAAAAAATGTCGAATTATTGATCTTTAATCTATCTAGTACTTTTCTAAATAATTCAAAACTTTGTAGTTT
The DNA here is from genome assembly GCF_982258835.1 of Parasteatoda tepidariorum. Lineage (NCBI taxonomy): Eukaryota > Metazoa > Arthropoda > Arachnida > Araneae > Theridiidae > Parasteatoda > Parasteatoda tepidariorum. Next base: position 92,658,723 of record NC_141755.1, on the reverse strand, counting down.
TGTCTCACGAAGCGGAGATCACCCAGAATCATGCCAAAAAAATCTACAAGAAATTTATTTAAAATTTTATTCTGATACTGATAGTCTATAGTAGGCTTAGGTGATAGTAGAGGTAGGGGGTTGAGGGAATGAAGATCGTGCGATAGGTATTGGTCACGCATTTCTAAAGCCTCCGAATGTCCACTCTACGCGCAGATCTATCACTCAGGCGGTCATGGAAAGAGTTTACTTTTATCTTTTTTATTTATTCAGTTTTATTTATTTCTTTTGGACTTCGTTCTTAAACTTTGAATGTTAGTCATTTCCCTTCAATTCTTCTTTGGAAAAATTTGAAACCGGTCGTACGTTCTTTTTTTTTTTTTTTTTTTCAACTCTCTCTTTTTATTATTCAGCCGGACTTAGGGAAGAGTAATATGGTTCGAAATGGAGATGAAGAAAATGTAAAAGGAGAAGTGATAAAGAAAAGAAGGAAATATAAAGAAAAGGGGGAAAAGTTTCTGAATATTTTTTGGGAGTAGTTATCTTTCGAATCAAAAGTGACCCTTTCGAAAAGCAAAGAGTAGGTATTCGAAAATGTTCGATATATTGACGAAAAGAATCTGCGCGCTGGGATTTTCTATCAAATGTTTCGAATGAATTGGTGTATTTCCTTTTATTGTTATATTTTTTTAGGTTTCAACCTTTCGACAGGTATAGAATTAATTTAGGTGTCTAGTGGGTGTTAGGAATTATTAATTACTATGTTAAGATGACTTTCAAACAATAAGCAAATCAGTAGTATAAATCAACTACAGATGGCAGCACTGATTAGCTTATGTCTGTCTGAAAATTGACTATCTTATTTAATTTTTTAAATTCATTTTTTTTATTTTAATTTTATTTTTATTATTTTCTGTACTATTTGATTTTTTACTTTTTATTCTTTCACTTTGCTTTTTTGATTTATTTTATAAGGTATTGAGAACATCATTAGGCTTCGAAACGGATATGAAAAAATTCTTCGGAAAATTAGTAAAGAATCGATAAAGGGCAAAATAAATGTCAATTTGTAAAGAAAAAATTAAATGAAATTAATTGTAAAATTCTAGCATTTTTAAGAATTAGGGATTTACGAATCAGGGACACTTGTTTGGCTTTTATAGCAATTTAAAAATGGTATATTTTCTCTTTTGCTGCATTTACGTTAGAGATGCGAATAATGTATTACAGCAGCTTACTTTAACTTCTTGAATAATGCACAATTTCTTATTAAATTTAAGTATTCATTAATTAAAAATTTCAAGTTTGCCAAATGAGAAAATGTTTTTGACAGACTTCAATGCCTGGAAATTGAAATTCAAATCTGATATTTTTTCATGATCACAGGACTTTCTGGATTATGTTCTATTGCTTTTCAGATCAGGTAACAAGTTGCAGAGATTTTCAACTACATGACTAGTACTAAATTTCAATAATATGGTTGACATAAGGTTTGAGCAACATGGCGTGGTCAATATATATAATATATATAAGAAAAGAAATAGTTAGTTAAATGGTTACGAGGGAATGATGATAATCAATGATTCCTTAATTAAATAGAAATAAGAGATTTACTCACTTAAATCGGAAAATATTGTGCTATAAAGTTCTTTTCCACGCAGCCGATCGATATCTATTTCATTTTGATAAGCTTGATATGATTTTTAATGCTGATCAATTAAACTTTTAAAGTGTCAGAAATGTTTATAATTTTATAAACATTACGACTTTAATTAGAAACAAATTTCTTCAATTTTCAAAAATGTAAGCTTAGATACTTTCGTACTTCTGCAAAATAAAGAAATTATGTTCAAAACTGCTAGAATATGGTGAAATTAGCCGTGTTTCAAGCTCTATTGGAACATCAAAAAACTCAGTAATTTTAACCAAGGTGCTTTCGAAATGATTTTGGAGAAATTAATCATAAAATATGGTTTTGCAGTATGTGATAAAATATGGTGAAATTCGGTAATTTTATCATGATACAAAAAAGCATAACTAGAACCCTTTATTCGGTTAAATTTACTTTACAGTTTTATATTTTTACTAAATGTGTGATATTAAAAATTATAATTTTGTAAACGTTACCATATGAACGGAAAATTTACCAAATGAATGGTTTAAATACCGTGTGTGTAGGTTTTATCAAAAAGAGTTATGTTTTTTGTTTTGTTTATCAGAAATATCGTTACTATACAGTGTAATAATTTTACCAGAATTTTAATTAATCTTCAATTGAAAAAATTCTTTGAACACTTTTAAGACCTTATTTAATTTAAAAAAATACGATTAACTTACCACTACCTGAGACATGGGTGTCTTTTGAATTGTTCCCACTGCTACGATCAAAAACTGCGGTCACGAATTTGAGTCATCGTTGTCTGTAAAACACAAAATCATGATATTTGATTATTTCAAAAGAATTTGAAAATATTTCACGATATTTTAAGGGTTTAAAATTATTTTTAAGCTCAAGTTATTCATTTTTAATTTTCCAACATATTATTGCAATAATCTAATACACATCCCTTGATATATCTATTATACATTTGATCATGTAATGAAATTCAAAATACCTTGCCATAAAACTTACACTTTTGAGGTTGTTTGGAGTGTTTAAAATATCAGCTTTACCAATCTTAACTCTTCAATTTAGGTTTATTTCATGAAGTATGGATTTGTACAAGCAACATTGCTACATTCCCCGTCAACTTGCATAAAAAGTAAGAACTTAAATTTTTTTTAATGTTATTAAAAATGAGAGTTCAACTCGACATTTTTATTGCTAAGTACAATAAAAAATTTAATTATAAGAAAAATACTGTAACCCATAAGCTTTTCCTAGAAAATTATGTATTAAACAAAAAAATTATGAAAACCATTCTTTGTTTCTTATTTTATTTATTATTTCTTACCCACGAGACTAAACTAATCATGAAACAAATTTTATAAAGTTACTGATTTTAATATTTCCGTACCGACATTTTCTGTTTTTTATTTTTTTCTACAAGACTAAATTAATCATAAAACAAATTGTAGAAGTTATAAATTTCAATATTTTTATACTGACATCTCCTTATTTTTTATAACCATTGTAATTATCATACCTTTTATCATACCATCTCTTTAAAAACTATAAACACAACTCGGTAGATAGTTCAAAAAGAAAATATAGACTTATGCAAATTTGTTTGTGTTATTGTGTTTGTTTGCTTGTTTATGTTTTGCGCTATTAATTTATGGCATGAATTTTTTAATAAAAAATAACATTTTTTCAAAACTTTCATTTGTTGGTGTCCATATTACTAAACTTCTAGATAGATAGAAAATGGAAGGCTAAAAAAAAATTACTAATGTAAAAATAATTGCATATATATATATATATATATATATATATATATATATATATATATATATATATATATATATATATATATATATATATATATATATATATATATATATATATATATATATATATATATATATATATATATATATATATATATATATATATATATATATATATATATATATATATATATATATATATATATATATATATATATATATATATAACAGCACAACATAACAGCAAAAAAAAAATGTTAGGTTTCGCTATAGCAACGTAGCGAACAGCAAAATCTGCAGGTCATGTTACTATTTTCTGGACCATATACCAACAATAATAACCCCCCATATGAATACAAAGATTTTTTAAGTGTAACCCAAAAACCTTTTAAGTCATTGTCAATGCAAAAACAAATTCTAATCTAGTTCTCTCTCACAAATGCCATCACAACATCAACAGTCATCCTTCAAAATTATTGGATTAAAAATGGTGCGTTATAAATGAATATAAGTGACGGTTACGGTTTAGACATTTGTGGATAGTGTAAATCCCAAAAAGTAAATTTAAATTGAACAAAAAAGGCATATTTGTATATATATGTATACATACATATATATATTTAGATATGTTTAGGTCATATATATTTTTTAACCTTGTATATTTTAACCATTGTGGTTATTACGGCATAGATTGTGACTATTTTTAAAAAATACTATATCGCATCCATGAAGATGATTTCTTTAAAAAATATTTATAGATTTTATAAAAGTGTATCTAGATTTTTCTTCCTATTGACGATAAAATTGAGGATCAAGTTAAGTAAGGATGAACAAAAAGAAAAAAAAATCTAAAAGCTTCTATCCGTCCATCCCATTTCCTAAAGCGAGTATTATCTTTAAAAATATTTTAGTCAAACGCATGAAATTCTACGCGTATGTCCTTCTCGAATATTCCGTTTCATGAAAAAATATAGATATAATGTTATAAGTGTTTCCCTTTTAACCTAACTTGGTCTCTTATTCCATTTCGGTTGCAGCTATTATCTGGATTGGTTGGATTTTTCAAAATGGAGGCTTATTTGTCGAACGTTCTAAAACTTTATATAAATTTTTTTTTATTTTTGTTTTATAAGAATTCCAATAGAAGGCAGTGTTGCAAGTTCTGAAATTATGTTTATATTTTTATTGCCTCACAGATTTCAAATGTTTAAGATATTTAAATTTCGTTATTAATTCTTAATTAAATGATCTGAATTGGGACGAGTTAATTTTAAGACATGTTAATTATATTACCAATTGTACTGATTTAACTTGGTTTCTTATTCCATTTCGGTGGCAGCTATTATCCGGATTGGTTGGATTGGTTTCTGAATTGGTTTCAAAATGGAGGCGCACTCGTCAAATGCTCTTAAACCTTACGTGCATTTTTTGTTTTATTTCTCTCATAAGAATTGCATTAGAAGACAGTGCTTAAAGCTTTGAAATTACTTTTATGTTTTTACTTCCTAGCAAATTTCATGTGATTAAAATTTCTAAGATTTCGTTATTAATTCTTAACTGATTGAAATAAGTTAAGTAACTTATATTACAACTGACCTGGATTTAAGGCCAGTTATTTTTTGTTTCAGCTGTTTTCTGAATTGGTTTGAGTTTTAAAAGAGAAGTGCGTTTGTCAAATTTAAAATTTCGTTTAGATTTTTTAAAATTGAAAGCAGCGTTTATTGGTTTAAAATTATGCTATTTTTATTTTAATTAATGCAAGGTAATATTTGTTGGGCTATAATCTAATTTGGTTGGATTTTCTTAAAATACGTGTCTTCGTGAAATATTTTAAAATTTCATATAGATTTATTTAATTATTTTCTGAACTTTTATCAGAGACATTGTTAGATGATGTCCTTAAAATTATTCTTTTTAAAATTTTATTGCATTAATTCAACTGATTTTGAGAAATCAATTCGCAACAAACTGATTTGAATTTTGACAAGTTAATTTCATTACTAATTTAATGTTCTTATTTAGGGTGGGCTACTTTTTGTTACAACTTTTATCCGAAATAATAAGATTTTTTAAAAGTGATGCTGATTCATCGAATGTTCTAAAAAATATATAAATGTCTTTCTTTTTCTCTTCGAATAATTCCGGATTAAAAGCAGTTTTTTTTTGTTCTAAAATTACATTTATGTCTCTATTACCTCAAAAACTTCACGTGATTATGGTTCCTCTGATTTTATTATCAATTCATAATTAATTATCTGAATTAAAAAGAGTTAATTACGTTACTATTTTATCTGATTTAAGGCAAGTTAATTTTTGTTACAGATATAATTTGAATTGATTGGCATTTAAAAGGGAAATTTACACCGCAAATGAAATTTCTTTGAAAAAACGAAAAAAGTACCAATAGCAAAGTTGCCTGAAACTTTCCGTTTCCTAAAATGTTTTTACCGTGTCTTTACGGAAATTATATTTTCGTTGAACTGCTTTTCCATTTTGTATTTTCTCAAGCATTCGCAAAAATTCAATTCCTTATTTCTCCGTTATTTTCCGTTAACTTATTCATTTTAATATTTTTTCTGTGTAGTTACTGAAGTTCCGTTTCTTATTTTAATGTGTTTCTATTGAAAATCTATGTATTTTGTTTTCATTCACTAATTCTTTCATTTGTCATTATTTAGTTTTAAGTAGATGGTAGAAGTTATAATTAAACATCAAGATTTGTTCAAATTATGTTTGAGTTTCATACAGAACTATTTATTTTTAGTTATAGAAAAATCCTATGTAAGATTTTAAACGTTTTAAACGTTTTTGAAATTAATCATTTTGTTTTTTAAAAAATGTTAAAGAAGAATTGGCTTTTCATTTTATTAAAAATTTAAAACCTTAAAGCCATTACTTAATTTAAGCCGTTACTTTCCCTTTTAACCATTTTTGAAACTTAAATTGGGACACGTATTAAAATTTATGTTTCAATTCTCTCAACGATTTACTGCCAAAATGTGAAAAATCGCACAAATAGTGATAAAAGATAACTTAAATATTATTTTCCTACCTCAATTTCGTGACTCACATTTCAGAAAACACTTTTTAATGTTTTTTTAAAGGATTTCATCCATACGCATAATAAAATAGTCATAAACTGGGCAATAAAAGAAATTTATCATAATTCCATGCGTTTCTTAAAGAAAAAATATTCAAAAGCTGTAAAACTGAGTTAAGAACTTAAATTTAAGAAAAGTTAATATTTTATAGCAACTTTTCGTTAAAGCATTACATATTAAAAAAAGTGATTAAGATTAATTAATAAAAATCGATCGATAAAAGTGTAGAGGAATATGCCAATACACTTAACATACCTATAATTATAGTACCTATACCTATAACCTATAATTATCTCTCTTAAATATTAAGACTCTCTTGATAAAAAATTATCTGCACATAAAATAAGCATCTTAGCTTTTAATATCGATTCAATAATTCTGCAATTCAGTATTTTAATTAAGTCAAACTAGATTTGGGTAGGAATTTTTAAAACGAGGTGTATTCGTCGAATCTTCTGAAACATTATACGAATTTGTTTTTATCTCTCTTACAAAATAGGATAGAAAGTAGCGTATTAATTTTAATATTTTTTTAAATTTCATTATTATGGACTTGAAATGATAAAGATTTCGCAATTTTTCAATAACGCAATACTAATGGACTTAAGTTACGACAAGTTAAATGCATTTCTAATAGGGCAGTAGTTTGCTTAATTCTGAAGTAAAAAAATTCTATCAAACTCAACATCAAGAATAATAAATTTATATTGTAATTAGCAACATTAAAACTTCGTTATTTTTAACTAATGAATGAATAAAAACAATTTGACAAAGTTTTCTGAGGAATTTTATAACAAAATATATTCATTAATTCCATTGTTTCTACTTTTTAATGAAACATACTTTCCCAAAGTACCTATTTAATTTACGCGTTCCAAATCCTGTTCCACAACACATCCTTCAAATTTTAAAGGAAAACTATTTATTATTATCGAAGAGTGAAGAAAACCCTTCAAATGTCGAAAAAAATGAATGCAATGTGCATTCATATTTATCGAGTGATTCGATCCAAGCGCCCAATCAGCTGGAACCAAAACTTCTGAAATCCTGTCGATAGACTCTAAAAGAGTAGATTCGAACTGAAGTGAAGAAAGTTTTCGAACTCGTTATTTCCATATCTGCCTCCTTAAAGCTTCGGTATCGACGCAGAAATCTGAACAGGAAAGCAAAATAAAATATGGACACCTGAAAGTGTATCGAACACTTCGAGCGTGAGTCCAAAAGAAAAAGAAAACCATTTCCTTTTCTTCGATCGTGCGTTTCGAACTGACCAGGCATCAGCACACCCCTTAGAGAAACGGACTTGCCTTCATTGCGGAGGTAAATTTTTTTAAAACTTTACTTCTTTTCCAGTCCAGGAAAGTCCTTAAAATGAAAAATAACAAAATAAAAAGTCAGTTGCATTTAGGAACGTTTGGAGAAGGGGGGTCAGAAGGGATCTCGTTAAAGCAGGCGCTTTGGGACACTACCTTCGAAACCATTAGTGAACAACAAGACTTTTCTGCAAGTCTGTCTTCTTTTCCAAGTAAGCCCCCTCACCCTTGTCGTCCACTTTCGTCCTTCTAGTCTTTGGACTTTTACGGTAGTTCTTTTTTTCCTCCCTTACTTTTTGTACTCTTTTCTTGATTCAAGTTTTCTTGAATTAACAGGCTCTGCTCACAAAGATCAAATGAAAGAGGAAGGAATAAATGAGGCTACTTGAGTTTGGATAGTAGTCGAGGGGGAGGTGAATTTTGTTTGATTCTTGAACCATTCAGAGTGGAAAGAGTGAATAGAATTTCAATGGCTTCAAAATAGGAAAGATCTAGATTAAAGTGTGTTCAACGAAAAAAAATTTAAAGTGCGCTGATCTTAAAAGAGCAATGATTGTAGAATTTTTTTCCATAATTATCCCTTCGCGTTTGATGTTGGTAAAGATGAACACAAATATTTGATAAGCTTATGATTAATGTTCATTTTCAGTTTAGTTCTTGTTGTCCTTATCATCTTCGGGCAGCTTTTTTAAAATTAGTTTCTGTACTCTTTTATTGATTAAGTTTTCTTGAATTAACGAGCTTTGCTCGCAAAAATCAAATAAAAGAGTAATGCTGTTGTAGTTTGTATGCTGTTATAGTTTGGATAGTAAATGATGCTGTTATAGTTTGGGTAGTTGTAGGATGGGATGGTGGATTTTACTTGAATCTTTGACATTTAAGAGTGGAAGGAATTTTTAATGGTTTCAAAATAGTAAAAAATTCTGGATTAAATTGTGTTAAAAATATTAAATTTAAAGGCTGTTCTTAAAAAAGTAATGACTGTAAATTTATTTAATTATTACACATTTGAGAGTAATTTTATAAACGTTATAAGTGCTAAATTAATAAATTCTCTTGAAAAAAAGTTAAAGTCTACATCTACGCGGGCAAAGCCACTAGCAACAGCTAGACGAGGAAATCATTTAGTTTATGTATTGCTTAAAATTAATTAAGGTGTTGGAATTGGAGGAGGGGTTAAAAAATTAGAATACTTAGATACAGTTATGCTGAGTACTCAGCTTGATTAGCATTAAAATTTATAAGTTGCAAAATATAATTTTGAAAGGTGACTAAGCTGGTCACCAAAGGCGGCTAGTTCTTCTATATTATCTGAATGAATGCAACTTGATTGCTCAAATCAAGGCATATAGCCTAATTGTGTTGCTGTTTCGAATGCCACTTGTCAAACCAGTAATCCTGCTGGGTGAAACTTAGCGAATTTATGGCAGAGGGTGCGTTTCATGCTTTTAAGTGGCACCATCTATGGTCAAGAATATGACATCAACCACACAGATGTCACAGAACGTGTTTAGGGTGGACATATGTCACAGCCTGTTTATAGAGTGAACCCATTCATAAATTCATTCATCCACAGATCGTAATTTTGACCGGAATCACAGAACGATCGATCTCCATTTCAGTACCCCCAGAATTTGATTTGTTATGGTAACATCGAGGACTTAGTGACCCGACAGATTTTACGTACACCAGTCACCATCTACTACAGAGGGAGACTGCGGCCAGCGAGAATTGAACTCACAACCTCTTGAAAATGGGTTCAACGTCCTATTAACCAGGCTGTCACGGTCCTAGCCTAATTGTATGTTGGCATGGCAGCGGGAAAGCAGTATGACAATTTTGCGCCACCTAATAAATGATACTTCAAAAGCAATAATAATAAATAGTTCTGATTGGTTTATTGAATTTTTATTTGAAGTTGTTATTACTAATATGTTTCACGTTATCCTGTGTTAATATTTAGAATAATTTTAATGAAAAAGTGGCATAAAAGTTTATAGATTTAATAAATTTAATTTCTGGAAAAAAATAAAATTATAAATAAATAGTCGAGACTAAATGATACATCATTCATTGTAACTAAATTTCAATCCTGCTTTTAACTGCCACTTAATTTGTGCTTGTTCCCTAACCCTCAAATTTGAAGAAGGCATATCCTTGTCCAAGCTTTCAAATATATTGGGAATTTTGTATCCCAACTGCAAATGTCGAAGTATAGCCAGAATTGAAGTTAAAGTTATTAAGCTTTTACTTTGACAAAAATTTAAACTTGGATCGTTCTCCTATATACTCCTCACTCTTTCTCTATTTCTTATTATATTTTTCATTTCGTCTCTTAGACATTTCAATTCTTTATATTCTATGTTCTATCAAAGGTGTGCTTTTTTCTCCTTTTTTTATTATTATCTAGTTTTAGTGTAGCTAGTTCCAGAGAAAACTGTCCGGTACTATTGAAGAGTGACTCTTTTCGCGCGTTGCCATGGAAACCAATCCAAATCCCAAGTAATACAAAAAGAAACGTCAAAGTTGTCAATAGCAAACCCACTTTTAATAACTAGGGATTTTCGCCTGGCTCTCTCTCGAACTTTTTACCTCCTTTTGCCTTCATTTTGTTTCTTTTTTCGATTCTCCTTCTCACACCCCTCTGTACTCATTTTGACCGGAAGTGGACGTGATTTTGCGACTTCAAGTATTCGACAAATGACAGAATAGCAGAACAGGAGAAAAGTAATTATGTCACCATCTTTTGTGGCCATCATCATAGTTTCATTTTATGAAGTTTCGAGTAGTTGATGGCAATTCAAAGTGAACAAGTATGACCTGATTGTTTAATATTTTAATCAATTTGCTATTCCTGTAAACCCTTTACTTCTAAAAAAAGTAACATATAACTCATAGTTATTGTAAATCCTATTTATTACCTCGAAAGCTTTTTTTCTTATTTTCATTTCTGTACACTAAGCATTCCATTTCCTGAGTCAAAAACATTTTGAAATAATAATGTCTATAAACAGAAATTTATTTAATAATAATTCTTTTAACATTTTTTTATTTATTTAACTAATTTATGTTATATTACTTTGGCCAATTTCCATTTTAACTAAATTTTAATTATAAATATTAGAGCATCCCTATTTCAGGCAACAAAAAAAAACAAAAAACATTTTAATGTATTCAACTTTACATGGTTACATGAACTTGCCAAAAATATTCAAATGCACTTGAAAAGGAAATTTACAATAAGAAATTTAGAGCATGTGAAACAATAAGAAGAAATAAATGAGGAGTTTTTTTTTACTTTACGATATCTGAAGATAATATCTTATCATTACAACAATTTAAATTAAAAACAGTTTGGAATCAACTTAGCTAACTTGAACTTAGTTTTTTTTTTAAGTTTGAAAAAAATTCAATGCATATAATAAGATTTATATTTTTCCACGATTCATCTCTTTCTCTATTTTGTTTCATTCTTCTTGACATAAACTCATGCGCAAACTTATTAAATAAAGATCTCGAGAGAGATGAGTAGCTTTTCCTTTAACACTTGATAATTATTATTTAAAACAAAAAAAAACAAGAAAAATTTCCTGATAATAGTACTTATAACTGAATTGCAGATTAAAATTATATACAGAAAGTCCAAATTTAAATCTCGAAAGAAAGAAAAAACTCGTGTGAAGACCATAAATAAAAATGGACCTTTGATCTCGTCATATTTCGTCTCCTTCGTCTCTCGAGCTGCAAAGTTATTCGTGAGGTGTCTTTTTTTCGACAATTTTAACAGTTAATAATTCTCAAACTTGCTAGGAACGCTAAATTTTTTATTCATCGCAATCCCAGTACTCTTTTCTAATCGCACTCGTAATTTCTAAGATTCAAAGCCTTAAAGTGCTTACACAGCAAAGCAGAATGTAACGTAAAGTTGAAAACCTATTACAGTGATGGCAGCGCTACTTATGTTTCTTTTATATAGAATGCAACTTCTTGAATACCGAAATTATTTCCTGTTGAATGTTTACGAAAGATTAATTATTCTTAAAAAAATATTAAATTTATGATTTTTCGGTAGTTATATATGTTTTTTTTAGATAACCTTAGAATATTTTAAATTTAATTTCCCCGACTCTAGTCCATGCAGTTAGCTTCATTCTTTGTTTCTGGAAAGTATAGTGAAATTGCTTCAAATATTAACCAAGCGATTTTAATCTTTCTTTTCTCGAATTAAGGTAAGCAATTAGTTTTTTCCACTTTCTTTATTTTTAAGATTAAACTCAAACTGTACATCCCGGGTCAATGTTTTAGCCAAGTCCTTCAAAGCGCTATCTTTTAATGGCCATGGTAGAAATGCAGCAACCCAGTCAGACGACATGGAGTGTTCCTGAGCTGCTAGCTCACTCTCCAAACTTCCACATCGCAACCAATCAGAGTAGGTTCAGCATGCACCTTTCTGCGTATGCGAGCTGGTTGTCCAATCTGAGACCAAAATTATACCCACGGCTCCCACCTCTCCCCTAATAGAGTGATAGTTACCTTTATCAACGGCGTAATCGGATAGACTTGCATATAAGAAAAATTATGTCTCATTTTCCCCCACCAATTTTATGTTTCAATCATTATCTGAGCATTTGCTTTATCTCTCAATTCAAATAATTAAATGATAATTTAAAATTGACGCGATATTTGAAATTTATTTTAAAATCGTAAACAGGATAAGACATCATAATAATTATCAAAATATATATGCTTAAATAATGTCCAAAATTCTTCTTAAATAACTCGTGAATAAAAACTTAAAACCATTCGAGCAATATCCATTTTATATTTCATAAAACAAATGTTCTTTTTGAATATATTGCTTTGAGATAAAGAGTCTAAAAAAGGGGAAAAAATCAAAAAAAGGGGAAAAAGAAAAGAACAATGCATTTCTTCTTAGGGAAAATCTTCGAACTTGCTATTGCTATCACTACCCGTTAGTAAAGAACAATTTCAAGTCCAGGGATGTGACTGTCACACCTAATTGCGTCCGGTTCCAACCGGTTCTACTGTGACATACAGACGCTTTCCTCTGCATGCGTAACATGGTAAATGGATAAAATGCTCGCCTCACTGGATAAATGTCACTCAAAGTTGATTTTTTCGTGTGTTTCGAGCTCTCTGCTTGCTTTATGATTTCGTTCGTCCATTTATTTGTTTTATTTTAGCCTCTTTTGGATAGTTGGCGAAGGACGAGTGAAAAAAACTCGCCTGGATGACAGCCAAGTGAAGTATTTGTTGCTAAAATCATTTGATTCGAAATGCGAAGGGTATATACAGGAAATTTATCTATTGAATTTGGATGAAAAACCGTCATGCGAAAAGAAGTTACGCGACTGACTGATACGTTAAATCAGAGATAAATCATAGATTTATTAAATTACATGTTAAGTTGATTAATCATATGAAATTCTAATCCTTTTGCCTCTCTGAAACGAAACTATGTAATATAGAATGTTTAACTTGCAACTATGAATATACTCTATGATTGAAAAATATAGCAATAAAATTTTAAGGAAAACAAACAAACAAACAAAGTTATAGCAAACAAAGTATTCAAAGTTTTAACAAAGTTATAAACATTGAAGTTAATTGGAGGCAAAGAAACTGGTCAGGGAGGATTAACTCGGATTAACTACATTCATTTTATTTCAGCTTAATCTTTTTAGATTTAATGTATCTTAAATGAACATATAACTTTATATTTTAATAACGTGTGATAGCAAAAATTGTTAAAATGATAATCTGTGCAACTAGACCAACTATTATCACAACCCAAATGTTTCATAAATATAAAAAAAATCAAAATTTTGTAACATGCTCACTTGTTGACTGTTGCTTTGAATCAATTTCGACTAGTTATAATATAAGAAGTTAAATATCCACTTGTAGGCGAAGAGGTGGGGTTATAGCGGATAGATAAGGTTCGAATACTTGTTTGAACTTAAGCTGCTCAACATAGAAACTTACTAATTTAACCAAGATGTTCACTGTTTTGTTGTACACAAATATATCATTCTTGAAAAGTTACGCATGTGATACTTTTCTTTTATAAAATAAATGATTTTTTTTCTAGAAAAAATCAAACCTCCCGATTTTACTTCACTACTAACGGACCATTAGTTGGATATAGATAAAAACTCAATGGGAATTCAAAAATACTAGAATTTCAGTGAAAAAGTAGCTGACATTTCTATTTTATATGACTATTTAAGAAAACCATGCATATAATTTACAAGTTATGCAACCAAGGCCGTAATCACCCAAGTCAAAATATTGGGGGTTTTAAAGTGATGGAGCAGCATAATATTGATGGTAAATCATCAATAATTCCGTCATGAGCCATCATATGCTTGATGGTAACCAACATAAGTAACCATCCCCCCAATGTTGGAATTCGGACTAATTTATGATGGTTCAACATAAAAATAGCAACTTGTTTTGATCGTTTGTTCATGTTGAACCATCAGAAATTTTCATCATAGTTCCTTAGAAATCAAATGTTAGAACGATCATGAACAACCATCATCCGAATGTAGGAATTCGGACTAATTTATGATGGTTCAACATAAGAATAGCAACTTGTTTTGATCGTTTGTTCATGTTGAACCATCAGAAATTTTCATCATAGTTCCCTAGAAATCAAATATTAGAACGATCACGAACAACCATCATCCAAATGTAGGAATTCGGACTAATTTATAATGGTTCAACATAAAAATAGCAACTTGTTTTGATCGTTTGTTCATGTTGAACCATCAGAAATTTTCCTCATAGTTCCTTAGAAATCACATGTTAGAACGATCATGAACAACCATCATCCAAATGTAGGAATTCGGACTAATTTATAATGGTTCAACATAAAAATAGCAACTTGTTTTGATCGTTTGTTCATGTTGAACCATCAGAAATTTTCCTCATAGTTCCTTAGAAATCACATGTTAGAACGATCATGAACAACCATCATCCAAATGTAGGAATTCGGACTAATTTATAATGGTTCAACATAAAAATAGCAACTTGTTTTGATCGTTTGTTCATGTTGAACCATCAGAAATTTTCATCATAGTTCCTTAGAAATCACATGTTAGAACGATCATGAACAACCATCATCCAAATGTAGGAATTCGGACTAATTTATAATGGTTCAACATAAAAATAGCAACTTGTTTTGATCGTTTGTTCATGTTGAACCATCAGAAATTTTCATCATAGTTCCTTAGAAATCAAATGTTAGAACGATCATGAACAACCATCATCCAAATGTAGGAATTCGGAGTGATTTATGATGGGCCAACATGAAAAAAAATGTTCTGGTGGCATATTCCTGAGAACCAACAAGAATTCCCATTAAACCATCACGGAAATGTATTGTTGGAACCATCATGGATCATCACGGATCATCATAGATTGTTGGTCCATGAGAATCGAACTTTTTAGATGGTTAACTATCATAGTATTAAAGAAGCATTTTCCATCATTGAATGATGGAAGTTTGTTGGCAAATCAAAAACCATGAAAGCATAATGGAAAATGCTGAAACCATCAAATGATGTTGGACCATCATAATTCTCAATGAAACCATCAAAATGTTTTGCAGGGATCATCAAGAATTTTGATTTGGGGGAATTGAGGGACAACTCTTCCAGGGATCGGGATAATTGTGGGACAGAATTAAACTGTAATAGTTAATGATTTTTCTTTAAAGAAAATGGCAGAGAATTTCTTTACATCTATATAAAAATTACCATTTTGTATAAAAGATCCTCAAATATTCTACAAATAAGGCCCATTGTGATTAAAATAAGGTCTTTTGTGTTTTGAGCATGGAGCTCTTAAAACATTTGTTCCGCCATGGATGTAGTTATCTTTTTCCTATGCTGCTCTGCAGCTTCCGTGGGCCCAGCATAGACACATATCAAGGGAGGGGTCGCGCTGTACCTTGTAATGCCCGGTTTTACACCACGAGAAGAGATTATCAAAACGAATCAGAATGCTAATTATCGGGCTAAATTTTTATTGTTTGTTAGGGTAGGAAACTTTAATAGATGTAAAGTAAACTGGACAAAAAATTAATTCTTATAACTGTTTTGACCAATTATTAAAGATAGTTTAAAGCAAGAGAACATTAGAGTAGAACAGGCTTATCTGCACAGAAGCCGTGAATTAATCAACAACGACACGCCAATAAAAATAAATCTTTCTTGACTAGTAAAGTGTAATTCAAAATTTCTCCGCTAGAAAACAGTACTTATTTCCTGCACAATCTTATCAAAAGTTACAAAATTTCTTTTAAATTATTAATCTAAATGCATCCAGTCTAATGATAAACTTATTTGAATAAAACTTTATTTTTATTGAATGCTACCATCATATGATTATTTGGGAATGAAAGTTTATTTGAATTCTAAATTCTGTTTATTTGAATTCTATTTTTATTTCATTTAAAGGCAGATTGAAAAGCTGAAATCAAGATTTGATAAAGCAAAAGTAAGAATCATCATAAAGGTTCAATCATGAAATTGAAACAATCATTTAAAAGTAAAAAAGAAGATGGAATTTTTTTCCATATAGTAAATAGGTTCCATATAGTACTGAAAAAAATGTGGTCAAACTTCCAGAATATTGCATAATTCGCCATGTTTCTGAATTTTTGTGAACACCAAACGGCTAGGTAAATTTTATAACATCACTTTGATAATAATTTTGGTAATAAATTGATAATAAATTGTATTTTGTATGTGATAAAAGTTTGTAAATGTGATAAAATTCAGCAATTTCGTTAAGATACTTTCAAGGATGCCATAAAACCCTATATTCAATATTTGATCAGTATATTTGATTAAATTTGTGCCAATAAGAAATAATTTTGAAAACTGTAATTTCAGTAAATCGTTACCATGTGATCGGAAAAATTACGAAACGAACAGTTTAAATACAGTATATTTCAGGTATTATTCGACAGGATTATGGTTTATTTTACAAGAAATCTCATTAAAATAATTTCCGATAATTTTTCGAGAATTTTGAGTTCCATTAACAAATAAGTTTAGAGTAGAATTGAATATTAACAGAATGATATAGCAACTAAAGATACATGAAAAATTAATGATATATTGATTTTGTACTAAAATATAAATTCTCGAAAATTCCCAAGCTTAAGTTCTGAAATCTGCAATACGAAAAATAAAACAGATATTCTAATGACTAAAATTAAAATATTTTCTTGATTATGAACATTATTCCACTTCACTCCAACAAACTTAAAAAGAAAGATCGAAGTTTAGTTGTATTTGGCATTTCATTTATCTTTATAACTACCCATATTTAATTTTTCTTAAAATTAATTTTATTCATTTCAATCTCACATATACTGTTTCACAAGAACAGATTATATTAAGAAATTCTGAATAACGTTGGTATATTTTCGTCAGAAATTGGAAAATCTTATTCGACATATTGAACCATATTATTATCCAAATTATTATTTCAAAAAACTTTCGAATACGAAAATACGGTATTCATATCGATATTTTGCATGTAAGTAACAAAAAAAAAAATACTGAATCAATACAATAGTATACAGTATTTTGCCATTCGCCATCATATTGCGATGTGTAAGGCTAATTAGGAAAGTATAAAATCGTTTATAAAATCGTTTCTAATTATTCTTACACTATTGCCAGATTCGTTTCAGGTAGTTTACAATAAGCTCAGGGCAGGGAAAACTTATAGTCAGTAGCAACACAAAGAAAATCAAGGAAAATAAAAATAAATAATAAGTTTTATTTACTGCGCATAAGCTGCAAGTATATAGAACTCATAAAATAAGTTTAAAATGTAGAGAAAACATGGAAAATAACATAATAAAGATTAATAAAAAGAAAGTGAAGTAGAAAATTATTAGAATAAAATACTTTCAAAAATATTATATCTATCTATCTATCTATCTATCTATCTATATATATATATATATATATATATATATATATATATATATATATATATATATATATATATATATATATATATATATATATATATATATATATATATATATATATATATATATATATATATATATATATATATATATATATATATATATATATATATATATATATATATATATATATATATATATATATATATATATATATATATATATGTAAAATGATGCAGTCGGACCGAGCAGGAAAACACACACAGGATTTTAATTAAATCAGAGTAACTTTTATTTGATCATTCTTAGTTGTGTGGGAGAGCGAAAAAGTGATGTTTACTCCATCAGCAAACAGTCTTTCTGGTAGGGAAAATCTTGCAAAAAATCCTAAAATGTCTAAATTTAGGGAAAAGAGGGAAATCTCAGAAATTATTATTGGTTAATTAAATAGATCACGCGATTCTCACAAGGCTTAAAAGGAAAAAATATCTTTATTTAAATTTATGTATAGTTGGCTAAAAATAGATTTAGAAACAGGATGTGGTTTCTTAAAAGTATCATAAAGTGCTTCGATTTGAAGAATTAAGTAGTAATAAATTAGGAGTTGTTTTATAACGAAGAAACTAACATAAAAAGATTAATTGAAGCTTTTTATGTTATATATATATATATATATATATATATATATATATATATATATATATATATATATATATATATATATATATATATATATATATATATATATATATATATATATATATATATATATATATATATATATATATATATATATATATATATATATATAATATATATATATATATATATATATATGTATATATATATATATATATATATATATATATATATATATATATATATATATATATATATATATATATATATATATATATATATATATATATATATATATATATATATACACTACCGGTCAAAAGTTTGCGAAAATTTTGAAATCAACGAAAAAAAGGTCTAAATTCAAATGTTCATAGAACTGCGAAAAATCATTCAAATTGCATGAAAATTTGATATGTTCTAAAGTGAACCCTCTACGGTTAGTTACATATGATCAAATTGCAATACTTTGTTTTTTGCGAACTAAATCCAGCTTTTAATCATGGGTTGTTTCTATGGTGAAAAAAGTTGTTAAATTTGAACTCTTGCCAAACTCGCAAAATTTTTTTTTCGTACTTTCTGTTAATAGAAAATAGTTATTTGAACTGTTCTATGTAAGCCCTCAAAATTTCAGATCGATTTGATTTTTCTTGATGAAATTACAGAATTTTGAAAAACATGTGTACTTTTCTCGATTTTTGAGCATTCCACATATGCGGTCTTTTGGTCTATACATCTTCTACCAAAGAACATTTTAATTTTAATGTTTTCTATATTTTCAAATAATTAATATTGATTACAAAATAAATATTCTTATTCATTATTGTAATTATTGTTATTACAAAGAATTTATTATGAATATAATTAAAACAATATCTCATAGATGTCACATTTCATCGAAAATTTGTTTGTTCTTGCAAACGATGCTCTGATAATTTGAATCGAAATCAGTTATGAGACATTTTACAACAGGAATGGAACTCTATATCACTTGAAGTGATTAATGGTTTATTAGAACGAATGCCAAGCATATGCAAGGCTATAATAAACATAAACGGTGGATGGTTCGAGGAATCCAAGATTTAAATGTTAATTTATTTAATTGCAAAATGCGAATAAGAATATGTTAAATATTTGATCAGTTGTAAATAAAATAGTTTAGTAAATATGCACATTTTTTATACTATTGTTATTATTTTTTTAGAATTATTTATGTAATTATTGTTATAACTTTTTATTTTGATTTAATGTAAAATAAAAATATCACAACAAAACTAATACATATAAGCAATAAATATAAACAATAATAATTACAATAATGAATAAGAATATTTGTTTTATAATAAATATTAATTATTTGAAAAAATAGAAAACATTAAAATTAAAAAGTTCTTTGGTAGAAGATGCATAGACCAAAAGACTGCATATGTGGAATGCTCAAAAATCGAGAAAAGTACACATGTTTTTCAAAATTCTATAACTTCGTCAAAAAAAAATCAAATTGATCTGAAATTTTGAGGGCTTACATAGAACAGTTCAAATAACTATTTTCCATTAACAGAAAGTTCAAAAAATTTTTTTTGCAAGTTTGGCAAGTGTTCAAACTTAACGACTTTTTTCACCATAGAAACAACCCATGATTAAAAGCTTGATTCAGTTCGCAAAAAACAAAATATTGCAATTTGATCATATGTAACTAACTGTAGAGGGTTCACTTTAGAACATATCAAATTTTCATGCAATTTGAATGATTTTTCGCAGTTCTATGAACATTTGAATTTAGACCTTTTTTTTGTAGATTTCAAAATTTTCGCAAACTTTTGACCGGTAGTGTATGTTACGGTGAATGTCAACAAACACCAAATACGTAGGTGAAAGATCGAATATTTCATTACATTCTTGTACACTCGGACCCTCACCGGTGCATGTCAACAATCACATAGTCGCTTTGGTGAATGTCCGAAATATTTGTTATATCCAATTTAATATTAATTTATTCGTTGATATAATTATATTTATTTGATATATTTAAATTTATTCTGTATTTTAATACTTACTGACGATAGATTAGAAGAAACGTCAGTGTTTGGAGTATCGGGCAAATATATGCCGGGCAATGGCACTTGACTTTAAAAAAACATCAGTGTAGGGTATACCGATTCACTTAATGCTAAGTGCCACTAACCGGTATACATTTGCCCGGTATACCCTACACTGATGTTTTTTTAATGTCAAGTGCCATTGCCCGGTATATATTTGCCCGATACTTGGTGTATACCGGGCAGTGGCACTTAACCTCAAAAAAACATCAGTGTAGGGTATACTGAGCTAATGTATACTGGGCAAATGTAAGTGTATGGCCCGATACTCCAAACACTGATGTTTCTTCTGATCTATCGTCAGTAAGTATTAAAATATCGAATAAATGTAATTATATCCACGAATGAATTCATATCAAATCGAATGTAATAAGTATTTCGGACATTCACCAAAGAGACTATGTGATTGTTGACATTCACCGGCGAAAGTCAGAAATAAGGGTATTTAGCAAATATTTCGGACATACACCAAGCGACTACGTGAATGTTGACATTCTCCGGAATATATATATATATATATATATATATATACACAATATTAGAAAGCACTCCTTTTTGCAGATATAATCGTGTGAGCTGATGAAGAGATAATATCCTTTCTTTATTTTTAGATTTTTTTTAGTTTTTTTTTAGATAATTAAAAAATATTTTTTTTAAAAAATAGTTTTGAAAAATACTTTTAACTATTTTCTTCTCTTGTCATTATTTTTTTATTTATTATTATCCATATTTTCTCAATATTTAAAGTTATATAGATATATTATATATATATTTATATATATATATATATATATATATATATATATATATATATATATATATATATATATATATATATATATATATATATATATATATATATATATATATATATATATATATATATATATATATATATATATATATATATATATATATATGTATATATATATAAAATACAGTGTGTGGATTTGTTCCATAGAAATAATAAAATGTTAAATATATAATATTTTCGCATTATCTGAAAATGCAATTCGCGATTTGAAATAAAGTGTGCATTAAAGCTTAAGAGATGATCCCTGAAAGCTATGCACAAAGTTTCTTCCCTTTTCTCGGAAGAATAACTTTGAGATGGGTGAAAATGGCTTAAAAAAAAAAAGAAAAAAAAATGTCTAATAATTCGAGATTTCTATTTCTCACAGGCGTGCATTTTACAATTCTTCTATTTCGCTTTCTTCTCTTAACATCGATTTGAGAGAAGAAAAAAAAAAAGAAAAGGGGCGAAAAACCGTTCTCAACGGCCATCTTGTCACACTTTCTCCAGCCCCCCTTTTCCATTTCTCCATTCCTTCCCTGCCGCATCCCTATCAGCAAGTGACGGACAGGAGCGAGCAGAGAGGTGGGCGTGGGTGGGGTGCCCGCCGATGACCGAGACGAACGCAACTGACGTGATTTACACGGACCGTCTTAGAGGATAGGAAATAAGTATAAGGATAGAAGATTCCTAAAATTTATATATATGTATGGGGGAGAGATTTTCCTAAAAAGAATTCGAGGGTGCAGCTAGAGGGGGGAGGGAGGAAGGGTTCGAAAGGAGCAGAAGTAAAAAGTAAAACGACGGTGATGGGCGTCTGGACATTTTTTTCTCTTTTTTTTTTATTTATTTTCTTAGCACGCTTCGCTGTATATGGCACATACGAAATAGTATTCTTATTTCTCGTATTTTGAGAATATAGTTTTTATTTTTTTATTTTCAATCATTCCCCACCCCCACCTTATCCTTTTTTTCATATATATATATTTTTTCATCTTATGCATCCTTTCCCCGATGCTTATCTTTAAAGAAAAAGGGGGGGGGGTTCCCTTTTATCTTTATCTCTGCATCAGTTTTCTTCTGTCAGCTTCTTTTTCCGGATTTTAGACCTTTTTCTTCTATTTTTAGTTTCGCACATTTCCAGAAGATGAGGACCCCTAAAAAGGCATACGCTGAATGTTGATGATGATGATATTTCTTCGATGGAGCAGCAACGAATGTATATAAGGGGGTGGGGTGGAGTTTTTTTTCACTCCAGAAAATAGGATCGTTTGTTTTTCCATTTCATATAACATGACACTTCTCTATCTCAAAAGTCCTTAGGGAGGAGATATTATTAGAGATTCATGCCCCACCCTCTATCGAACAAAATAGATGCAGAAATAAGCGCCAACTGTATCGTGTAACTGTAACTGTATAGCACATTGAGCCTGAGAATAATGGTTCTACAGAGCTATAGAAAATATAACTCATTTTTTATGAATTTATGTGACATACTTTTGAAAAAATTGCGATGGGTAGAAGGTTTAATTTAACGTCAAAAAGTTGCATCAAAATTCATAAGAAAAGGTTTTAGATATCAAATATTTCAAAATATGCACTTCTTGTGTGAGGAAAAATAATATTTGTTCATTTCTAAACATACGAAAATAGCATTTCTCAATCACTTACAAAATGAAACATTAAATAAAAATTCAATTTACATGTTCCGGTTGCTTACTGGTAAAAAAAAAAGTAAAAAATAACAAAATTTCCAACTAATAGACTAATTTACTGCATAATTTGTCATAAATTAGTATTTTACATGAATTTATTGAAATGCATGTTGATATAGTAAATAAATTTTAAACAGTCTAACTTCTTTCATGAATCGAATCCCACGAAACAGAGGCAGCTTATTAATTTTTTAATATTCTATTTTGTTTAATTTCCCGTTCCCATTGCCATCAGTCTTAGTTTGGAACACCATTTACCCTTTTTTTCTATTGGATATGCTGTTGGGCAATTTTATTTTAACTTCATAACATC
Organism: Parasteatoda tepidariorum; assembly: GCF_982258835.1. Classification (NCBI taxonomy): domain Eukaryota; kingdom Metazoa; phylum Arthropoda; class Arachnida; order Araneae; family Theridiidae; genus Parasteatoda; species Parasteatoda tepidariorum. Next base: position 92,635,402 of record NC_141755.1, on the reverse strand, counting down.
GTTGAACAGTAGACATCGTTTCGGTTAACAATGTTCAGTTCCACAATTTTGTAATTTTGAACCTAATAATAACAATAACAAAAAAAGGAAAAAGAAATCCTGGATCAAGCACTGGGAAAAACTAGCTCTTCGTGGAGAATTTTTTGAGGTAACTAGCTCAGATTTGCGTTACATTGAGAGGGAGAACCACTAAAACCTACCAATGTTAGCCCGATGTCAAGGATATTTGAGAATATGGACTGACGATATTTTACGTTTGTTCGGTTGTCGATGTGATCCAGAAACAGAATTCAAATTGACCAGTCATCACTGGAACTGACACTTTTCAGGCTTGTTGTAGTGAGTCCACATGCCCTTAGGCCAATTATAAAATACATCCTTCATTCCTCGATTATCCCGATTCACTTCAGGCTGTTTGCAATAAACCCAAAGTCGTGAAGTTTTTTTTGTTTGTAAATAGCTTTCTTAATTATGACTGATTGAGAAATTCTTCTAATCTTAAAAGCAAAAAAGCTTATTTTTATCAAGCCCTAAAATATCAGGTAGATTGAGAACTATACTATACATTTTTCTAATTGTTGGTGTTTTGCGAAGCGTAGGTGCCATTGGCAAATAAGTGGATTTTTTTAAATTAATCTAAGATCGATATATAAGGAAACGTGAAATTCGAGAAGACTGTAGCTTTTTTATTATTATTTCAGTGCATATTTCTGCATTAAGTAGGGAACTTACAAACTGCCTTTTTTGAATCTTACTTGATAGTATAAAAGCAACATATCAGCAGCAACAACAATCAACAACAAAGCAACTACTCGAAAGAATATGTTTTGTTGCTGTGAATTCGAGATTATTATTTTTAAAATAAGTATAAATTTAGAAAGATGTCAGCAAATCATTCTTTATTCTAAAATAAACTCGTTAATGATTTAACTGAATAAATCAATGCTATTTATTTAAAGCCAATCAGGGCATGTTCTTATGGAGACGTGAGCGTTCTATTCTAGCCCATGTTAAAATAGTCAACTTTCAAGTACTTTGTTTTGGAGAAACTACTAAATCAATTTTAGAAGATTTTTCTTATTCTGTGTGACTCTTCACGATGACCTTTCAGATGATCTTTTGACTTTCAAAATTAAATTTAAAAAATTTAATTTTGAGTTTTTTTTTAAATCTGAAATTGATTTTAGACATATGTAAAAAGACAAATTACTAATCAACGCGAAAACTACGCTAGAGATTCTTTCTTTAAAACATGAGAAATAAAAATTCTTTTTTTTTCAAGTTTGTTTTAGAATAGTGAGAAAAAAATATCTTCAAAACTACCAGAATATTTCATTATGATATAAACCGTGATAATATAAGTGGAAAAATTACTAATTTAAAAATTTAAATATCGTATATTTTGATTTCATTAACCAGAAATAAGTTATTATTTTTACCCGAAATCCCATTACCATGCAGTTTTTTCCTCTATGTATTTTCTCCCAGAATTAAAAATTTTAAAATGGTGCAATAAAAACAGAATATAAGTATGAAGGAAAAATCAACAACGGAAACTAACAACAATATAAGAGATCGATTTGATATTTTTCATAAAATAACATTAGAGTTGGCCATTTTAACATGAACAGAATTCCTGATGAAGCACGTGCCAATTTGAGTTTATTGACAAAACATCTAAAATTTTTTGACAAAACATCTAAAATTTTAAACCTTTTTGAAAGTAAAATTTTTTGCACTTAGTGTCATTTCATGTAGGACAAAAATTTAAAATTGATTCTGTAGTTTAACTATTAATTGTAAACTTTTATTTCTACATGGGCTGTAATAATTAGACTTCCTGTAAAAACATAAAAATACCTTCAGATTCATTATATGTACAGAACATTAATTTATTTGACCAAATACTTATTAAACCAGTTTTTAGTGATAAATAAATAAGGCAAATTCTTTTTTTCGGATGTTTGTGAATAGATGATTAGCTTAAACTTTAAAGCTTATAACTTTAAATGCTTCAAAAAATACGCTTATAACATAGTCTTTAACTAGTCACAATACTTAAAGTGATGAATTCTGAATCGAACGATCAATATCCATAATTTTGCCTATGTCTTAAAGTCTCCTGTCTGCATAGGCATACAATTTCACAGAATTAAATTTATGGTGTGGAATATTCTTACTAAATTCTTAGATTTGTAACAAACTGTGGAATAAAATTTTTACGTCTCAAGAAATTACTTTCGAATTTCATGTTATCTATCTGGTTATATTAAAACTCAGTTTTTACTTTTCATTTAGCTATGCTTATTAAATACTTAGACTTGTAACAATGTGTGGAATAAAACATTTTTGTTTTAAGAAATAACTTTCATATTCTTATGATCTATTTAGTATATATTGAAGCTCGGTATTGATTTAAAGAAATTTATCAAATTCTTAGAGTTTCATAAGTGCATGGAATAAAGTGATTATGAGTTAAGAAATAACTTTAAAATGTCTTATTATCTGTTTAGTTCAAACGGCATCGAAGTTTGCTTTAAACACGTAATTTAAAAATGCTTAGTAAATTTTTAGACTTGTATAATTACGTGGAATAAGATAACACAATAAATCTAGAAATTATTTTGAGAAATAAAATTTATGATCTATTAAATAAGTATCGAGGTTTGATTTGAACCTTTGATTTAACAACGTCAAGCAAATTCGTAGACTTGTATCCCTGCGTAAATAAAATAGCTATGAATCAAGTTACAACTTTAAAATTTCATCCACTCTAGTTTGCAAAATTTGATTTAAACGTTCGATTCAACAATGTTTAGTAAATACTTAGATTTGTATCAATGTGTGAAATAAAATATTTATTTATCTAGAATCAACTTTGATACTAAAAGCTAAGCATCTGGCTATATCAAAGCTTTGTTTTAGTTTTTGATTTAATGATGCACAGCAAATTCTTTGACATATATTAATCTTCTTAATAAAATACTTCAAATCAAAAAATTACTTTGGAAATACTCATAATCTATGGAGTATAAATCGAAAATTCACTTAAAGCGTTGATTTAACAATATCTAGTTAATTTTTAGATTTGTATCAATTTGAGGTGTAAAATCAAGAAGTAACTCTTAAATTTTGCTTGGTGTATTAAGTGTACTTCGAAGCTTTGATTTAAACATTTGATTTATTTATGTCTAGTAAATTCTTAGATTTGTATCAATGTAGCGAATAAAATATTTAATTATTTAAAATTAACTTTGAAACTTACTGTTAGGTATCTGATTATATCAAAGCTTTGTTTTAGTTTTTGATTTAATGATGTATAGTAGATTCCTAATTTGATTTAATGATGTATAGTAGATAGATGATGTATAGTAGTAGACGCCCGGTGGCTGAGCGGTAGCGCTTCGCTCTGTCGTGCCACAGGTCGCTGGTTCGATCCTCGGGACGGGCAAGGCTGACTCAGCCTTTCATCCTTTCAGTGGGTCGATAAATGAGTACTAAGCATGCTTGGGAACTAAGCACTGGGGGTTAAGCGTTCGGTTGACCACCTGACCGGAACATCTGCTCCTGCACCCCAGAGCCCAAGGTCAAGAAAACTGAGATAGGCACAGTAGGCCTTGACCCTCAAGGGCTGTCGCGCAGCTGAGTTTAGTTTTAGTAGATTCCTAGACTTCTATTAATGAGTTGAATAAAATAATTATAAATCAAAAAATTATCTCGAAATATTATATAATCTGCATCGAAACTTTGTTTGAACCTCTGATTTAACAATATCTAATAAATTCTTAGATTTGTATCAATTCATGAAATAAACTAATTATAAATCAATAACTAACTTTTAAATTTAATATGATGAATTTAGTATATATAAAGGCTTGGTTTAAACCTTTGATTCATCAATATCTAGTAAATTCTTAGATTTGTATCAATGTGTAGAATAAAATATTTATTTATCTAGAAATTTCGTATCATGCCACTCTCTCTGCCATCTTTGTGATGGGTAGAGGAAAGCGAAGAGATTAATTTCCTGCTCGAAACATGACTTTTTCCGATATCGAAGATTTTCAATATTAGCCTTTGGCGTGCCAAACATTGGTTTGTCAGGAGTTGCCTTTAGGCTGGGGTAATTGCATTTTTTCCCCTTACCTACGTTTTTTCCACTCAGGGATTGAATCCAATTTTACATCACACCGTAAGAAAAAGAGCAAAAATTGCGATTATCCACCTTACCGTAACGGTGTATAAGATAAATTAGCTCGTAGTACCATCTATCTCTTAACTCCACTCCCCCGCGAACGTCCATCCCCCCCTGCACAACCCACGGGTCCTTCGTCTCCCTCTACTTCATCAGAGAAAATTCTTTCTATCGTTCTGTTGCCACTGATTCATGTAGAAACTATCGAAAACGATGAAAGAATAAAAAAGGAAAAAGAAAAAACAAATAATGGTATATAATTTGTAGCGTTAAAAGAAGGTGGCGAAAAAAATTCAATTTATAGATGTTTCTTGGCGAGTTTTTTGTTGTTTTCTTCATAGTGTGGTAGTGATTTTATGATGAAAAGCACGCTATGAGAGTAGCGTTGTGAAGAGGTATATATAGATATACATTTTTAATGCAGTTTGTATATTGATATGTTTTTTTTCTTCTGAGGATTTAAATATTGGTTTCAGATTATCCAATTTTTTGGTGGGAATTTTTCCAAGATGGCACCGCTGCGTAGTGAAATAATGGAAATGTGTCATTATATTTAAGACGCTATAATATATTAAACAACACCAAAAGGGGAGACGCGTAGAGGTATATTGAAACGGGTATATATATTTAAGTTTTCAAATTCAATTAATGTATATTCGGTTGAAATTGAAAGCGGAGATATTAGTGTCATTATTGAATGAAATAAATCTCAAACTACAAAGAAGAGAGAATGAATGGATGTGATTGTATTTTAGATAAATGTCAGATACATTTGTTCAAAAATATCCTCTTTCTTCTTCGTTTCCAGACGTACTTAGAAATTGTAAATACGAAGGTTATATTTGGGGTTTGAGACTACTGTGTTCTGCAAAATCTTGTTTTGTTGAAATTTTCAAACAATAATAATAATAAATGAATAAATATGGAAATATGAGGAAGCAAAAAGTTCAAAGAATGAAAAAAAACATAAGTTTCCGAAGGTAAAATCTTTTTCTTGATTTGCGCAATGATCCTTTATTGATTTTTCACGAATGCTTTTTGATTCGTAATATATAATAACAACATTTATACTATTAAATTTAAAATTTCAGTTGACTCCTGAATTTTATTAAATTCCTAAATTCAATTAATACTTTCTTTGAATTCCTGAAATCAAAAATATGAATTTTAATGACGGAAAAGAAGAAATAATAATAACAAGAATATTTCAGACTTGAAAGAAGATGAAGACACAGAACAGGATGCTTTGAAATAGTATTATATGGGCTGAAAGCAAATTTAAATTAAGGACTCTCTAATGTTGAAATATTATTCACTACAAGCTTAAGAATAACACAAAAACAAAATGCATATCGCACTGTACGTACACTGGTGCGTAAACTAGATCAAATTACGGTAGAAAGTATAGGCAGTCATAGAGCCAGTAATTTTTACCGTAAATTTATTCTCATCATAACGTTTTACGGAACGAAAAATTTTATATATCGTAGTTTTTGCATTTTATTGTAAAACTATTGCGTCACTGCAGTTAAATAAATATTACTGTAAGAATTGTGGTTTAAAATTTTACTGTAAAAATGGATTTGACGGATTCTGCACTCAGGGTGCCAGTACTCTTTACCGTAATTTAATGAGCAATTATTTACAGCATATAAATTGCCATTACAAACTTAACTAGAAATTAAAAAGTTTAAAGTTCTGTTGTTTGTTTTCTAAAATTTTTTCTTAAAAATTTTTCTTAAAAAAATATTTTAATGTCATAAAATCTTTATCTTTATATGATTTTATTTGATAAAAATTTGACTCTGCGTACAATGAAATTTTAATTAGATCCGACTGATTCCATCTTAGAAAGATTTTAAGGTAACTAAATAATGAATGCTAGGAGTTACACAACCCTATAACATTAGAAAGATTTTGAATAATGTTTGCTTTGAGTTTCGCATAGAGTTTGCGTGTACTTAACCAAAACTTAAACGCATTTTCTACGCCTTAGCGGTACATCGTTCAGGGGGGGTATGCGCTGCTACGTTCAAATAACGTTAGTATTTGAGTTAAAGAAAACCGTAAAGCTTGGCAAAATCTGTCTATCCTTCATTAGATTATGACTACTTATTAGAGAATGACTATATAATATTTAAATAGATTCTTTCTGTGCATCTTTCACTGTTTTATTGTTCAAGAAAACCTAAGATTCAAAACAGGGCCTTTAACTGGGTTTTATAAAGACTTCTGCAAGTCATCTTAAGATTAATAATTGACTATTTTCTGCCTGGGTAAGGAAAAATGGAATCATGACTAAAACTATTCTACTCTAGTGAATTGAAACTTGCAAAGCAAAATATATTGACACTAGCCCACCTAAATTTGAATTTGAAATGAAAATTATTAATTTTCATTTCTGAATGGACTAATAAGGACCCAATACTTTCTTTTTATAATAATTTAAAAATTAATCTAACTGAAGTTTATAAAGTCACATGAATTTTCCAGAATACAGTTAACCATGAAATTTCGTTTGTCTGAATATGGAATAAGGCAGGCATTGCACTGCTTTGTAGTGCAGATGAGCTTGCTGGATTTTATTTAGTTACAAATATAGCTAAACTGGTTTATAAATAAAGCTTAAATAACTTTTTTCAAAATAAAAACTAATGAGGATCAACTTTTTTTGGATGGAATAAAACTTATTCGTCAAGCTGAATTTTATTAACGGATGCCAGTGACGTAACGATGTCATGATGTAACGACTTGTCAGTGAAAGTCTACTCATTGGTTGACTATGTAATAAGGAAGACGTTGTTCTGTCTTGTAATGCAGATAAATTTTCTACACAAAATTTCTAGCCTAAATAAACCTCAATATGGTCAGCAAATAAGTAAATACTAAGCCACGATGGCTAAGGACTGAGGTACTGAAATGTTATTGTTGCGTACTAGGGCTCTATTCCCGGTGGTGACCTATAGCCCATCTATCTTTATATCAATAGGCACTAGCTGTCTAGGAAGTAAAATCAGTCGCAGTGCAGTTCTGCCCACATTGACACCATCATACCGTTAGTACTGAAACTGTAATATCAATGACCTTCTTGGTCCACAAGTGATTATCGCGAAATTGCTTTTCATTTTATTGGCGAATATTAAATACCTTTTTCCTGTTGAGAGATTAATAAAAACTGTATGTTTTTTGAAAGATAAAACTTACAAAAATGTTCATTTTATAAAAATCTCTCTTGTTATTGACACCTGTAAATGAAAATGAAGTACTTCATGCTGAGTTAATTATTATTTAATGCTTATTTTACAGAGAGCCAACACCTATTTTACTTACTATATTCTATAAAATTATTAAACTTGGATAGTGTAAAAATAAGTGCCAACTGTAATTTGTTAGCATCTGGAATTATGAAGATGTTTAATTATTTTATAGTTTATTGTTTAGCGACTTAGTCCACCTGTCTGAATTTGGAGTAAGGGAAAACTCTTACAGTTTTACAGAGTAGTAATTTTTTCTACACAATATTTCGGGCCCAAAATCTAACGAAATTGTTCAAAATCTGAAAGAATATTTATTAATATTGATTGCATAATGATCGTTAAATGCGTGTTTTTAATAGGGTAGTATAGTTTCATTAACTAAGGGAAACTGCCCTTCGAAAAGTGACTCATTCCAACAGAAAGATCTTTTAAATTAAGTTATGAAGGTTATGTATCATTTCAGCTCAAATATTTTTTCAGGAAATGTTATTTTTAACAGCATTCTTCGATTATTAATCAGCGTTCCAACTTCTGTGGCCAGATTTCTTTTTCTTCATAAAGGATCGCGATATATTCTTTTCTCCTTACTACAATACTAAATGCCAAAACTGTCATTTCCACATTCCAGGCAGTGGTATTTTAAACATCTAGTGAAAAATGTTCTGGGCAACGCAGCTAGCAGTCATGTATATCCTTTGTGTATAAGCAAGCTGAAATCTTGCCATTTCTTCCCCTTTCATTTCCGGTAACCAACCGGAAATAGAATGGGGAGTTGTCACGTGGTTAGAAGGAATATACTCGGACCAAGATCGCGTCTTCGTTTCCTTCTTGTGCCTTGCACCTAGCAGGACCAGTTTCAATCAAAACGAAACGGACAGTTGAAAACGATTTCTGGTGCCCCTCAGAGAACTAAACGATAGCGAAAGGAATGTTCGAACTTTTTCTTCCTTTTTATTGTTATTATTTTATCTGTTCGCCACTTTTTTCCACATTTATTTATGTTATTTCCTTTCTTTGTGGTCATTTATCTCTTTCATTTTCTGAAAAATGAGAATAGTTTTCGAACATTTTTATGACACCAGTTAGGGTTTCCTACTTTCGCCTTAGAAAAAAATTATGTTCTCATTTTAGAAGGTGAGAATGTGGTTTTTCTTACTCCAAATCTAGCAACATAGAGAAAAATCATTGCTGATTATTGATTTCCAATTTATTTGCTTAGTTTAAAGACCACAATTATTACTAAAATATAAATAGTTAATTTTTTAAAAATCGTTTCCAAGGAAATAGCGCTATACAAGTTTTAAGGATGTATCATAGGCTGATTTTATTTCATGTTGTTACCGCTGCTGAATAGTCAACCATTTTGGGTTTTACCACTCCGTAGCTCCAGTTTCCGGGAGATTTACTTACCACTCCGTAGGCTTTTAATTCAAAATCCAACCCAGAAGACAAAAGAATGGAGGTTTTTTTATGGTACTCGGTCAGATTTGTGTCGCATGGACAGGGAAACCTCCCACGGTTATCCCGACGGCAAGGGGACTCTAAACCATGATCCATCTACAACTGAAGATATTTTACTCAAACACTGCTGCCGATGCGACCCGAGAACAGACCAGCCATCGCAGGGATTTATCTTATTGGAGAGCAAATGTTCTATCCTCTCAGCCATTGTGGTTCATCAGGGGGTCATTTTGTTTCATAACCGTCGTTGAATGCCCGACTTAATTTTGAGTTTATGACTACCAACATTCAACTCCGTGGCCTTGCAACTTTAAATCCAATCCAGAAGGTAAGGGAACTCTTAAAACAAGTATTGGGAGAAATTTTACCATCGTAGAAGCTTTCGATTAAATCAACCCACATTTGCTTTACAAGAAGAGGAAAACCACGAAAATCTTCTATGGTTAGTCTGATGGCAAGGGAATTCCAACCCATGATCCGTCTATAACTAAGAATATGTTTCGTCAGCCGGGTGTGGAATTCGTATCGGCTAGCTACCATTGGGATTTGAACCCGGTTCATTTCATTGGGAGGCGAGCACTCTATCCCCTGAGCCACCACGGCTCCATAAACCAATAATTGAATTAATTAAGCGTTTTAAGAATTTATGTTTATGAAATACCGTATGAAACACCGGTGTCTTTTTCTGCGTTTAAGGGTAAAATCTTTCAAACATGGCTGACTTCTAAACAATAATTTTTTCAAATTCTCTGTTATTTAGATCTAAGAGAAACAGTTATTAATTATTGAAATAACTTTAGTTTATAAAATCAATTAATGATAATTTTATGAGTATGAAGGAAAAAAAGTTCAAACTAATTTTTTTGAATTTCTTTATATGTGTACAAATACAATTTTAATAAACTAACAGATATTTTTCAGTAACTATTAGTTTGCTTCTTATGAAAAGCGTCAAAGGAATGAATAACCTTTCTGCTTCAAAGGGTTAAATGAACTGTAGAAAAGTTTGAATAAAATGATTTTTATATTTGCATATCAGACTAATAGGAACATTAAAAGAAGCATACGTTGGAAGTAATAAACATTTCTTAGGTTATAAGCTTAAACTGAAAAAAAAAGTAATCAAAAACAGCGTGTTCTGTATTTTTTTTAATGTAAGTATGAATTAAAAGAAAACCTTTCATGAAGTCGAAAGTAGCGTTTTATCATATTTCTTACATATAGATGCTATAATCTTTCTAATTTTTAACATAATAATAATAATAATAATAAATAAAGACAATTATAGTACTGTTCTCGTTGCAAATTGTACTTTTTATTACGGTTGAAATCGGAAAAAGTTTACATTTTTGAAAGTACTACAAACGCTAATTAAAAATGTAAAAACTAACTGAAAATTATTTAAAAAAAATATCATTAGTACGCCTTCAACAATGAAACACACTTCTGAACTTCCAGACTTTCCGAACCACAACTCAATTAAATGAACCACAAACAACGCTAAAGAGATACATTTTACTCTCCATTTATCAGATTTCGGTTCTATTATGTTCCCTTGAAAGGGTTATTCATAAAATGGCAAAGTGTGCTTTAATTGAAAGGCTCCACTCTATCGGATAAAAGTCAATCACAGTAACAGTGGGGGTGGTCAAGTCACTCACCGTGCTCTAACCCCTTCTTATATCAGAAAACCACCCTGCAATGTCCAGAAGTTGTTTTCGATTAGGGAGACAAAGGGGTGACTATTGCTAGAGGGATGTTTATAAATATTACCGAATAGATTTATGATACAAAATAAGATATTGTAACATAAAATAATTATATATGAACGGAAAACGTCAGGGGTCCAACTCCGGATTCACTTCTGAAAGTTACATACATTTGATTGAATTTTTACTATGGCGCACGCAAATGTATACAAATTTTTCTTAATTCTTTAAATGTATACAAATTTTTCTAAATTTTCTTACTTAAATTTTCTTTTAAATACTTGCGTTATTAGCGTTTACAAAATTTAAATTAAAAATCATAAAGGTGCACTTCAATAAAATGGCATATTTTTTATTAAACTTTATTATTTCTTTCCAAATTATATTCTTTAGAAATTTCTGAAAATAAAATTGAAATAATGAGCCTAAAATTCACAGAAGTCTAATTTTAGTAAATTGATTTTTTAAGAGTTTGGGAAATAGTGTTTTAAAGTCAGAAATAAGTTTGAAAAATCTGCTTTGGACCTCTTCAATTGATTATTTTTGCTACTGTGTAAACATAATTCAAATGTAAAATATGTGAAACGGGTGTGTTTACCGAGTGCTATACATGATGGCCGACAAAGAGATTACTTTTAGTTTATTTTTCAGAATTTATTTAAATTTTATTTATAGTTTTTTTTTACCTTTTCGTGATTCTGCTATCATTAGCATGCCAGACAGTTTTAGTTCTTTTAAACTACGAGCTTAAAATTTTTAATTCTTTCTTTAGCATTTTATTTCAATGTTTAAAGTACACTTAAAATTAATAAAACAGCTTGAAAAGGTAAGATTTGTTATTTTTTCTTCCTTTTGAATACAAATTTATCATCCAGAACAAAATTAAAAAAATTCCAGATTTAGCATAAAAAGTAAAATTGTATGAGTTTTTTTCTTAAAAAAATCTATTATTTAATATTTAAATCAATGATGCTTAATAAATTTTTTATGACGATGTTTAGTTAATCCTTTACTTAAGATTTTTACGATATGAGTCAACGATAAAGTCAATGTCTTTATGAATTAAATCATTCATGTTAAGTTCATTCTTTTTAACTAAAGTTTAGAATTTCAATTCTTATGACAAAAGTCAACGACAAGTTAATATAACTTAAATCAGTGATGTTTCTTTCTTTCATTATGATTTAAGGAAACAATATTAAGTTAATTCGTTAGGACTTAATAAAGCTACATAATTTGATCATAGGTAAATGCATACAATTCTTTAGTATGATAATTAAACACCAGGACCATGCCAATATTTCCTATATCTGAAAAATTAAATTCCTTTTTCCTTTAAACCTCTTTTGAATAAATATTCATTAATAAATTTTTCTTGGTAAACTTCCGTATTTGTGGCCAAATTAACTCGATAAATAGATTATTTTATTAAAATTGCTTAAAACAGTGTTAAAATTCGAAAATTGCAATATTTCGACCTTATAATATAGTCATTAATACCTTGACATCACATTTTAAATTTCCTAAGCTAAGAAACAGTTATTACCTTGGCATTAATTAATAGCTATTACTTGTCAAATTATGAATTATTTCCTCATTCTTGTCAAAGTGTTTTTATTACGCCTAATTATGAGTACAATAACAAGAGCATCAATCTAAAAGAAAGAAATCCCCATTTTTGATTTAAAAAACAAATACGAACCTCAGATTTAAATGCAATGAAATTTTCAAAAACGTTTCGTTCATAGCTTTGATACTTTTTCCTCGCTTTAAATGAATTTTATTTTCTATTTTACAGAGAAATAAAAATGCATTGTATTTTTTAACTTGAATAAAATGGTGAATATATTTTAATATGAGGATACGGTCCCCACTACCTTGTCAAGTACCGGAATCATGTAACTCTTATATTTGAGACGCTCATCACAAAGGTTATTATCCATGACAAAAGGACCATGCCAAATTAAAAATCACTCTTCCGCAATAACCCCTTTTGCGTTTCCCTATCTCCCGTATGTATATAGGCTTTTTTTACAAACCCTTTTATTATGTAAAAAGAAGGGTTATCTGATAGGTAGGCTGATAATTTCACTTCTTCTCCGTTGTTAGCAATGATTTGGATAACACGTTAAATCATGTGCTCTGGTGGAATATATGTCGGAATTTCGATGAAAAATGGATTTTCCTTTTTACGAATCTTTCATTTTTGCAATTGAATTTCTTACATATTTAAAGCTAAACAATAAATCAATTTTACTTTTCATTAATATACGCACAATAAATTAATGAATATTTCAATATTCATTAATTCATTATTTTACAATTAACTAACAGTTCCTTTTATTTGTGTTGCTTACTACTTTTTACTACTTTATATTCGTTAATCATTAATTACATTTTTGTAAATCATTTATTTAGATAGTTATAAGTCAATTGGCTCTATTTCCATTAATTTGCATGAACATTTGATTGATTATTTAATGCAATATTTACTGTAGAAATCTTATTTCTTTTTCATGAAAAAAAGATTTTATTTCTCCAAATCTTTTATTTTCGCAATTTAATTACCTACATATTTAAAATTAAGCAATTTTACTTTTCATTAATGTACGCTTAAGGAATTAATGAATATTTCAATGTTCAATAAAGTATTATTTAACTATTTTACTATTAACTAATAGTTCCTCTTATGCCGACCGGCCTGAGTAGGGGGCAGGGAACTGTCTTTTCATCAGAAAGGTTCTGGGTTCGAATCCCGGACAAGGCATGGCTATTATTTTTCAAGACTATTATTTTTCAATGAAAAAAGAATTTTCCTTTGTACAAATCTTTTATTTTTACAATTTAATTACATACTTACATATTTATAACTAAGCAATTTTACTGTTAATTAATGTACGTTTTTCCCTAGTCATTGATGCTTATTTTTTACCAATAACTAAGAGTTCCTCCTTTTTGCACTGATTGCTATATTTTACCACTTTATATTTGTTACTCATAAGCTTGCATTTTTGAAAATCATTTTCTTAGATGGTTATAATTCAGTTGAATATTTCACCATTATTTCAAATGAATATTCGATTGCTTATTTAATTTAATTTTCAATGCTCGACCATTTTATTACTCGACAGATTAATTTATTGTTCTTTATATTTCTCATTTCGCCCTAAAACCTAATATCATTTAATAATTGAATTTTATAATAAGGGAATATTACGCATAATGAAGTATTTGTTGTTCACTATGATTGATTTAAAGTTAAATAATTTAAATAATTCTGTGATTCAAAATTCATTGAACAGAATATATAGATTGATTTCTTGAAAAATACAGACTAAAAATCCAAAAAAATAGACTTAGAACCGAATTATGAATTTTAATATAACTAAAAGTTTGCAGAGCTAAGTGTGATTATTTCTTTATTTCTTTAAATTTCACTTCCAAGAATAAAGATGTATATTTGATAAGCTAGTTAAATTAATACTTAACCCACTAATTCTCAGCCATTAAAAATAGTTTGTATATGAAAAACACATCTTTTACAAAACTGGTAGTACATAGTATTTTTACCATGTTTTTACCTAACAACAGATAACAATCAGGTAGAGTATATGTCTAATCGCAATTTTCTTATACAATGTTCAAAACTATGAAATAATTTCTGAAAAGTAGGAATAAGTATACACAGAAAATAATTGCTAAATGATTTGAAAAAAAAAAGATGAATTTAACTTAACGGTAAGCAATATTTCATAGCAAGAACTAGATTTGAATTGAAAGTTTTATGATTATGGTAAATGATTCTCCTTTTATGGTTAGGAGCGTATTGGTGACGATTCAAAAGAGAAAATATATGTATTTATCTTTAAACAGTTTTTTTCCATAATAAATATGTTTTTTTTTTCTGTAGAACATTTACAGTTGCTTTTTACAGTGCATTAAACAGGCAAGTACATTCTATGTTAAAATTCAAATCCTTTTTTAGAAGTATATAAGAAAATGATAGAATTCTAGGTTACATATGCAAGATTTCATTCGCCATTTGAAAAAAAAGGAACTAGCTCTGCTAAAATTGATGTTTTTTCTTAAAAAAATAAATAAATATGGCATTCAGAATTAAAAAAGAAAGAAAGAAATCTAAATGCAGAAATACGATTTCTAGACTTTCAAAGCATTAAGATCAAAGAGCACTATCGAACAGAGTATTAAGTAACTTAAAAAGTTTTAAAGTTATTGGGGAAGATATTGACTTGTTCGAAATTCGATATCGAGGTTCTTAAGAAATATTTTAAAATTGCATCGGGGTCAGTTAGAAGCTCTTGAGTTTGGAATTTAAGGAATAAAAGTGGCTTGGAAAGATTAAGGGGAACATCGAGTTACAGTACTCTTTTCTATAAACGGCAGATGACTTTTGTATAATTAATGCATAAAATTCCGACTCCATTGGCTATTAGTTTAGTTTTATACATTTGATGAATTTTGTGAGTTCTGGACATTCATAGCATTTATATACAAATAGCAATCCATAGCATTTAACATAAAGTAACAAAAATGCTTTGAATTTTTTGCAACTTTATATTAAATGCAAGGGTTAACTATCTTACACTGGGAAAAATTCCAAATCAAGTTATGTGAAAAAGTTCCGATACCTAAGGGTGCCGGTACTTTTTAACGCAAAATTCATTTTTTTCGGAAACATGTTAGGGAACAAAAAAAATCAGTTATATCTTAATTTGCACAGTAATTATTACCGTAAAATTAATGAATGACTCTAATTAAATAAATATTAATTTAAAATTGACAATATAATACTTCGTGGTAAAAGTAGGCTTTAAGGTAAAATGGATTTTATGGATAATGCATTCAAAAATCCTGTACTTTATACCATAATTTGATTTTAAACTTTTCACTGTGTATCGTGTGTTAAAAAAATTACTTTAAATTTTTTAAAAAAAAAATAGCAAAAAAGTAACTATAAAAATTTAATAAATTTAAAACAGAAAGATGAAATGGAATAAATTTGGAGTGATAAAATAAAATGGAATAAATTACTGAAACCTATTAGCCTGAGGAAAATAATTGAATATACTTGACGCAAATATAATTGAAATCTCTAATCTTAATAATTTGAACCTGCATAGATAATTTAAATGTGCAGTGAAAAATATTGTATATTTACGTTATGTGGAATCTAAATGTTTTTTTTTTTTGCATCTAGTGGCACTATATGTAATTAAAATTGCAGATTAAACTGGCATATTACACTCTAGATTATTTAAAGACATAATATCGTGAGAAAGTTACTTAATAAGGTGCAAAATTCATGGTTTTAAGAAATAATATTTTCCTTAATGCCTAACAAAGTTTTACTAATATTCGGTTTATGCACATATTTGCTTAATTAAAATATAGATTAATTAGGTTATGAAGAAGTTAGACTTAATATTGGTAGACAAAACAGACAAGGTGGACAAAACAGACAAGGTAGACAAAATAAACAAGGTAGACAAGACAGAGACAAAATATTGTTAGGGCAACTTTTTGAGGACAAAATATTGCAATTATAAAAGTTTGTGCTTGCTGTTTTGTTTAATATATATGTGGTTTTATCCTAGAAAAACCAGTCCTTGCTACACATATTTTTATCATTAGATATTAATGTAGAAAATAATTTATTAACAGCTGCATGAATAATAACGATATCCATACCAATTAAATTTACAGCATTTTGATTAATTAGATTAAAACTAAATTTTTTAGTATCTGGAACAACTAGGTTTTGCAACAAAAGTAATACAATTTTGTGGAATTTAGACTAGTTACGATTTGGAGCATCTAGATTAACTTGCAGTTCATCAAATTAGATCTAAAACAATTTACGAACTTTCTCAAGTATTAATCCACATAAATGGATAGCAGCTACATAAATTAATGCATCTATTTCAATTAGATTTACAGGATCTAAATCAACCTAGATCAAACCTTCTTAACAAACTAGATTTTTTTGAATCTAAAATTATTTGATTTTGGAAAATCTGGATAACCTGTGGTCTGCAAAATTTTGTCTAGTTAGATTTTGCAATGCATAGAACATCAAGTAAGATCTGAAAATACTTATGAACTTTCTCAAAGAATCGTTCCCAAAAAATTGGTAGCAGCTGAATTGGTCAGAATGACAACTATAATATAAAATCTAACTAGATCTAATGTAACAACTTCAAATAAAATTTAAGGCTTTAAACACACTAGATTTTTACGGATATGAAACAACTAGGTTTTGCAGAATCTAGTCGTACTAGATTTTAGCAGCATCTAGGTCAATTTACAAAATATCAAGTTACACTTAAAATAACTAAAATAACTTATCAAATAAAAATCCGCAAACGATTGGCAGCAACTGCATGCATTAGAAAAGCAGCTGTACCACCATGCGAACTAGATTTACAGTAACAAAATCAACTACATTTTAAATCTTTTCAATTCACTAGATGTTTATGAATATGAAACAAATTAATTTTGCAAAATTCGGTTTTCCTAGTTTTTGTAGCATCTAGTTTAACTTACAAATTAGTAAGTTATACCTCAAATAACTAAAGAGTATTATCGAATAACCATCAAAAAGGGAATTGGTAGTAACTGCATGCATTAGAACATCAACTGTACCATCTATATGAACTAGATTTTTAGATACAAGATCAACTGTGTTTCAAAGTTTTTAATTTTACTGATATTTATGAATACAAAGCATCTAGGTTTTGCAGAATATAGCTTAACTAGATTTTGTAGCATCTAGTTTAACTTACAAATTATTAAGTTATACCTCAAATAACTAAAGAGTATTATCGAATAACCATCAAAAAGGGAATTGGTAGTAACTGCATGCATTAGAACATCAACTGTACCATCTATATGAACTAGATTTTTAGATACAAGATCAACTGTGTTTCAAAGTTTTTAATTTTACTGATATTTATGAATACAAAGCATCTAGGTTTTGCAGAATATAGCTTAACTAGATTTTGTAGCATCTAGTTTAACTTACAAATTATTAAGTTATACCTCAAATAACTAAAGAGTATTATCGAATAACCATCAAAAAGGGAATTGGTAGTAACTGCATGCATTAGAACATCAACTGTACCATCTATATGAACTAGATTTTTAGATACAAGATCAACTGTGTTTCAAAGTTTTTAATTTTACTGATATTTATGAATACAAAGCATCTAGGTTTTGCAGAATATAGCTTAACTAGATTTTGTAGCATCTAGTTCAACTTACAAATTATTAAGTTACACCTCAAATAACTAAAGAGTATCATCAAATAACCTCCCAAAAGGAATTGGTAGCAGCTGCATGGATTAGAACAGCAACTGTACCATCTATATGAACTATATTTACAGCAACAAGATCAACTGTATTTTAAAGCTTTTAATTTTACTAGATGTTTATGAATATGAAACACTTAAGTTTTGCAGAATTAAGTTTTACTAGATTTTGGAGCATCTAGTTTAACTTAAAAACTATTAAGTTACACCTGAAATAACTAAATAATATTATCAAATAACCTTAAGTAAAATAATTGGTAGCAACTGCATGCATTAGAATAACAAATGTACCATCTGTATGAACTAGATTTACAATAATAAGATCAATGATTTTCTAAAGTTCTTAATTTTACTAGATGCTTATGAATACGAAACATCTAGGTTTTGCAGAAATCTAGTTCTAGCTTAACTAGATTTTGCAGCATCTAGTTTAACTTACAAAATATCAAGTTAATCTTCAAATAACTAAAGAGCATTATCAAATAATCATCCTCAAACATATTAAAACAATACTATTTGGTTAATAAAAATATTCCATATAATATGATGAAAAACTTCAAAAGCTCCGCCTTCAAAAATATATCTTATTACTTCCAACATATTTTTTGTCTTAGGCGTTAAGCTCCTCCTTCATTTTATCTTTGTTTTCATCTTTTTTCATCGGATAATTTCCTCCTTCGAAGATTCTTATGTTTACATATTCTCCAACTTTTCCTTTTTTTCCCAATTTTCCATCTCTTCTTACTTATTGGAAGCTCTCAATTTTCCCGAAAAACTTGAATATCATCATTTTTCGTACGCCACCAACTCCCATCCTTGTTGACTCAGCCCAAATTCTTCACGCTTTCCCTCCTGTTTTGCATACACAACGACTGGGGAACCGTAAATTGTGAAGGCTTGCAGATGAAGGAAAATATATATCTCTATATAAAACCTTCCGAATACACATACGGTAATGAGATTCGTAAACGTAGTTGGTCGATGCGCAAAGTTCTAGATAGATATGACTTCAGTAAGATTATTTCAGATGTAGAGCTCTGGAAAATTTAAGCTTAGTTCAAGAAAAGGCCGAATGCGGAATGAAGAAAGTGAAAAAAATTCCCTGTTCTTGTTATTCTTGCATAAAATGGACACCTGGGGCATATGAGTCAATCCGGGGAACTTTTTTGGAGAGTTTTTTGTTGGATTCACAGCCAATAGGATTACTTGTTGGATCTGGAATATTCGCCTTCAAACTAGAAGGATCCCTTTGTTGTTTGAAGATAGGCAGAACAGGGAATTATTCGACTACGCCTGTTCATAAAGACTTTTCTTTCCCCCCTTTATTTTTCTGCAGATGTTTTGGGCGTTGAGAAAATGAGATGACATTCCAAAGCTTTGTTTGTTGATTTTTTGGTGTGCCCGAGTCTTTTGCATAATCATATTTTCCCCGGCCTCTTCCTGAAAGTTATTCGTCAAGTCATTTGAATAGGGTGACGGATGTATGCTGTAGATGACTTATTCCAGTTTTTTTTATTTCATTTTATGTATGTTAAATTTTCAAACGGTATGCTCATCGAGATACTTCTATAAATAAACAGCACTTTCAAATAAGATACTATTTAATTTTGTGTTTCTACGGGATAGTTTTGTGTGTTTCTAAGGAATAGAACTAGTTGAAATAAAAATGAAGTACATCTGAACAGGTGAAATCAAAATGAAGAAACAGCAACAATTCCATCACAGAAATCCTCTACAAATGCATGGACAGGTACCAACTGTCTTGAAAACTCACTAATCAATGCTGTCAATAGGATGAAGGTTGTCCAATACCCAACCATATTCAAACATCTAAACTTTTTTCAGGGTTCTTTCTTCAACCTTATTAACAATAAAAATATGTACATGCAATCGTATCAAAACCTAAGACTAAACTTGCCATTGGTTTTATAGGGAGTGGAACTTCATATAATATTAAAATAATCCTACATCCCGAAAAGTCTTGAATAAACATATAACTCCGCATAAAAAATATGTTGATGCGTCTATGTATTAAATCATATTGATGTATCAATTTGATTTAACATTAAAGCAAAATAACTCATAAGGGACATTAAATATCCGAAAAATGAAAATTTTTAATTTCAACGTCTTTTATAAAACTTTAAATTTATTTTAGATGAGTATTATTCATCAAAAAGTATTTCGCTGTCTCAGAATGGATTCTCAAAATGGATTTTAATAAAATTGAAGAAAATTGCAACTTATCACTTTAATTGTTCGATGCTTTGTACTAAAATATATTTTGCTTAAAAATAATAAAAAATATGAAAACTTTTCAAACAATTCTTTTTTAAACAATTTTATTTGATAAATGTTTACTTAAAATATGCATTTATTATTTTTCTAAACAAATATTACTTTTATACTGATGAATACCCCCACTTTTGGTTTAATCTGGTTAATCGACTGGTTAAATGTATATTAAAGGAGATGATTAGTATCATCAAGCAATATTTTTAAATATTTCAAATACCAGTATTCTTAACATTATACTGCTGTTCTATTTTGGTGCAGTTCCTACTGGTCAACGTTAATTGCATGACCATTAAGATATTAATGCGGAAAATAAGAAATTCATTCAAGAGTTTGATACTGAAACTTACGTAACTTTACATTGCACTCTAAACAATTCCGGATCAAATTACGGTACTAAGAGCCGGAACGTTGGATGCATCATCCATATAATCTAATTTTACCGTAAAATATTATACCGTAATTTTTGAGGTAAATATTTATTAAATTAGACTGATTCAGAGATTCTACACTAACTATTACTGTAAAAATTACGGTATATCAGATTTCATTCCGTAACATGTTGCGGGAAAAAATAAATTTTACAGTAAAAAGTACCGACACCCTGATTACTGGCATTTTTTTTAACCGTAAATAGATTTAGAGTTTTTTACAGTGTGGGGAACTGAAAAGAATGTGATTATATTTCCTTCTTGTTCATACCAGATTTTTCATACGTTTCTGAGAAGCGTGCGAATTTTAAAAGAAAGGTGTTCCTGAAAGTCGTGGAGTGTTCCATTGAAAAAATGCACACCTGAACATCATAGTGTCCTCCCTGCGCATTCAGGGACCAATCAGGACAAATTCAGGCCCAAGGCCCACCAAATTTTTCGGGCCCCCCTTACAAAATAATTTAAAACTAAATTACTGAATAGTAGTCCTAACAATAGAAAAGAATCTTTTCAACTGCATGATTCAAAAGAAACATTCTAAGAAATTTTGAAAGCAGACAATTGAAGATTATTTTTCTAAGATAAAGTTTACGTATCTATAAACTAAAGGCAAATATGAAACAACAAAATGTTATATCAAAATAAAAATAGTTTGGTGACCACAAGCAGTGAAAATCAGTAATTTTTGCAGAAAGTCACTGATTAGATGAATTATTTTTTATTTAGAGATTAAACCAACACAAAGCTAACCCACCTTTCATTAGACTTTTTACTAATTTTTGAGGCCCCTTTAGAAATTGTGGGTCCTAGGCCCATGCCTATTGTGCCTAGGCGAGAATCAGGCCATGTGTGCATTTATTGAAACTGCTGCATAAAACTTATAACAACCAAATAAAGAAAAAAAGAGATATATTAAATAGAAAGGGAAATTTTAACTACCGAATTATAAAAGATCTCGGCGGTTTTAATTGTGATTACAAGATGACAAATATTTAAAGATAAATAACAAAGTAAACAAAAAAACTATATCAAAGCACCTTAAAATTTATCTTTCCAAACTTGATATAAAGTAACTTACACAGCCAACCATAGAACTGTCAGATTTAAAATAGATTGGCAATGGTCGCCATTGTGACTGTAAGTGCTGCTAGTGTTTTGGTCTCAAGGAAATTGCTTCCAACTTTAATCTCCAGAGGAAGAAAACTTCTACGTGTTCCATCCAGACCAACCTGAAGAAGAAAAAGAAAGAAAAAAATATATTTTAAGCTATTTAATAAAACTCCTCCCTCAACCTAACTCCTTCAACATTCTCATATTTCAACTTCCTTTTCTTTTCTTCAACATAGTGTTGACACATCTCTTATACAAGCCTGTCCATTTAGAGCCCCGACAAGAGAATTACTTTACCAATCACAATAAGGTTTTTTTTCTGGGGCGCAGAAAAAAAATGAAAAGGGGGAGAGAAGACGGGATAGCCCCATCCTTGTCAATCCTGCTTCTCTTTTTTACCAGAAAATGTTGAGGATGGATGAAAAAGGGGGCTATTGACGATGGTTGGAGATTTATATAGAACATATATAGAGCCTGGGGAGGGGGAGCAAGTCTTTAAAGTTAACTAAGACTCGAACGGTGAAGTGTTAGATCCAGTTTCTAATGCAGGGGCTTTGTCTAGAATCTTGAATTACTTGAAGTGGGTCAAGATCTCCTTTATTCGGTTGAGTGGTAGTTATATTTTGAAAGATGAAATCGATCCGCCATCTTTCTTTTTTTTCACTTAATTTAGAGAGATTGTTCTTTTTATGGCTACAGTGTCTGTAAATAGAATACTGGGTCTTTGTTCCTTAATTAAGAAATGTTTCTTTAGAAGTTGTACAGTAAAATTGCAGCAGTTGTGATTGTAGAAGGAAATATTGCATGTAAGAAGTAATTTGTTAAAAGTAAAAAAAAAGTTAGAAAAATAGAATCATTTCGCCATTTTTCTTAAAGTTAATTCAAGTAGTTTCTTCTTTTATTGTCTGTGGTGTAAGTGAACGGAATACAGGCTATGTTCTTTAATTGCAAAATGTTTTTTGTTTATATATACAGTTAGATTGTTACAGCTTTGATTTTAAAAGGAAAGATTGTCCTTCAGTAGTAGTTTGCTAAAAATGGACTTAAATTTAATAAATTAGTTAGTTACGTTTCTAAAGATTGAATAGATTCTTTTTTTTCAATTTGGAAAGATTGTCCTTTTTATGGCTGTAGTGTCTGTTATTGGAAGCTAGATTTTGTTTCTTAATTAAATTTTTTTTTAATGCACACAGTGAAGTTGTAATAACAGTGATAGTAGTAGCAAACATTTCATGTAATTTGTAATTTGTTAAATGTTGGAGTTAAATTTAAATTGATTTGTTACTATTTAAAAGGAAGAATAGGTTCCAAATTTTCCTTTCTAATTTGGATTTTTTGTTTTTTTACAGATTCATTGCCTGTAAATATAATATTAAATTTGAGTCCTTAATTAAGGAAGGCTTTTAATTAGATATGCAATAAAATAGACACGGTGAGGATTATAATAGAAAAAGTATCACGTCAGTAGTAATTTGTTAAACATTAGTGATGAATTTAATCAAGTGAAAAGTTATGTTTTGGAAGATAGAATCGGTTCTCTGTTTATTTGTTTCTTAATTTGGAGAGTTTTTTCATTATTTTTATAGCTGTTCCGACTGTTAGTATTAAAGTATACTTTGTTTCTTAATGTTTAACTTTGGAAGGTTCTTAAATTAGAGAGACTGTTCTTTCTATGGTTGCTCTGTCTGCAATTAGTGAAGTAGATTTTGTTCTATAATTAGGAAAAGTTTTTTAAGAAGCTATGAAGGAATAATTTTACAAAATTTGCTGTGGTAGGAAACACTGTATATCAGTAATAATGTGTTAAAAGCTAGAACTAGACTTAATAAATTTAATAATTTTGTTTTGAATATAATAACAATATTTTAAAACGAATTTTGATGATATTGTTCTTTATATGGCAGCAGTGCCTGTGAATAGCATACTAGGTTTAGCTCTTTATTTAGGAAATGTTTTTGGAGAAGAAACATAAGGTGAGATTGTTAAAACAGTAATTGTAGTTGGGAGCACTATGGCTCAGCTAAATTTATTAAAAGCTAGAACTGAATTAATAAATTGAGTTGTTATTAATAAATTGAGTTGCGCTATATTTATAGAAACAGAATAGGTTCTCCATTTTTTTTTCATTTAGAGAGGCTGTTTATTTTTTCGCCGCAGCGACTGAAAATAGAATGCTAGATTTTATTCTCATTTAATAAATGTTTCTTAAAATGATATATAGTAAGATAGTGGATTGAAGTTGGAAAGTTTTTGAATGAGTTGTAATTTGTCAAAACTTCCAGTTTACTTTTAACAAATTAAGTAGTTATGTTTTGAAAAATAGAAGGTTCTTCACCTTCTTTTTTACTTAAGCTAAAGAAATTGTTCTTTTTATGACAGAAATGTCTGTAAATAGAATACTGATGACTGGATTCTTTTCTAAGTCAAGAATATTTTTAGAGAAAATATATAAAACGGGGTTGTTACAGCAGCTATTGTAGTTGGAAACTTTGCATGCCAGTACTGTTAAAAGTTAGAATTGAATACAGTAAACTTAGTATTTATGTTTTAAATGCTTGAATCCATACTTTTTTTTAATTTAAGAATAATCATAATTTCGTGTAAAATAACAGTCGGGGTTAATTTTTTAATGAGAAAACTTTTTTTAAAAAGCTGTGTTACAAAATTTATTCAGTCTATATTTTTCAGTCAGAAACCAATCTTCATTTAAAAGCTTTAAAAATGCTAAATACTGTGCAATTTTTCCATTTAAAACTAAAAACGTACAACTTTGTGCATTTTACCATATTTTAAGTTTTAAAAATCCATGATTAATGTCACAAAGTTCGCACTTTATAGATTTAGTTAAAAAAAAAACAAAAAAAAATTTATGACTATGATTAAGTATTAATCATGTTCTCTGAAATTTTATTCTAAGTAAAATTGAAATAAATAAAAAAAATAACGCAACATAAATTTATTGAATCTATTTCTATTCATTAAGCTAGCCACTAATTTAAAAATGTTCTAAGACGATATAACTTTACAAAAAATATGAACTTCAGAAGTAAATATTACCATAAAAAATATGCAAAATGAATTATTCGTATAAATGTTTCTAATTCTACAAAAAAATATCCATCGATAATCATCGTGGCTGCTATTAAAAACATCTTCATAATTTCAAAAAACTAACTCTTTAATGGCTTGTTAACAACGCTAACAAAAATATACGTATAAAAAATTTGTATATCAATTTATTAAGAAACTGAATCAAATTTTAAATGAAAACTGCAATTTGAAAAGCCTCCTAAATAATTAATAGTGCGTAATTGCATAAAAATAGCTTTACCTAACCTACATCGATTTAAATATTATAGAACTAGACCTCTTAATATAATTGAAGCATCAAACATTATCATCAGCCAAAACAGACTCAGATTAATCATTTGTTATGAATAATAAACAATATACATAAAGAAAAAAAAAACCAAATCATAATCACATCTTCATTGAAGTCACGTTCATCATTAATTATGATATGTTTTTGTTTCTAACAAGGTGTACACGTAGAGATTTTATTTGCTGATTTTAGTTTCATAATTCAGAATTCTTTGGTTCAATGCTTACGAATCAGTAAATGAGGTTACAGCTTTTGTGCAATGGATTTGGTTGATGATTTAACCCACTGACGGTTCTGCACGTAAAAAGTCGCATTTTAACCTGTAGTCTTCTCTGCATTGCAAAACCGGTTTTCCCTTGTTAATTGATAGGGGAACTGTGTGTAGGGGAGAAACATTCTCCCAATTTTGCCCATTTCCTTAACCGCCAGTGGGTTAAAGAAATGTAGAGGAAAATGTTTCTCTTTGCCCCTGACAAAATTCTTTTCTGCTTGAAGTCGCTTATAAAGGTAAAGCCAACTTGAAGGAAAAACTTTCCTCAGATAGTTTCCTTTTGCCATTTCTGCATAGGCGTTGATATTTTGAGATTATTTCTTCATATCTATTATAATTTAAAATGTTAATTTAGAATTAAACATATAATTGCGATGTTTTAGTAAATGGAATTCATTATACTTTTTCTAAAAAATATTAATTACTTAATTTTGTTCCTTCACTTCATTAAAAAAATACTTGCTTCGGATTGAATTTGTTAGCAATATAAATGAGAGTTAACTTGCGTATAGATTTTTAATCTATGTCTATAGTTATATTTTATTGTAATCCACTGTTCTTGAACATGATTTACGATTGAAAATTTTATTAAAATTAAAAGATGAAATAATTTATTATTGTTTTCAAACTCTTAATAGTAATTCTTATTTTTAGATAAATTTTATATTGAAAATAATTTTAATTAAAACTAATGTTCTAGCAATGAATCGATTTGTAAGTGTAAAAAAATACAAGAATGAAAACAATTATATACATTCTTTCAGAGTGCATTCAATTGAATTATATATTAAACCAGATTGTATACAAGACATATTACGTACTAAGCTCATAATCTGCTTCAATATATGTGTTAAATGCTATAATTAATATATCATACAATAGTTGTTTAAATGCTACAACATTTATTGGTTCAAACGATTTTTTAAATGCTATTATCATTACATGCTTCAATACATTTTTAAGAGCAATAATTTTTGTTTGTTGCAATAGATCTATTATATTGAGAATGCATACATAAATTGCTACAATAAACAGTGCTTTTTTATAGGATTACATGAAATATTTAACTCTATTATTAATCAGAAAAATTTTTGAACTTACATTTTAAGGAGCTTTTACTGTTTCACAATATTACGTTTTTAAAATTTTCGTTCATTTATTTTAAATATTTATTTTTTAATTTAGCAAATCTTTAGTCTTTATGAAGAAAAAATATGCGATTATCAATTTAAGAAAGAGTAACCAAAACGTAATACCACAAAGTTCCAGGCTTATAATTGACGTATGCATGCTAATCAGGTATATGTTAAGCCTAACTCCCGATTTTCCCGGAAGTTACGAGATCTTTGACGGTCGTAGTGTGGTGATTTCTCGGTAGAAATAATTGTGGATCTACCGCTTATCTGCATATCTTATTACGACGGCTCTTTTTTTTAGAATTCTATTATTTTATTAGTTTGCTTTCATTACCTCTCTAACAAAAATCATGAATTTGAGTATTCATTTCATGAAAAGTTTTTTAAAAATTAATGTAATTATGTATTACAAAAATATTATCATCTAGAAAAAAAATAAATTTACTCGATTCATCGAAAAACCTCTATCAAACTTAGTAATTAAATTTATTAAATTTGTTAATTTTTAAAAATACTAAAGAAAGTAGAAAATAACATGTATTTAAAGTACATGTTTAAACTTGAAAAGCAAATTTTATTTAAATTCGGAAAGTACAGTTTAAAGTACATTTGAATGCTTATTTCAATATTATTTTTTAACTTTGATCTCTAACAAAAATAATTATTTAAACATTCGACATTTTACGACCAAAAATTAATTATAATGAGATAAGTTGAATTCATAAATTTTAAAATAATGTTAGCTGTGATAAATATGGTAAAAAAATATATTTATAGATCTGAAATGTACATTTTGACCATTTTCTGTAAATATTTTTACAAATAGTAATGTTAAACTCTAGTAATATCCAAATAACTATTCAAATATTCAAATTACTGATTATGACCAAAACTTATAATAAAAGTTAAAAGTTAATTATAAAAAATTAACTATGAATAAAATAGCCATATGATATTGCAGATAACATAACTAGCAATATGATGTTGCAAATAAATGAAGTAACAAAATGAATGATACTTATGAAGCCGAATTTTTGTATAGTTTTCTTTAACAATAATGTAGATATTCATTAGAATAGTAATTTTAAACTTCTATTAGTAAAAAAAACGTTAATTAAATTAATGACTTTTCTAAACAACATTTTCTGTGAGTAAAGACGAATTTGTAAAAAATTAAATATTAACGAATATAAATTTTGTCGTACATTTCAATTTAATTCGTGGATTTAATGTTGCATTAAATTTTTAACTTTAAGCTAATTTTTTGAATAATTTAAGTTTATTTTGAATGCACATGATTTCATGTAGATTCATGTATATTTAAGACTTAATCTTAATGAATAGTTACCTCACCGATGATTCAGAAGAAAATTCAATGATTTATGTAACATTTAAAAATATATGCCACTTTAATATTACATTGCAATTAGAATGACATAGTCACCAACAAACTCAAGAAACATTTATATTACATTTGCAATTAAGAGTAAAAAGATATAAAAGTAAATATTTAATTTCTGAGCAAACTTAAAGAATCGAATCTACTACAAATAATAAATATTTTATTATCTAGCGGTCAATAAGTTAAAAAATTTTTTTTTTTAAAGTATTTTTTAACTCTATTTAATAACCTTTTCATTTTATTGCGAATCTAAAAGTATTTTGCATTAGCAATGATTTTTTTAAAGAAGTTTAACATTATAACCAAATTTTAAATACAAAAAGTATCAGAAATATAAAAGTATTCTCTTTTATTTATAACAATTCATTTTATAACTGGCGTTAAATAGCCAACCCAACCAGCTATCAAAGTTCTATTCCGTAACCTTGAAATTTAGTACCCAACCCAGAAGATAAGGGCACTTTTGGATCAAGCAGTGAGGCAAACTAGAATTCGGGGAAAACTTATTGATGGAACTAAACCGCATTTGCAGCACATGAAGAGGAAAACCCTCGAAAACCTCCCGGGGTTAGCTCAACGACGAGAGGATTCTTACTTATGATCCATCTACCACTGAGGATATTTTCCATCAGCGCTGTGGTCGTTGAGAATTATAGCAATTGAAATTCCTGTTTTTTAAAAAGCAACAGTATTTTAGTGTTTTTTTTTCATAATATAACTCTGTTACCAGAACCATACTTAGCTAATCTCAACTTAAAATATGAACTTATATAATTGCTGCCAGATTTTAAAACTGATAAAAAAAGTTTGGACTAAAATTGAAAAAGGCTTATAATTAGTAAGCATTTAAATTTTTAAATTTCCATTAAATTAAAATATTTTATTAACTAGCAATGCCAATACATACATCTTACAGTTGAAAATTAAAAGCTAATTAATAAAACTATCAACTCTGCAAAAGAATTTCCTGAATTTACAACTTAAGGGACACACAATCTCTCACTTTACGGTGTAACACTATCACCGGAGAACCTGCGTGATAAATGCCAGGGTGGTCACCCCCCTACTCACACCTATATACTACACCCCCACACTGCCCACCTACGCCCCACTACATTTTGTGTGGTCAGTAGCATCCTATACAACGTCACAGCCGAGAAACTAAATTGGATGGGAAACTAAACCACTGAGTAACATCGTTAAGGCGTGAAGACTTCTCGTAAGTCTCTCGTATATCTTTTCTTTTCTTTTTTATGCCCACATCGCGCCACTGCTATTCTTTTTTTGGACTTTTCTTTTTCTAACGAGTTGCGATCTTATTTCTAGAAATAGCGGAAAGGGATTTGGACTTTTTTCTTTTTTTTTTACACGCGACGAGTTGCGGTGATTATGGTTAATTAGTTGGTCACTGGCTGACCGAGGTGATGGGGACCTAAGTCCACTTCTTAACATGGACTTAGCATTAAGGATTTGTGATTTAATCACAAGCAGTGAAATAAGGTGTGATTTGGCTTGGAAAATGGTCGCCAAGAAATTTTGTTGTATTTATGATTCTTAAGACTCTGGACAAGTAACGAAAGATTAGGGGATTTATTTTGTTATCTTGTAAATAATTGGGAATGTAGTGAAGTCATTTTCGCGAGATTTAAAACAAATATTGAGAGTAATTGAGCAAAATTTACTTATTTTTTATTAAATAAGTTTACAAGTTATGATGTTTTGTATTACAAATGTTGGAGAAAATAAGATTAAAATGTGGAGTAAATAAAATTTTATGTTAATTTTTCCTTTTTTTTAAACCTTATTTTTCTCAAAGTAAAATATGTTTTGTATTCTGATATTTATAATTTGAAATAATAAAATTAATATGAAATTATAAAATAATATGAGACTAAATCAATCTTGAATATTTAATCCCACTAGTTAGCTCGAAAAATCCATAAATGAAAAAAAATAAAAACAAGTCAGACAGTAGCTTTAAAATGTTATTATATTCTTAGAAAAAAAACTTACTGATAAAGTTAACGTGAAATCATGACCATATTTATCATGAATTATTTAGTTTATAAAATTCATTTTATTTTTTGTTCCCTTTGAAATAAATACATAATTTAAAAAAGATGCTAAAATTACTTATATCTATTTAAAGAATATTTTAATTTTTTTTCTCCAAAATTAGAAGGTAGAAGGTTATCCAAGGTAGAAAGTATTTTTTTATGCATGTTATGAATAAGAACGCTTTATACATGAATTTTATCAAACTTTTCAACAAAGCTAGATAACGAAGAAGATTACCTCCTTAAAAATATCCTTTATTACTCTTTTTCGTAATCTCGACCACAAAAAATTAAACAAAATGTAAACAAAATTCATAATTTATTATACGAAAAATCGTAACCATATTTATCACGCGTTAAATAGTTTACAACTTTCATTTTATTTTTTTACTTAATTTGAATTAATGGCATAATTCAAAACTATGCAAAATTTACTTTTAATAATCCCTAGTGAAAGATTATTTTAATTGTTTCTAAATTTTACTCATTACCATACAAAGGTAGAAATTTGTTTTAAGAAGATTATGAATAAGAAACGCCTTTGTATACGAAATTTATCAAACGTATCAAAAAATATCCGCTAGTCATAATTTTCCTTATCACCTTATCACTCTTTTTTGTAATCTCTACCACAAACGCGAGTCAATGAGCAACAAAATGAAACTAAATATAAACGAAATTTATAGATTTATTATACGCAATATCATAATATATCATAGCTATAATTATCATGTAATGCATAGTTTACAACATTCATATTTTTCCTTATTTAATTTGAATTAATTGGATGATTAAAAACGGTGCAAGATTTACTTATAATAATCCAATCCCTATTGAAAGATTATTTAAATTTTTGTCCAGATTTTTACTTATTACCATACAAAGAAAAAAAAATTTCTTTCATGAAAACTATGAATAAAAAACTTCTTATATATGTAATTTATCAAACTTATTAACAAAATTTCCCCTTTTCATAATCTTTTTTATCACTCTTTTTGGTAATCTCTAGCACAAACGCGAGTCAACGTTCCTCCGAAACAAAATGAAACAAAAAAATAAACAAAATTTATGAAAAAAGTATACGACACAGGCATTTATTTATTGCCTAGCAAACAGCTCTCTCCGTCCATCAATATTATATATCCTCAAAAACCTCTCCAGCTACAAAATAGAAGAATAAGCAAATAAAAAAAACTAAATAAATAAAAATTCTTGTCCATTTCGCTGGCCGCTTTAATACTCTACTCTAAAAATCTTAGTTATAGGCAGGCAGTAGTTGATGACTGTTTTCTTCGTTCTATCTTTTCTTTCCTCCAATCAGAGAGAAGTTAGCAGTACTCTACACAGAGTGACAGATTTATATACGTGTGCAGTACCAAAATTTTGCGTGCCTTAGAGAGGGGGTGAGGGAGAGGTTTTTATTTTAGTTTATTATTTATTTTTGTTACTCTGTCCCTTACTTGGAATCGCACTTAGGAGCCTCTTGTCAAGAGGGTACTGGCAGTTCATTTATTTTGGTGGAAAAAATCCATGATAAATTTAAGAAGGATTTCTTTTTCGTTAGCTTTTTTACTTTTTTTTATTTTATATTTTTAGTTTCCTTTCCTCTCAAGGATGAGATGGAATGAAGAAATGAGATTTCTGTGACGAGCGATTTTTTCTGTACTTTCTTTTTTTCACCATCGTTTGCTTGCCATTTTTAATTCATCAAGTTTTGGATTGTAATTTATGGCTTTTAATCAAATTTATTTAACGACCGTTTGTACTATATATATATATATATATATATATATATATATATATATATATATATATATATATATATATATATATAGTATATATATAGTATATATACGTAGTAAAGTCTCAGAAAGCAAGTTTAAAAAGTTTTTAATATTTATTAATGTTTAATTTTTGTAAATTTTATTTATCTTTTTATTATTTATTATATACAGAATATATATCATGTACATATCATGAAATATTATATAATATCACTTAATATTATATAATATATAGCATCATTATATAATATCACTTAATACTATATAATATATAACAACAATATATAATATCATATGCAGAATTTTGCAGTAATGAAATCTATTTTTAAAATTCTTGTTAAGAATGGAGACAAAACTTCTTCTTTTTTTCAATTCATCAAGTCCTTAATATCCTTTTAATTCAACAACTTTTTAAGGTATTTTAAATTCGTCAACTCTTGAAGACTCTAGTCTATGGTTATCTAGCTTATTTAAGGATGTTTTGTGATTTTCTTTTACAGAGGTTTATTTTTTTTAATATATTTTAAAATTTTGTCTTTAAGGTTTAGACAAATGCAGTAAAAAATGAGTGTGATAAAAAAGAGAGTAAAGCGTATTGGAAAATAACAAGAAAGAAATATAAAATATGCATTGATAATTTCTTATAACTTATTATCATTATTTTTGGATTGTTTACTGAAAATAACATAAAGGGATTATAAAATAACTTTCCCTACTTATGACCTTCTGGAGAATATATAGTTTGAGTCAACGGAATAAATGGAATAAACTATTATCTACTCTCTCAAAAATGATGTTTAAATTTATTGCGTAGCTCTGACGGTTATAGTTACAATGACATAAGTTTGAAATTTTCAAATAACAACCCTACTTTTTTGATAGAAGTTTAAGAAGCGAAAAAGCGACAGTAAAGAGCTTAACATGGAATTGGAAAGATATTTTAAGCATAAGAAATTGGAATGCTAGGTGTTTGACAAGCATCGCCATTTTTCATGTTATTTAGTAACGAGACGACGGCCATTTTAAAAGTTGTTTATTAACGAGAAAAGAGAGTGTTAAAATGTTTAAAAATAGGGGAGAATCACAAAGAAACTATTTTATGTTTTTCAAATTTCTAACATGTCTATTCTGACATGTCCGAGATTTCTTCTCTTCTGACAGAACTATATATTTCTAAACCACATAGAAGTAACACTTATAAATTCTATTTTCTCTTATGATAACATTAACCACTTTTCTCTTATGATAACATTTTTAGATTTCTTGTTTTATTGAATAAGTAAGACTAAAAATACGATAATATTTTCTTTAACATTATTTAAAAGTTTTTTCTTAAAGTTTTAGTTTCAATTTTGTATTTTAAATAAATAACCTATTTTAATAATTTTTAATGCATAGCTGTAAGTTTTGTTTTTAAATAATTCACAAATTAAGTATATAATAACTTAAAAAAATGCCACCCTAGAAAGTATAAGGAATACGCAATTACATATTTGCTGTGCTGCGATTACGCGATTTGCTGTGGTACGCGATTTGCTGTGGAATTACATAACTTTAAATTATGTATATTTACTAGTAATTATTATGAATAATTATAAGTGCATAAAGTAACCTATATAATGTACGTTATATATAACATAATCACCATAAGTAGTGCAACATAATAATAAAATTTTTATTATTATAAATAAATAATTATAATATTATATTTGAGTCTCACGAATGAATCACACATTTTATGAATGTTTTAGTTTTTTCTACTAATGTTACTAAAAATAAATAAATATATTCTTCAATATGCTTAAAAATAGTAATATTATTATCATTTTTTCTACAAATTAATATAATTGAGAAATTAATTATAATAAAAATTATTAAGTAGATAATGTTTTATGCAAAGCCAAAGAACTTATTTATTTTCTTAAAACTTAAATTTAAAATGCAAAATGAAACTTATAAAAAAATCAAATATGCAAACTAGCGATAAAACCTTTGACTTACCTCTTACTCAATAGCTTCCGATATACTGACAGAATCAGTTTCTTTCAAATGTTATCATTTAACTACTGTAAGGATTAAATACTAAAATTGTGTTAGTCGTGCGTCACCCCCATAATCCCTTCGCCTACAAAAGTTATTGCCCCTTTTTGCAAAAAAGTAAAAAAAATCCGTTGCATTCAACTAGCGAACGACTAAGGCACGCGGCAAAAAATTGCATCTGGTATGTGGTAGCACCCCCACTAACCTAACCAGAAAAGCACGATCTTAAATTCAATTGAAAAATTTACCCCCACCCCAAAAGGGTCGCCGAACTACGCCGCCCGAACGGGGAAGTGTCACATTTTTTACCTGAATAGTTACTACAATAGGGTACTAGTTGCTATATATAAAGAATGAAAAAAAAAAGAGCACTAGGGTAGTATTGCGTTTGTTGGATTTTTTTAGTTACCGTTTTTTTTCTATCTTGTTTGATAAAGATACGTTGGTTTCGTTTTTTATGATCAATAAGGAAATGTTCGTTTGCATAAGAGTTCAGTGTAACTGGGTGAACTCTGAGTTTGTGATTCGAATATGATTGTTCGAAAAAAATGCATAGAGTAGGTTTTCAAAATATTGTTTATTGTGTGGGTATGTTTTTACGACCCGAAAGGTTCAAATTTTTTAAAAGGAGTTGGAGAGCAGTGAACTTTTTATATGGTGTCCAATTTAATTACAATGAGAAGTTCGTTTTACATTTGTAACCAGATTTGTAACTGAAATTCTACAATTGCTTCAGTTCGACCACTGTTCAGATTTAACATATATTTTGTGGGGGTCCTTTTTAGATTTTATTTTTGTCACGCTACTGAGGTGATGCTTCTTAAAATCAAACATGAGAATTTCAATAACTAAATTAATTGTTGTAGTTATAAGTTTAATTTGTTTGAAATTAGCTGCTTGCAATTATTTTTAAATTAAATTTGAATGATTCCAAAAACTAAAGCAAGATTCAGGTAAATATATAAATTATTTTAAGTTTATCCTTAAGTATTTTTTATTGATGATTTTATTAATAATTTTATGCAAATAGCGGGGAATCATGTGTTCATTTTCTGAAATCAATCTGATATTAAAGCGTTGAGTTAAAAAAACCTTATAATCAGGGAATTTGTAATAGCAAAATGTTCTCACATTAGGGTAATGCTTAGTAAGATGATTCGAAGTTCGTAATAAGTCAATGATCAAATTCTTAAGGAAAATGTGGACAATTGAAATTTTATTTCTAGAATTTCTAGAAGAGATTTTTTAGGTAATTTAATAATCACTTACTGTATAGAGTGTATAACCAAAAGTCAATAATAAATAAGGTAAAAAAACAAAGAAAAAAAATTGGAAATAAATAAAAATTGCTAAAGAATAAAGAAAATCTTCAATCACTTTTAGAGAAAAGTGATTGAATAATTTTTCGCCAGCGTCAAATAAAATTAAGTGCATGTATGAAAATAGTTTCTATTTTCTAAATTTGAAACTAAAAAGTTGATTAAAGATTAAAAATGATAAATAAAAATTGATAATTTATAAGCAGCGTAAAACTTATCAATTTCTTATCGACACATAACTTTATTTTGTAATAAAAACGAAAGCTACAATTTTAAGTGCTTAACTTAATGAAGGAATGAGAAAGTGAATATCGAAGCTATTTGCTATTTGATCTCATCAGCAAATCAGGAAATGGTGTTTCGATTAATGGAGAACTGACTAATCATTAAATCAGCAACTCACTTATTTAATAAATTAATTGGCAATTAAAGGCAAATCAATGACAATGCAAATAAGTTAAGAAATAAATACAATACGGTTATAACTATATAGTTCTTGTCCCCAGATTAAAAACTTTATTAACTTCAAAAATGTATAAATAGGAAATAACAGTTGACATGCTTCAAGCACTCCAAACCAGGCATCCATCTTCAAGACTAGCAGGGCGAACTCCAAATATGCTCATTCACGTGCTAGCTAGCATTGAAAATGGGCGCTTGTTTCAGAGCACTTGAAACATGTCGATTGTATTGCCCATTTATATCTCTTTAAAGAGAATGAAGTTTTGATCTAGAAATATTTTACCACTTCAATTTCTTTGGATTATTTATTTAGTATCTAGTTATTGGTAAGGCAGTGTAGAATCATGCTCTTAATTTTTAGCTTTTTAATACATGTGTTTGTTTTTCGATAATGGGAAAATAGCTCAATTCGCATTACTAACAATCACCTAAGGCGCCTCTTTAAGGTTTATAAAATATCCCAGGAGCAAAAAAAAAAGAGAAAGATTTTTTTAATAGTGTTTTCTACGAGCGGCCTAGTGATTTATGGAATCATTTAGTACGTTCGAAAAAGCTCTAAATAAAATGCGTTTGTTAGGGTTTTATATATTCGTAATCTGAGATAACAATTGTACAAAAAATAAAGGATTTTAAAATATTTACTCGTGTAAACGGTAGAAAAATTCATGCTAGTTTTCGTAAAACAAAGTACTTACAAAATAAAAGCTATATTCAAATGAACTCTAATGGATTTACAAAGAAAGAAAAGAAATTACTTTAATCTATCATAAAGCAATTTTAGGTTTTTCACCAAATGGAAATACTTCTATGTAGTCATAAATCATTTTAGATGAGGGGGTCTGGTAATTTAGCTAAAAATAAATGCACTCTTTTCCGTAGTAAATGAAATAAGCTGATTTGCTTATTATAAATTGCTCAACATTTTTCTTACATTTATTTGAGTAAATTTGAATATTTTAATATTCAGTAATGTTATCAAATTTGCATGAAACTCCCTCTTCACAAATTAGTAGCGATTTTCAGAAAATGGTTTCTTTTTTTTCCAGTAAATAAAATAAATAACGTATGTTGTTAGAACAATGCAATATTTAAGATGTCATTTTTAAAAACCATTAGACGTGGACGCTGTATATGGAGTTTTAAGTTTTTCTCCCCTTTATTGTATTATTTGAGACTATTTCTTTTTTTTATGTATAAAGCTTAATTCGATAAACACTATTCATAAAGAATGACAAAGTTAAATATAATTTTTATTTTATTTTATCTAACAATAAATGCAGCATTGCAATTCATGTAAAGTTGTTAATTATATAAGGAATAAATGTAAACACAGGCTAAAAGGCAACATTGTTACAATTTGAAAATTTTGCTTAATTTTAAATCACCAGATTTCATTGAAACATTAATTAATGAAAATAAACTTGAATAGTAAAATTTGCCTATTAACTTGTTGGAAGTAAATATATATATATATAGTTTACATAAACTTGAGTATAAAGTTTTAAAGTTTTTTAAACCTTGAACTAAAAGCAAATCAAAATTTTAAATTACTTTCTTATTGTAATTGTTATCAATTGTTATTGTTATTGTCTAAAGAATTCAGTAGCGGATATGAACTTTCAATAGTTTGTTTAACTATTAAAGATCTTTATGAGGTTTAGAAAAAGTTTTATAGCTAATTATTAATTACAAATCTGTATGTAATTGGACATTAATAAAGACCTTTATTAAACCTTATAGTTAGCAGCATAAAAAGCTGTCAATTATCATATATGTACCAATAGCTTAGTACATATTGTTTATTTGTAACTCGACCTGCCCTATTTAAGGCCATACGAGACTAATAGATATTTGCCCTACATAGCTTAGTACATATATGCTATTCCAACTTTTTTTCTTTAGTGATTGAATAAAAGCATGCAAAAATTCTTTACAAATAGTCTCAGTTTTTAAATTTTACTGTAAACTTAATTTTTGTCTTTTTTTAATTCCTAGTTTCGTTGAGGCTCTCAAATAAAACCTTTGACTCTCGATTTCAGAAGGTTTTTCCAGTCTTGTTGTGTAAGGGTAGATTCAATCTCGATATAAACTGCTGTTTCTGCAAGTTTAATGTAAATCTCACAGTGGGTAAACTAGCATAATTAAGTTTAACATTGTTTCAAGACTGCATGGTTTATTTTTGCTAATCATTTATAAACTTTGTTATGATAAAGGTTGTTGCCTACATTAAAATCAACCTTGCACTGCTATATGGGACGTGTCTAAACTAAGCGACTATTTTACAAGGATTATTTTTAGCAGAGAAATCTTTCTATATACTTCCAACAATTGAACATATTTATCAATCACTATTTTAGCATATTTAAAACTATAAATAATTAGTAATTTATGATGACCTTTAATAATGCAACTATTATTTTTGTACATTTATTTTCTTCCTGGAGGTTCTAATAAGTTCTGATTTTCAAGTTTTTCAACGATAATAACCTTGCTTTTAAAATATACGACTTTTCTACAAAGATTATCTTTAGTAGAGAATGTTTTCACCATAAACTTTAGAACACTTTGATAAGGTGTATACTAAAAAAAAGAACAACTCTTTATCAGTTTCTGCTTGGAGGTGACGGTACATTTAATCGCTTTAATACCCCCATTAATGTTCTAAAATCACCGCCTTCACACAGTATCTTCTAAGAAAATAAATAAGTATACCAAGAAATGCTTTCATTTTTGCTATCAAACCTTTTCCTGACCGTCTTGATTTTACAGTATATTCAAAGAATAGAAACTGCTTTTGGTGCTTAGTATAAAAAGATCAAAGTTTCTCGCGAAACCAGCTTAAGTCAATATTTAATAAATAGTAGAATCTCTATATATCTAA
This sequence comes from Parasteatoda tepidariorum, assembly GCF_982258835.1. NCBI lineage: Eukaryota > Metazoa > Arthropoda > Arachnida > Araneae > Theridiidae > Parasteatoda > Parasteatoda tepidariorum. The sequence continues at coordinate 92,596,882 of NC_141755.1, read as the reverse complement.
CAAAAAAATTGAAATCTTGACTTACACCATTTATAAAATCAACTGGCGATCTGTATTTGGCGTAAAGTTAGATAGTAATGTTACAGTGTTTTTAAGAAGAGATTAAGTATTATGTGAGGAAAAAATTGTCGCCAAAATCAAATTTAAAGTCTTCCGACTTATTCCATTTTTACGAATGATTTCATTGATTTTTTTTGTTGATTTTTTTGTAGTCTACATTCCGGACTTCTAAGTCTAAAATCGCCAAGGGCTATCCATTACTGCTGTGAAAGTTGCTATATAACGACCTGATACGGTTAGCACAGTATTGGCTATATTTTATTGCTCGTTCTAGGTTGTTTTTGAGGTATAGAAGGAACGTCTTTTTGTATGTGGCGTTTTCCCAAAAATTGGACATTTATCCGGAAAAAAAAATCAGGCTATAATAAAAAACAGAGTAAATAAAGGTAACAGTTCGTTTTCACGTTTTTCCCCTTGGAAAAATACCTTTTCAATTCTTCTCGGTGTCGAGGCGTTCGTTTATTTATTTATTTTATTTTTCCTGTGTGGGCCGTCTTCTCGTTTTCTGCTTGTTGAGGTAGGTATATTTTTCTAGTTTGAAATTGAAAAGTTACAAATACAAATAAAATATTTTATTCTGGGAGAAAATAAAATAAATGTAATTACATATCACCTGATCAAAAAATAACATTTGAAATTGAAAATGGAATTTCTATTTTTGTTCCTTATATTTTAAAAGAAATGAGCCTATTTTTTTCGGTTTCTTTACTAAAATATTTATTTTCCATTAAAAATAGAAAGGCTATCTCAACCATCGAATTTAAGGTATAAAGTGAAATTTGTAAGAAAAAAATGGCACTTAACTGTTTTTTTTTCTTTAAAATAGTTTTGAACCCTTGCGCAACTGTTTTACAATTTATGAAGTTAGAGAGCTTTTTTTTTTCGATATTTTAATTAGTTTTTAAAATTATTTTTTTGTTACAGTATTTACGGTTGAAAACGGAACTAAAGTATATAGATGCCAAAATGTCATCCGCTTTCTTTAAGATTAAAATTTTTTTTAATTTTTAATATTTGGATTAACAAGTCTAAAAAGTGCATGCTTGTTGTATCTCGAGCTAGCGTCTGTATAATTGTTTGAGTCCGTTCAAGTTACGTGTAGTGCAACATGTTGAAATAGCAAAATCAGCATTCTAAGTGATCCACGCTACTCATGATATGTAAACATATATATGTTCTCTTAAAACTATGTTTTCAAAAAATATGTTAATGAAAAATTCGTTACTATTACGTTTATTGTTTAAATGAATTATTTTAGACTGTAGTCCCCGTATTTCACAGAAATTGTCTACATTGTTTGAAATATTATTTTCTACAAAAAAAAAAAATAAATAAAAATTTAAAATCGATTCAAAGAACAATTCTCTCCTCTCCTACCACTAAAGCAACTAAATTAAACTATTAAACACTACTTACTTTCTAAAATATAGACTCATAAGACTTGAATGAACAGATTCATTTAAATGCTTGAAATGTTTAATGCCTAATGTGTATGTCATTGCTTTCGAACTAGTATGGGTTTATTTACAGCATAAATGGGTTGCATTGATAAAATGTAATAAATTTCGAGAACATAATTTAATGCGAAGTTTTTTTATACGTCAAGCACTATAGTGGATGTTTTTTCTATCGAAATTTGTTGCTTGTGTGAATGTTTAATATGTAAATTTTATAATAAATGCACTTATAAACATAAATTCTTCAGAAATGTCGGAAATGGAAATAATACTCTTCATTCCAATAAATGATTATTTTGTATTAAGACTCAAATAAAATCTGCATGCGTATTTCAATCTTAATATTGAAATTTATTTCTTTTAAATTTTGCAAAATATATATTAAAGCAACCTTCGTATAATTAATAAGGTGATAGTTTGATTTTAAGGTTAGAATACTGAGTTGTGGCTTCAAGTTTTACAAATAATTTACCTTACATTTACAAAACAGAATACTTGTTTACATTGAAATTTTGCTATTGCAATAAAAAAATAATTCCTTCATCAAAAATTGACATAAATTTTACAAATAATTTGCTCTTCACTTATAAAAATTACTTATGTACTTGGTTATTTTAAAGTTTTTTTAATGTTATTACAAAGCTTACATCTAAAATTGATCTAAATATTGCAAATGAACTTTCTTAAACTTATGAAAATATACTTAATTAAATATTTATTTTGAAATTTTATTAGTGTCAGAACGAGCATAAAACAAAAATTATTATAAATATTGCAAGAATTTTTCCTTAAACTTAAAAAAACCTTAATTACTTATTTTGTCATTTCGTTATTCTAATAAAAAAATTTTATGTGTCATAAACTTAACTAAATTTCAAATTATTTACCATAAGGTCATAAAAAATATTTAAGCACTTGTTTATTTTGAAATTTTGTATTGTAATACAACAATTTTTTATTGCTTAATACTTTCAGATGAAAGAAAAGTTTCGAAACTTTTTTCCAATATTACTAGGAAGCAAATTCTTATTATTTTTCTTCTTCTCTTCTTTCAAATATTGTTTCGCTGGGGACACAGACATTGCAGCCTAACACTTCCGAATTCTTAACGATTTTGTGAAACTTTGCGAAAGTAATTTCCAAGGGAAAGTTTCCGCTTTTTCAATCTTCTTTTTATTTCTTTTCAACTAGAAATATTAAACTTTAGAAACAGAGCGAAAAAAGCAAATCTGAAACACAGGTCTTAGCTATTTTCGCTATGCTTCAGCCTCTGGACTAATAGCTTTTTTTTTCGTGTTTTACTCGCGATTCTTGCATTTACTGTTTTCTACGTCGGTTCTAAAATTTTTGCTAGATTACTCCTATGGGTTTGCTTGTATCTGGAGTATTCGTGATACAAGATGTAAAACAAAAATCGCTTGATACTTTTACTTTTTCTGGTAAATATTAAATTTATTCTATATATATTTTTGTGGTTGTTTTTCTCAGAAGAATATGTTCTTCTTAAACTACGCAATCGGCTTGTTGAATCTTTTTCTTCATAAGTTAAAGAAGTGCAAAATAATTATTTCTATTTGCTTATTCCCTAAAAATTTTTTGAATACTGTTAAAATTTTCATTCTAAAATCACTGTAAAATAAGCGGTAACAATTTGTCAATATAATTAACTATAAAGTTTATGGTTTTGAAAAGTTTTTCACATTTGTGGTTTGAAACTTTATTTACAACTAGCATGTTTAGAAAACCGTGAATACAAAACTATACGGTTTTGTAACCATTTAAACTAGCATAGTTTCTAATAAAAAAATGAAACTTAATGGACATCAAAGCTCTGTAGATGCTACGCCATTCATTCTTCAATGATAGTTTCGTATTCTAATAGTCCAGAGTCACCGATTGAAGAGAACTCTGGACGCTCTTCATGCATTGAAGGAATGACAGAAATATTATAATATCATCACTGGAATTTGAACCCCTGTTTAGTCAGTCTTGAAATTGACTGATTAGCCCTCTCAAATTTAGTATGTATACTACTGCATGGAATAAAATGGTTTTATAAGGTTGGTATAGTTGGCCCAAACAGAAATTAGGTAGTTTAACCGTATTAGGAAAAAAAAAACAATTAATAAACGTTTTTCTCCTCACACTTAACTATTTAAATATCATATTTTTGAGATTATTTAACTGTTTTGGTGGAATATGGTAAAATAACAATTAAATAATTTGTAATTTAACCATTTTGGCCAAGAAATTTCTAACAGTGAAGAGATTAAAAAATTAAGGGCTATTGTATTAACAATATAAACATTTGAATGAATCAGTATGTGAATATTATAATGAAATATCCATCATATGAATTGATGCTTGAATGACTTATATAATGAAAAAAAACACAGCTTAAAGGACAATAGAATTAATTACGGACTTCATGAATAAATGATTTATTAAATAAATGACTAATAGAATAGATATTTTAATGGATTGAATGAACAGTTGATTTATTTAATTAAATACCTGATTGAATAATGTTTGTTGCTGAAATTTGAATGTTGTAAAGAATAAATAAATTGGTATGAAATAGATTATATGAGAAATATTGAAATAAATAATAAGGAAGAACATCGAAGTATGAGATAAGTATTTTTCGCTTATACTTCTTTCATTATTTTTCTCTTATTAAAAAATTTAAAGCTCAAATTATATTTAGATCTGCATGGATATTCTATAATATCATCTTAAGTTCAAATACAAATGAGACTGTTGATTTGAGGTATAAAATAAATGAAGTTCTTTTATTAACACACAACGCAGATATTTTTTTTATAATTTCAAGATGAGTAAATTAAATTACTGAATACTTAAATTAATTTTATGTGCTTTCTCAAATGTTTTTGACTTATAATTATTTAAAGATAACAATTTGGATCTATACGTAAACAAAGAATAGATAAAAGAATAGTAAGCAATCTTTTCGATTCTTAAAAATTTTATTAATGTGTCTCTTTTAAAAAAAGCAATTCCAATCTGTCAAACTTTGAAGGTTTGAATTTTTCTGAACAAAGAAAGTTATAAAAAATCTTTATTAGTAATTTGAAACCACGACTTCATTCATTAGAAAATTATATTATTTTGTTAGTTTCTTCTTTTCTTAAACTTCTGCTGTTTGTCAAAGAACATACTAGAACATACTGTACGGAAACATACTATTATCCACGACCTAGATTGCGCAAATTTAACTAAAAATGTTTTATATTAACAATTCATAATGTTATATTGATTTTCAGACACATGAACACATAGTTTTTCTTACAAAAATAAATTAAATACAATTTGTTTTTTTTCAAAACCTTTTTAGTATACAAACATTACGTAAATGAGGTATATGTTTGGTCTGTTTAATTGTTCGCAGTGAAAGAAAACTTACTAAAACAAACAGCGTTTTTAATAAAATATATTAATTATGTTATTATCTGTATGAATTCTAAAAATTTAAAAATGCGTTCAGTCGATTTCTCAAACATTTAAAAAAGATTATTTTCATAACAGAGCTATCGTATAGGCCTCTTAATACTAAATAAAGAACTAAAATGCTGAATTTAGAAATAATATATAGTTCGTATGTTATTTCTGAAATCTCTTAAACTCAAAACGCTTAAGGCATTAAAACCATAATGCTTTATTTATTATTTTACTTATTATTTAAATTGCATTTTCCAACGTATTTTTATAGTTAAAGCAACTGTTGCACTAAATAACTATTCCTTTCTGCTATGAACTTATATATTTTTCATGCATGGGCATGTAGCCTGAAAAAAGTTAAATAAACTATTGCTTTAATGGTCGCTTTTTGTATAAAGTTCTATATAGTATAATATTTAAAAAAAGCTTTAACTTTAAATTTAATGTTAATGTTTCGGTTAAAACGCAAATTAAATTAAATAATTTTTAAAGTTAAATATTTTTCTTAGCCCTTATAACACATAGAAAACGTTTTAGTGAACTAAACTATGAAAAATATTCATGCAATTGTGCAAAAACTCAAAGATATTCAGCAGCATGTATTTAAAAGAGCAATAAATGTGCCTTATACTGTTAACAATATGTTTTTTGAGAACTGCATATGATAATGCGTCTTTTGATTGTAAAGCCTTTATAGGAACGTTTCCTACTAAGACAATTTACAATAATGCTCTTTTTTGTGACTATATGAATAATATTAAAATCAGAATATTGACAATTAATGGCATTCAACAAAATCGAACCAAATTTAACGAAACAATTCTGTCGCAATTCATGAGTCTTCACTTAGCTTCTCAAGTTTCGAATTGCTATTAATGTAACTATCTCAAATCTTCACCGTAAATATTCTTCATCAAACCAAGTTTAAATTTAAATAATAATAATGTATTGGTTTATTATGACACTGCTCCTTTTACAAAAAAATCGTAATAATTTGCATCTTCGTGGCAAATAAGAATGGCATTTATTTTTAAGTGCATTAATTCTTATTAAGAACAAAACACAGACTTAAATACAGACACTCGACAATAATAATGTATTGGTTTATAATATTGTATTGGTTTATATAATCGGATAAAATGCAAGTACAAAAAAGCAAAACGAAAATTTTTCGCAATTCATAAAACTATCTGCAAATAATTGCTAAAGATTTGAAGTGGTTTTTTAAGTAATTAACTCATATATATATATATAGTAAAGATTTTCCTTCAGACCAAATTTGAATAAAAATAATTACCCGTTTTTTTATGATAATGCATCTGTTGTCAATAATTTATAATGTGCTTTCGATTACAATTAATAATAGTGTTTCACTTTTTTTGTCAATTCGCGTTAATTATCATTAAGGATAAAATAATGACCGAACTAATGACAATCAATAAAATTGTACAAATATTCTAAAGAAAAAAAAATGTCACAATTCATGAGTCAACTGAGCGCCTAGCTGCTCAAGGGTCGAAGCACTTTTTTTATGTAACTACCTCATATCTTTATTGTAAAGATTTTCCTTCAAACCAAACTATGACGGCCATTTTTTAAAGCGCCATCTAATAAACCTCCCCCTTCCTGCGAGTACATAAAGTACATAAACTGAAAACTGCATCCGTACATACTTATCTAAATGGGAACCTTTATCACATTTCCTTGGGAGGTATTCCGGAGCCCCCCTTAATCCCTGAGAAAGGCTCCGGAGTTCCATTTTAACAGCTTTCTTTTACAAGCAAGTGCTCTTTTGTTTATTCGATATGTCTTTGGGGTTGTGTTTTTGTTTGTTTTCCAAAACTCGCCCATACTAAGGTTCTTACATTATTTTATGATGCTCTCGAGAATTTCGTTTTTACGCAAGTATAAATAGATTTTTTTCGTGACGGAACACAACATGCAGTAATTTTTTTGAAGATAGGGGCTTTAAATTTACAGCGGGCTTTGTTTTTAAGTCGTATAAAGAGCATTGAATTGAAGGTTGACTTAGTATTAAATAGAATGGAAGTAAAGTTGGAATTGTTCTTTTGCGCAATAGCCATTCGAAGTAAAAATATAAATAAAAATGTATATAAATATTTTTTGAAGAAAATTTTAATTTTGCGTTACGTAAGTTTTTTAAACAAATTTTATATCAAAGTATGTTATTTAAATTAATTGACACTACTGATAAGAACATTATCCCTGTTTTTTTAAAAAAACTAACTTAATTATTTTATGAGGACTAACAAATAAGTTAACGAACGCTTACAATAGTACGTTAAAGACACTAACCCTGAACTGAACATAATGTGATAAACACTGACATTCTTATGTTATGAGCACAAACACAATTATGTTATGAACACCAACACTAATAATTTAAGAACACTGACGTTAATATTTGAAGAATATGAGTACAATTATGTTAAGAGCATTAATACTATTATGTTCAATAATAACATAATTGCATTAAAACTCGAACATAATTACTTGAAATAGGTACGTTAAAATTTTTTTTCAAAGACTCTGTTTTTATATTTTCTTTTGTTATAAAATATTAAGATTGATTTATTGTCATAGATTTCTTGCTATGAATATTAAATGAGGAACATTCGGAACAATCCTTTGAATGTAATGAGGGTTTTTGATTTGTACAATTAAAAGGGCCATCAATTTCTATTTTAATTCCAATTAAAAGTTTTTGAAGTGATTTTAGGAGTATTCCCATAAACTTTTTTATTTAGGTATTTTATTTACTTTGTTTTCATGTTAACCTTTTGATGTAGATGGGACTCCGGTATCCCTTTCACATATTTTTTTCTGGCGCTCTAATTACAAGCGGAAATGTATTTTGATATTTTTCAATTATAAAAAATAGCCTTACATTTAATTAAAAAAAATGTTAGACTATCGGAATTATATTTGTAATAAAATATAAAATCCAAAAGAAAGCTGTTTGGATTTTTTTTTATTCATATTAAAAAAATTATCACTTATTTATTTTGTAAATTGAAGAAATTTCAATGATAAATAACTGTTGCGCTTATATCTAAATAACTGCAAATTTGAAAAAAAAACTATTGTTTGGAAGTGAGCGGTAACCATAAACTATTAAAATGCTAAATATAATATTTTTTTTACGTATTTTCAAATGAATTAGTACAAAATAATGAAAAAATACGAAAATTTTGTGAATAAAATTCTACGTCAATGGGTTAAAATGTTAAATAATTTTCAAAATTATTTATGTGACATTTATTTCTTTTTTTAGCTTTTATCTTTAATGCTTTTACGACATGGCAAAAAATAAAAAATGCATTTCGGAATTGTTACTCAACATTTATTCACAGTTTCAATAAAAATATTTTTGTTAGTGTCCCGCAACAACGTCGTAAGCATATAAGGCAGGGCAAAAATCCCATTTCTATTTTAAAGCATAAACATCCCTGACACTTTAAGAATCTTAACTTTTGATGTGCATAAACTGTCAGGTTCTTTTGACCGAATGCCATTGCTTCACCTTCACAAAGATAAATCTACGGTGAAAAGCCCGGGCAAAGAGAGTCAAAAGCTGACTTCCCAGCCTACGGCTATATTTTTTCGAATAAATATAGTTCGTGAAATTTTTACAACACGTCTTTGAAGAAAAGTCCATGAAAGTCAGCATGTCAACAGCAATTGCTATTTACAAATATTCATGTCCGAGGCTTATCTGCCTAAAATTCTACGCAGTGCCATTTTCTTTATTTCGGAAAAGAAATCCAATATGGCGTTCGTCAACATTTTGTTGGACTTTCTTCGTCGGATGTGTCTCAATAACATAAGACAGCAACTTTTGACGTGTTTCGGGGTAAAAGTATTACGTGACTGCGTCCTTGTCTCATTTTCGTACTTCTAAAAACTTGAAAGCCCTCAACGTAAAATCAAGAGTTTTGACAAGTCCATTTCTGCAAGCGTGAAAACTTGAAAATTGGTCTTTGTCATTTTTCAGGGATAAAAGTGAAGTAAATTTTGAAGCAAAATGAAAAATAGAAAGCTTGTTACATTTTCGGAAACAAATCATCCATGACAGATTATAGACTTCCATTTATTTTACAGTACATTCAAATATGTTATGTTCCGTTCTATGCAAAATGTATTATATAAGAATCTATAACTATATTAACTATAAAGAAAGCATTTTAACTATAAAGAAGGAAAAGAACAAATTTCAAGCTACTTCAATGTTGAATGTAATAATAATGTAAAATTTAAATTATATTAGATTTATACTTTAGAGTTAGAAAATTGATAAACGCAAAACAACAAAATAAAATACATTACTGTATAATTTGTTTAATAATTTAAGTTTTTCAAGTTATTATTACCTAAACTAATAATTCGCAATAATAGTTTTCGTTTAAATAAACAGTATATTGATCATAGTTACTAGTATTTCTCTATATATCCCTTTTTAGGTCATATTTTCCCATCACACTTTGAATAATTTAGAGAAAAAATTAATTAGTGTAGAATAATAACCGAAAATGAATTTGTTTTTGATTGGTAACAATAGACGTTGAAGAGTTGAATGTATCGAGGGATTGCCTGATAATTAAAACTAATCTTATATTGATATAAATTCTTTGTATATCTTATATTGAAGAAGATATTTTATTGCAATGGGAATTTTGAACTTATTTTTCCTTCTTATTTCACACAAAATAAATCTTTAAACTAATTGTTGTTAACCTTTAACTAATGAAATCCTTAACGAATAAAGCTAATTAATGTATAAGCTAATTATTGTATTTAATAATGATAATGTATTTAATAATAAATTTTTTGAAATGCAAAAAAAAAAAAAAAAAAAAAAAAAATTAAATTAAAGAAAATTTTTAAGTTTTAGACATATATTTTATTTTTCGAAAAGGTTAGACAACAGATAAACATATTATTCCATAAAAACGTATGAGTTTTATTTGATATTTGGCATTTTATAATTTATTTTGAAAATTTATCAAGGCAGTAATTTTATATTTCAAAACATTTAATGAAAATTATTATCATCAAATTAATTTATACAAGTTAAAATTTTTCAGCTATTTTTCAGAACCATTGATTACAAGCAAATTATATTTCAATTTAGTGTTTCGACGAGAAAATAGCTTAATTTTTTAAAAGTTTAAATAAAAATATATAAAATAAAATAACTGAGAATTAATATTAATTCTCTCTAATTCTAAAAATTTACATTTTATATTCGATCTTATTTAAATATAATGAATGTGCAAGAATATATTTAGCACTCAGCAGTTTTAAAAAATTCAGTTTTATACATTTTAACGTTTTTCTTCGATTTCATTTGTACCAGAAATATTTTTCGGTATTGATGCCGCATACATAACATTACTCCTCTTATAAAAAATTGAAAAATCAATTTGTTTGAAATTATAATTATTTAATTATTATTATTATTGTTGATTATATGGTAAAAAAATGAAGCAAATATCTCAACAATACCTAATACAATGCATTATGCTTGTTCAAACTTCATCATGTAAGCTTTAGCACTTGAAATAGCTTTCAAAATGCTTAGGTAATATCGAATTTGCTTTTTATGCCCTAATATACTATTCCATGTAGTATATAAAATATTGATAAAATATTAAAACTAAACAAAGTAGAGATTTCAAATTATAAAACTTTTTACATAAAAGTAATAAGAATAGTACTGATATTAACTTTTTAAATTACCTAAAATAATGTTCAGTCGATTTATAGCAACCATAATTAATTAGAGCCAATTTACAGCAGTTAGTAAGAATAACAACTAATGTAAATAACAATGATATAGAATTTTTATGTATTAACCAAAATATTATTCAAACGATTTGCTACAAACAGAATTAAAGACAATTGAAATATTTTTATTTTCCCTAACTTCCATTTTCATTAAGATTTAGAACTATAATAAGTTTATCAAATGTTTATAAATAGATTTTAGGTTATTTTTCATTAAATTATTATTTGTTTAAAATAGAGCATTTAATTTTAAGACTATTACAGATTTAAAAAATATTTTAGACTACTTTTCATTAGACTATTTAGATTTAAAATAGAGCATTTAATTTTAAGACTATTACCGATTTAAAATAGATTTAAGACTATTTTTCAGTTTTCGTGACATTTTTTGGCAAGTAAATGAGATATTTAAAATATTTTTTGTGATAAAAAATATTAGAAACAGAGTATATTTATTTTCTCAATGATTATGTAAATAAAAATCACTGGACAGTCACACTAAATTTATTTTATTTCATTCTGATTGATTTCAATGTACTAAACAGAAAATGCGCTTAGAATTTTAAGTAAGCAATAACTTAATTAATTCATAAATATTGACATTATCATTAAAAGCAAAAAATCTCTTTTACTTAACCCGATAACCACAGAAAAAGCAAACCGGTTGCTCCTGTCTTTAGTTTTCCACCATTAAGTTTCTCTACCAATTGATTCTTTCTCCGAGGAATCTTCTGCTCCAGTAAATCTGTTTCCCACCATATCGAAGAGTAAGGAGGAAAAATTCTTTTACAGTTTTGATATGCGTTCGCCATTTTTTCCTTTTCTACTTTCAGAGCATTATTGTAATAAATTTTCCACATTGAAAAAGTTGTGCAAATTAAATTTCACAGAAACATGGATGTTAATATCTTTCATATTTATTATAAATAAATTACGGTTTTTAGATATTATTCGTGGTATTGAAATAATTGAAAATATTACTTATTTTTGCTTTTATTGAAAAAATGTAGCAGGTGTTTTTTTAAATTTTCATTTGAATTTCCTTATTTCTTCTTATTTAATAAAAATCATTGATAACTAGCGTTTGAAAGCCACGTCTCTATTTTCCCCAAAAATATATATTTTTTTTTGTAAATAGAGAAGTTTTTTTCCTTTTTATAAAATTTTAAATGAAAATAATTTAAATATTTTTTTATTCATTTATTTAGTTTTATTTAATTGTTTAAAGACACATACTGATTAGTATAGAAGAAAATAAGATTAATATTTTTGAAGGTATAGAATAATGATTACAAACATTGTTTTTTTTTAGAAAAATTACACTGTTTTTATTCTTCTTTTTTTTAAGTTTGAAAATATTGACGGTAACTTTGAAAAAAAAAAAGATAATGGTTAAATTTGTACAATTCAAATCTAGTATATACATTTTTTATATTCCTAAATCACAAAATCACAGATTAATTCCTTCAAAAGTTAATAATTTTAACTGAAAGAGTATAAAATGCCTCTTCTGAAAATAACACTTATTACTGTGGAGTAAAAAGTGGAACTCGGCTAAGACCTCAAGTCAAAATTTCGAGGTCTTTAATAGATTTTGAAGTTATGCGTAGTTGACTTGGACGCATCAAATTCATTTTGTACAAATGTCCTGATAAAGTTGCGCTATAAAAGCTAAATGAGAGTTCTTAACAAACATGTAGTTGAAAAAAATATATTTCCGGAAAAATTAATAAAAATTGATTGAAATGAAATAAATGTAAAAAGTAGCAAAATTTTATTCTTTTTATTTTTGGTAAAATCTAAAATCTGTGATAGAACTTTCTGCCAACATAATATATATCCTTCCTTCTTTAATGCTGGAGAAGTAGAGCTTTAGGTTTTTCTTTTTGGATTGACTTTTGGGGGAGATTTTATCAAATGGCTTTTCCTCATATCTTTATATCTACCTTATATGAATATCTATGCACCGAATATACAATTCGAAAAGTTTTTCAAGCAAATGCATTCGATCGAGTACTCTAATGAGGGTACTTTTATGCAGAGATTATGGAGAGGAGAGTACTTTTGAGGACGGGAGGCTCATACGGATAAATTTATCTCTATTATCTGGAGAAAAGGAAAAAAAAATTCCAAAATACCGAAAGGGGGAAAAATTTAAGAGAGCTACTCTTTTTTGGAACTGTCGCCGTATACTTGAGTTAAATTATCGCACTTCTTTTCCCCAAAAATGGCTACTTCTTCTTTTTCTTTTTGAAAACCATTACGTATGCGCATAAAAAAAGGGAAAAAAGGAGAAAGAACAGCGCTAGGAAAGAATATCCCACACCAAGATTAAAGCAAAGACGCGAGAAGAAGTAAAGGGAAAAAATATAAAAAAAAAATTCCGAAATGAAAGTAGAAAAATCCGCTGACTGGTTGGGATCTTCTCTCCGTCAATCCCGTAAAGCATCTTATTACTATGCAGAAAATCCACCCCTGCACATTCAAAAAAATCCCTAAGGCAGGGAAGGGAAAAAAAAGGGGCGGATCGAAATCCCCAACCCTTCCGCCACTGCAGCCAATGCAAGGCAGTGAAGTCTCCCACCAGGATTGAAGTGTGGTAAAAATTACGCGCAACGCAGATTACGCCAGAGTTGAGTAAGAGAGGGAAGGGTTCTACCAAACGACTTTCATTTTACCCAATCAGGAGCTTCCGATCTTCACAACCCCTTTCTCTACAATCCCCCTTTACGATCGGCATAAAATATGGAAGGGTTGAGCGTCGATCATTAACTCTACCTCCCTATCATTTGAAGGTGCTTTAAATTTTTCCAGGGGGGAAGGCAATATGATAAGAAGAAAGAGGCATTTAAGCCATTAAAGTAAAAGTTTTAGGTTCGCTACCCTAACCAGTAGTGATAAAGGGTTTCACTCCAGGGAATTTACTTTAAGGTATAAAAAACTTGTTTTTTTTTCTATTTGGTGGACTGATGATGAATGGGTTTTCACATCAGGATTTTGGTCTTTCATGCAAACTAGAGCGTAAAGAGCCACCCATTAAGCTAGTGGAAAAATTAGGCATTCCAGTTTTATGAGCAAAAAGTATTTTTCTAAAAAACATTAGATTGAAGTGTGAACATGGTATTAAAAGAATGTGATGGAAATTAGTTCATTCTTTTCGAACTATGTAATTTATTGATTAAAGTAGGTTATTACCTCAATCAATGCTCTGGATAATATTATATTGACGTGTAAGCAAGATGACAAAGAGAATGCGATATAATTAAGAGTATTTATTTCTAACAGCGTAATGTATTTATTAAATTAGCTTATTATATTAATCAATATTTTTTATATGAACTGAACTTAATTTGCTTAACGATTTTTTTTTTCAATTTATAAGGAAAATATGATAGTTTTCCCGAAAAAATGTATTAGAAAATATGCCCCCTACTTAAAAAAGTATTTAATTTGCATATGAAAATTGCAATTTAGGATGGATTTAGTTTTTGATTTGTTTAAAAAGAATTAAAAAGAATTAATTTTTTTAATTAAGAAAATTAACTTTTTAATATAAAAAACAAAGAGTATTTCTATAAACCAACGTTGCTGTTAACTACTTCTACATGAAATTTAAATTTTAAATAAAATATATAGGTATATGACATAGCATCAGTTCTTTATATAAATAGCAAAAACTATCTTCCCTTTGCATAAGTAAAGTTAGGTACGAAAATAAAACATTGTTGTTCAAATTGCTAATCCCGTGCTTAATTGTATAAAAACAATCTACTCACGGTATCAAAATTGCGCCAAAATTGAAGTTTTTGAAAACGATCAATTACGATCAAACGATCTCTCAGATAATATCTCATCTGATGCAATATTCCTTCCCTTATCAATTGCAATTATTTTATAACTTCTTCAAAATCACTGTAGAAGGAATTAGTAATACCTCTTAGGTGAAAATATAACAAAAACAACGAAAATTTAGTTTTTTGATCCGAACTATGTACAAAATGCCGAATTCTACTTAGTCTCATAATTAAATAATCCAAATTATTATTTTGTTTTATTCAATTTTCTCTTTAAAAGGGCTTTCTTCATGATTATAGCGAGTATCCTTGGTACCAAATGTCATATTTAAAAGTCTGTAAATGAAATCGACAGCGATAAAATTTTAAAATATAGTAATTTTTCTCCTAAAATAATTAAAATAAAAAATTTAAATTTTCAATAATTTCAAAGCAATGCTACAATTTAAAATTCACCAAATTATAAAATAAATATCTGACAAAAATAAATCACATGGATAAAATAAATCAAAATAATTGGATTAAAATATTTAAAGACAAAAGGAAAACCGAACAATCATCATAAGCTGTAAGACAACAATATAAAACAAAAAGAAAGTCTACTACTACAACTATAGCTCATGTAGAAAACTTTACTTTATCAAAGTACTTTTATTGCTGCGAATTGTTTTGCCTAATATTTATAGAGTAGCGAATATAGGGAAACGGAAAACACGTATATATTCTGAGTCTCTTTCAAAAACAATTAAAAGAACATGATCTGAATCAAAAGAAACATTAATAATATTTGCTTCCGTGGAATATAATTTTTTTATTATATATTATAAGAATTTATATATAATATTTTCTGTAACGACGAAGTAACAAGTGACTAAAACTTTTTATTTTGCGAACGAAAAGAAAAAAAAAAACTTATTTAGAACATGTTTCCATGGTAACCAAAACTTTTAGTTTGAGAATCCAAGAGCAAAATGTGTTTTATACAAACAAAAAAATGTATCATTCGTAAATACAGGATCCATTTTTGTTCATAGAAACAAATCCATGCTATTATTTATTTGTTTTAACTTTTTGATGCATTGAAAATATGTCTGGAGATTATGTAAATGTTCTCAGAGCTGTAAGAAAAATGTAGATTTTACTTTAAATTTGGAATTGTAACCAAATATTCGTGTAACAGAAATATTAGCAAAAAAATCTCCTAAAAATTTATTTCTTATACCTAAAAATAACGTTATTTACGTTTTTAGGTTATGGGCGAATAACAAAATTAGCAAATTTGGTCTGAATTGCTCACCTAAATTAATTAAATTTCTATTTATTAGTTTTTTTAAATAATAAATCCTTAGAACGATAATTAATATATTTGAAAAATTAATTATGTTATGATTTAAAAAGATTTTTTTTAATTCCATGATTCCAGAATTTCTATTCTAGAATTTCTTTCCGTATTACTTTTTCTGTTTAAATCTGATAACTTGTTTCAATTCAAATTAAAATATGTGTTGAATTAATGTAGAGAAACTTCAAGAAAAAAAATTGTAGATATTTATATGCTGTAGAAAAACTGTCAGTTTAAATCAGAATTATTATATAGAAGATAATAGGAAGATAATAATTTTTATCCTGTAACATCCTTTTTCTTGAAACTGATAACTTATTTGAACTTATTTTATAACTTAGTTTATCCTTAATGCAGTACGAAAGTAGAGGAAACTAAAAAAAACTTACAGCAAATTGAGAAAAAAAATCTAATTAGATACTCTGATAAGGGAAAAAATATGAAATGTTTTTATCTAGGTGCACCTGAACTTTAAATTATCAGTTTTTTTCGAATGAAACAAATTAAAATCCTCAACTATTTACTATAAACTCAGATTTACAAATCTATATTAGGAATGGAGAATTTAAAACTTTCTAATGTATTAAAGTAAAAAATGTTAAAAATGCTGAAAATAGTGAAAACTAATCCTACAGTTTGGGTTTAAGGATGAAAGATGAGAAAACGGGATTCATTTCTTATTCAGATTAAACAGCAAGGATGGAAGGTCAAAAAGGTGATGGTCTCTTACCTTCTTTTAGGAAAATGCAAGATGGCGGTTGCCAATAAAGACAAAGAATTCCGGAAAAAAGAGGAAAAAGGAAAAGTAGATTCAAGATTATGGTGATGAAGCGAACCATGCGTGGTATATGCAAAAAAGAAATACCCTCGAAATGAAAAGGGAGAAAGAAGAAAGAATAAAAAGGAGGGAGAGAGAGATTGAAAGAAAAGGCCATGGGTGGAATGCCCGGGTAGCCATCGGCCATTACTACTTTCCTCCGTCGCGTGGTCAAATTTACATGGCGGGCATAAAATAAAAAAGGAAAATATTCCCAATCGATATAATCGATTTTTTGTGCCTTATTTTTCTCTCTTTCTCCATTTTCTTCTTTTCCACCTTGGCAACAGGGCCAGCTGAGAAAGCTCTCAGCTCACCCCCCTCTTCGAAAATAGAGCGGGGGTGGAAAATTCGACTGCCCAGCAAAGGGGGGTTCTTGGTGTTGGTCACGTGATGTTAGACGACTGATGACCTGGGAGGAGGAGGGATGAAGGAGGAAAAAAACTGGGGGTGGTAGGAAGGATCGGGATCTATAAGGGACAGTTTCTCTGCATCTTCTCTATGTATCCACCACTTTTTTTTTTTTTTTTTTACTTTATCTTTGAGGCCTCGCTCTTTTGCCACGAATGAAATGATGAAAGGTAAAAAATAAGAAGAAAAAAATGCCTCAATCACGGATCCTTAATAAACCCGGGAGTTTCTCTTTTTTTGATTGATGGACTTTATTTGGATGAGTAAAATGGACGCCCTGTTCGTGACAGTTCGTAATCTTGCTGATATCTTCTTCTAGTTTGTGTG
Source organism: Parasteatoda tepidariorum (assembly GCF_982258835.1). Taxonomy (NCBI): domain Eukaryota; kingdom Metazoa; phylum Arthropoda; class Arachnida; order Araneae; family Theridiidae; genus Parasteatoda; species Parasteatoda tepidariorum. The sequence goes on along the minus strand of NC_141755.1, from coordinate 92,579,407 downwards.
CAGCTATGGAAGGGATGAAAAAAAAATTGTCGATGAGTAGCTGAATCATTCATTTCAGAAAATGAAATTCTACTTTCGTTCACAAATGAATGACGGACTTTTGAAGATTTTTTGCTCTGCGGAGCTGGCGATAAGAGCAAAATGAGAAATGGAGCTCATCAACTTGGAGCTGTAAATTCGTAAATTCTTAAGTCGCATCGTCAAAAATATTCCTTTTTTTGTTTTCATTTATAGTACTTTTAGAATTTAAATCCGAAACAAATTGTGTTTTTGTCAGAAAATGAACGATCATTCTATGTAATTGCGTTTTAAAAAGATAGTCAATTTTAAATGAAGCTTTTCAAATCTCTGTAAAATTCACAAATCTTAAGGATTTCCTTCCTTTTATTCTTTACATAATGCTAAAGATATTTATGTCAGATCTATTTGCTAATTGAACTTCTCAGCTCTTTGAAAAAATTGACCATTATTTTACATTGAAGTGAACTAAGAGGTAATCCCAACCATATGAATTTTACTCCCGCCCACTGTGGGCCAGAAGACCATGATCTTTGGCCAAAAGTCAAAAATTAAATTTTCAACTAAAATTTGTGTAGGCAGTTTTAATATAGCCCAAATTAAGTATTTATAATCGTTCAAAACATTATAATTTACTTTTTGGACCGACGAGAGTACAATGCAATGAAAAATATGTGAAAATTTTTTTAAATGTAACTTTTAAATTTTTATTTAAGAAATATATATGAGAATTTCACCTTACTGTTACATTTTTATCAGAGTAATTAGTCTGCAATTATAGTACAATTTTTGAATTAGTTGGATTAGTTAATACTCTTGACAAACTTATAGTTTACATCTTATCATTTGACATTTTACAATGTTGGAATGACTTTCGAAACTTAGTTCCAAAAAGTTCCACGAGGTAATTAGCTAAACTTTTTTTGTTGTCTTCTTTGATGTTTCTTCTCTCAAAAACCGGCTCATTTTTCCCGTATTGCAAAGGTGGACTAAATATACCGAGAAACGAATTTTTTTTCCATGCCTTCGCGTTATTTTCTAATTAATTTGAGTTAATTTATATTTTTACTTCGGAAATATAATTTGCTTTTCATTTTTAATAATAAATTACTAAAATTATTATATTTTCATTACTATATTTAGTTATTTAAACGCACTATGTTATTATTTTTATTTTTGCTCGCCATATTTCATCCGCCATTTTTTTTTTGAGTATTTTTAGTGTATTTCAAAATTTCAACTATAATTTCAATTTACCTGCACATATAAACCCCTAAATAAAACTCCCCAAATTTTGAAGCAAATTTTAAAGAAATACTAATTTTAGTCACGAAACCTTAGTTGCTGGCCCACTGTGCCGCCTTGCACAGTGATAACGTAAGATATTCTTTGAAGATGATGGATCTTTTTGTCGTCAAACTAACTGTCGGGAGCTGTGATGACTCAGTGGATCGAGAGTTCGTCTTCCAATGAGATGAACCAGGTTTGAATCCCAGCGATGGCTGGTTGATAAGTAATGCACATCCGGCTTATACTAGCCACAATGCTAGCATAAGATATCTTCAGTGATAGACAGATCACGGGTTAGAGTCACCTTGCCGTCAGGCTAACCGTGGGAAGTTTTCATGGTTTTATCTTCCCATGTAACGCAAATGCTATTTAGTTCCACCAAAAAGTACTGAACAAAAGCAAATTTCTCCCTATACTTGATCTAGGAGTTTCCTTTTTTTGTAGATTGGGTTCAAAATTACAAGGAGTTGAACATTAGTTGTAGTCGTAAACCCAAACAATAGGTCGGCTTTTCAACGACAATTTTTGTGATTTACCTCCCCATGTAACGTAAATGAGGGTTAGTTTCATCATAAAGTTCGCTGCAATGGCCAGCTTGTCCCAATCCTTAATTAAGGAGTTCCCTTGCTTCCTGGGTTGGATTAAAAAATTACAAGGCTACGTATTTGAACGTGTTTGGTTGTAAACTCCAAAATAGGCTGATTGTTTAACCTTGATTTAAAAAAATCTGCTTAGGTTTATTATGGAAGCTTCCCTTCCTTGAGGCTTATTATAAAATATATCATTGGATACTTATTTAACATTATTTTTTCCGGGACATCAAAAGTTCAATCGAAGAATTTATTGCAAAAGTAAAACTCAACAATTTTAGTCTAATTGAATAATTCTTTATTTGAAAGGCATATAAACTAGTCGTAATAAGCCTGAAAAATAAATAGCAGATTAGAAAATACTGATGAATATTCCTATTAGCCCGTCACATTGAAAAATTCCAGTAAAATTTGTAAGGAGAGATTTTTTCTTCAATTAACCTTGAACATTGCCTTCAATTAGCCATTTCAAGTAGCCTGGACGTGAAATGATAAATGTGGAAAATGCATCGAAGTTATTTGGAACTAAGAGACTGCGTAAGCTCTAAGTTTTAAACTGCAAGTTTTGTTTAACATGTCTATCAATTTGGATAAAATATTTTTTTCATTACAACGAAAATTATATAAAACTAGTGGGCTGCGCCCCCTGCTCGCTAACGCTCGCCAACCCCGAAAATTGCTACGCAATCTTATATGGCTTGCTTCGCGTACCAAGATCGCTTCGCTCGCTACAAACTTAGGAACATTGCAAATGCACACAATTCTAAGAATTCAAAACAATCATTCAAATCCATATAAAAAAATTACATCTTTTTAGTAAATACTAAGTCATTAAAATAAATTTGAATTCAAATAAATGACATGTAATTCGTTAAACTTATTAGAAATGTGCTATAGTATAATTCGTGATGTAAATCAAAAATCGTCAAATAAATTCGTAATGTATAAATTCGTGAAAAAAAGCGCTTTCGACAAAATACTAAAATAGAGATCTATCGACGAAGACTACTCACTTCTGCCTAGCTTAATAGTATGAGATTGCCGCAGCTGATGCTCTCTGGTTATTTCAGTTTCCGTTTTTAAAAGCGCTATATGTTGAGTCACCTCAGATAGATTTGGCATGTGACATTTTTAGCGGCACTCATGGGTCGATTCGCAAAACAAAGCAAACGTTGCCACCGGCGGAAAAGAAATACAGCCAAAATTTGGGAGCCACGTAAGAGAATTATATATATTAGATATTTAGATCTATTGGTAAATAGAAGTGATTTTTCTAAGTAATCATTTTTTTAAATAACATTTATGTTGTTATAACGTTATATTGTTGAAACAAATTTGATGAGTTCACATCCTTAATTTAATATTTTCACTTACCAAACGGTAGGATATATTAAATACTTTTTTTTTTGCCTGCATCTCATTGTGCATGAAGCTGATCCTTAAGTTCTAAATCATTTAACAGATCTCTTTAACTGTAATTTATAACAGTATATTAATGCTATTTGCTCAAAAATAATAATTGTTAGACCACCTTTCTAAATAACTTTATCTTAAAATGTAAGGCAGATTTCCATTATAATACTAATAAAAAAACAGCAATTCTCTTAGTTTTAAACTCTTGAATTAAAAGCGTAATAATAGCAGTACAGGAAAATAACTTTAAGTTAGGGATTCAAAAATATTTATAGAAAAGCATGACTTTTATTAATTTTATGCTGACTACAACCAAAACAATAAGGAGACGAATGAGGAAAAACTGGATCACACGACGTGATTTTCTGACCAATAAAAATGCACCGACAACAATGGAAAACTGCGACATCATCATTAGAATTTTATATATAGTAAGATATTAATGTTTATTTTATTGAGGGGTCAAATATTTTTTTCTGAATCAAGTATTTTGTTGTTTGTCAATGCGTAGGTTACATCTATTATATAAATTATATTATCTAATATATAAATAATATTATATTACATCTATTATTCCTAATCATAGGAATATTTTAGTAGAGTAAGGTTTTGATATGTGTTAGGTGTTGTAAGAGTAAGTATTTGGTGTTAATCTCATCATCAACTTTAGGATAGATAGCCAAGTTTCATTAATGCATCTTGACTTATCAAGGATCGTAGAGTTCTAGTAAAATTTAAATATAGGAAGGAAAAAAAAGATGTGTTTTAGTAAATTTAATCTTCCCTTAGGTTAATGTTTAAAAATAAATCAATCTAGTTACGAAATTTTTGGGATCATTACGTGTTTTCTTTCGGTTTATTTTAATTTCGTAATTTCAAGGTGAAAGCTAATCTAAAGAAATCCTTGGCTTTTTTATTGCAATATTGAAACTTCTTTTAAAACATTTTTGAGGTTCGTGTGAAACTTGCATGTTATATTCCGATTTTACAGACCTAACATATTATTTGATGCAACCCTAAATATTGCACAATTCTACACTTGCAGTATTCGTTAAATATCAATGTGCTTTAGCTGTGGAGATGAATAAAATACCTAAACTAAGAGTGATGACTGGAGGACGTACGTAAGGGGAACGCATAAATGAAATACGTAAGGTGCACACACAAAGTTTGAAAACCTTTGCTGAAAATGCAGTAAAGTTCTTTCAAAAATGTTTGATTAAATATCTACAGAGAGTAAAAAAAAACTAATTACCCTGAATAACTTTTGATCTAAAGATCGGATCTTCACGTTCTATGACTCAATGTTAATGCTAATTAATAGGCGTAGACGATATTTTAAGTTACGAAATCAGACACAAAAACGTACTTTCTCTAAATAAACATACCTTTTTTCGATGGATTTGGATTTCTGAACTCCAAAATATAGGACAATTATAAAGAAAATAATAAAAATTTTCTGAAAGTTATATTTTGCATGTAATTCTCTTTGGATGAACGAATTTTTTCATTGTGTGCAAAAATTTTCAATTTGTTTTAAAAGTTCTTGAGTAATATTATCCCTTCTACTGAAATACGATATGAATTTATTGCATACTTATTAACGATTATTAAATTGAATAATTTTTACCTCTATATGTGCCGTACACTGTAAAAAAAAATTCAGTAATTCGCACCCTGAGTGCAGCATCCGTAAAATCCATTTTTACCGTAAAATTTTATTCCATAATTCCTACAAAAAATTTGTTTTTAGTTACATGCAGTCTCAACTATTAGTTTACTGTAAATAATGCTGCAGAAATTACAATATATCAGAGTTCTTGCTCCGTAAGACTTAGTAAAAAATAAACAGTGCCGGTACTTTCGACCGTAATTTAAATCAGATATTCTTTCTGTTTAGTTCTGTGCAATCAAAATCAAGAATTACTACAATATAAATCATTTAATCACCGCAGTTAACTCAAATTTGTACCATGTCATAGTTCAACAATATCTAACACTGCACAACTTTATAGGTTTAGGTTTTATAATATACTATTTAGTTATTTAGCTCAGAAATATGAAACAATTTTATTCCTAACTATTACAAGTTTCACATAAAATGTTTTACTAATTTCAAGTTATATTTCCTTGTATTTTTCCTCTTAATACTTATCAAACATCACTTTCTTTTATGAAAATTATACAAGACTGAATTACACTGCATGATGCCAAAATCGATATTTCCTTCATCAATTAATTAAAAGCTTGCTATGCTTCGTCATGATAGAGAAGGATCATTAATTTCGCAATATCCGCAGGAGGGGTCATTAATATCTTAAATGAGAAATCGATATTTCCAAAAATACTCATTTCCTGGTCATCATCATTAAGATTATTACTAGTTTTGATATATTTCTTTTTCATTTAGGATATTACATTCTGTTAATATTTTCTTTATTTAAGCGAGCATTTTAAAGATGAGTATTTCTTTCAGCATCGCCTGAATTATTTATAAGGAGTAGCAAAAATTATTTCTTTGTCTTTGACTTAGTTTTAAACATAGATTAGTAGCAACAGTAATAATACAAATTAATAATGAGTAGTAATAATACAACAATTATACATTAGTTAAAAATATTGGTTTATGATAAAATATGTATAGTTATCGATGAGATTATCAATAGTTTATGTTTTTTGTCATAACAGTTGAAATTGAAATGATTTGCAAATGAGTTTAAATATGCAATAAGGAAATTTCAATTAATTTGTTAAACTTAGAATATGTGCTCTCATATTTTAATATGTATGTAATACGAAGCATAATTTAAAGTTAATATAATATAAAAATATGTATTGCAGAAGTTTAGCTTTTATGATTAATGTATAACACATGTGTTTCGCTTAAAGTAAATATGTTTACAAAAATTAAAAAATAAATATTTTACTTTTTTACTATATTTCTTTTACATCTTTTAAAAATTTATTTTTAGTTTTCCTACTATTTGAATTCCGCTGTCAAATGTATTTACAAAATGTTGAAATTTACGTTTTAAAACAATTTTAAAAAACTATTTTAAGTACAATTTATTTGGATATTTTAAGTTCTGATATAGAAATTTGGAAAAAATGAAAAATAGCTCAGGTACTGTCCAAGTCGTCTGACTAGGGTTAAAATTACGTGGACTTTCCTACCAAAAAGTTGGGACTTTGGAAAACGTTGGTAGGTGCTTAGCCTTGTTTGCTTGACGCGTGATTCACCTCTTCTGCAACTTTGAATTAGTTTAATTGCTTACTTAGATTGAAGAAAGGAATTTTATAAAATTTTGCGTTTAATTATAACATGATGAAAATACTTTTTGATAATGCATATGAATAATGCATCATCAAGTCCCTTAAACTTAACATAATTAAAAATTTTATTTCACTTATCATAATGCAATAATTTTAAAATAAATTAAGTGATTAACTTCTAAATTATTTGGTAATAATATTCATATTACTTAATAAAAGGGTTCATTCCAAATATTTATAATTGGATGAATGCAGCAAGTTTACTCAAGTCTAAATTTTTGATCGCTAAAAATTGATTTTCCAACATAATATTGATTGTAATCATCAATAATTCCATCATTAAAAGTTATATTTTTTGATGATAACCAACATAAGTAACCATCACCTCAATGTAGGATTTCAGACCGATTTATGATGGTCCAACATAAGAATAGCAACTTGTTTTGATGGTTTTTTCATGTAGAACCATCAGAAATTTCCATCATAGTTTCTTGGAAATCAAATGTTGAAGCGATCATAAACCACCATCATCCCAATGTAGGAATTCGGACTGATTTATGAAGGTCCAACATAAAAAAGAACAATTTTTTTTGATGGTATATTCGTGAGAACCAACAAAAATTCCCATTAAACCATCATGAAAATGTATAGTTGGAACCATCATTGACCATCATGGATTGTTTGTCTATGAGAATCAAACTTATCTTGATGGTTAACCATCATAGTATTAAAGTAAAATTTTCCTCCACGGAATGATGGAAGTTTGTTGGCTTATTAAAAACCATAAACGCATAATGTAAGGTGTCGGATGATGGTTGCCATCAAATGATGTTGAACCATCATGAATCACAATGAAACCAACATAAACCATCAAAATTGCTGATGGAATCATCAAGAATTTTGACTTGGGTAATACTATATCTTTTCATCATTTATAAAATAATAATAATGGTAATTTTGTGTTATTTTTGTTACTTAATAAGCTTACAAATTTCATTTTTATTATTTAGATAATAACAGAATATTCTAATTAAGTTTTCTAAAATTATATTTATTTATTAAACTGTAATGTTTCTCGAACATTCTAAAACAAGAAGAAATCTTAAATGGAAAAATATCAGCTAGTAACCAGTAAACTAACCAAATTACCGTTAAAATAAAATTTATTTTTATGGTTCTCTTTTAATTTTTGACTACTTTTCAAAAAATTTGTAATTTGTATATTAAATAAGTTTTCTACAATTTTATTTATTTATTAAACTGCATTGTTTCTCTAAAATTCTAAAACAAGAAGAAATCTTAAATGGAAAAATATCAGCTAGTAACCAGTAAATTGACCAAATTACCGTTAAAATAAAATTTATTTTTGTGGATTTATTTTAATTTTTGTCTACTTTTCAGAAAATTTAAAAACAACGTTTATGAATTAAATATTTGTTTTTAAATTTTACCAATAAATAAGGAAAAATAGACAGCTTGAATTTTAAAAATAACATCTTTTTCTTAGCTTACTTTCAGACTTCTTACTTTTTGTGCTATTATTTTTCCTACCAAAAAGAACAAACAACAAATTACCGTTAAAATAAAATGAATACAATTCATTTCTCTGGTTTTCTTTTAATTTTTGACTACTTTTCAGAAAATTTTAATAACAACAATTATGAATTAAATATTTGTTTTTAAATGTCACCAATAAATGGGAAAAAAAAACAGCTTGAGTTTTTTAAAATAACATCTTTTTCTTATCTTACTTTTAGACTTCTTACTTTTTGCACTATTATTTTTCTTACCAAAAAGAACAAACAACAAATTACCATTAAAATAAAATAAATACAATTTATTTCTCTGATTTTCTCTTAATTTTTGACTACTTTTCAGAAAAGTTTAATAACAACGTTTATGAATTAAGTATTTGTTTTTAAATATTATCAATAAATGGGGAAAAGTAGATGGCTTGAATTTTTAAAAATAACATCTCTTTCTTATCTTACTTTTAGACTTCTTACTTTTGCACTATTATTTTTAAGGAAACATTGATGCGGCTTAAAGGGCAAGTCTTGAATTTCTAAGTTTTAAAAACCTCTGAAAGCTTTTAAATTTTTTGAAAACAACACAGGGTATTGTGTTCAATATTTCGCAAAGCCGCATATTCTCTCTTATCCAAATGTATTATTTACATAAGAAATAGTCATGCAAAAGTAGTTTGTATAGGATTCACGCACTAGTGCGCAAAAAGTATATGCCATTTCTACTAAAAGGTCTTATATCAGTACTATCTATCTAACTTTAAAGTAAAAATAATGATTCAGATATTTGAATAGCTTTTAAAGAGTTCTATTTCAAAACCTTTAATATATCTTAGAACTGAAATTGTATATTTAAAAATATTTTTAAATTAAAATTTTCTTCTAAAATTAATTTTAATGAAAAGTATCTTTTACGCAACCTTGTATATTTTTACTTATCTTAGCATTTTAGTACTCTTAAAAACCCAAGCATGCAAATTTGCTTTCATTAAGACTGAAATTTTTATTGTATTTTAATAATTACAAGTAAAAATCCTTTAAATATTTTTTTAAAGTCAAAAACAAAATAATAAAGCATAATAGATTTTAAAAATATTATTTAAATTGAAGTAATAGTTTAAGGAGGTTTTAAGTACATTTCTGTTTTAAGAAAACAAGCACTTTTATCAGAAAATTAAAATATACCTATGATATTTAAACTATCCAATAGATTATTTTTCTTCTCAGTATGGTAAAAGTTTTCTGCAAAATTCTTGTTTTCAAAATTATAGATCTTGATGCCACACATTTAGTAAATATACAAAACAGAAAAGTCAATTTAACCAACTAAATGGTTTTTATGCAATGCTCTAAAAATTTTACCACATTTTTAACCAAATAGCAATAGACTTCTAAATAAGTCATATTTTTCGTCAGTTTTAGCAAAAATAATTGCCAAAACACTTCGGTAAAAGCTATGGTACTTTTTGGCGTTCTCATAAAGCAAAAAAATACATGGTAAATTTAGCCAAATTCTGGTAGTTTTGACCCATTGTTTTTTCAGTACAGGTTGTGATAGACTAAGATGAATTCTAAAACTCCATAATGAACAACGATGCTAAGTATGATAGCATTGTTTTAAGCATATGAGATTTTTAAAACGGATTTATCTTTTTTTCTTCACTTTTACTTCTCTTTCCTTTAATCTTAGCATTGGCTTCCTTATTTGGGAAACCTTTTTAAAAATGCTTAAATCATAATGCAAGCATAATGTTGTCTTATTCATTACACATTTCCTTTCTCTACCTTTTATTTTTTAGCCGCTATTCATTTTAGCACTTTTACTGTTATTTTTTCATTAGTTTTAAAATTTTAACCTTTACTACAATTTCTTAATTGCTTCTATATGCAAGCTGTAAGCTAATTTACTGATTTACACATTTTACTGTGCCTTTAAAAATTCTAAACCCTTAAATTCATTTTCAAGAATTTTGTTAAATTTTATCGATGAAGTATAGATAGAAAGATAGAAATTAGATGGCTGTTGATTATCAGATTTGTTGAGATAAAAAATTATTATTTTGTTACTAATTAAGTAGCTCTTTTGTGACTTAACAACAGTACAACATTCATTGTTTAAACTTAATTTAATATGAAAATATAAAAATGTATTGTTAAAAGAACATTTTAATTCAAAACACCTAATGTAAATGATTTTCCTTTTACAAACCTGTGTGTTTGAGCAGAAAAAGGAAAGTTTTAGGCAATAAAATATGAATATATATGTAGAAGTTAAGACCAATTCATTTTAGAATCTTTTGATATGCATCCCTACAATGATTTGTGTTGTGAATGTTTCTTTGTTTACTGTTTGTTCTTGTTGCTAGTTTGTTTTGAAAAATAAAAATACTACAATAATTTGCTTCTAAGAATTAATTTCTACAAGATTGTCTTGAAAATTTTTCGATTGAGTGTGCTGCATTGAATTTTATAGATTTTTTTAACTGAGCTAATTTAATTTTATTTTTTACTTGAATTTGAGTTATGTTTTGTTTTTCTGTGGTTGTCTATCACACATTTCTCTCTCGACCTTTTTATTTATTATATTCATTGTATTCTATTAATAATTTTAACGCTTTTACATTTTTAATATTTTTTTTCCGATTTGAACCTAAAAATTAATTTTTTATTTGTTCCGCTGTGGATAAAATAAGCTAATCGACTGATTTTGATATCTTCCTGCGGTGAGCTCAAAGCTCCTCGAGAAACTTCGATATATTTTGTGTGTTATGTTTGTTTGTTATGTTTATGCTGTTACGTTATTTGTTATATTTGCTTGTTATGTTTATGTTGCTTATTTGCTATGTTTGTTTGTTATGTTTCTGCTGTTATGTTATTTGCTATGTTTGTTCGTTATGTTTATGTTGTTATGTTATTTGTTATGCTTGTTTGTTATGTTTATGTTGTTATGCTACTTGTTATGTTTGTTTGTTATGTTTAGGATGTTATGTTATTTGTTATATTTGTTTGTTTTGCTTATGTTGTTATGTTCTTTATTATGTTTGTTTGTTATGTTTATGTTGCTATGTTATTTGTTATGTTTGTTTGTTGTGTTTAAGTTGTTATGTTATTTGTTTTGTTTGTTTGTAATGATGCTAATAATCACAAAATATATATAATTAAATGCATGAATGATGAATATAAAATGAGTTTTATGATGTATATTGCTCAACAAATTCAGATCTTCGTCAATTTTTTTCAAATCAAATATTTCTTACTAAGTGTTTCTTTTTTCCAATTCCATTTTAAGTTAACATATTTTACTTTTTTTTTACTAATCTACTTTAATGCAGTATTTATTATTAATCATTTCTATTATCAGTAGTTCATTTTTTGACCATAACATATTTCTTAATTTTGCAGGTGGCAAGTTTAATTTAAAAAGGACATCATACATGAAAAAATAGAAAGCGGAACAAAATACTACGTTGGATAGATGGGCTTCCTCCCACAAAGCCTCACAGATCACTCTTATCTGATGGCAATGAAATATATAAAAATATATTTGAGAGTTATATTTATACTGAAGTATTTTATTTTATATTGAATTTATTTCTGTATTAAAATATGTTAATTTTAAATTTATTTTAAGATTTCAACTTATAATACGAAACAATAAGACATTCAAGTTTTAGCAATTTTATTCCGAATAAAAAAGTAATCTTCAAAAATTTGATAGCTATTAAATATATAAAAATATATTTGGGAGTATCCTGATACATTTTATTTTAAATAGAATTTACTTCAGTATTAAAATATCTTTATTTTAAATATTTTCAAGATTTCAATTTATCGAAAGAACATGGCATTAAAATTTTAGCAGGATTTTATTATGAATAAAAAAATAATTTCTCTAATAATTTCTTGAAATGATACGAATCTCAATTTTCTACGATATTCATTAGCATAAACTAATTTGACGTAAGAATCAAACGCTTAAATTCTATAAAAATATATAGAATAAGAATTTAAATTAAATATCCAATTAATAAAATATTAAATGATTTTATTAAAGAAAACTTCGATTATTGCACAATAATCATTTAAAATCTTCTTCAAATATTATTTGTTAGTTTTATGTTGATAGATATAGTTTATAGAATAAATAATTTTATCGAATAGAATAGCTTCATTTTGTAAAGTTCTTTTGTCCAAACTGTTGTCAAAATTGTACGCACCATAAAACTCACAGTTTTTAAAACATGTTAAAAATTGTCTATTTTAATTACGAAATATATTTTACTTTTTTATAATAAATATATAATTTAGTATTTATAAAGCCTATAGCCTTTATAAAGTCTATAAACTATATAAAGCCTAACTATCTCTTTAAATTCTGTATAAAAAAGTTGAAGTGCAGCTTCAAGGATTATGTAAATAAAAATAAGTCTATATTTTAGCATGCCTATTTTTTAATGTCTATATTTTAGTATGTCAATTGATTTGTACTCCTGACTTATAACTATTTAAGTACATTAACAAAATAAATAAAAAAATTTCATGAAAATTTTTCGTTTTTTAAGAAACCGTTTCCTGGTTTATTCTTCTTACGAGTTTTTCGTCAAAGTGACTAAACAACCATCGTCATTTCTTGTTAACGCAATTTCACCAAAATTAGGGAAATATTTTATTTCTATTCCCAACTTTCTTTACCTTTATCGTGAACACCATATAGATGGATCGATGTCGCCTTAACAACACAAGAAGGAAAGATAGGCAAGTTACATCTATGCCCGAAGCGGGATACGAACCAGCGATCTTCCTGGTACGATGACAACTCCTTGACCACCATATCGGTCGGTCTGATTTTTTCATCATTTTATTTTTAATCATTTAGTCTTCTTCCTACTTAAAAAACTTCCACAGTTTACTACAATGAAGTTTCGAGTTAAGGAAATATTCGTTATTTATTTGAGAGTGCACATTTCGTCATAAATCATGTGAAAAAGTGCAAAAAAAAAAGTGCGAAAAACTCGTCAAAGTGAGAGTTTTATTTTTGAGATTGTATGCTTACAGCTAACTGATTACTAGTCACCTTTAAAGCAAAAATAATTAGTAAAATATCAAACGTACAAGGCAAAAAAGGTAAAGATATTTGTGTACAATTAAAGGAAATTAAAAATTTTAAATTACAATAACGCAAAATTACTTAACGCAAAAGCGGCACTTTATTTAGAAGGTAGATTAAAAATCATTATTTTAAGGCAAAAGAATTTTTTTTAATAAAAAGAATGGCGGAAAGCCAGCTGTGGAATTTCTAATTGAAATTCTTTTAATAAACGCAAGGAAACAAAATGCACAACACTGTTAACTTTTGTCTAAGAAAGATAATTGGAGCTTCTAGTAAAAATTGGAAGAGAACATCAGAAAAAGTCAGTTATGTTACAATTACAATTTCTTCTTTGTTCTTTTAAAGAGCTTCTCATGAAAGATAGTACAAATCATTTTATTCGGACAATACTTAACTATAAGTTAAGTTTCAGTTAAAGCTAGCTGTTACAAAATGTATTTATTGTTAAAAAAAATTTATCTAGAAATTGTAAAAAATTACTTGAACAATTTTTAAGAAATTTTCAGATTAATTCTTTAAAAAGCTTTAAGGAAAACTAAGGATTTTTTTCTTTTGATTTTATATAGCTGCCTTTTTTCTCAAAAAACTTAACTGAAGTACAAATAAATGAATACATTTCAGAGGCAACAAAATGCAAGTGAATGTATCTACATTTGCTACTTGTAATAAGAGTAGAAGTATTTCCATGCAGAGTAGAGTAGAGAGAGCCTAAATCATGCAATTTTCACATTTTAATTCTTATCAGCCACAAATCACTGAAAAATGCATTATGCAGTTACTTGGAATTTACTTTAGTTAATTTTATGGAAATATCATTTGTACAGTAAGTACTGCAAATTAGATATTTTTACAAGTTCTGAAAGTTGTAAAATTTAGGAAACCGGTTGCCTAATTCGTTCCACCAGCTTCCTGAATCATACCGACCTATAAATTTGAGCAAAAATGACTAAATAAGTAGATAATAAGTAATGCAAAACATGAATTTTGTATTATAGTGAGAGATATAGAACTACATATTCTGAATGTTACGAGTTTAGTAAATGGCATTAAAAGTCAAGCAAGTTACCATAAAACTTAACAGTTTATAGCAAGCAAACTGTAGTGTGACTTTTCTGGTGTTTCAAATTTTTTTTATTACCTTTATTTTTCTTTTTTCCATTGTCAACTTTGCGTTTCATATTTCGAATAAATTTTTTTATCTATTTTTAAGCACATGAAATACGTCGACTGTTATTTTCAATTTGTATATTTTTGAAACGAGTGAAGTTTTTAATCAAGTAATTCAACAAACTTGTTTCAATTCCTAATTGTTACAGCTTCCTAATTTATCCTAGTATCCTTCCAAGCGCTGTTAAAACTACCGGAATACAGTAAAATTTACCATGCTTCTGTGTCTATGCCAATACCAGAATAATCGTTAATTTTTACCAAAGTGCTTTTGGCAACATATTTTGGGTAAATTTAAATTGTTAAATGTTGTAAAGTTTGATAATTTTGTCATGATGATTGACAGAATGGTACAAAAACCATTTATTACGTAATATTTACTTTTCATTGCAATTTTTGCTAAATGCTTTGCAATAAGAATTATAGTTTTGAAAGCCATAATTTCCGTTAAATCCCTTGTTAGAGAATCTATATATGGAGTGAAAAAAAATTCATTTCAAAATATTTTTTTTTCAAATTTGAAGCTTAAGCCTAAAAATATGAAATATGAATATATAAATGAAAAATAAATATATATATATATATATATATATATATATATATATATATATATATATATATATATATATATATATATATATATATATATATATATATATATATATATATATATATATATATATATATATATATATATATATATATATATATATATATATATATAAACTCATGTTTGTGAAAATTGCAACACCATGAAGGACGTACGCGAGTGATCTGAAATTTTCAGGAAATGCAAAGTAGAGCATGATATGCAAATGATTAGAATTTCAGACCCGTAGCGCATGCGTATGCTGACTCAGCGCCCTCTGTACGGCGCATGAATCCGAATAAATAGACGGCTGTAGCCAAGCAGGTATGGTTATCGGTGGTTATCTGCTAGTGGTAAACGTTAGTTTAGTCATTACTTAAGCCTATTCGACAAAAGAGAGCGAGATTTCAACAACTTACAGAGTTTAAACGGGGGAGAATCATCGGTCTTCGTGAAGCTGGATTATCTTATCGCGCAGTAGCCGCTCGTGTGCAGCGCAACAGCAGCACAGTGATGCGTGCTTGAAAGCAGTGGATGGACGAGTGTCGGACAACTCGGAAATCCAGGAGTGGACCCCGAAATGTCATGTCAGCTCGCGATGACAGACACCTGTTCGGCGTTGCGCTAACGGACCATACTGCTCCTTCTAGACAACTCGCAGCACGGTGGTCAATAGCTACAGGTGTTTCATTATGTGCTTTATCAATTCGTAGACGTCTGCTGCAGCGTGAACAGCGCGCAAGGATTCCTTTATACAGAATCCCCCTTACGCTGAACCTTCGCCGCCTGCGGCTGCAATGGGCCAATCAGTATAGGGACTGACATGCTGATTGGCAGCGTGTCGTGTTTTCTGACGAATCTCGCTTCAATTTGTGGTACCATGATGGCCGCATTCGTGTCAGACGCTATGCCGGTGAACGCCATCTTCCGGAGTGTGTTATCGAACGCCACAGTGGACGAGCACCCGGAGTTTGGGTCTGGGGTGCTATAGCATATCATGGACTATCTCAATTGTTACGAATTGTGGGTAATCTGAACAGCAACCGGTACATCATTGAAGTTCTACAGCCCCAAGCTGTTCCCTTCCTTCAAGCCTTGCCAGGTGCTGTATTTCAACAAGACAATGCCCGCCCTCATATTGCTAGGACTGTTCAATCCTTCCTTGCATCGCGACAGGTACAGCTTCCTCCTTGGCCGGCGTATTCCCCGGATTTGTCGCCGCTTGAACATGTGTGGGATTTCGTTGGTCGGCGTCTCGCTCGTAATCCTCGTCCTGTTGCTTCTACAGATGAACTTTGGGTACGCATACAAACAGTATGGAATTCTCTTCCTCAGACACACATTCAAAGTTTGCTTGACACCATGCCACGTCGCGTGGCAGCACTTATTGCGGAGTGTGGTGGCTACACAAAATACTGATTTCGATCTCTTGTTATTGTTTGTTTGCTTTGAAAGTTTAATCATTTATTTGTACCACTACCACTCAACTGTGTATTAAATTTCATTCAATTATGACGATTCCTTCATGGTGTTGCAATTTTCACAAACAGGAGTTTATATATATATATATATATATATATATATATATATATATATATATATATATATATATATATATATATATATATATATATATATATATAAATGTGTAATGTCGAAAAATGTATTCATAATTTAATTTTATCTAGGCTCTTTAAACCATCACACAAGCATAGAAACTAGGGTATTCAAACCAAAAATCTTGGATAACTTTAAAAAAAGCTTTAACAGGTGGGATTTGCTTAAGTTTTTATTAATATTAAGTACGAAGCGCGAACAGAAGATTTTAACCAAATTAATTTTCTTTAGTAATTATTGATTCTTTTTTATTACTTAACTTAATTGTAAATTGAAGTATGAAAAAAGTTTGAACTTTGAGGCATAATTCTTATATCATATTAATCTACCTAATTTTCGATTGAAAAATCTAAAATTTCAACTCTTTTTATTTAGTGGAAGCTAAGAAAAACTGGCAACAATTATTTTAAAAAAATTGGCGACAGTGAAGAAATATTTAAATGAAGTTAACTTACAAGGAACTTGACTTACGAGTAGCGTAAACGTTCATTCATATTTTTCTCGCTATTTGCTGATTGCTGGTCTTTTTTCCTTTTCTTTTTTTTATTATAACTAGTGGGCTGCGCCCCCTGCTCACTAACGCTCGCCAACCCCCGAAAATTGCTACACAATCTTATATGGTTTGCTTCACGTACCAAGATCGCTTCGCTCGCTACTAACTTAGGTACATTGCAAATGCACACAATTCTAAGAATTCAAAACAATCATTCAAATCCATATAAAAAAAATTACATATTTTTAGTAAATACTAAGTCATTAGCATAAATTTGAATTCAAATAAATGACATGTAATTCGTTAAACCTATTAGAAATGTCCTATAGTATAATTCGTAATATAAATCAAAAATCGTCAAATAAATTCGTAATGTATAAATTCGTGAAAAAAAAGCGCTTTCGACAAAATACTAAAATAGAGATTTATCGACAAAGACTACTCACTTCTGCCTAGCTTAATAGTATAAGATTGCCGCAGCTGATGCTCTCTGGTTATTTCAGTTTCCGTTTTTAAAAGCACTATATGTTGAGTCACCTCAGATAGATTTGGCATGTGACATTTTTAGCGGTAACCATGGGTCAATTTGCGGTGTAACAGAAATAGTAACGTAAACAAAACAAAGCAAACGTTGCCACCGGCGAAAAGAAATACAGCCAAAATTTGGGAGCAACGTAAGAGAATTATATATATTAGATCTATTGGTAATTATATATTAGACCAATTAGATATTTAGATCTATTGGTAAACAGAAGTGATTTTTCTAAGTAATCATTTTTTAAAATGACATTTATATTGTTATAACGTTATATTGTTGAAACAAATTTGATGAGTTCACATCCTTAATTTGATATTTTCGCTTACCAAACAGAAGGATAGATTAACAACTTTTTTTTGTTGCCTGCATCTCATTGTGCATGAAGCTGATCGTTAAGTTCTAAATCATTTAACAGATCTCTTTAACTGTAATTTATAACAGTATATTAATGTTATTTGCTCAAAAATAATAATTGTAAGACCACCTTTCTAAATTACTTTATCTTAAAATGTAAGGCAGATTTACATTATAATACTAATAAAAAAACAGCAATTCTCTTAGTTTTAAACTCTTGAATTAAAAGCGTAAGAATAGCAGTACAGGAAAATAACTTTAAGTTAGGGATTCAAATATATTTATAGAAAAGCATGACTTTTATTAATTTTATGCTGACTACAACCAAAACAATAAGGAGACGAATGAGGAAAAACTGGATCACACCACGTGATTTTCTGGCCAATAAAAATGCACTGACAACAATGGAAAACTGCGACACCATCATTAGAATTTTATATATAGTAAGAAATACGATGTTTCGTTTTGAGTCGTCTGAAGATTTATTTGTAATTTAGTAAAGAGATCTGAATAAAACATAATCTACAACGAGTGTCGAGTTTTATAAAAGCATACTTCTGATAGAATATGATAATACATCAGCATTCTTTTTAATTTTATTTTTAATTTTATTTTTAAGTTGATTCTTTCAATAATTGATACGATTTCAATTATTGACATAATTGCAATAATTGATACAATTTCAATAATTTACAGATGTATTCATAGATTCAGAATAATATATTTACCAATTTCTTCAATAAATACTTTTATTTTATTAAGTAATTATTACTTAAATGAAAGTATAAATTTTATAAAAGGTAGCGTTATATTTTTTTGAATAAAATAGTGATATCAACAAAGATTATCCGAAATCGTCACCTTCATTATATGTCACTACAAAGAGAGTTGTCAAATACAAAACCAACATTTTTAAACATGTTAAAATTTCTTAACATGCTACATATCGTCCTAATCTTGAAGTGATATTTTTAACTACCTGGCCGAGCGCAATTAGCAAAAACTGTTTTACCAACTATTTAATTTTTTTTTTAATATTTTTCAAAATTTTTATTTTTACGCTGCCACGTCGATTATTTTTTTCAATATTATACTCATCTATTTTTTTAGTTCTTTAATTTAGATTTTCTTTTAAATTAAACGGTCGTTTGTAAGTTATTGCCAAGTTCTCAATAAAAAAAAACTTAAAATTATAGCCATATAGGTGGCAACTAAGCTTGTTAAAAAATTAAAAGCATTCTACTGCTTTAAAATTACTCTATGCAAAACAGCTGACTATTTGCTTAACATGCTAATTTTTAAAAAAATGAAGAAAAATTATTGATTGCTCCTTTTTTATTTGAGCAATGGAAAGTAAGTGCACTTATGTGCAACGCGAAAATACTTCATTTTACTTCGTCTTAAGGACGAAAAATTCTGGAATTATTACTTTATTTTGATGTCTAAACGTATTCTCTCCCAGTAACGTCAAGAGAGTTGCCCTTTTGCAAAAAAAAAAAAACCCAGAAAAAATTTGCATAAAAAAGTTGATCTTTCTCAATTTTAGCACAAATCACAAAATAGTGCTATATCAGAAAATTGCTCAGTATGCCTAATTTTGTTAATAGCAAACAGTAAAGACAGAAAACCGGAAAACTGTAAACAAAATTATTTAAAACAAAAAGTATATGGTTACCAATGAAAAATGGAAAATAAAATTTAAAAACAAAACTACAAAACCGTGGTAGCCGAGAGTGAGACAGGGAATGAATACCTAGATAGTGCTACCTTGGCTTCATCGGATAAACCAGAAGCTCTTTAAAATTTAGACTGAAGGAGCACGTAACAAAAGTCCGTTATCAGGAATGCGATAAATCATCTTTTGCCACACTTGGGGATAAATTCAATTTCGATAATACCTAAATTCATACCACCCCTATCGCAACAGCTCCTCTTAACATCCGGGTATCCTGTTTTGTTATGCCGATTTCATTTGTAACCACATTAGTTCCTCATCATCCTTCCATAGCCTGTGGAATTGCAATTTACACTGATTTGCCTCTCTCGGTTACTGTGGTTTTCCAGTTTTGCGCTTGTCTTAATTAAATTTCTTATTTTCTATTTCATACTCGGGTACTATAATTTTTCCAGCTTATTAATATCGATTTTTCATTTTTTGACATCCTCTCATTTTCAGTTCCAAATCACCTTTATTTCCTTTATTTACTTCTGGTAAGACTTTAGAATGGGTGTTTATTTTAGAGGGCTCAAAACATGCCAAGTTTTATTACCATAGTCACATTTTTTTAATCCAATGAAGTTTTTAGCATCAAGTATACATTTTTGTTTTGATCATTGTTTTGATCTAAATTTTATATTGACAAAAGCAAAAATCTGTATCTTATTATTTAAACAGGGTTCACGTGGTCCTTAAAATATTAAGATAACAGTGAAATTATCTTTAGCTTCAAAATTAAAATTTCAAATCTTCAGATTGTCTTACCTGACATTTGGAGCTTTTGAGTTTGATTATTCAATGTGGTGAGTACAAACGTACTTAGTTTTGCTGCCTAAATTACAGTTTTTTAAGGACCTTACAAACTGTGTATAAAGGGAGATAAATCGTTGGTTCAAAGCTGAAACGACACTTCTGCACTCACTTCTCATTCAAATAACATGAGAAGTGAGTGAAGAAGTGTCGTTTTGGTTTTGAACCAGCGATACATGTGTGTAGTGATGGTTAAAATCATGAAGCAAGTTTGTAATAAAAGAAATTATGGTAAATATAGCTGATCGTAGTTGAAAAACATGTTGAGTGACATTGTATGTCAAATTTATTAAAATCCGTTTTGGAATGCATAGAAACATTAAGATGCTATTTGCAAATTATCTTTATCCACGTAACTCACATATTAGGCAGAATGAAGCAATTTTGTGAAAAAGAATCATACAATATGCTTAAAATACTTATATTAGTGTTTTTAAAGTGACTCGTACCATTCACTAATTTCTTCAATTTTAGAAAAAAGAAATATTGTGAATCTAATCTCTTCCAGACACTCTACATTTTTAATGGGAAATTCTTCGTGTTTTTTTTAAACTTCTCTGCGTATAATAAAATATATGCTGTAAATTTGGTTTTAGTAGAAAAACTTCATATTTTTAAAATATTTAAAAACAACTTATGAAATGCAAATAATGTTATACAAAATGCTCATGTAGTTAAATAGATAATTATTAGGTGTCATAAATAATTTAATAATCGATTCAAATTTCATTCTCAAAGGGGATAAAAACGATCTGTCTGGAAATTTTGAGATATTTTTCTATAATTTTATTTTTAAAAAAATGCCTCACCGAACCAAGCTAACACAAAACAATGAATGATAGCACTCCAGTTTTTATTTCATTGTTTTTTGTGGTTTCAACTTTGTTGCTTATCAATAGAGAAACATTAAGTATTTATCCCTTGTTGATTCCACAGTTAGTTTAGAGTTATCTTAAATTACTCCTCCCACTATGACGATAGCGCTTAGCTTTTTTGGGACTAGGCCAGATATATGTAGATTCCTAGTACTCCAATTCTTAATCCAATTTTTTGTCAAACTTTTGTCTTCCTTCCCTCTATTTTGAGAATCAAGAATCAAAATAAGCAAATCAATCATGTTTATTTAGAGAAAGTACGTTTTTGTGTCTGTTTTCGTATCTGAATTAACAGCTAGACAAAATTTATTAGCATATTTGAAGTCACCTCTTGAAACCATTAAGATTGACACATAGTTTGAGAAAATCTGATCATTAAAATGAGAGTTATTCAGGTTGATATCTTTTTTTGCTCACACTACAATCTTTTGTAGAAAAAATTCAGCGTGCAATTGAATGTATAATATATATTTATGTAAAAGGAGATTATCATTGTCGAATTACTTACAGTACAGTAAATATCATGTAAGCATACATTTTTCATGTACTTCAAATTTTTGAGCTCCCCTTTGGATATAATACTATAGCTGAATAACATTCTGTTAATTCAAAAATCAAATTGATACAAAAAAGAACACTAAAATGTCCGTATTTGGAATTTTGACTACTATTTTAAAAAATTATTTATCCATAGGTGGTTAAAAATACCTAATATGCTTTTTGTATCAAATAACTTATAAATTAATCACCAAATATTGCAGTAGGCACAATATTAACCAATATTTTTTCGTTGAAGTGAATTAAAATACCTTATATACCAAAGGTCAAAATAAATTTATTGAATAGTTCCTAAAAATTACAATTAAATGCAATGAGTTTTATTAGGAATAATAAATATTGAATATTTAACTAAAATATTTGAGCGAACGTAGGTGCCATATTATTTTGAACTTAAATTAATATATAGGTTTATATATATATATATATATATATATATATATATATATATATATATATATATATATATATATATATATATATATATATATATATATATATATATATATATATATATATATATATATATATATATATATATAACTTACTTTTTGATTCATTTCTAAATAATATCTCAGTGTCAAGGTTCGGTAGTAATCAAGAATCAAGCGAGATTCTGCGGAAAAGAGCTATGGATGTATTTTCTATGGCAACAGATCAAGATTATTAGATTCTAATTTAATTTCAATCCAATCGGCAGTTGAAGCTGTGGAATCAAATTCGTGTTACTAAAATAAAAAATTTCAGAATATTTCAATTAAATAATTTTTTGCTAAGAAATAAGTATGATTGCAAAGCTATTACGTTTTAATGAAGGTAACCAGCTGCTTCCAAATTGAAAATATTTGCTGTTAACAAATAAATATAAACTGAAATAACCGTTTCAGCAGAAATAACCTGGGAAGCAGTATCAGTAAATGTATTCTGTGAATTTTCCTCAAATTTCTTAATTACGACAAAAAATTTTGAAATCTTTTAATTGAATAATTATTACTTTTGTTGTTACTATCTGTTTTTCGTCAAGAATTGAAAATGATTGCAAGACAATTTTGAGGTATAGTGATCGAAGCAATCAGGGAGTGGTCGTAGTATTAATTTAAAATAATTTTCTGTTGAAAATGAAAACACACTTTGAAGCGAATTTTTTTGCAAACACTTTTTTTAACAGAACACTTTTAATGCAAAAACACTTTTTTTAAAAACAGAAATAACATTATTAAAAATTACAATTAATGAAATTTCCCCCCAAAAAGCTTTATTTTATATTTATTACGCAATTTAAGAAAATTTAAGAAATTATTTTTTTTTAAATTTCGAAAAACAACTTTAATTCTTTAAATGTTGAACTGAAGTAAATTCGAAAAACATTAGTTGCATTTATACATTATTATTTAATAATTTAATTTAAAATCGAATCAAATATGTTTAAAATGGCTTATATTTTTTTTCTATAACTACCTGTTTTACTTCTTAAAATGTGGTTACATTCCTCAGGTGTAACACGTGACATCGAACAATAGTAAGAAATAAAATATTCTTAAGACGTTGTATTGACCCCGATGTAGTACGGAACTCACTTTACTTCCTAGTCCCACCCCTCCTTTTTTTAGTTTATAAAAAATGCTCTCATCTGCCATATCCTTTACCCTCGTAACAGACGACATATTGTTAATATTTTTTTTTTTTGAATGAAAGTTCAAGATCTTGAACTTTGGAAAATGGCAACGTTGATTCCATTTAAAATGCAAATTTTTGATTCACCAAATAAAACACTATTAATATTGCTTTTTTTTATTTTTTATTTTCCTTGTAAATGCATTTAAATAGTGTAATACCTATTTCTTATAAGTCAGTTTAGTAAAAGATTTTATTATTATATATTTTTCTTTATTTTAAATTGTTACTTAGTAAAGCTCAGCCATTTTTCATGAATATGATCTTTTCATCTAAAACAAACAATACCTTTTGTTGATTTCGTTAGTGAAACAACACTCATAAGTGAGCAAGTTTTTAATGAAAATGATCGAATAAATTTATTTCATCCATGAAAGAAAATTAGCATGCATGTTTTTGAAATGAAGTAAATAAGGAAGAACAAAGAGTTTTTTAAATCCAAAAAGTTTTGCAATTTAAATTTCTTAAAATCTAACCTAAAACTCTTGTATAATCTTAAGGTTAAAAAATTTAATTTTAAATTTTAACTTGAAAAACTCTAAGCATAATTTTATTTCAACTTCATACTTATTTTAATTTCCTCGATGTTTTTCCATTTTAAATAACTATTAATCAGGTCATTCCTTCCATAAATAATTCATTTTCGTTATGTAATTTATAAGTCATCAGTATATGTAGGCATGTCTAACCATGACAAGAAGCGGTACCACAGCACAGTATATTTTAAAATTTCTGCTGCCATTTTAGAAAGTATCAAAAAAAAATCTAAATTACTACTTCGTAACTAAGTTGTTATGTCTGTAAAAATTCTCAATTATTACAAATAAACACTTAACGTATAACTAATTATTCAAACACTGCTTAAATTATTATGTAAGATAACTTGAACGATTAAAAATAACTATGGTTTCAATAGATAGATAAATACCCGAGTTTATGGTGCCACATACGAGAAATATATATTCATAGATTAAAAAAAATTAAAATTTTACTAGTCATAGAAAGTGAATAACAAAATTAGTCAAATAAAATTGCATTAATGAAATTGTAAGATAAAATTATATAGGCACATGAAAAATTACATAATGCGCTTAAAAAACGGATCACCCTGAGTAACTTTTGATCTAATGATCAGATCTTCTTGTGCTAGAACTCATTCTTAATGACTTAAGGGGGTGAACTCAAATATGCTAATTAGTTTGTGAAGACAATATTTGAAGTAAGATGCAAAACATATTTTATCTTAATTATAAAATTCATTTTTCCAGAGATAATTCCATGCAAAAATAAAAATTTAGAAAATATTTATTATTTTTTAAAATAATCAAAATATTTTTGAATTAAAAGGTTTAAAAGTTTTTACGGCATTTTAAAGTATGTAATTTTAAACAAAAATTGGGGGACAAAATTTTGGAGAAATCTGTTGATTAGTTCCGAAGAAATCAAATATTTAAAATTTGATTCCTCACGAACTCTTCTGTCGATTATGACTAAATTTCTTATTTTGCATAAAGGGAAATATAGAAAAAAAGAAAAGAAAAATAGAAAAAAAGAAAGCGTGAGCCATAATATCAGAAACAACAAAAATAAAATTTGAAAACTTTTGTCGTTATTTTATGTGATAAAGGAAGATCAAATTTGGTTTGAATTGCAATGTGGTATTAAATATTAAAATTCTACGTAAGAAAGTTTCCACCAAATAATCAGGGAAGAAAAGTACTAATTTAACAATTTGGTAAAAGTTTATTCCTGGACATTCGTAAGAATTGGTTCAATTTTGAACCATAAGATGAATAATGAATAACTTAAACAGTATTACGACGCAACCTAAGCAAGTGTGTTAAACTCAGCCATTTTCCCTTTCAAGTTGAACCATCGTATAATAAAGGCAAATTTATCGTGTAATCAACGAATCGTATTCTAAAGTATGATAATATGGTTTAACTTCGAAACACATTTGGGTTGCAGTAAATGTTATCTATATTATGGTTCAAAAAATTCAAATATTTTTTGGCTGTGTACTTTCTTACAACGATATCAAGTGTGAAAAAAGTATTTCTAGCTACGCAATTCTAAATTTACTGACTACATTAATTCAGAGCCTATTTTACTTATGTCAAAAATTAAAATAAATTTTTCCTTCCTTCAAAAATAGTTTAATTCGATATTTTGCTTAAATTGCAAGTTTAATAAAGTTTTTCAATAAATAAGTATGCAATTAAAACTTTAATTTCATTGTATTGTTTATTTATTTGATTACAACCAAGTCTAATCATTATCAGGTGTGTAAAGAGTTTTTTATACTTAACAAATCTAAATCTGCAGCAGAATTAAAATCAGACAATACTTTTGCTTTATAAAAAAGTAAATACAAAATTAAATTGAAAATATTTTAATCGGATGCTGGTTTGTTTAAAACAGTCAATAGTTAATAGAATGTATTAATAAATAAGCGTGATATTTAATAATTATTTTCATTTTAGAGTTTTATTATTAAAAATCGATGAAATTATACATTTTTTTTGTTGTGACTCAATGCGCAGATCTATCAAAACAAATACAACATAAATTTTTGATGCAATTTAGACTCTGTGGATCTTTGCAATTTTTTCTTGATACACTAACAACTTCCTGCTGCAAAATATAATGAAATTAGTAAAAGTTTTAATTATATTAGTTAAAAATTAAAATAAAATAAAAATAAATAAAAATAAATTAAATAAAAATTCATGGAATAGTGCTAAGAGATTTACGTTTTCTCTTTTTAATATAAAAATAAATGACTGACTTTTATATGAATTAACTTTATCAAGCTATTTAATAAATCATACAGCTAATTATATTGGCGAAAACAGTCGTAAAAATTTCAATAATCGACAACTGAACTTAAATCTTCTTAAAAAGATAACTTAAGTCTCTATAACTTCAGGAAGTACTTCACTTGCTCTAAGTGAATCAGCTGATTAGTCTTTGGTATGACGATGCAAAAAAGTGCCCCTTTTTAAGAACTAAAATTTCTTTATTTATGGTAATTAAATATAACTGAAAGAAGAGGTTATGTTTTCCAGTTGAAATACATGTTATATTCCATGTAAAAATGGATGCAGTTTTCAGAGGGACTATTCAATAATTTTTTTAAGTTTTGTTCCTCTTCTCATAGAGCATATTATAACACTGGGTTTTGGATTATAACAATAATTTATTTATTTTTTTTAGCATTTTCCTTTGCTTCCGGCCCCTTTAATGTATTTTTGATCATCTATTTCTTCGTCACATATTATAAAACCATATTTTACTGTTAATTTCATCAAAATCATTACCAAAGATCTGGGGTAAAACTTACCGAGATTTATGGTGTTTGCCAGAAACACTGTAAATGTCACCATATTCTGTTAGTTTTAACCATACTATTTTTCTCAGCGCGAGATCTTGTTACTCTAAGAAATTGACTTTCAAACCCAGAAAAGAGCGAGATACCTTAGGGGTAAATCTAAATGATTGGTCTGAACCATTTCTCAACACGATACATACTCGGCTGTCAGATACAATGAAGAAATAAAAACAACATCAAAATCGCTACAGGTTATAAAATGCGAGATAAAAACGGGCATTCCTATAACAGAACGATAGCTTCTTTATCAACCTAAGGGACATATCAAGGCAAACTAAGTGATAAAACGGTCCGTTTTACCTGATCCTAACCCCAAAATGTTTCACAGGTAAGCCAAGTGATAGGGAGACTCAGAAGCGGTTTTCTTGGTTGAGCGATAGATTCCGAAGAGAAACTATCTATTTTTGAGATAAATTGCTCTTCTTGTAGCTGCGGCCAACCGGCAAAACTGTTTCTCGCTATATCTCTATTTTTTATTTTTATTTTTATTTTTGAGAAGCAAAAAGATAGCAGAGTTTTGGGGGTAGGGGAACACACAAGACAAACGGAGTTGTTCATTTGTGGGGATGGTTATTCCACTGATGATTTTGATTGATTTTCGGTCAGTGAAAAGACTTGAGAATGAATCATTGTTAGGCTGGAGATTTCACTATCAGTTAAAAAGTTTAGAAAACTGAAAAAATGTAGATTATACGGATATTACTGGAATTTCGGATGAAAACAAACTTTTCGAGTATATCATGTCTTAAAAAATATTTAAAAGATTTTGCGTGATTAAAATATTGCTTGGACAGTTTATTAAACTGTAAGAATAACACTTATTTGAATATTTGAAAAGAATAGCACCAAAAACTTATTAGAATGACAATAGGCAAAAATATAGCAGAGTTTTGAGGGTAAGGGAACACAAGACAAACGGAGTGGTTCCTTTCTGGAGATTGTTATTTCGCTGATGATTTTGATTGATTTTCGGTCAGTGAATAGAACTAAAAGAGTTTAGCATGAATCATTGTTAGGTTAGAGATTTGACTAACAATTATAAACTTTGGAAAAGGGAATGAATAAAGATTGTATTTCAGCTATTGGAATTTCTGATCGAACAAAACTTTTCAAATACGCAGGTCTTATATATTATCATTTTTTATAGCTGCCTTTAGACTGCGAAAACAATTTTTAGTTTACGTATACCAATGCTCAAACCCGTAGCGTTGTAAATTTGAACCAAATCCAACAGGCAAGGGAGCTCTTGGATCAAGTATTCAAACATTTGCCTTCGTGGAGGACTTGTTGATGGAACTAACCCGCATTTGCGTTACATGGAGAATAAAATCAAGAAAACTCCCCACAGTTAACTTGACGGCAAGGTGACTCAAACACATAACCCGTATACCACTGAGGATATTTTACATTAGCACTGTGGTCAGGGTGAGACAGGTGCAGAATTTGTATCGACCAGCCATCACTGGGATTCGAACCCGGATCACCTTGTTGGAAGGCGAGTGCTCAATCCTCTGCGCCCTTAAATATTATTTAAAAGATTTCATGTGGTTAGAATGTTGTTTGGATAGTTAACTAAACTGCAAGAATAGCACCTAATTTAATATTAGAGTGAAATTTCACTAAGAACCTCCTTTATTTATTGGAATAGCACTAAGCACAAATATATCAGAGTTTTGAGGATAAGAGAAGGTAAGAAAAATGGAGTTGTTCATTTAGGGAGACGGTTATTCCCCTGATGATTTTGATTGGTTTTAGGTCAGTGTATGAAATGAAAAGAGTTGAGAGTAAATAAGGTTTACAATACCTGAAATAAAAGCTAAAAAATGATATTTTTATAAAGGTTATTGTATGCCTTTATTCAATCTCTAAGGAAACAAGCTTTGCTTACTAATATAGTTTAAAAATATATTAATTATTCAACCTGTCTATGTCAACACAATAAAAATAAATCAAGAACAATTTTTGCAAGGTTGTCTGCCATCTGGATAGTTTTAAATAATTAATTTCTTTTCAAAATTAACTGCGGTGGAATTTAATGGTTATTATTCTCATTATAATCTTCAGTATCTTTTTAGTAAAAAAAGTGGTCAATAATTAAGAAAAATGAACAAAATATGTAGGAGTTTTAAAGGAACATTTTTATTGACTAAATCTTGGACTCTTTACAGAAATATATTGATTTTCATTCCAAACTGCTCTCAAAAAAATTCTTTGACAAGGACTAAGGAGCAAGTAAAGAGGGAGAGCCTGAAGATAAAAGAACAGGAACGAAACAAAAATATCAGGAAATATAAAGAATGCACTTGAAAGTGAGTGCGCCGTTAGCACAAGTCTATGTCTTTTCCTTTTATCCGAAGTAATGATACGCTCTTGTTGTGTAACAGGTTGAGCGCTGTACATAATGATCAGTGCACCAGTCTTCTTCGAATCTTTCAGGCGATTGAAAAAATTCTAAAAGAGGGGTGGAGGAGATGGAAGTATCTTTTTCAGTCATTATAGCACACACGACAGATGTGAATCTGAAAAAAAAAAGAAGAAAATGATGGAGTTTGGGAAATGAAAAATAAAATAAAATAAATTGCTAAACTCTGAAAGAGAAAATACAGCTAAGTACCATAACTTTCGACAACCATGGATGAAAGTATATAAAAGAAATTCGCAGTCATTAAGTAAAGTTGTCCCCTGGGTCTGCTTTGTCATTATCTTTTCGTTAAAAGGTAAAAAAAAATTGGTAAAAAGTCGGAAAAGGGGATGAGATTGGATGGTTTAAAATGAAGTGCAATTGGAAAATAACGGTAAAAGGTGGTTCTAAGTATCGTTAGGGGATCAAAGTCTTACCTTTGGTCTAATGATGGGATTTTGTTATGAGTTCAATCGGAAATATCTGTTCAGCTGATCTGCCATTGTTGAACAATATCATTAAAAAATAATCGATATTTCTTTTTTTCATAAATTTATTCTTTTCTGCAATTTTTTATTTTAATTTCATCATGAATTGAAGTTATTGTTCTCGTTAAATTAATATTATGTTTTAAAGAAATACAAGGAAAAAAAAAGTAAAAAAAAATGAATGCAATAAGATTGGGTTTCAGTCAAATGAGAAACAGTTCAATTTCAAAACAGAAAGATTGGAAAACATTGGACCTATGTTCTGTTATACGACCACAATTAAGAGACAAAATGTTTATTAATGACAATTAAGAGACAACTTTTCAAATTATTCTTAGTTGAAGTTAGTTGAAGTCAAATTATTCTTTGTTTTTCATAATTCTGCACCTAATTGCATGTCTTTAAATATATGCGCCATCTTTAGATAAAAATTGGATTTTAGTAAATTTTAAGTTAAATTTTTTTCTTTGTGATATTTTATATATTTTTTTCCTTATAGTATTTAATATTTTTCATGAATTTCTTATTGATTATAATATAAAGGTAGTCGAAATGAAAAAGAGGGGCAAATATTACCAAGTCATATGTACAAAAGCTTGAACAGAGCAGTCAATCAGGCATAGAAAGGAAAATGAGAGCATGAATAACTGATTTATCAGGTCTAATGAGAGGAGTTTTTAATGTGAATATAATTCCAGCATACTTCCAAAAGAAGGAAATGTGAAGTAGTATGATTTTTGGTGACAATAGATAAATTCACTAGCTTTTAAATTATCTATCATAATGAAATGAAGAGTCTGTGCGTGTGTGTATCACCATAACCAATAGCGCCAGAGTTCTGAAATTTAGGCAGCGGGTGAAAGGTCAAAATTTTCATTTTAAAATTTTAATCAGATCCTTCAAGAGAAACATTTAAAAAATGAAATTTTCCTTTGGGTTTTGAGCAAACGCCATCGATATAAATGAAGCTGAAGACGATTTTAAAGAATTTTGCTTGCTTATAGCTCTCATTAATCCAAAAAGGAGTTTATTGTACGTCTTAAGATGTTTAATTATTTCGTCTTCGTCATGTCAGATAAACTAAATGATCAGATTAGGAAAACTCTATTTTTAGAAAACGCTATTTTAAACTTGAGAAACTTGAGTTTATCTACATGCACTTCAATAAAAAATAAATATGTGAAAAAAATGGGTTCTGCCATTCAGATACATATTTTTGAGCAAAGGTTTCTTCGACTCATAGAATTCAAAATCATGAAAATTTGCAGACTTGATCCGCCATGCCAACCGCTATTGGTCAGAACTATTGGACAGCTTTATTGGTGCTCAGTACGAACACAAAATAAAATACAAAAGAGAAAATAGATAACTACTTAACACTTTCAACCTGTCCAAACACTCACATAAGTCGGATAGTAAGAAAAGTTAGTTGCAGATCAAACAGAAAAAGAAGTAATACATTCTCAAACTTAAAAATTGGATCGGCAGTTCAACGATGGTTATAAAATAAAATTAAAATTGTCACATTGCAGAGCTGTGGTGGCTCAAAGGAAAGAGCACTCGCCTTCCAAAGAGATGACCCAGGTTCAAATACCTGCCATGACTGGTCAATACGAATTCCGAATGCGGCTCGTTATGACCACAGTGCTGACGTAAAACATCCGCAGTGGTAGTTGGATCATGGCTTAGACTTGCCGTCAGGCTAACCGAGGGAAGTTTCTGTGATTTCCTTCACCATGTAATGCAAATGCTGCTGAATTAGTCAGCCAAGAAGGCGAATTTCACCCAATTCTTGATCTGGGAGTTCACTTGTCACACATTATGCTCAAAATATAAAGGCAATGGATTTGGACTTCGGTAGTCGTTAACTCAAAATTGGATCGTCTGTTCAACGACGGTTATAAGAAATTTATAACGGTGCTTTGAAACTAAACAAATTCGCTGCATTCATTGCCCAACCTGATCTTTAACCCATAACTTTACAGAATATGCCAAGGACAGTTTCGATAGTGCGGTGGCAAAATGCAACTCTTCTGTGATAGCCATTCGGAGACTGTAAACAGTCTGACTGTCTGAAATTAGAAATTGCTATAGCCAATTTGCAACAATGACATCCAGATGTCATTCTCCCGAAGAACTCCCAAGGGAGTTTATTGGAGGATTAGAGGCAGGAAAAAGTAAGATAGAAGTGGCTAGATGGAT
This sequence comes from Parasteatoda tepidariorum, assembly GCF_982258835.1. Classification (NCBI taxonomy): domain Eukaryota; kingdom Metazoa; phylum Arthropoda; class Arachnida; order Araneae; family Theridiidae; genus Parasteatoda; species Parasteatoda tepidariorum. The sequence goes on along the minus strand of NC_141755.1, from coordinate 92,547,313 downwards.
AAATGGATGAGTCCTTCAAAGGTTCATAGACTCTGGCAATTATTTCTAACCACAGGTTCGGCATCCAAAAAGTTCAGAATGGTCAAATGCTACGTCTACAAATGAGATAGTGTGGCGTGTTGACTTTTTGAGTGGTTGCACAGGCCTGTATGTCTTTCCACGTGGAATATACTCACCATGCTCACGTGCATAGAGATGTCATACTTCGTGTTTGTGTGCTCACTTTGGTTATGCAATAGGCGATTATTTCGTTCTGCAGGACGATAGCGTAACATAGCACAAACCTCGTATCATGGATGATTATCGTCAGCCACAAACAATTCAGGACATGGTAAGACCAGCTTGATCACCGAACTTGAATACTACCTGACCTGCTTGGGATATTTCAGAAAGACGTGTAGCTGGTCTCACTTCTTCTTTTCAGCCCCGTGCCCAGCTTGAAACTGATTTACCAAAGTATTATACACTTTTAAAGGAGCTGGAAGATCACATAATTGAAAGCATCACCAATCACTGTATATGCTGTATTGTTTCTAGAGGCTCCTGGTATTTTTCATGGTTCATGGTACTGAAGGTAATTTTTCCATTCCAAACTGGCACAATTTAATTTATTCATTTTCCAACACATGATAATTTATGTCATACCCTAATTGTCCGGTTAATAGTTTTTATGTTATTTTATGCATTTTTATGTGTATTATAATGTATGCCATTTTCATTAAATTCCATGAGTAACTTTTAGAGGTATGGTCATTTATGTGAATTTTCCTGAAGTTATCCATAGTCTCGTGTAATATGTAAAAATTAAAAAAGTAAAATAAAGACAATAGTAATATTCAAAAATAATTATAGCGCTATTGGCAATTAAATCAAATGCAACTCATCAATGTTCAAAAAATGTTCGAAAGAATCAAATGGAAGATAAACATCCAACTACAATGAAAACGGCAATAGAAAAATAAACAGATTTAAAGGACTCTAACATCTATTCTATAATTATTCTTAAATCGAACGGTGTGCATGGCTCTATAAAATATGTTTCTTTTAGCATACAAAATAAAATAAAAAATTTTGTGAGTAAGAAAAGATAAAACTTAAAAAAACTTTTCGTCTTGATTTTAAACTGTTTTCCTCACGCAAGACATTTTTTTTTAATTTCCAGCGTTTTTCTTTCAAACATTTTTCATTCTAAGAGTTTGCAGCGAACTCTTTTCAAATGAAAGACTACTTAAAAAAATTTCTCAAAAATCTTCATATAAAACACGAGATAAAAATCTACAACAGAACAAAACATTTTTGCTTTCAACTCTAAATTAGGTTTGTTTTTATGTAACTTCTATTTACCACTTCATTTCTAAGAAAAAGAAATTACACATGTTACTTTGCGTGCAAGTTCAACACCAACTTTTACGAAGCAACCTAAAGCAAAGTTACAACTCTACTAATAGACCATTAAACACAAAACTCAACGGGTACCAAAAAATAAAAATAAAACAACCACTATTACATAAAAATCATAAGAGGGCCTATTAAAAGTTAAACAATCACGCAGACGACAATCTCGCGCAAGGTTGCATGGAAGAATCTCTTTTAGCTTTTTAAAAAGTTCCATTTCTTGCAAATATCATTAACGAGCTCGCACGCGTTGCATTGTGGGCGTAAATATAGCTGGGTAAGATACATTATTCATGTTTACTTAAAGTAACATCCATTTTTTTATAGCATTCTCAATTTGTGTTGAATTAATGGGAAAAAGGATTCATCATAAACTAATTTTCTTGTTTCACGGGCATTAACTAAAAAGGGGAAAAGAATATGTTAATATCGGATTCATCTCTGCCTTTTTATTTTATTAGCTGCATTCGTTTCCGAACTTTTATTTTGCCACACGCAATTGTCAGATTAATCCGTTGCGTTCGGAAAGTTCTAAATGAGAGTGTTACGAAATCGTCATTTTATATTTATTATAATTTGACTTTTGCAATTTATTGAAACAGAAATAATACATTTGTGTATACGCTTAGTTACGATTATGCATAAAAAAATGAAAAGAGTTTTGCGTGAGAGACATTGGTGTCTTTTATTTGGTTGTTTCAATGATTGTATTAAGCCTAAAAGTTCTTTATTCATTTAACTCAATATTTACTTGATGAAAAAATAAAGTGAAAGTCATAAAATAAACTTTTCTTAGCAAATGTAAATATAATTTCTACAATTACATGGAATACCTCTTTATAGTTTTGTATGCATTTTCGTTGTTATTATATAAAACATAATTGGATTTTAAGATATTCTATTTTAGTTAATAAGAATTACAAAATGAGAATGAAACACTTATCGTTATTAAGTAAATATATTTTTGAATATTGAATCATTAGATGTACTTCATATACAATTTCGTTCCATAATTATGGGCCTGGGGTATGAGAATTATTGATCAATATATTTTGTAATTCCGATAATTGGAATAATTGGATTTCTTATCGTCTGCAAATAATTGTATTTACTATCATCTTATAATCGTCTGCATTGAAAATATAAATGGTTATTACATTTACTGGAAATCAATGAGCAATTTTTGAAAATGACGATATGAGTAGAATATTTTGATATTATTTCTTTTTAATATTTTACATTTCTGTAAGAAATTATGACACTAAAAATTAATTCACACTATAGAAATAGATCTTAAATCCTTTCAACTAGATGTAATTTCGAGTTTATCAGTGAAAATACACCATTTCATTTTATTGGAGTTTCACTTAAGCAAAATATACAATATACATTTATTTTTAATGCTGAAAACGTTAAATTAAATATTAAACGCATAACAAAACTTTAAGTTGTTTTCCGATATTGGAAATTTCTTGAATAAAGAATTGATGACAATTCATTTCACTATAATTTGTTTTGTAAAAAATCTATATGTTAAAAACGTTAAAATGTTTAGATCATTCCCTGAAAATAATTGAAATAAGATTTTTTTTAACTCAAAGGATATTTTTTAAAATTACCGCATTTAATTGAATATAATCTTACATTTTCAAATAAGATAATACGTACAGCACGCGATATAAAAAATGAACCAATCCGTGCTACTTTTGATCTAATGATCTGATCTTCACGTTTTAGGACTCAATCATAATGGTTCGCGACGGTGGCAAACTTAAAATATATTGGCAAACAGGCCAATATATTTTAAGTTAGACACAAAAATGCTCTTTTTCTAAATAAATATACCTTTTCTTGACGGATTTGTATTTCTGATTCTCATTCAGGACTGCAGCAATCTGGGAAATATGGTCTTAATAGTTTGGTCAGGAAGCGGTCAAAAATTTGAAATGGTAATTTTAGCTTTTGCATATTTCTCTCTACGTCAAAAACTTTTTAAGCGAATCGAAAGACTTTTGCACGCAATTATAAAATTCATTTATCCAAAGATGATTGCACGCAGAAAATAATTTCTTGTTAATATTTATTATTTTTATTGTTTATTAAATAATGGGAGAAAATTTTTTGAATTGTAAGGTTTTTTTGCATAATTTTAAAGTATTTTATTTTACATGGCAAAATCCGAAAATTAAGTATAGAGAATAGTTCCTGAGAAGTTGAATTTAAAATACCCCAATACCTCAATCACGCGATTCTCTCCAGTATTTATCCTTGTAAAGGAATCAATTTTTATTGATGCAGTTTTAGTAGATATCAAATATATTAACATAATATAAGCATTTTTGTACAATTGGTACCTATTAAAATTGCACTGTGCAATTTCTCTATTAATATTGCCTTTAACAGAGCTTATATTTTTAATTTCAATTACTAATTAATATCGAAACTAAGTAAAACTTAACTCTTCCATAAAAATCAGGTGATTTTTTACGTGTTTTCCAAAATGATTTAGAACCATTTCTCCATTAACATTGCTTTAACGCAATTTATCTTTTAATTTCAGTTCGTAATTATTACCACACTAATTAAGAATTAATTGCTTCCTTAATGATAATGGCGACTTTTTACATTTTTTCATAAATGATTTAGTACTATTTCTCTATTAGCTTTGTATTATAGTATATAACTAATTTTTTTTAAATTTTTTCAGTACTTATTATCAAAGTTAGTTAAGCATCATTGGCTTTTATAATACTTTGATTTTTCAATTTGAACAAATTAGTACCATTTCAGAATTATTTCTTTCTTTTTAGCACACAACCTACTTTTTATTTGAGTATATATATATATATATATATATATATATATATATATATATATATATATATATATATATATATATATATATATATATATATATATATATATATATATATATATATATATATATATATATATATATATATATATATATATATATATATATATATATATATATATATATATATATATATATAGCCATGAGATGCTATTGGCTGGACCCTCACTAACAATAATAACATGAGAACGCAGAGATTTCTTAAACATAATACCAAACAATTTTTAAATCAATGCAAAACCAAATTCTATCCTAAGCCACATGTACAAATTTCACCATGCCAACAGCCATCCTTCGAAATTAATGGATTGACGATGTGCGTCATAAATGAATATAAGTGACGGTAACGGTTTAGACATTTATGGCTGGAATAAATCTTAAAAAGTAAATTTAAACTTACAATTTAAATTGGGCAAAAAGGTGATTGGCAAAATCAATTGGAAAGTTATAACAAGAAAGTTTAGTTGTGAAATTTTTTCCTTCCAACGTAAATTGACTTGTTGTGACGTGATTTGTGTTTACGTGGTTTGTTGTTACAGATTCTTTCAAATCAGATAATTTGGGAAATAATAATACCTCTAAGCACTTTGGCACTAATGGAACTGAAATAGTTTTATAAGCTGAGTACCTCATATTTAAAGTCTTTGCGTTTATCGTATACAAGACAGTGGGTTCCTGCGCTGACAGCTGATACTGCATGTAAATCTAAAAAAGATTGCAATATCATCGTCATTAGCTTTTAACAAGATTTAAACAATTTGGATGAATTGAATGATGTAAACTCTGAAACACAGGAAAGTTAATGCAGAAAATTTCATCAATATACCTACAACATAAATTTGCTTAAATAGTTCAATAAATTTGCTTAAAAAGTTCTAAAATGTGGCGAAATGCGCAAAAAGTAAAATTAACATAAAGGGGTCCAAATCACTCTCCTGCCCTAACTATTTAGACCATATTTCCCAGATTGCGGCTACTCCCTACAGAGATCCGATTCTATAGAAAAAATGGTACCTTTACTCAGAAATTATATGTTTTGCATAACTTAAAATATAGTTTGCACTATTTAATTGGAATATTTGAAGTCACCCTCTTGAACCATAAAAATTCTTAGAGCCATTAAGAGTCCAAGAATATGAATATCTGATCATTAGATCAAAACTTATTCAGGGAGGTCCATTTTTTTATTTTACGCACTGTACATTGCGAGCTAATGTTAATATGATACAACTCAATTTAAATATACTTGCAATTTTAAAGATAAAATATATTAAAGACCATCTTAATGAGAAAAAAAATGTCTTTTTGATGCAAAGTTTCGTTGCGACTATCAATTTTTTATTTCATAAGTATTTGAGTGAAATTACTTAAATTTGCCTATTTTTTTTTATCAAAGTTGAATTAAAAACATGAAAAATATTTCTAATCAAAAAAGCTACAAATTTTACTACAATAAATTTAATAATTATTTTCTTACTTTTTTAAATAAAATAGTTACAATAATTTAAGACGTAAATAAAATTTAATTTTTTTCACTGGAAGCAGCTTTTGCACTGCAAAAAAATAAAACAAGATGTTCTAATTAAAGTTGTAGTGGCTTAATGAAAGGACGAGGAAAAGTAAAAAAAAAATGTATTCAAAAACTACCACTAGATGGGGTTATACATTACTTTTGAACAGGTTGACTCTCAGTTCCCCTGACTTGAATTTTTGCAAATTTTGGCTTTTTGGAAACCTCAAATATCTGTTATTCTCTGTATTATAGATAGAAAAAAAGACTACAAAAACCTCAAAACTGGTTTTTCGATAGTTTAAGATCAAACTTTGAAATTCTATTTAAATATTTCTTTTGAAAGAAAGTATTTTGATAAAAAAATTAATTATAATAATATTGAAATTTATTACACCATAATTTTTTTTAAAATTTAACCACTTCCTTTACCAATTATTTTGAAAAAAAATGCAAAAAATTAACGTATTTTTTATTTTATTAATAAATACACGAAACTGAAACAAAACATATTACACAAGTCTTAAGTTGAAATTTAAAATTTTTTTTTTGCAAAAGAATCCCGAATTATCTCGGGCAAATGTAAAAAGTCCTCGTATAATAATGATCGTAAATGAAAAGTCCTCGTATGAAAAGTTCAAGATGTTATTAGTCCTCGTATGATAGTTCTTAAAACAAGAGACAATACAAAGTGATACTTTTCAAACGTCAGTCAAGGAATATGCCAATTTTCAGTTCAACAGCAAAACTCCCAAATAAAACTTGACAAACTTCCAATTACAGCAGATTATGTTTTTTTTGCTTTCGACCGAGTTAAAACGCAATAAAACAAGATGTACTGACAAATTCTGGTACGCCCGAGTTTTCTCGGGATGATAAATATTTGCATTGTATACGGAGCCGAGTTAACTCGGGATAATCAAGGAAGTTGTTAAACATACAATTTTTATTTTCCTTATTGTCTGAAATTGCAAGTTGTTGTCATCAAGATTATTTCGATCGATTAAATGTTAATATTTTATGTTTCATGTTAAATATATATTTTGAAATTTTTAATTTCTTTAAATTAGTATCAATACAAAAATACAACATTGGAGGTTTGACTATATTGAAGAGATATGATCAACCTTGTCTAGTTTTATATTTAAACATTTATTTTGCTGATGAACACCAGTCTTCATGGAATAAGGCAAAATCACATTCTGTTTCTGTTGGTTGGTTGGTTCTAATGCCACTTGCCACACGGGCAAGCCTGCTTGGTGAAACCAAGCAAATTTAAGGCAGAGTGTGCGGTTCTTGTTTTTCAGTGGCGCCATCTATGGCCAAGAATTCGACTTCTGCCATATGATACGTCACACCTGTTTATAATGCGGACCCATTCATACATCCATTCATTCATACATAGATCGCAATTTTGACCTGAATCAGAGAACGATCGATCTCCAATCCAGTACCCCCAGAGGTTTTGATTTGTTATGGGAACATGGAGGACTTTGTACTCGACAGAGTTTTAACGTGCATCAGTCACCAACTATACGGAGAGTCTTCGGCCGGCGGGGTTCGAACCCACGAACTCTCGGACATGGGCTCAGCGCCCTACCGACCAGGCTATCCCTGCCTTTCTGTTTCTGTCAGCCTAGTTAATTGTAATCAAATTCAAGAAAAAAATCTTATACTAAAACATTTTCATCCCGATTTTTTTTTCTTAAGTCAAACGTAATTTTTTATTAATAACTACAAAAAGCAAATTGAATTGCTTGTGCACTACTATTATTTTAAAAAAAAAATCCCGGTAAATTTTTGTTTTTGTTTTTTAATCTAAATATGTTTTTTCCCTTACAAAATGATATTGAGGGAGCTTTAACCCACGATACCAAATCAACGATTTTAATGGCTTTTTTATTAAAGTCCTGTGTTATAGATGCATTGTACAGTACCGTACTTTTACATTACTATATTAATGGCATACTGCACTGTAATGTACTTTTATTGTGCTCTATTATTGGAGTATTGTACAATACTGTATTTCTGCGTTATATTAAAGAATAGAATTTGCGCAGGTAAGTGAAACAGATTTATTAACAAACATCTAAAATATAGAGAACATGGTAGCTGCTGTTTCCACGCATGAACTTATTATAACAGTGTAATTAGGATACGGAAATGACATAAGGGAATGTTCCAGAATAATAATAAAACTTAACCGCTTCCCTGATTTTCCCGAGTTAACTCGGCTATGTATATATTGCTAATATTTATTATCCCGAGATAACTCGGGCGTAGCAGAATTTGTCAGCACGTTTTGTTTTTTCACGTTTTAACTCGGCCGGAAGCAAAAAATCTGCTGTGATTGGAAATCAGCCAAGTTATGTTTGCGAGTTTTGCTGTTGGATATTGGGTCTGCACACGCGTTTGTGCTATTTTATATATGATGGTTGCTGAATTTGCATAGAAAAAAGGGTAAAATAATGGAGTATCACTTCACTCGTGCTTCACTGGTATCACTTCACAAAACTATCATACAAAGACTAATATTTATTTTTTCCTTTTCCCCCTGATAACTCGGGATAGTAAACTGAAAGTGAATTAAATGTTTTTTATAAATAAAAACATTTAAATTTCAACTTAAAACTTGTGTATTAGGTTTCGTTTTAGTTTCTTGTATTTATCAATAAAATAAAAAAATATGCTGATTTTTTGCATTTTTTTTCTTTAAAAAAATTAGTAAGGGGAGCAGTTAAAGCACTGATATACACAGAAGAGCCATTACATTATGACCACCCTCCATCTATAACAATGGTCTCACCCAGGTTTTCATGGTTTCTCACCCAGGGACAATGTTTTCAAGGGGCACATTAGGACCTATAATCATCATAGAACAATCCCTGACGTCTGTAAGCTACTTGAACATAATTGCAGACCAGGTTCACACATTCATGGCAACAGTTTTTCCGGCGGGGGATGGTGTTTACCAACAGAATAATGCACCATGTCATAAGGGTCGAATCGTCATGGATTGGCTCGAGGAACATTCCAGTGATTTTCAAGTCATGTCTTGGCCCCCAAATTCACCTGACCTTAATCCAATAGAGCATTTGTGGTCCTACTTGGAAAACTAAATTCGTACTGCCACGCTACCCCCTCGCAATGGGAGGGAATTGCTGGACCAGTTGGTGAGCGCTTGGTACCAGATACCTCAGTCTACCTATCAGCACCTTGTGGAATCAATGCCACTGCGGGTGTTAGCAGTTTTGAGTGGTAAAGGTGGTCCTACATGTTATTAGCAGGGTGGTCATAATGCAATGGCTCTTCGGTGTATATGTTTAAATGCTTCTGAAGTTTTATTAAAAATCGGGAGAACTTTGTGGATCAAACTCAGGTCTTCTGACCTACAAGGTGAATGCCTATAGCAGCTCGGTCATGCTGACTCGCCAATATTTGACTACTTATTAATAAGGTAATCAAAGAGAATATCGAGAATAGTCAAAAAATGAAAAAATCTTGACTCTAAGCCAAATTAAAGATGAAGACCGTAAACCAAAAGGAAAAATATATAAACATCTTGAGACTAATCAAATCAAAGATTGATCAGAAAAATTCAATATCAATTCGTTTAACAGTATCAAGCCAAATCTATAACTTTTTGTCAGTAGATGAATATTTGATTTTCTTTAGACACAAATATTGCCTGTTACACTTATTTAGACATTTATTAATAATCAATATGAGTTAAACGATCATCAATCAGAAAGCTTTGCTTTAGAACCTAGTTTTTACACTCTTAGAAAGTTATTAATAAAATGAGCAATTTATAATTTAAATGAAAGATAATAGAGTCAATAGAATAAAGAAGTACGGAGAGTATTATGTTATTGTTCTTTTTCGGTTTGTTGGCTAAAATGTCGGTAAAAGAAAAACATATCTGTTATTTACTTTATGTCACTAAACATATTAAAATTTCTGATAGAGCTGAGCTTCAAATAAGTTGAAATAAATATTATTTTATTATTTAATAAATTATGAATTTATTTTTAAATCAATTTCTAAATGAAAGAATGAAGGAGTTTTAAAACAAAAACTTGAGAATATATTTTTCTTATTAACTATTAGTTAGTGTAAATATAAATAATTATAAGAAAAACTTGGATTTTTTAAATAGCTATTGTGACCAAAATCCGATCGCGAGGTTTTAATTTTAAACAACTATTGGCTGTTATTGTAATTGTTTATAGTAGTCATTTTAATTATTATTAGTATTTTTTATTGTAATTAGTAATTATTATTCTTACTACTGGTAAATATGATTATTATTATTATAGAATTTAAAAGTTTTTAAGTCTTATCTTTATTTACTGATAAATATTAAAAAAAAGTGTAATACGTGTAAAATATTGAAAAAGTAAAAAGTTAAATTACTAATACTTTAATTAAATTACTTTAATTAAATTAAAATTAAGGAAATATTTCATTTCAAAGATTAAGCTAGAATTAAGAATTGTATTTTAAAAAAATAATAATAATTCTCCTTAATTTCATTTGAAATTTTTTTTTTTAAGAACTTGGTCCTTGCTCAAAGTTATTTACGTAAAAAAGTAAATGCTTAATAATATTTTTAAACGTAGAGATCAGCATTTTATTAAACGTAAAGAATAGTGTTCAAGTTTGCCGTTAGATGGCGATGCTCTTCCGAGGTAGCTCGACACCGTTGTTCGGAAATGTTTCTTTGAAAGAAGATTGTTCTTTAAATAAGGACTAATCTGAACAGGGTTCAAGCCTTGCTGTCACAGTGAGAATGAGCAACGTGATTTTTTTCCCCTCTGTTTTCTTTTATAAAGGAGGAAAAATTTCAATTGATTAGTCGGTAAGTTTCTGCTGCAAAATGAAAACATTTCGACTTACAAAAGTTTACATTTTGGTTATATTTAAATAAACTTCGGAATTTGTTCAAAAATTAAGTTTGTTTTCTGAGATTTAACATTAAAAAAATTAACTGTTTAGGACAGACGAAGCTTTTAAATTTAAAATAATTGTATAATAACAGTAACTCACTCACTTAGATTGGTAATAAATAATTTTTATTATTTTTAACAAACCTAAAAAGGAAAATAATAATTTGCTTTGTTTTTGATCTACACATCAACAAAAGGTAGTCATCCGACGTCATATTAGTTTAATGTTGATTATTATATTGTTTTTATTTATTTACTTTATTTATCTATTTTCTTTTTTTTTTTTTTACGGATTTCTTAAACTTCAATTTCATTATTCTACTATTATGTTCTACTCTTTCTTTTATTATGTTCTTCTAAATGTTCTTTATTCTATTGTGTAATATGTTCTTCTATTTTCTACTTCCATTAATTCCTAAACCTTATCTTTTTGTAAATAAACGTTAAACAATAAATGGTTATCGTTATACATATGCAGGCTTTTCAAATAGCAGTGAAAGATTGATTTTACAGTCTGCAACAATTTTTAGGACAAAGTCTAAGGTTTATAAAAGATCAGCATATAAACCACGCAAGATTAAGACAATGTTAAGTTTAACTATTTCACGCACTAGGAGGTACACATTAAGCTTTGTTTAAATAGTCAGTTTACATCGATATTGAACTTGCCTTTACAAAATAAGCCTAGAAAAACCTTCTGGAGTCGAGGCTGAAATATCAGTTGCAAATATTACCATTTGAAATATCATTCGCAAAGATTAGATAGCATTCTCAAACCTAGTATAAATTCACCTTCCTAAGGTTTATTTTAGATTTCTGGCAATCACTGAATCAAGGCTTATTTGAATCAGCCTTTATATAATTTCTTAAACACTTTGAAATCTAAGGTTGGTCTGATTATTAAGATTTCAACAAAAACTGTTGCATTAATTATTAAAGTAGGTATTAAACAAAAAGTAAAGTAAAAACAAGTAAGTATTAAATAAAGTAGTGAAATAATAATTAAAGTAATTGCTTAAAAAGGGTGTTTATAGTAAAGCTAAGAAATAAGATTTTTTGTTAAGTTTTTTGCCTGCCCTTATTCAATCTTGAAGGAAACAAGCTTAGCAGACTAATATTTTAATTTCTAATTCTAAGTTTTAAAAAAATTATTACTTAATCAACCTCTTATGCCTACCAACTGAAAATGGAAATACAACGTTTGCTTTAAGGTTGCCAGCTATCTAGGTTGTGTGCTTATTACAAAGTTGCCTTATGTTCCCTTGTCAAATTAAAGAAAAGATTGGACAATTTAGAGGATATAACAATTTCATTCAGGGTTAAGGTGGGACTCAAACCCGTTACCTCTAAGCTACAAAGAACCTTTGTTGAAAAGATGAGACCATTTGGTCAGAGAGACCGTAGTTTCAATTTCACCCTTTGCAATTAGCATAAAACTACTGCAGTTCAAATTTTACAACAAAATAAAAACTTAAAAAAATATTTTTGATCTAAAATCGTGAAGTAATCTCGTTAATTTAAGACTTATATTTAATGTGTTGTTTTGCGATTGTTTTTTTTAAAACAAAACATTGCATGAAATTTTGAATTGTGATCTAATATTTTTTTGAAAAAAAGAATGCATTCTCACATCTGCAAACGACAAAACCTATTTTATATTCCCTTCGTTATAAGAAAGAAAACGCAAAATTCAATTCCGTTCTTCAACTTAAAAAGAAAAAAAATTGTTTATATCCTAGTTGGAAATAAGCCTCTGGTCATCGTGAAATAAACGAGAGAGAGAGAAAAAAAAAACAAATTTACATTTTTCCAATTTCAAAGATGACGACTTGAACGACATCAGCAAGAAAATAAAATCCTGCTCGTTCCTCGTTCTCTTTCAAAATTCAAATATGACTCTAGAAAGGACTGAACGTTGTTTACTCTGTCCTCTAAATCCGACACTGGTCCATACGCATACTCAAAATAAATATTTCCTCCGCTTCGCCTTAAGACCATGTAAATTCTACAGCCTTACCTATCGTCCACAAAAGCTTCCGAAAACCCTTGGTCCACCCTTTTCTGCCCTCTACCCTTGCACATAGTGGGTGAGAAGGCCAGGGCGGATATTTCAAATATCGATCAAAGCTGTATACAAATAAACTGGACGTACTCTTTTACATTAGACATAATAAGATGAAATAGGTAAGGAAGCTATTTATTTTTTGTAGGGAATAAGGGATATTCCTTATCTGTTATGCACTCTTTTTTAGGGAAGAAGCAGAACCAATAGCTTGTTTGCGTAAATATACCTTATCCTAAGGGCTAGTCCATCCTATTGGAAATAAGCTTTTCCAAAGACCATTATAAAAGAACATAAAAAGTAGAAGAAAAATCTAAATAAAGGCTATATGCAAACGAAAACTATGAAGAAAGATTCGAATCGTTTTATTTCTCCATTTTTATTGTCTTTTTCGCTAGCTATTTGGGCAAGGGGGAGGATAAAATAAGTAGAATAGAAAAGTAATCAAGTTGGGTTCTATGAAATGTTAATCCGTTTAGGCTTAACATATTGATTCGATTTGTTTTTATTCATTTATGCTAATTTTTTTTAAGAATTTAGATTAACTTTGAGACGTAAACTCTTAAAATGACTTTTTTTAAGAAGTTTGTTGGTGGAGTAATTTTGAGTTATATCTTTTTTCTTATGGAGTTAGTGGAATTAAATATATGAAATACTCATTCATGGTTGTTGAATTAAACATTAATCCACATTTCTTCTATAAAAATTATATCTGCATTGGGTAAGTGTAGTATTGTCATGAGCTAATTGTATGAAATATCAATAGCCATTCCTAAATTGAAATAATTATCAATATTTGTTTCATAGAACATTAATGTAAATATTTATATGACTAATTAATTCGCAATTATTACATGAAAAGTAAACACGCATTTCTAATTTGAAACGCAAAACCACATTTTTTACATGATGTGTAAATCTGTTTTGATACGTAGATCAATGTAGGAAATGTCCAACAACATTCGATGTAGAAAATGCATAACAGGTTTTTGATGTATGATGTATGTGCTATCAGAATTCGATGTATGAAGAGTTAATCAATATTTCATCTATGAAATGTTTACCAACGTTGATATACGTGAATCCTTTAAGTTTCACAAGTTGAATTAATTAGTTACTATCATGGTATTATTTAAAATTAAAATTGTCTCTCGTGGCATAAAATCAAAGTTCTTTAGGAAAATAAATTTGAATAAAATGTTTTTAGTTTAAAAAATTGATAAGTTTCAAAAATAATTATTACTAGATAAGAATATAAAACGGAATTTTTGCTTCTTCTTCGCTGCTACAAAGCATATTGCTTAGAAAGTTCCAGAGAAAGTATAAGCAGAATTATTTAAGTTATGCTTAAAACTAGTCAAACTACAATATATGTATAATATGAATTCAATCTTAAAATAATTTTTGATGAATTATTTTAAGATATTCATTATTTATTTATTAAATAATTATTTATTTATTATTAATTTGAATATCCACCATTTTTTAATGGAATAGAGATACTACCGTTGCCAATGGCAATATAAAAAGGGTGCATTTTTTAGAGATTTATGCATTCAGACTTACATTTGTACAAATTTTCGTGGTTATATGGGGACTACAGTGAGGATTTATTTATTATGTTTATAAATGTCAGAGTTTGATTGGTGGAAATGTGTTATAAGAAAAAAAAAAGATAAATTCTGCAAAAACTCGAAAATGACGTATTAAAATTTTCATAATTTTCCATTACATGGCAAAATGCACTAAATGTAAGTCTACATTTGTCCTGGTAAATATAAATTTGTTTCAGTATGCGATGTAATCATTACAGAAAGTAGCGATCCTAACTTCCTAAATATGATATTTATCCAAAATTTTTATGAAATTCAAGGCTCAAAACTTTTTTGAAACATAAAAACTATAATGAACCAACATAGAAAAATTTTGAATTTATACATATTTTTTCACTCGTAATCAGTTAATAAATGGGGCAAGTAATACAAAGCAATAAATATCCTCATTTTTTAAAAAATGTAATGCTTAATGAATTACGTCCAAAAACTGTCAAAATTATATTTGTATAGATCATACTGTAGTTTATGGAAGATAAAAAATCTTTGAACTTTAAAATCTTACAATCTACAGGCAAGAGAATCTACAGTAATAATTATGTGTACTCTTTATTGTTCATAAAATTATGTGCAGATTATTATATATTTTATTTCAATGTGAATTGCACTCACAAATAATAGGCATTTAAATGCGAAAAAAATAATTTACTCAATTGACTTAAATTGAATATATTTGAATATATTTGAAATATTTTTTAATGAAAATAATGATATTTCTGATTTTTATACATAATTACTAGAAGATGAATTTTTTTTTTTAGATATAGAAATTCTGGAGCAATTAAATTAAAATTCTGGTACAATTATCTTCGTTAAAACTTTGCCAATATTTGATGCATAATGTAATACAACAATTTTATGAAAAACAAGCATTTTTTACAAAAAAAAAAGTATTATTATAAGCTTTTAATTCCACACTCTTTGTATGAAGAAGAACAATGATTCATTGACTAAAATACCCTATAATCCGTAAGTACGTAATAGAAGAAAAACACTGCTAACAATATTAAAATTCTGGTTTCCAGTTTCATTCCTCTTATTTTGAAATTTAGTAGTTATTCATTATCTTGTATAATGTCCCAAGGGAAAAAATCTTGATGGTTTTCCTTTGATGGACCAATATAAATATGATGGTTACCATCTTGAATTCCCATCAAAGACCAACATATATCTTGATGGGGACCATCAAATCTACCCAACATCCATATTTAGGAACTGGCACCTGTTTTAAGTTGGGCCAACATAGCATACCAACATGGTATGATCGGTTTTTATGTTAGGTCAACAAAGCATACACAACATAGTATGATGGAATTTTTATTATGTGCCAACATTGCAAGCCCAACATAGTATGATGGAATTTTTATTATGTGCCAACATTGCGAACCCAACATAGTATGACGGATTTTAATGTTGAACCAACATAGCAAACATAACATGGTATGATGGATTTTTTTGTTCTGGTGTTAAACAGTATTTAATTATCAATTAAAATTTTAAGTGTGAAAAAATATTATGTACCCCTTTTTAATGTTCTCATAAAATATTTTTTAATTAAGAATTATCTTTTATTTTCCTTCATAAAAGATAAAAAAATAGCTATTATTGAACATTAAAATTTTTTATTTTTCTCTCTTTCGAAAATCAACAGCAAATCAGTGTGTCATCTGATTCCAAAAATTTCACAGTATTTAATTCTGAGCATTTATCTCTAAAAGTATTATATGAAGGTATAGAGTAATATTTTTTTTCTCCAAAATATGTGCCCTTATGTGCTTAATAGAAGATAAAAGAATTTTTCGAACATTAAAATTCTGAAATCCTCAATTCTTTATAACTTTTTTTTTTGAAAACTTAGTCGTTATTCAGCATGGCGTGTAATCCGAAACCATTTTATTTCACTGAAATAAAAAAATAATAAATAGGAAGCTGAAAAGCAAGGCGTGAAAAACAAGAAGAAATAATTTTAAAACATTACTTTTCGCACAGCGAGGCAATTTTTCGATATTTCAGATCCTGGTTTTTAGATATCCCAAAGCGACTATAAAAATGAGAATTTATTTCAGCCCTTGGTATCTAACGATAATGTGAGGCAGGGAGGGTAGAAAAAACAGCCAAAATCTTATTTTTTTACGCCAAATACCTCGTATTGGCATGTCGTACACTCTGATCTATTTCGTACGGCCCCTTGCTTGTGCCTTTTTAAAACTGTATTTTTTTTGTTTTATATTTTTTGCGTCTATTGGCAGGGCTCGTTATTTAAAAATATGAGAATTGGAGGAATTCTCCAGAAACATAGCTTAGTCATTCATTTCTTTTTTTCGTTTGTACGATGGTACTTTATTAGAACATGTATTACGACAAAGCTTCGAACCTTATCGTTAAAGTATTCGTTTTAAAGAGAAATATAAAAAGGTATAGTTGAAATTTGTCTTCTCAGTCTTTTAAGTAGACAATAAAATATATCAGGAAAAAAAATTATTTTAAATTCAAATTTTTCTCTGAACTATATTATATAAAAAGTTTTTAAACACATTTAACTATTTTCTTTTTTAAATTTGTATTATGGCAAAAATTACAAATAAATAAACAGAAAAATATAGTTTTTTATTATTTTTTAGCTTTTATTCATCAAAACATATAAAAAAAATCAATTATTTAACTTTCGCAACCAAATTTACAAACAAAAGCAAAGCAGCTGATAAAAAAATAAAAGTACATCAACTGACAAGAAAAAAACACTATACACAATCATAATATTTTTCCAAATATTATAACCAAACTAAAAAAAAGAAAAAAAAACATTAAAACAATACTACTTATGACATATTTTCAAATTTTGATAGCTGTCACATTCGACCATAATATAAAACTGTAAACAAGACTCAAACTTTTCTGCTATCAGCCTCAAATGACCTATTTCGCCTCATTGCATGCCCAAAGCATATCTTAAGGTTACCTGAATCTTAAAAGTTTTAGCACAAAACCTTGTCACTAAGATCCCATTTGCATCCCATTTCTGTCAAAACATCTCATTAGCTATTACATCCTATTTCCGTCAGAAACAAAATAGAGTGTTCTGTAAAGACTACCCCTAATGTATATTTTTAGGATCCTTCTCAAATTGAAGGAGTAAAACAGACAAATTAGGGGCCTCTATAAAAGGGTGGTAAATTTAATAATGTGATGATCAATGGTAAAGTGACTTACAAGTCTTGTTAAGAACCTTGCACTATTCTTGAGTCCATCTGGCTCCACATGCTGGAGCATATTCCTGCATAAAGGTGAACATTTGGTTTTTAAGTAACTTTTGTGATAAAGGAGGCATAACATTTTCCAATATGAGTGTTGGGATAAATATATTTGGATTATAAATTTATCCAAGTTATTATTCTTAATTTTATGGTAAGATTAATTGCAAAAGAAATAGATCTAGTAATTTTCTGCATAATTTTTAAAATGAGTGCAACATTTTAAACTTTACAAATATTTATTTGAGTTTTATTTACTGTAGTGAAAGGTTTGTTTTTAATGATTTTTAAATTTAGAATTGAAAATCAATTCAAATTTAAAAGCGAAAGTTAAAATCAATACAACTTTGAAATGAAATGAAAAGGACTAAAAATATTATTTTTAACTTTTAAAAAAATTATGTAGCATTCCTAACACGTAATTTTATAATGTTTCAAGTTAACTTTTAAAAAATAGGCCTTTAATAAATTTTAATAAACTAATTATTGAAATTTGCGTTTTAAGTTATAAACAACATCGACCAACAATTGCTTTCGATCAAAAGAAAAAGAGTAATATCTCGATTTTGTAAACTTATGATTAAATTGTGTTCCTTTATTGCAATCATACAAATCTTCCTGACGGTATAAAAATACTTTAGAGAGAGAAACTCATTGATAAATATTGTAAAAAAATAATGTTGACAGTAATATAGAGAAAATGTGTGTATATGTTTTCTAATCAACATAATAATACCGAATCTCAAGCAGATCATTTAATTTTTTTTCTCAATTGGATTTCTTTAAGCAAATTAAATTTAAATAATACGATAGAACTAGAAAATATATTTATTTAACAAATTCTTTTCTCTTCCACAATTAAAATTTTTAAAAAATGTTTGTGGATGAAGTTAAAATATAGTAGAGCAAAATGTTCAGGTTTAAATTTCACTTTGATCAAATCAGGAACTATATCTATAATTTCATTCAATAAAAATCTTGGGAACTTTTAGTTAAATAATATTCTTATTATAGTTGATGAGGGAATAAAGCTGAAATAAAAGCTTCCCTGTACATATCTTATTAAATTATATACTTTTATCTACATATGATTACCTCTTCTAAATATTCAAAGAACAATTCCATATTCTCATGTATATAAGACCTGATTTTCCTGCTATTGCTGAAGACAACATTCTTCAAACAAGTGATGTCCTCCATTTTCTTTTCAAACTGCAAAAAGAATAATAAAAAATTATTATGGATTTTTTTTTCTGGAAAGATCTTACTAAAATGAATAGTAAAACAAAGGCTGATTGATGAAGTTATGGACATGGCTTGGAATGAAACTAAATGCTACTTTTACCTTTAATACTTCTCATTATTGTCTATTAAAGTATCTGCATTGTTTCAAATCTTGTTTGCAAATTTTGAAACTCTGATTTAATGAGCACTTAATATTGAAATAATTATCCAGGCTTCTAAGAAATTTGCGTAAATTTCGGAAAGTTGGCCATTAATTTATACAGCCAGCTCCCTTTGTTGACATATAAACTGAGTGCCCGTATTTGTAATAAACATATGAAAAATTAGTAGAGTTAACCATTGCCTTATAGGGTTATTATACGAAACTTCCTAACTCAATTTAAAAATGCACTTCCTAAATTTCATGATGGCATGAAGATCCCGGGTTCGAACCCAGAACTTTTTTTCTCGCTCGCCTTCGACATTGGTGAATACGTACAGAAATACACAGCATTCTCGCCCTTTAACAGATGTAGCACTATATTATTTCGTCTCGTTCCTTATTTCACCCTTATTTGACAAATATATCATCTCAGTTTCATAGAACGCCAAGGTCCTAGCTGTTGGTAACTACTTCTAGCATAGCGTTAATTTACGGTCAGTGGCCCTATATTTTACAAGGCGGCAGATAATTACAGGCAGGTCTGTGTTATTATTGCCCTGAAACTTTAATGACATAAATTTATTTTTATGGTCACTATCTTGAGCGCTCTTTTTCGGTCGCTGACCGTAATTTAAAGGGAAAATTTCCTAGACTGAGTGTTTAGGTTAGCTCTAAATAAGATATTTGGTGGTGGTCTGTATTGGTATTAATTTAGCAATAAATTTTCCTTTGTTGTACACTGAATAGAGCTTATTTTTTCGTTTTATTGCTATGGGTTTTTTGTTTCTTTGCACTATTTACAGTTGTCTTTGTACTTTACCATAAGAAATTCGAAAAGCAATTGCTTCCATATAATTGGTTTACGAAAAGTATACTTTTCTTTTGCATTTATTTTAAATACATTGAAATGAAAGTCGCCGTAAGTGCTTTGCTTGTGTTCTTGACTTGTCAGTAAAACTACACAAGCGAACGAAAAGATTCTTTTTTTTCTCAAGCCTGGAAGCATTTACGAAAACTCCTTCTCTGGAAAAAGTTTGCAACATTTAAATTACTAGATGCAGCCTTTGCAAGCAAGAAAGGAGATACAGAGATAACTGAGAGATAGAGAACCTCTTTGGTACCACCCACTCTATCGTGTCGAATAGAAAAATCTTTCCTTGAATACAAAAAAAAAAAAAAGAAAAATGAAAGAAAAAGAAGAAAAACAGGAAAAAAAGAAAAACAGGAGAGAACCTGCAAATAATAGCAGGCTGAAAAACTTCTCTTCACAGAAGAAAGCTGTTGAAATAACAAGTTATCAAAAACATCTGTCAAGAAAATACGGTTGGTCTAGGAAGGCATCATTATCCTTAATGCACAAGATAGATTTAGATTTTTACAAGGAAAAGATAATAAAAAGAAGGAATGAAATAAAATTCGAAAAGGGGGTGGAGGAATGCGCAGTGCATCACGTGACCCATATCTTCCTTCACACACACACAAAAAAAAATGTGCCTTTTCTAAACACGCCTGAATTATGATGACTGGCTGAAATAGTGCCTGAAATTTTTTAAGATCGTTGGAGAAAAAGGAGATATAAGCATAGATGCTGATGACCAAAAGAGAGTTCTGTATACAAGGGTGGATGGGGTGTTCGAAATTCGAAGAACACTGATTAAATGACCCGTGAAGGATCGCAAACTGACAAAATTTGCAAATCGAGCTTTAAGAAAATGCTTTTCAGTTTGTGTTGGAAAAAAAATTAGTTCTGAATCTGGATGGACGCCGATATTTGAACTTTGATCCATTTCTGATTCACAGATTTTTTTCTGAAAGTTGCAAAAGAATAGTTTTTATAGCTTTAGAATTTTAAAAGAATCAAATTAATAGTAAAATAGATTGTCTAAGCCAAATTATGTAAAAAGGTTGCCAACTGCCCTAGCAGCAATATAACTTGGGCTCTCATTGGACAACTATTCACGAATCTTGGCTCAATAAGGGTTCAAAATGCCGTTATTTCTCCGATATTGGCCTTATTTGGAAAAGTCCGATTAAACCCGATATTTTGCAGCCATTGTACAATCAATATTGGTCTTATATAGAATTGTCAGATTCACCCGTTATTTTAGGACCGGGATAGCCTGGTCGGTAGGGCGCTGGACCCATGTCCGAGAGTTCGTGGGTTCGAAACCCGCCTGCCGAAGACTCCCCGTGCAGTAAGGTGGCTGATGCACGTTAAATCTGTCGAGTCGAAAAAGTCCTCCATGTTCCCATAACAAATCAATACCTCTGGAGGTACTGGATAGGAGATCGATCGTTCTCTGATTCAGGTCAAAATTATGATATGTGGATGAATAAATGGATGTATCAATGGGTCCGCCCTATAAAAGTGTGTGACGAATGGTGTGGCAGAAGTCGAATTCTTGGCCATAGATGGCGCCACAGGAAACAAGAACAATCGCACCCCCTCTGCCTAAACAGGCATACGCCAACAACAACTCGTTTTTTTGTATTTATATTTCAGCCAATATATGCCAAATATTGGCTCTATATATGCCGATATTGGCCCTATATAGGACAAATATTAACAAATTTAGACAACTCAATATTGGTCCCTCGGTGCATGTTCATATAGTACCCACATTGAGCCAATTGTTAGCCCAACTGGGGACAAGGTGTAATTGTTACTAGGTTGTATTAGACGCTACAAGATCCAGTGAAAAAAATTTGACGAAATAATTGAATATAATAACATTCACGAATAATAAATGTAACAAATTAGTAATTACTATGATTCAATAGATGGACACTCAAATATCACGAAAATTTCGCCGTTTTTGACGAAATCATTTCCTGGAACATGCTCTGAGAAAACTTTCGTCTAAGTGAAGAAATAACTATTGAAACTTTTTTGAGGAAATGAGTGTTGTCAACTTTAAAGAAATAATTCGTCATTCTATTTTTTTGAAGAAAAAAAAAACCCTGTAGTGCCTAATGTACTAGCTTATCTAACAACCACTTTATTGTGGGCACTATATAGGTAGATCAATGTTCCTCCAACAGCACAAGAAGAACACTATAAAATATTTTGGGGAATAGTTGTCGCCTTTTTTTATTTTGATTTAAATTAAAATTTTTTTGCAGTGCATATAATCGCATTTTTCATTTACGTTTTCACTATATACATTCCATTTCAAATTTACCCTTTGATGCTTTGCTATTTTACTTGCTGGCAATGCATATTTTCATGTTCATTAGAATAAATTAATTGCTTCATTGCAAAAACATTTCGCTTAAATAGCAAGTATACTGAGACGAAAAATACGATCCAAACTACTAGAATATGGTAATATGAATCATATTTCTAGCTCTTTGGAAGCAACAAAAAGCTGAGTAATTTTTACTGAAGTGGTTATAATTTTGGTAAAATTAACAATAAAATTTGGTTTTATGAAGTGTGTTAAAATTTGGAAAGTTTATCATGAAACCTTAGAGCAGGGGTCTCCAACCTTTTTGTACCTAAGAGCAAATATCAGAATATCGGTCGAATGGCGGGCACCATTTAATTTTTTAAGATAAATTTATAGTTGATAGACATAGGTAATAATACACACTGCATATAATGTACAAAGAATTTAATTTTAAAAATTTATTTAACTTAGGAATATAATTAGTATTAATATTCTTGTGTAAAATAAATGATTACTAAATTGCTTTTTCCAACCATACGAATTATAAAAATTATTTATAAAATATATAAAATACAGTAATGTGATCTTTGGCATTGCATTTCACTGGCCAGCGCTTCATAATTGGGAGAATATGGTGAAATTTCTGCTCGCAAGGAATCGTCAAGCTGTTCATCTGTTAGTCGGGATCTATATTTTGATTTTATGATATAAAGCAATGATTCGCACAAGTATGTGGAACCAAAAAAACTACTTTATTTAATATGCTGCTCTTTTTAAGAATGAAATTTATTTCTGACAACTATATTCCAGAATTTCTCATCTGATATAATAGTTTTGAGGATAATGTCATTCTGAAGATCCAAAATTTCTATCTCCACCTTACTTGAAGAAATTCTGAAATGTATGTTGCTATTATGGTTACGTTTATTTGATTGGTAAAAGAATTTACAAAATATGTGATCAAATATCTCGATGATATTAAATTGTTGAAAGCGCTTTTCAAACTGATCATGTATGGAAAATGCACAAGAGACTTCATTTTAAAATGTGATATCCACGAAACTAGCTTAGCTCTGAACGAATTTATAGCCCCTATCATTCTTGCTATATGTTTGTCCATTCCTTGCAGCTCCAAGTTTTAATTATTTAATTTTTCCGTTATGAAAGACAAATCTGTTAGCCAAAGAGGGTCTGGTCTCTTAGATCTAAAAATACTTGATTTTTGACTGCAAGATAATTTTTTATTTCTTCAGTTAAATGTAGAAACCTATCAAGTACTTTACCTTTACTGGGCTAGCGAACTTTTGTATGTATTTGCATAGCATTTTATGGGGAAATGGAAAACTGAAATATTTTATCGTTGGGCACAAGCAGCGGGCGCAGCTGGACCGATCGCAGCTGGACCATGGTGCCCGCGGGCATAGGGTTGGGGACCCCTGCCTTAGAGTATGGTATAAAAACCATTTATTTGGTTAAATTTACTTTTCAGTTTTGTATGTGTTACAAAATGTGTGATAATAAAAATTATGATTTTGAAAAACAGAATTTCTGGTAAAATATTACCTTAATAATGGAAAATGAATAATTTTAATACCGTATATTTTAGTTTTTATACCAGATGTATTGATTTTTTTTTACCAGAAATGTCATTACCATACAGTACTGTAATTTTGCGAGAATTTGTTTTCTCCGTGCATGCTTTTATTACATATATTAGCACTAATTCCTTCAAACAAACGTATTTTGCCAATTTTACATAACTTTTTTTGCACTATAATTATAGTTCTATACTTGAAAATGTATTAAGTTTACAGCTATGCCAAAAATGGTGACAACAATCCAACAAATTTTCTTACGAAGTACATTACAGTTGAACTAAGATTGTAACGTATATCTTTTCCATGGATTACAAAGAAATTATTTCATATAATTATTTCTTTAAGTAATTACGTTTTTTTTTCCATTTGTCACCCGCTATATTTTATTCTTAAGAAAATACTTACCTTTACTTTCAAACTCAGGAAAAGTTATATATTTTAGAGAAAAACCAAATTTTTCTAAAACTAAAATAAAACAAAAAAAAAGATGTAATTTTATGGAGGGTCCCTCTCAACAACTGTCACCAGAAGAGTTCTGCCTGTGTGATGATGCCTGTGGAAACGGCGTAATTTCCTGCCGTGAGTTTATGGCAGAGCAAATTTTCACCTCCACGAACTCACCTTTTCCAATTTTCGCTACGAAGGTTTTTCGTTAGACAGACACAAAGTTATATAAGAAAATTTTTCTTTCTTATTTATTTTGGTCTTCCCGTTTCTTCCACCTTTTCGCGTAACTGAAGAAGTTCTAACTGTGTCCCTTGTAGGCAAACGAAAATTCATTTTCGGTTCACAGGATTGTGAAGAAAATGTGCTGGTGAGATGAAGCAAGGCCTCGAAAGAAAAGCATCCTTCCGCGAATGCATTATTTTTCTGTCTAATGCAATGCGTCTAGAAATTTCCTTCTGATACTTCAGTTTCTTCGTAAATTTGTTTAAAAGAAGAAGTTTAGTATTCTTGGGAATAAATTTGTCTATAAACTTACTGGATTCTCCAAATTAATAAGGAAAAATCATAATAATTTACAAAGAAGGTATTAAGAGTTGAAACTCGATTGATTCATTCAGTGTTCTTTAATCACCGTACTTGATGTAAACTTTTAAGATCTTTGTTAAATTAAAACGAATGCATTATTTTTCTGTCTAAGGCATTGCACACCGAAGTTTTCACCTGACACTTAAGTTTCTTGGTAAATTTGTTTAAAAGAAGAAAATTAGTATTTTGGGGAATAATTTTTTTAACAAATTTACTAAATTTTTCAGTTTAATAAAGAAAAATCATAATTTGCAAAGAAGGTATTAAGAGTTAAAACTTGATTGATTCTTAAAATGTTCTTAATTCACCGGACTTCATGCAAACTTTTAAGATTTTTGTAAAATTTAAACCAATCCATTATTTTTCTGTCTAAGGCGTTGCACACTGAAAAGTCTGTCTAAAGCATTGCAAAACTGAAGGCCACTAAAGGCAAAAGAAAGGCAATCGGCGCTTGATAAAACAACTTGATATTTTCTAGTGCAAAAAAGTCCCACTTCTAAATGAAATTTATTTCATTATTCGATGATGATTTTTATTTTTCATGATAAATAATATCAATATACTTAGAATAAATTACAAAACTAATTCTGATAATAGAATTAATAACAATAATAGCATCAATCGTAACTATAATAAAAAATTAAAAAATTTTATTTTGAAATTTTCAGTCTTCATCTCAAAATGTAAAAAACGAAATTAGATTCTGAAAAAGTAACTTTTGCTTATTCGGTAACAAGAATATTTTCTGAGTGCTAGTATAATAATTAGTCAACTTTGAGACTGATTTTTTTGTCTTAAATTTACCTTAATAAGGTAAATTTAATCACAGAAAACTTTTTGTCAACAGAAAACTTTTTTTTGGAAATTGTTTTGGCAGTCAGACGTAAGCTTTAGTTTCTTTGGGAAAATAGCTTTTGGACAATTTAATTTGTAAAATATGCTGCTCATTTTAGTTTTATCAAAGTGCCAGAATAAATGGATAAATTAAGGAATAAATATAATAAAATAAAACAAAATTCACAAAGTGTCCAAATATTATCCCATTAAATTTTATAATATGAGAGGTAATTATGAATCACCAGGCATATAAATTTTTTTACATACTCTTAAATTTTTTTTAGTTTTCTTTTATTTTCTATTGTAAATAGGTTTCTTTCATAAATAAGGATTGTAATGGCATAATGTGATGCTACTCCTAGTGACATAAGATTTTTGTCTCGCATCCACCTTTAGGACTTTTATTTACGATAGTAAAATTAATTTAAATCATTGCTTTTCTTAAAAAAAACAAACTATATAGATATTAGTATATACATAATCAAGAATCATTTTCATAACGAGTGGTTGTCATAGTAACAGTTACAATATCAATTCGACATTTATTGCTGAAAAACAAATTACTTTTATATTTGTATGTTTTTATTGTAAGTTCATAGCTTCTTTCCGCAGAAAAATGTAGCTTCAAAACTTTTTTTAAAATTTTAAAGGCGTCAACCGAGGAAAAGAAACGTGTAATTAAGTGAATAAGGCTATTTTGAATAAGATTTTGAAAATTAGCCTTTTATTTTTATTACAGTTTCATCGCTTAAAAAAGAAGTGAAAATATCCATTTGCGTAATTGCTAAAATGCTTAATGAAAAATATTATTTCATAAAATGATCTTCTTCAATATAAAAATAGCTTTTAGACTGTTTATAATAACAAGCTTTATAAATATTTTCATGTTTTTGAATAAATACATTATTCAAAATCTTATTTCTTGAACTGAACAGCTTTTTGGTTTGTAAACTAGAAAAACAAATATAACTTTACGAATGCAAAAGATTAAAATAAGTAAACCAGTTTTGAAGTTTTCGAAAACAGTGCCGTTGTCTCTCTCAGTATTAAGAGTAAGCGAAATTCTAAATTTTGAAGAGATGAAGAAAAATGCAAAATCCTTCGCCCAGAAGAAAATTTAAAAAACGAAACCAGTGAACCATTTAAACAAAATGTAAAACGTTTTTGAGGCATGAGCTCTGAATTTTTTGAAATTCACAAACCTTTTGTAAATTCGAAAGAAAGCAAAGGGAAAGATAGATTTACTCGTACAATAACTTAGGATTGTGAGCACTCAGCTTACAACTCACTTTACCCACACTTCTCAATCCAAAGAATATTTTCTATGAAAAATGCAAAAACTTAAAGGCGTGTGTGCCGATTTTGTTATAAACTGCTTAGTTTGACAGCTTTACCTTTACTATCAGCAACAGTAAAGTGTATTTATAAAGTTTAAAGAATCTTTGTTTCAGCCATATTATTTTTACTTCTTTATTGTATGATGAAGCCAAAAACGTTACTTTTCTTTGATTTTAGAAATGATAGTTGAAACACAAATATATATTTTTTGGTAAATGCTATATTTTTACAAATATTTTTTAATTTGCTACTCAATTTTATGGACTTTTTTTTAAATTTTCGCTTTTGTAAACAAATAAGAATAAAGTTTAAAAAACCTTGGTAGTCTAAGGAAAAGTTTAAAGAATCTTTGTTTCAGTCATATTATATTTGCTCCTTTATTGTATGGTGAAGTAAGAAACGTAATTGGTTTTTTATTATAGCAAAAATAGTTGAAAGACAAAAATATATTTCTTGATGAAAGCTATAATTTTACAAATATTTCTTAATTTCTCACTCAATTTTACATATATATATATATATATTTTATTTTTGCTCTTGTAAACAAATCAGCGGTCTGGTTATCGCACGTTAAGTTTATTTCTGTAAAACAGAAAAATTTCCCAATCGAAAAATAAATAAATAAAAAATAAATGGAAAGAAATTAAAGAAATAAAATAAAAAAATAAAGAGCAGATAAATAAAATAAAATAATAAATTAATAAATTTCTATATACCATAATTTATTAGTATTTAAGAGCATAAACAAATTAAATCAACACCACAAAATGCAATTCTAAGGGATGTTTGAAAGTAGTTAAATCGTGTCATGACGAAATTTTACAAGATTTGACTTCTATAAGATAGCGCCATCTCTTGGCCTATGGAGATTTCTGCTGTATAAGCTGAAAAGTTATAATAAATTCGTGGCGAAAGGAGATTCCAAAGAAATAACAACATTGCAAACAGCACAAACTAGATAGTAGCTAGGTTCGCAACTCAAACCATATAAGATTGCGTATTAATCTTTAGGGGGTGAGCGCTATCGAGTAGAGGATAAATACCACCATTTCTTTTAAAACTAGTTGAAGGGTCAGAAGCATTTTTGGCAGAGACGTATTGCTTTTCGAAAAAAAGAATTTTCGTTCAAAGTCAAGGATGCTGCCGAAAATCTTCCAAGAGGGGCAACGACCCGGAGCAATTGGAGGTGCCCCCACCTGGACCATACTCCCCCTCCACCAACCTCGTAATTCAGAATATATTGTTCAGTAGAGCCGTTGAACATCTGTTAATCAGAAAATATATGGGTCAACATATCAAATCTGAGCTTATCTCCTTCCCCTCCCCTTCCAACCATTTCCCCAGTATAGAACACGAACTCTTACATACGGATTGTAATACTGAACTAGAATTGTCGTTTTGTCGAATATGACAGGCTATTGTACAATTGTACATGACGTAATCTGAATAAGTGGAATTCGATGTTTCATATGCGTGAAAGTCCGAAAGACACAATTTTTTAGTCATTTTAATATTTTAAGTTAATGTTGGTCTACCACGGCATATTGAGGGTTAAAGCGCATATATTTTTAATATTGAAGTACGGCGAAAAATTAATATGAAATTAAACTAATTAAAATTGTATTTTTGCATACGAAAAAGTAACTCCAATAATATATTCGAAATCATGATATTCCTTTAAATTTAAAAAATAACGCTTTATTTAAACTGATATGATATTTTAAAGTAAACTTTTAAGACATTTAGTTTCGTTAAACGTATTTTATTTTTGCTATTTTGAGGAATTTATTTGAATAAATCCTAAATTAAACAAATCTTTTCAACTTTTTGCACTCAAATTTTTTGGAAAGTGATTGATGACTAGAATTTGTTGGGTAGTCGTTTAAACTTCTGGTTAGAAACTGGTGGTCATGGACTAAATTCTAGGGTCTGAGTAAAAAAAGTGTGGTGACCCCGTAGCTTTTAGCACCCTTTGGTCATAGCTTTTTAACAACCTGGGGTGACCCCTTTTGGTATGGTCTGAAGTGAGGTGATAGGTTAGGAATTAGCGTCTTAACAAGCACAAAATTATTTGCTTTTCACTTCAAAGGTTATATGGAGAGATATAATTTGCAATGAGATTTCGGGGGCTGTTGCGTTTTTAATATTTAACAGATGATAAAATTATGTTAATTTTAACATGATTTATTATTGCTTTTTTTGCTATTTTAAATAGCTTTACGATGTTTGATTTCCTTTTCTAATTAAAAATATTGAGAATTTGTTTCTGGTTATTTAATAGAATTTAGAAATTAATAATTTTTAGTCTATTAATTGGTATTTATTAATTGTTATCTATTAATTGCTATTTAGATAACATTTGTTTATTTTTTTCCCTTTCAAAAAGCCTAGCGATATTATTTATTTTTTTTAGAAAAATAAGTTTGAAAGTTAATAAATTTTATTTGAAATCATCAAGAAGATATCAAAAAAACTTTTTCACTGATGGCCTCAAATCACGTTCATCTTCTGCAGTCACATCAACACCTCCCACCCTTCGAAAAAAAGGGGGACAACGACTTTCTCTTTCCCCCCTCATCCCTCATATCCATTACGAAAAAAAAGAAGTATCTTGTGATAGCGATTTCAAAATAAAAGATGGAAAAAAAGTATTCTGGATATTAACGACTAATAGCTATCTATCTAAAAGACATGCAGCCCATTTCAAAGCCAGGACCAAAGACCTATAGAAAAGGGAATGAAGTCCTTCTTTAGATGAAAAGTGGCCTATAAACTAGTAAAATAAATTGGTGATTTTATTATTTCTAAATCATCCAAATCAAATATCAGAATCTATGACAATAGAATTACTCAAATCTGAATTTGATTTGAATTCGTATAAAATCAATCGAATACAGGTTTCAATAAATAGATTTTAATTTGAATAAATTAATTCCTCTAGGCCTCTTTAGCTGAAATTCGGGTCAAATAGAAATAAAAAAATATTGGTTATTTAATGATTCTTAGATGATTCATATCATATATCCGAATTAATGAAAGATGAAATAAATATTCTGGATTTTTACGTCTAAAAGACATTTAGCCAATTTTAAAGCCAAGACCGAAGGTTTTAAGAAAAATTAATGAAGTAGCTTTTAGTAAAAAAGTGGCCTATAGTTAAGTAAAATAAATAATTGGGGATAAGATAATTCATATCAGATATGCAAATACATGATAATAGAATGACTCTTAATTGGGCTTGTTAAGAATCTACGGATTGGATTCATTCAAATAATTGATTCCAATACATAGACTTTATTTAAATAAATTCGGCCCTTTTTGTCCACTTTAATTTAAAAGTGACATTTAGAAGTGTCAAATGATTCGGTTATTTGGATGATTTCTACATGAATCATAATGTATCCAAATAAATGATAAAAATGAAAGATGAAAAACTTGCGATCTGGGTGTTAATGAATAAAAGCTATCTCTGTAGAAGACATGCAGCCCACTTTATAGCAAGGACCAAAAAACTTTATCTGAAGGAATGAAGTCCCCTTTAATAGAAACGTGATCTACAATCGAGTAAACTAAATCATCGACGATTTGATGATTCCAATATTATCCATACCAGATATTTAAGTATGAGTCAATACAATGAATCGAAACTGGATAGGTTGAAAATTAGTGTTTTAAAATCATTTCAATAAACAGCTTTGTTTGGAATCAATTAATTAAAGTCATTAGTTTTAAACAACTGTTTGAAATCAGCAGCATTGATTTAACTAAATTAATGTTTTTACTTAATATACATTAAGTAATTATGCCATGAACTAAAAGATTGAAATAACTGATATGAATGAAAGGTTTTGAATCTTTTCATTATAATTACGTTTTTGAATCAGCATAATTAAATCACCTTATTCGAATCAACTGGTTTAAAATCTGGTTACTAGTTATTGGTTAAAATCGACATAATTGATTCACTAATTATCACCAATCAAAATTTTTGATTTAATAAACTTGAAGGTACTAATGATAGGATCTAAAGGATTATAATTATCAATTTGAAAGTGTGAATGTTTGTTGAAATGAATGAAAAGTTTTGAATCATCGAATTATAATGGGTATTTGAATGGAAACATTAAAAAGCTAAGTAATTGTAAGATAACTAAAGCCACCTCGAGAATCAACATTCATCATACAGTCATCTGTAGGCCATATTTGTTGGCCACTCTTTCAGGGGCACCATATAAGGTGGACCAGCATTGCTCCTACAGTAGGGACAGATAGTACAGAGAAGGAAAGAACATCCATGCCTTGCCCGAAATTCGAGCAAGGCCAGTTTCAATGACCCCTAGACAGGCCAGTTGGCAAATTCGAGTGTTTTTAGTGAAAGGAAACGGTTTAGTGAAAGTGAAAGGAAATGAACGTTTACATAAGTAACAACGTTGTTATAAATAAGTGATTAAAATTTAAAGCAAAATTATTATTCATTGCAGGGAAAAGATGCAAATAAATGAAGGCTTTAGTACCCTGTTGGGCCACCTTTCGCGCAAATCATGATACAATACGGTCAGGCATTTATGCATATAATCCCCTTATGATCCACAGTTTCAGTTAACACGTATATAATTCGACTAGACTTGGTGGCTCCCCAACTCAACTTCCCAACTAATCACACATATGCTTGATTGGTGGCAAATCTGGAGATCGAGCAGGCTAGGAAAGGGAACAATGTGGCGAAGAAAGTCCTATGACACTCTTGTTGTGTATACTGAGCATTGCTCCGTTAAAAATAACTTCTGGAAACCATGAGTGGCAACGTATGTGATTGAGGGATGTCACAAAAGTACCTCTGGACTGTCATGGCTCTGTGCTGGGCCAAAATTGCAGGTGATCTTGTGCAGTATGTGATAGCACCTTGTATCATCTCACCAGTTGTAGGAAAGGAGTGCTCAGCCACAGTACCACTCTTCCCTGGACTGCTCGTTTCCCAAATTTGTCATCGATTAAACATATCCAGAACCACTTGGGACAACAAGTTGGACAGTTTCTGAGTTTCCTGGAATCAGAGGACTATCACTGGGTCAGAGTGTTAAGATGGAATTGTTCTTTGATTTGTTATACTAATGTAAAATAAATAAATAAGAAAAAATTATCCATAAATTGTTATTAATTTCATGAAATATTAATTAGTTAAAACATTCATATTCATTATCCATATCTCATTATTAAATTCAAAAATTAAATTATTTTCTTTGTATTTACATGTGAGTTAATTATTGTATTTTATAAAAATAATTTAAACTAGATAGAGAAAGACTCATTTCACTTCTCCAGAATTTGAAGAAAGAATTTAAGGGCCCGATGAAGGGGGAAGGGGATTTAGAAATCTTAATGCCTCCCTCCTTGAGAGTAGTCATGGAAACGATTGATGACGTCACAGCGTGGCCGTTTGTCATCTGGGTTACGGTTTGGTGACAGTAATCGCGCACGCTCGGCTGCTTGATGGCCAACCGGCAAGACGCCGTGACACCTTGCGCTTTGAATAATGCGGCCCAAAGTTCTTTCGATAACTTTTGGACCGGGAAAGGATACATTCTTTTTTTCTATTTTTCTTCAGAGGGGGGACGTCTTGATGTCCAAGAAATTGATGCCACCGGTTACTGGTGGGCAGCGGTTATTACTGAAATTTTATTTATTTTTTTTTGTCTCGCATGCGCGAATATATGGGTCTTTTTTACAGCTATTATGATTCCTTGGGTTATTTATTTTTGACTCGCCATGGAGAGGGGGGTTGACAGTTATCAAGGAAAGTGTGAAATGCATTCAAATGACTTTAGTATGAATTCTAAAATCATTACTTATGAGTGAAAAGGAGGGGTGTGGGGATTTGATGGATGCAAAAAACTGGAAGAAAGACATCTTTCAATAGCGTCATTTGTTATTGATTTTTTTTTATTATATATTTATTTTCAAGATGGAATTTTTTGTTCCTTTTTCGCTTTAAATGTTGAAAGTTACTCTACCTTATATGATAGATGATTCCGGATAATGGTAAAATAATTTGAAGTAGGAAAAGCTTTTTGAGATCCAGAAGAAATTATAATTTTGATAGAAGATTTACGATAACGAATCGCTTCACAGATTTAAGGTAATTTAAATATGTATTTTCAGTTTGGTTGACTATATTTACACCATATTTACATTTATGGGCTGTTGTCACCAATCCGATTTCGTATTTATCGTTAAAGATAATACGATGACAAATTTCTGGAACATACCATGCAGTGCGAATGGGGGTAGAATCACGGGGTTTTCGCACCATGCTTTCCAAACACCTAACCATACTTTGATTTTTCTCGGCAATGAAACCACCGGGAACAGTCATAAAGTAGATTCCGAATCATTAAGAAACGATCGAAGAAAGTGTAATCCAATCAGACATCCAGCCTTTGACACGGGGAACCGAACCCTGACTGTAACCCTCATGGACAAAGATTAATAGATGTCATAGACCGACTGGGGTCTTTCATTTTTCATAGTTCATTCATAACATTTTAAATATATTATAATGAAAAAATACCTTATAATAAAGCAAAGCACTCCAGATAAAGCCAGTTATTGGACATAGGGTTCAAGGTTGACAATTTTGAGACCTAAGTCCTGATGGTGGCAATATGATATGCATTACATATTTGTAGTTCTTACTTCCCAGACAACCTGGTGAGCAATGATCTGTAATATATTTCTGTTTCCAAAAACATGTTTACTCTTCTCATATCGCTCGTATGGTTCAGTAGTGGTGTCGCAAACATTTAGCTAACTTTATGTCGAAAAATGAAATGGCCTCCCACATGCCCCGATCTGAACCCACTCGATTATTTTGTTCTGTCATACATGCTTTCCAGACTTTATAATTATAAAATCACCAATTTGAACAAATTCATAAATGTAATTCAAAAGATATGATAGGATAAGCAGATAAAGCCGAACGTGCAGCATTAGAGGGATCTGAAAAAGGCTTATTTTTTATTACTGCAATAGAAATTCCAAAATTTATAAGAACTTATTGGTCACCGTATATATATATATATATATATATATATATATATATATATATATATATATATATATATATATATATATATATATATATATATATATATATATATATATATATATATATATATATATATATATATATGTCAAATTAACTAGCCTTTAAAGACGTAACATGACATATATATATATATATATATATATATATATATATGTGTGTTGTGTGTGTTTATATATATATACATATATATAAGTTAAAAATGAGGAATAAAACAAAGAAAAATTGTAGACATATGAAGAAAAAAAAGGGGGGAAATAATAAGTAAAAAAACAACAGACAACAATTAAAAAAGGCATGAAATTTTATTTAAAAAACCGGAAAAAAAGATATAATCTTTTCATCAGCCCACACGATTATATCCGTAAAACAGAGTGTTTTTACGGCTGCTTAACTTTCTTCGTGTTTTCTTGTTTTTATTTATTACACACACACACACACACACACACATATATATATATATATATATATATATATATATATATATATATATATATATATATATATATATATATATATATAAAATTTATATATATATATAAGTACTTTTCACAATTCAATTTACCGGCTAAATTAAATTCGATAAAATACGGGTTAATAGGGAGTGGTAGTTTAATTTGTACTATTTTTGAAATTTAAATTGTAAGGTAGTTAGGTAATTTCAATTGTACTATTTTTGACACACAATTATCACACTAGAACTATTCACGCTATGGTGAAGTATGACAAGAAATTTTGCTTCTTCTCGTAAGTCCGGGAGATATCCTGATATCTACTACTGATTTTCTTTTTCTACTATGCTTAAAGAAGCGGTAGAAACTACCTTATAGACATTTGATTACAAAATTCCACGGACTATAAAAAACATTTTATAATCTAAACTACTGTTTAAAGAATTTTGAGAATAATGTTGTCGCAATACTCATGGGGTTCAAATTTTTGTAAAAGAAGTTTTGGACATGTTTGACGTTTTAAAAAACGAAACAAAGATTGATGAGAATAGATGTCATGCATTTTTGACACATTCCTTTTAAATAATAAAGAAAGGGAGACTCAAGGAAAATCTCAGATACTCCGAATTTACTTATCTTTAGGATATTCTTATTTTCCGATTAAAAAGCATCAGTTTGAAGAATTTAAAAAAAATAATTAATAAAATTATTTCCCCATTTGAAAAATTGTTAATATAAAACACTGGTTATTTATCATTTTTCGGTAGCAATAATGTTCTTCCCAAAATAAATAAGAATGTATAAATTTTGTTAACTGATGTGTTACCTAAAAGTAAATTAATAATCTAGATAAAGAATCATTCCTTTCTTCCACAATTTTGTCAAAAAAAATAATTTTGTTCAGAATTTAATGTTATATTATTACTTGAATGCTGATTCATTTAACTATCAGAATTAAAAATTATTCCATTTTTCCACAATTTAAACAAAATCCTATTTTATTCTGAAGCAGATATGATACTATTGCTTAAATGGTAAGTACTAATCTGATTATTAATAATAAATAATAATTAGAACCATTTTTTGTTTCAACAGTTAAAAAATGTTTTTCATTCAAAGTATTGTTTGTTACTGCCGTTACTTAAAGTTGAACGGTAAGCCATCTAATTTTCTAAATCACGTATCAATCTTTGTTTCTTTGTTTCCTTTCTTTGTTTCATTCTTGTATATTCAAAAATATTTAGATCTGTAAACGTTACTTGAGAAGGTAATATTTTAATACTTAGAATCAAGAATCATGCATCGAATAATCAAAATCAAGAACATTTTCTTGTTTCAATCATTGAGCAAAAAAATTTTTATTAAGAAAATATTACTTACTTTCAGACGTGATATCATAACTTAAATATTGAATATTTTAATAATTGAAATCAAGAATTAATCATTGAATTAATCATCATGAATCATAAAATTATCAAAATCAAGTATCATTCTTTGCTTCAACATTCAAATTATCAAAATTCTTTGTTTACTCATTCAAAAATATTTAGACCTGATAGCATTAATTAAATTGTGAATATATTAAAAATTAGAATAAAGAATCAATCATAGTTATAAAAACTGAGTCAAAATGTTTATTTGTCATGTTTCTGGTTTTGTATTTAGTAATTACTTTTCTGTTTTGTTATTCAAATCAATGGTGGGCCGTTTTGAAATTAAATTGCACTAATACTGCTCATATTTCAAAAAAGAAACAATACTATTGAGAGAAAAATAATTATAAAAGCCTCAAAGAGAGCCAAACAAAGATGAACTCAGTCACCATAGTCCTTGAGCTGTAAATCATTATAAAGAAAGAAAGGTTTCTTTAAAAGTTTCATTATGAAAGAGTTAGATATTATGGGTTAGATATGATTTATGGATATTCACGATGATATTGTTTACAATGATTTTTTTTCGATATTTATCATTGTCGTTTTTTATCACGATAATTTCGTATTGGATATTTATCGTTGTTGATAATTATTACGATATTGTCACGTTCAATAAATATTTTGTACTTGATATTTTCGTAGTCACGATACATGACGAGGATTCATTTTAAATATTGTTATTACGATATTTTATAAATATCGAGATATAATTATAAACCTTCTAGCTTAAATGGGAATAAGAAATAAGTTCATATTAGCTACTTCAGAGCAAATTGCAATATTTGAGTGTTGACTTTAGCATTCTCCAGAAGCATTGAAACTGAAATACATTTTAGTGACTACGAACAACAAAGTTTATCCTTATTTATAAACAGAGTTATGCTATTTTTTTTTATATAAAAATGTCAAATTTGAAAGTTTACTTGGTCGTTTTATCGCCAATGTCATTTTGTTGACAGATTCCGTTGAGTCATTTTGCTGATATGCTCATTACGATGACAGAGTCATTTCATGGACAAGTGGACCTGGATTACCTATATGTTTGAGTGGTTAACTCGTGTTTAAAAGATAAATAAATAATCTTACTTACATTAAGCCCAGTGGTTGAGTGGTAGAGTTTC
Source organism: Parasteatoda tepidariorum (assembly GCF_982258835.1). Lineage (NCBI taxonomy): Eukaryota > Metazoa > Arthropoda > Arachnida > Araneae > Theridiidae > Parasteatoda > Parasteatoda tepidariorum. The sequence goes on along the minus strand of NC_141755.1, from coordinate 92,510,188 downwards.
GCGCTCCAGTGCGACAGGACCTGGGTTCTATCCTAGGACAGGGAGAGGTTGGCTCAGCCCTTCATCCCTTCAGTAGGTCGACAAATTGTGTACCAGGCATGCTTGGGTACTAAACAGTGAACCGGAGCTCCTGCACCACTGAATTAATGGGATGGGCACAGTAGGATCGGCCCTCCACGAGTTTTAGTTTTTATTGAAATAATGCGGTACCAACCCTTTTAAAAATTAGGTTTTTTTAAGGTTATTTTGAGGTTGACAAGTGAAAAAATACCCTGAGGTAGAAAATAAAGTTGTGTTTGGCACTAAAAATAACATAATCAATAAACCTAAATTTCAAATATATTTACACCGCATAAAATTATTCGCATATATAACTCAGCAGTACTTTAAGCTGAAATCGGATGCTATTATTGACTCCTCAAATGTACTTGTTTGGTTGAAGTGCAGAAAAATTAAACTTTACACCTCAAGAACCATCCTTCTAATATAGTTGCTGTAGATTTTCATCAACCTCAAAACAACGTCAAGTGTGAATAAAATAACTTCAAGCTTCTTAATTGTAAGCCTTGGAAGGTGGATTTTTTATTGTTTATGCAACTTCAAATAAACCTCAAATCCACCTTACCACCTCAAACAGCCTCAAATAAATTACAAAAGGACCATAATTTTTGTAAGGATGTGAATAGTAACTATAAGTAATTGCTTATAGAGTAATTATAGAGTAATATATAGTTAATTATACAGTCAAACCCCGCTATAGTGAACATGGTTAATAGTGAACTCCCGGATATATGAACTCCCGCTCCCGTGCCTTGCTCTACATATATATATTATTTTTGTGGATATAGTGAACGAAAAAAAGAGAGGAAATCGGATATTATGAATTTCTTTCTGTCTTTGACTTATTTTTTTCCTTCATTTTTCGGAAATTTTGAAATTTCTTCATAAAATACATATACCGAATTTTTAAAACCACCTATTCAGTGGAATGTAGCCATAATCATTTTTCTTGTTTGCTTCTTCTACCTCAGTTTCTCATCGCTAAATAAAGATCATTTCTAAAATTTTTGTACGTAAGACGAGAAGTAATAAAAATTTAAAGTTAACACATTTTTTGTTACTACATATTGCTTTTTAATATTTTTTGAATTTCTTTTTATTGATCATTTATTTAAATAGTGAGTAATAACACGGAACAGTTCGAAAAAATTAGTTGAAATTATTTGTAGTACTTATATAGTGAACTCCCAGTTATAGTGAACCGAAATTTCGGTCCCTTGACGGTTCACTATAGCGAGGTTTTACTGTATAGTAATCGTTTGTCATGCTATGCTACTTATAGCCTCACAAAATTTCTAAATATTTAAAAAAATTCCTAATGTTCTGAGGGGTATGTAATTTTATAATTTCGTTATAATCTGTTCTAATCTTTAATCTGTTTATTATTAAACACACGTTGATTTTATTTATTCTTTATCTTTTGAAGACTTTAATAGAACATATAATCACGAAAAAAAAACTTTGTAACATATAAAGAGCAAAATAAAGAAAGCGCATCCTTAAATGGTACATTACTATTTATAGCAAGCGAGAGTATTTGTAACTTGTTGGAACCCAAGACATGTGCTCAAAAACAGCTGACCATTTTCGTCCGTCGCCATCTCACAAAACTACTGGAAACTAAGCTCTCACATAGGGTTTTTACTACACAGAAAAATTCCCAGAGGATAAAAAAAATACAGCTTTCAGCTCCTCTGAGAATAGCCACCAGTAAAGGAAAGGGAAAAAATATATAAAGCTAAGGGAAAAATAGTCTATATATATAAGTTTAGGCCAGTGGTAGACGAGAGCTAAAAAAAGACCGATCTAAGAGACATAGAAGAGAGAAAGAAAAAAAAATGGGAGAAAAGGCTGCAGACGATTTCAGTGGGTCAAGGCCGGGGTCATCGTCTGAAAAAAAAAAGAAAGAATGATGGAAAAAAAAAAAGAAGTTCAAGAGGCAAGGTCAATAACATGAAGAGAAAACGAAAGTAGGAAAAAAAGGAACGAAAAGAGATGGTCAAGAAAGAAAGAAGAATGATATGGGGACATGATGTCATGGGAAGAAAAAGCCTGCTAGGGTATGTCCAGTGGGAAAGTTCGTCTGCTATTGATGGTCAACCCGGAAAATGCCCCGCTGAGTTGATATATACAAGAGAATGTGTGTAGCCAGGAATATCGTGTCTGGATAAACGGGAAAAAAACATTACTATACGGGAATGTTTTCTTTCCCAGGGCATGGTATTTTATATGTTTTTATTTATGCTCTTATTTCATGTTATTTATAGAAGTGGCATTTTTGTTTCTTTATTTTATGTTATTTATAGAAACAGATGATGTTTTCATCACTTGTAGCAGCGACAATTTTAACATTATGAAACCATATACTTTGTATTTTTCAATGGTATGTGGTTTACAGTAAAATTTCAATTAGAGGATAATGCATTTGTAATTTTGAACTTTTAGATTTAACGAATTTTATAAATCACTTACTCATCGATTCCAAACAATGCTAATTAGATGTTTTTGTCCCTATAATCTATTCTTTTTAAAATAATTATTAGCCTTTTAACTAATATTGTAATGTAACTTTTTGATGACTACATTTATTAATATGATTTTCCCGTTTATTTAATAATAAATGAACCCTTTTTTATGAAAAGTTTCTGTTTTGAGGATGATTAAAGATGTTAATGAAGTATATTTCTTGTGACTTAATAAATTTAATTATTTATTTATTTAAAAAAAAATTTCTTTAGAAACTTAAGCTTAGATGATGGTTAAGAAAATAACAAAAGATAATTTTTTTTATTTTAGTTTTTTGAGTAGCATAATTATTTTAATAACTTTTTAAACAAACAGTTACTGAGAAATTGTTGTTCAGAGAATTATTAAAAATGTCAACGCATTGTGAATTATTTTCATCGCTTATCAAATATATTTATTTATGAAATTAATCCCTCTTTTTTTAGAAATTTATGTTTAAAAGATGATTAAGTATTTTAGTACAGGGGAAGTCTTTTTGATTTAGCTAACTGTCTTAGTTATTTTTGAAAACAGACTGCTTTTGAGAAACTCTATTTTAGAGATAGGTTAATTGAGTTCGATTAAAGAAAGCGTAAAGGTTATAAAAAGGGTCATTATTACAGCAAGGTCTAAGGGCCAAAGTGCATTTCGAGGACAATATTAAATGTCACATAGAAGAATAGTAAGTGCTTATGAAGAATTAGTTAGGCCTGATAGGTTCAGAATAAAATTGTCCATCTGAATAAAAAAGGCATGAAAAGATACCTATAGTGTTGGGATATGATCTGTTCATTTTTTCTTTTGACTTACAAGTCTGCTTATTTACAATTTTCGTTCAGTAAATTTATCAGTTGTTTGGTACAATTTGCAACATACACTCTTTTTACTGAACAGGTTTGTTCTGATTGACCACGATAATGATTAAATTAAATTTTAAATGCTTCTTTTTTATTCAATTAAATTAATCTTCATGAGTAAATATATCAGTGAAACTAAAATTATTTTTTCTTGATATAAATAGTAAATTAAAAATGAACAAAAAAATCTCTTATATATCAAATATCAAACAAAATACCTATCAATTCAAAATTTTGCTATTATCCAAGAAAAATTACAAAAAACTTCAAATGGATTTATTTATGCAGCTTTTCCTTCTCCAAATTTCATTTTACCTACTTTCTGTCATACATAGTTCCAACGATTTCCCAAAAATTAATGGGATATTCAAACACAAAAGCTCCTAATTTTTTTATCCTTTGACAATCGGGCACCAATTAATCATGGTTACCTATCAATTAAAATATCAAATTGCAAGTGAAAATGTAAGTCCATTAGCCTACATTATCAATATAAAATAAGAAGACTTATCAATCGATCAAAAATTATCAACATCAAAAAAATCGTTATAGGTATCAAACTGAATAGTTATCTATTCAAAATTCCACCATTAGCCAACAAAGTTACAGTACACTTTAAATTTATTTATTTATACAGCTTTTCTTCGCCAAATCTCAGTTTACTTCCTTTCTCGAATATATAGTTCTATCACTTTCCTTCAGTAATGTGATATCCAAACGTTAAAGAAGTCTTGCCATTCTTTGGTGAAATGTCCGGTTCTTTTATCAAAGCCAATCCCTACATTGGCTGCGATCATGGTAAGTAAATTCCAACTCTTAAAGTCCCTAAGGCTTCTAGTTCGTTACCTTTCCCCCTCTTTTTAAAAGCATTATTTTGTTTGTTTATTTTTTTCCACCCTCTTTACTTCTTCTAACGGAAAACGCAATTTCTCGGATTGAAAAGTTTAAAATTTGTCTCCTTCTCCTTTGCAATCAAGATGGTGAAATGCATTCGTCAAAGAAAAGAAACGTTTTTGCTTTTTGGTACTTAGTTACTTCTTTTTTCTCTCAATAGGGGGCGGGGCACGTGTGAGCTATATAGAAGAGTTGATGCCATGGACTTTCAAAACTAAAACAATATTAGTAAAAGGCGCTTTTGATAGAGAAGGACCTAGAGGTCCAGTAATTTCATCGAATAGGTTTCATTTTCTTTTTTTTCTTCTTTCTTTTCTTTTTTGATGTCCTCTAGAGAAAAGTCATCGCTGCGTTTATTTCGAACAAAATTCCATTAGAGTCCGACTCGCATTTAATTTTATAGTCCTTTCCTTCAGAATTTTAAGCTTCCACTGATAACTTTTGTTTTAAAAGTCATTTCAGATAAAATTTGAAATTTTTCCTTGGGAGGCTAATGTAATACTTCAATTAAATTACACCGGTCAACAGAAAGTAGGTTGCAAAGATTTTCTTCAATGACTTCGTGAAGTATTAAAGTATTCAGACATATTTGTATTTTAAACTTGAGCATGCTTAGAGTTTTTATATCTGATTTGACTGCAGTTTATATCAAGAGCTTACCTAAGTAGATTCTTGTAATTCAATTCCAACACCTACTTATGACTATGTTTTTAGCCTATTTTCAACGCCTACGACTGAAACGTCTTGCTGTTTTTATTTTGATTCATCAAACTTCGTAGTCTGATGGTTAAAAATCAAAATTTAGAGAAGATTTGTATGCATCTGTCTGAACTTCCACAAAGCATCAATTTGCTCGGTTTCGAAATTTAGAGCATGCAACACCACATGTTCACTGGATATTTAGCTGATTACCAGATTTGAACCAACATCCTAAACTTTTCCGCAGAGATGTTTATGGTGCTTCCACAAAGCATCAATTTGCTCGGTTTTGAAAATTAGAGCATGCAACACCACATGTTCACTGGATATTTAGCTGATTACCAGATTTGAACCAACATCCTAAACTTTTCCGCAGAGATGTTTATGGTGCTTCCACAAAGCATCAATTTGCTCGGTTTTGAAAATTAGAGCATGCAACACCACATGTTCACTGGATATTTAGCTGATTACCAGATTTGAACCAACATCCTAAACTTTTCCGCAGAGATGTTTATGGTGCTTCCACAAAGCATCAATTTGCTCGGTTTTGAAAATTAGAGCATGCAACACCACATGTTCACTGGATATTTAGCTGATTACCAGATTTGAACCAACATCCTAAACTTTTCCGCAGAGATGTTTATGGTGCTGTAATTGACTAAAGTTTTCATATATTATCTAAAATAATTTAACTTTTTAACAGAAAATAATTGGTGAATATTATTGTTGCTAATTTATTCTCAATACTGTAACAAAGGTTTTCTCAAAATTGAGCAAAACTGTGTCAAAATAACTCTGAAACAAATAACAGTCGAACTTGAAAACCTCATCATAAACTCCCCTTAAAACAAAATGCATGCGAAAAGTATAAGAAATTTGCAAGAGAGATACCTGCTGGCAACTGATCGTATTCGAACCAAGAATCTTCGGGGGCAGTAGTAGAATACTCTAACCACCATCCTTGTACACCCCAATCCAGACAGAGCTAGGAAGCTTTATATAGTGGTCGCCGCAACGACACACCGTGCCATGCTAATTTCCAATTTCAATAGCACAAAAGGTTGTGATCTGGAAGATATTGTCGCAATAGTTTAGCCCGTTTTTGCTTATTTCTCTATATACAGTAGGAAACCGATTATCCGGAACGATCGGGACCATCGCTATTCCGGATAACTGATTTTTCCGGTTTTCTGAATCGCTACAAAAAGTCGTTTTTTTTATTGTTAAACCCAACTAAAAAAAAAATATTTGGAAATAATCTTGAAAAAACGAAGTAATACACTAATGATTATTTCCAAAATGATGCTAGGGTAAACATCTTTCAAAAAAGAAAGAAAAATCCTAAAATCTTATGAGGAAATAAAATTTAAAAAAAAAAATAAAATAGCGGGAAAATTTATCAAATTTCGGTCCGGTTTTTTGGTTTTCCGGTTTTCTGATTTCCGGATAACGGGTTCTGTACTGTATTAAAAACTATCAAACGAACAGAGTTTGTGGCATGATATGCTATTACAGTAGCTTTTATATAAGGCTTTCCATCACCCCTTGGACAAAGGCTTACTAGTATGGTGGTTATAGCAATTTACTACGAACACTAATGTCCTTGGTTGGATCTTCATCTTGAAAGCAGCCAATCTACTCCTTTCACACCTTTCTTCCTTCACATGCGTCTGACTCAAAAATAAGTATGCCCTATTTTAGTTAGATTATATAGGGTTTTCAATATCGATTATTAATTGTTTCAGAGCTATTTTGTATACCTTTACGAAATTTTGACAAAGGTAAGTGAGGAAGTTTTTTAAGATATTTAATATTAGCATTTTTTTAACTATTTACTTAGATAGGTACAATGCACTTAGCTAAGTCCAATTAACACCTTCAAGAAGAGAGGCCTCAGCATGAATCAATTTAGTCATCCAACGTAACGAACATAAACTGAGCAGCCGAGAAGAAATAAGAAAGATGCCAATACTCTCGGACCACTAAGTTGTGCAATGAAAAAAAAAAAACAAGTCATTACGTTTGGACTACTAAATGATCAAATTTCTTGCTTATGTTAACCCCAGCTAAGGCCTTCTCTCTTCTGGGAGGTATTGGACAATATACGATTTCGCTTGAAATTGCATTTCGCGTGGAGTTTGTTAATTATGCCTTAATTATGCTATTTCGCATTTAAATTCGTTTTGAAGTTTCGCTCTTCTCAATATAAATTGAAATTTTCATGAAAACATATTCAAAATTGTGAACTACTGAAATGAGTTTTTAAGTTTTGCATAGTTCCGGAACAAGTGGCTTCATAAAGGTTACTAAATAACTTTTAAAGTTTTTAGAAACACCAAATATATTAAGGAAATATTGTAATTAGTAGTTAATCATTTATTGCAAAATTGAACGTTTAAATGAGTTTTTCGAGACAAATATGAATAAAGTGGACAGCATTACCTTTCAAAAAAAGAAAAACGTCAGTAGTGATTAATGGCAACGGCTTAAGAGTTAACAATATGGAAATAATATTGTCATTTGTAGCTTATAATCTATTATAAAACTTAGCGTAAAGCATTTTTCAATACAATTCGAAAATAAAAAATGGCAGGTATTATTAAAAGTTTAAGAACTACCAACAGCATTATGAAATTATTGTAATTTGGGGCAATTTTTTTATTTTAAAATACAAATCAGCTAAAATATTTTAAATTAAAAAATAATAATAACATTTACCATATTTAGCAGTCATTTTTTTCGTAAATTCAATTATCTTACAACTCCAGCTACATGGAAAGAGTAATTTAAAAATTTTTTCAATCATCCAAACTTTTAAAGTGTGTTGGGTTGCTTTTATTGTTATTTTCCTCTAGCACTTATCTTCGATTTTCTTGCAGCAGGTCTCTTGAATTTTCTTTTTTTTATTCACTTTTATTCTTATTCTTCATTGGGCGTTGGCGGAAGGCGCAATTTCTTTGGCGATGACTAGCGGTTGAAACAAACAATGAAGGAGATAACTAGATGTAATTCTGAAAGCAATTTTCGTGAATCACCTTTGTCTTCAATTTCGAAGACGTTGATGTGGTGCGCTAAGTCAATAGCCCCGGGGGTTGTCCACTGAAAAGCAATTGCCACGATTTCAATCTTTGTTCTTTTGGAATCTCTATATCGATTTATCAAAACGGTACTCGACAAATGTATAAAAATACTAAGAATGTTCAATTAAAAAGGCAGGTGCCATTTTGAAATGCATTTTTATTTTCTCATATTCGTTTAAATTAGTCTATGGTACTTATTCTAATTTTACAAAATGATGTATGTAATTAAAAATTTTATTGATTAAAATGCATTTTATATTTTAAGAAAAGTTAAATAATGTTAAACAATGTTTATAAAGTCACAATTTAAAAAATTAAATCCTGTTCTCTTAAAGCTGAAATAGCTTTTTCTTAACTGTGTAAACTACAAAGTATACTGTTCGAGCATGCGCGTTAGGGAAATCGGTGGTTAGTGGATTGGTTTTCAGAAAAGGTATGTCTAATGTACACTAAAATCACCTTCTAGTTTTACTTTCGAGATTTTCGAAGTTCGAACGAGCGCATACCTACAAGTATAATTCCCAGTATTATATGTTACATAAGTATGGCGATAATTTATATTTTGTTTAGTTTGAGATTTTAAAATAAACTGTTTAGTTTACCATTAAAGTTTATAGTAATTCATTAATATTTCATAGTAAATTATAATTCACAGTACTAAATGTTGAATAAGTAAGGCGATTTTTGATATTTTGTTTAATTTGAGATCTTAAAATAAATGGTTTAGTTTTACTATTGAAGCTCATAGTGATTTATCACATGAATTTTCACCCACAAACGTTAGTTGTTCTAAACAGATGCATTCAAGCTTCTGCAGAACTGTAAAGACTAAAAGAAACAGAATATCTCTATTACTAAAGTTTATTCTAAAAATCTTTTTTAACTGTTTCTATAAAAATATGTCTTTTAAATTTCATTTTGCAAGAAACATGTGTTTTAATATCATGAGTCTTATACGTTAAAGCGTTAGATTTTTGTACATAGTTTTATGATGTGGCACACAGTTGATATATATTTAAGTAAGAACAGCATTATGAGTGGGGAAATTAATTTAGTAAGTTGTATTACGTATTAAATTAAAATTCCCTTGACAACCAACTGTAATAATCGTGATAGACAAAGTCTCTATCCACCATACCGACTGAGTGTCCACGGATCCATAAAATTACCAATTAGTACTCCCCTCATAAATAATACATTTTTAATTATTTATCATTACAATTAATAACTAATATCCATTATAAAAGTTGAGATTCTTTGAAATGTGCTTCGCTAAATATTATAAATACAATATATTTCACAAAATTGTTACTAATTGATAAATATTTATTAGTATTTTACAGATATCTTGATGGAGGTCTTTAAAATTATTTTCATGCATTTCTAACTAAGTTTCTATAGTTTATATTCTTGTAAAATCTGGAAAAACGTTTGAAATTTTTAAACTGAACAAACAACGCTCTAATTGGGTAAAGTAATTGCTTAATGGGCTCTAATTTCTTAAATAACCACAAAAGGTTTTACTCTTTATTTCAAAAGTATTTAACACATAAGTATTTGACGTATACTGGCTAAAAATACAATAAAGAAATGATATTTTTTAACGATATTTTAAACTTATATTTGATTCATACTTAAAAAATGCAAAAAATAAATAGTAGAATACCATGCAATGCCCGAAATTCCACTAATTCCTTTATGCACCAATATTTAATATAAAGCATTAATTTAATACCCAAAACTTCATTAACTCATATAAACACCAATTTTTTATATGAATGATTCATTTAATTGTTAAAACTCTATTTATGCACAAATATCTGAAGTATTTATTCAATCCCCAGAATCTTATTAACTCATTTATGCCCCAATATTTTATCTGAAGCATTCATTTATGCTCAAAACTTTATTTAACTAGTTTTAACCAATAGTTTACGTAAAGTATTCATTCAATGTCTAAAACACTATTAACTCATTTATTCCCCAATATTTAAAGTGAAGCATTAATTTAATGCCCAGCACTCCATTAACTCCTTTATACACCAATATTTTATCTGAAGCATTCATATAATACCCGATACTCCATTAACTCATTTATTTCAGGTAATGCATTTTTAGAGCAGTTTTCAATTACAAATGCCGTAATCAATATTGATACACGAGTATAGGTCATTTTGATAAAAAAAACCCTTTCAATTCACTTTTATCAGATAAAAACAACATTAAAAACTTCATCCACATCCAAAAACAATTCAGGATCACTATTATTTTATATGAATGATTAATTTAATTATTAAAACTCCATTATCTTATTTATGCACCAATATTTTATCTAAAGTATTCATTCAATGTCTAAAACTCTATTTACTCATTTATACACCAATATTTCATCTAAAGCATTAAAACTCCATTAAATCATTTATTTCAGCTGACTCATTTCTAGAGCAGTTTTCAATTACGAATGTCATAATCAATTTTGATGCACGTGTGCAGGTCATTTTGATTTTTAAAAAAAACCACTTTCAATGCACTTTTATCAGATAAAAAAAAACAATGTTCAAAACATCATCCACATCCAAAAACAATTCAGGATCACTATTATTTTATATTAATGATTAATTTAATTATTAAAACTCCATTATCTCATTTATGCACCAATATTTATCTAAAGTATTCATGCAATGTCTAAAACTCTATTTACTCATTTATACACCAATATTTTATCTAAAGCATTAATTTAATGCCCAAAACTCCATTAACTTATTTATTTAAGGAAACGCATTTCTAGAGGAGTTTTCAATTACAAATGCCATAATCAATTTTGGTCATTTCGGTTTTTTTTTTAAAAAATCAACTTTCAATGCACTTTTATCAGATAAAAAAAACAATGTTCAAAGCATTATCTACATCCTAAGACAATTCAGGATCAGCATTAATTTAATGCCCAAAACTCCATTAACTTATTTATTTAAGGAAACGCATTTCTAGAGGAGTTTTCAATTAAAAATGCCATAATCAATTTTGGTCATTTCGGTTTTTTTTTTAAAAAATCAACTTTCAATGCACTTTTATCAGATAAAAAAAAAACAATGTTCAAAGCATTATCTACATCCTAAGACAATTCAGGATCAGCATTAATTTAATGCCCAAAACTCCATTAACTTATTTATTTAAGGAAACGCATTTCTAGAGGAGTTTTCAATTACAAATGCTATAATCAATTTTGGTCATTTCGGTTTTTTTAAAAAAAATCAACTTTCAATGCACTTTTATCAGATAAAAAAAAAACAATGTTCAAAGCATTATCTACATCCTAAGACAATTCAGGATCAGCATTAATTTAATGCCCAAAACTCCATTAACTTATTTATTTAAGGAAACGCATTTCTAGAGGAGTTTTCAATTACAAATGCCATAATCAATTTTGGTCATTTCGGTTTTTTTTAAAAAAAATCAACTTTCAATGCACTTTTATCAGATAAAAAAAACAATGTTCAAAGCATTATCTACATCCTAAGACAATTCAGGATCAGCATTAATTTAATGCCCAAAACTCCATTAAATCATTTATTTCAGCTAACTCATTTCTAGAGCAGTTTTCAATTACGAATGTCATAATCAATTTTGATGCACGTGTGCAGGTCATTTTGATTTTTTTTTAAAAAAAGTCCACTTTCAATGCACTTTTATCAGATAAAAAAACAATGTTCAAAACATCATCTACATCCTAAAACAATTCAGGATCAGCATTAATTTAAAGCCCAAAACTCTATTAAATCATTTATTTCAGCTAACTCATTTCTAGAGCACTTTTAAATTACGAATGTCATAATCAATTTTTATACACTTGTGCAGGTAATTTTGATTTTAAAAAAACACCACTTTCAATGCACTTTTATCAGATAAAAAAACAATGTTCAAAACATCATCTACATCCTAAAACAATTCAGGATCACTTTTATATCCGATCCCTGGGTGTAAGCTTTTAAGAAAAGCCGTGCTTCTTCCACTTAGTACTAGCGAGAATACGTGTCAGTTGTAACAATGGCAACACGTTTATATCCACCACATTTCCACAGCCCCCCTTTTTTTTCTATAAGGATTCCCCCATCACACACAAGTACACGCCACGTTAACAGGAGGCTGCGTCAATTCTTAACAGCTAACGTCCCCCCTTTTTTTCTTAAGCCCCCCTTTCGTTTCCTTATAATTTTAGTGTCTTTCATCCTTCTCAGCCCTCCCCTCCCTTAAGACCAAACGATTTTGAGTGCTCCCTCCCTCTTTTTAAGTATTTTGATGGCATGCTCTTGGGTAGGCATAACACCCAGGTCTCGGAATGGATATCTCTCGGGCTTTTATTTTGAAATTTATTTTCTTTTCGTAGTTTTATTTTACTTTTTCGTTGTTAAATTTTCACTGGAATTGTTTCTCTATCTCAATGGATTAGTTTGGTTTTGGGAGACATTGGCTGCTGGATTGACGTTTTCATCTGAGGGAAATAATTTATTTTTTTTGAACGAAATGTTACTTTCTAGCAATGACGTCTTTCGAGAATGTAGTTTTGGATTTGTGTTGACATCAGCATGTTAAATCATGTTAAATATCCTTAATTTGCACTGCTTTAAAATAGGATGAATTAAAAACAGCACAGAATAGATTAAGACGTTTCGGCAGACGATAAACTTGTTTCGGCATTTTGCAAATTTCGATTGACAATTTTAAACCGGCAGCATATTAGTAACTACGACCGTAGATAATGAATTTCAAGTAAAGAGATGTACTTGAGCTCTGTGCTGTTTCGAAAATAGTGGTATAGTACGTATAGTGGTTTTTAAAAAATTCTGTCGTTTAGAAGCACACATTTTTACATTTTTAGTGGCTTCTAATATTTTCATAATAAATATTGCTAGATTGGGCCCACACTGTAAAAAATAATCGTTTTTTCTTCTTTTTAGGAATCACTTTTTATATTAAAATTTTTTATGTCGTTTTGTTGACGAAACGGTTTTTCTCCATTTTCACCCTAATCGCAAACGGATTAAGACCTTTCTAGTTTTTCTTATGCAATTTTACCTTTAGTAATAAAACGTTGCCTTTTATCCAATCATTTTACTGTTAATTTTTATACTTTCTGTCATTTTTCAGTATATATTTTAAGATTTTGAACGCCGTATAAATACAACTGCGCATCAATTTTCTTGTCAAATTCATACTCTACCTGATTGTGAAAATTTATTTTTTTGCTGTAATTTTTTGTTAAGTCAAGTTGGTAGTCTTTTCTATACGGGTAGGTCATCACAGTTTTAAACTTTTTTTAAACTTAAATATTATTTTAATAAGTAAGAATTTTAAGATAAAAACAGTTTAAGTTAATACAAAAAGATAAAAACAGTACAGTAAATCTTCTTCATACTAAGAGACTACAGCTGCGGTATCTCAAAGGACAGAATGGTTGGTTGTCAACAAGGTGACCCAGGTTCAAAACCAAACAATGACTGATAAGTACAAGTTCTGTCGGCTTAAAATATTCAATTCTAGTGCGAGTGCAGATATAATTTTTAATTTTCACAGAGAAAACTTGTTCCCATATGGTAAGAGTCTGTTGAGAAAACAGATTAGTTTTTGTTGCAAAAACTTGTTTTTTTTTTTACGGTAAATAATAGTCTGATTACGGATTTTCTTCGTAATTTTTACTGATAAAAAATTTTTTTTTGGTGGAAGAAAATCGTTTAGGCTACGAATTAGACACTATATGGTTTTGCAAAACCAACCCAATTTTCATCTTAAAACCGTAAATTTTACGGGATTTTACTAACAGCGCACTGCACCGGAAAGGTTTAAAACATGCATTTAAAAATGGTAAAAATACATGAAAATCTATTGCTTATCTATGCATAATCTAAAATTTATTGAACTCAAAAGATCAAATTTTAATTCCAATACTGCTGAACTAATTTGTTTTAGGACATTTGGTATCTTTCTTTTTCGTGAAGTTTTCATTTCTTGAGAAAAATCTATCAATTAAACCTTTGCATATTAACATCAAGCTTCACAATGAATTGATAATCGGTTTTCTTAACTTTTGAACTACTTTTTTATACTATTCATTTAAAGTTTCTTGATCATTCCTAAAATGTCAGTTTAGTACGTTTAACATTGTATTTAACTTTAACTTGTTAAACTGATATTTCAGGGTTATATACAGAACGATTTGCATTTTCGTTACTTCGGTACTAAACTTTGAATAGTTTATTTTGAGTTCCTGGACTTTATTGTAAGTTTCATTTCAAGCATTCAAATCCAACCTTTATTTCTTACATATAAATGTTAAATAGAGTTTGCCTTTCTGGAACATTGATTAGTTTTTAAATCAATATTGCTAAGAATTATTTTAAATTTCTTAATCGTCAGTAAAATTTCAGTTTAATATTTTACACTTAAACACTTATGAATGTAATGCTCTTTATTTATGAATATGAGTTATCTATGAAACAATGATCTGAGTTCTTCATGACTTTTGAGCTAAGTTTTCAGTTTTATACGTTCAATTTAGCATTTACTTCTTATTTATCAAGTTGAAATCTAGGTATTCGCCAAGAAACAATCATTAGTTTTCTCAGGAATGTTTAAGAGAGCATTTTTTATTTCATTATTTTTTTTTAGTTGCTAAAAATGCATATTTTATCAATTTGATTTGAGAAGAAAAATCGAATAACATTTAAATTTAAGAACAGTATTAGCTTACATAAGTTCAAAAATGTCAGTAATTTTCAGATGAAATACCATTTTCTTAAAAAAATAATAATTTAGTTTTGGTAGGCCTAAAAAAATGTATGTTTTATTTTTTTTATTTTAGACTAGTTTTAGTATTGTACCTTGGATCAGTCATAGGTTCTTACTACCGGTCAAATCGGCAGAAATTCGGTAAAGATTTTGAAATTTTCAGTAAAAATAAAAATTTTTGAAATATTCCAATAAAATATATATTTGGTATTACGTTTATGACTAATTTAATTGTCCAAGGTC
Source organism: Parasteatoda tepidariorum (assembly GCF_982258835.1). Classification (NCBI taxonomy): domain Eukaryota; kingdom Metazoa; phylum Arthropoda; class Arachnida; order Araneae; family Theridiidae; genus Parasteatoda; species Parasteatoda tepidariorum. The sequence goes on along the minus strand of NC_141755.1, from coordinate 92,495,067 downwards.
AAGACCGGATTACCCATATTAGGCCATGGCCTGTTGCTCAAAATGATTAGGGCCCGCTTAAAAAAATTTTTTTGAAAATAAATTTACAAAAATTAAGAAAAACAATTATTTTTTTAAAAAAAATCAATTTCAAATATATATTAATAAAATACGATAATTTTTTTAGTTCTAATTTAGCAAAATAAAGTAAAATTTAATTTATTATTATTTATTTTTTATTTTAAATTTGCTTTCTTAAATGAAAAGATATATAAATACTTTTATATTTGAATAAATAAAAATATACGAGAAAAAAAATCAATCTAAAGGCCCCAAACATTTGAATGGTCTAGGGCCCCGAGTGCGCTTAATCCGCCCCTGTCCAAGATACAACACTATGTTGAACCTTGGACAAATTTTTTCATACCATATTTTTCTCTGAAATACATAGCAAAAATTTGCCCAAAATTATTTGACTTGACAAACATATAACGCATTAAGAAAATTAAAAATTAAAACTTGGTTAAAGGAAATAATCTCTCCTAAACTAAAGAGAAGAAAAAAAAAACTTTTTTCAAGTAAATGGCCGAAAGGTAGAATACATGTCTGCTTAAAACTGTCCATTCCAGTTGATATTAAATTGAACTTTGACAGTCGAGTTTTACACATTCTCCAAAATCGAAATGAAATATAAAGTAAAAATGAATGCTTTCACCCAAAGTGCCGGAGTGGGATGACTGCATATAGAGTCCGCTGGAATAAATAAAATCTTTCACATAGAGTCTACGAAAAGTAGCATATATCTATGAAATAACAGAATGAAATAAAATCAAAATACGTCCCACTATCGATGTAGTATAAAATCAAACGTACAGCGCCAAGGAGCTTCAAGGGAAAGTGCCATGGTAAGGAGGTTCCAATAGGAAAAGAGTAGAAGACGAGTAATGCTGATTTGATTTGAAATCTCAGCTGCCGGGGTGAAGGAAGACAGTCTTTCCATGTAATAAACTAAGCCTCCATAGATAGAATATGATCTACACATGGAGTTGACGTGAAATTCTTTTACTTTTCTTGAATATTGGCTCGAATCCGCCTCGGGACCTTACGCACCCCCGTTTGTCTGTTCTCTAGAAACACTCCTCTGTCAAGCAGGAGGAAGACAACTCTACTCCACCGACGCGACATGTTTTTTAATATCTTTGTACTCGCCCTCTTTCTTTTTTTTTTTTTCATTCCATTTTTCTCAGAACATTCGAGCTTCTCACCCAACTTTAGTTTTATTTTTAGATTTATTGCCATACTCGTTCTTCTTTGAGATTCGATATGTCTAATAAATAGGCAAAGGATCTCGTAGATTCGGAATCTTCTTCCATATCCCGACTTTCGTACTCGGGAAATTAATTTTGATACTTCAAAGCCGTAGAAGAGATAAGGTTGGCCTTCTTTCCCCCCTCTCGGTTCTTGATATCCGTGTAGAGACTTTGTTAAAATTGCTTTATAGATGTTCAAAATGATAAGGGAATTTCATGTATCTCAATTTTTTGCATATTACTGTAACCCTGGAATTTATTGAAATCAGATGTGGAACTTTTTTTACTTTTATCCTATATGCATCAAGAAATATGGAGTTTTATATTTATTGAAACTTCTTTAGAAATTTTCTTTGATATGATTTATTTATCTGGAATTAAGTTTGTCATTCTATTAGGTTGTAATTTTTTTTCCTCACAGAAGACTTAATCACATATGGGATATCATCAACCATCAACTTCACACTTAAACTACATTATCATTATATATTTTGACAGCTGAGCTAGGCTTACTTGTGAAAAAGTTGCACTGATTCTATGCAGTAATTTCTTAATTTCTGCAATTTCAAATAAGGTATGGGGAAAAGCTATCTTTTCGGCATATTTTATTTCTTCTTATTATCGAAAAGGTAAAAATGCTGTTTAAGAAAGAGAAAAATTATCCAATGCGTGTGGATGACACATATTAACAGAATGCCAGTTCCGAAACTGGTTTATAAAATTTCGATCTGGCGATTTTTGATGCCGAAGATGCACCACGTTCTGGAGAACCAGTTAAGGACAATAAAAACACAATTAAGTCGTTAATTGATATAAAGTGGTGAAAAGCAATTCGTGTGATCACTTTGAATTTGATTATTCTTGATCATTTGAAACTCCTAGGTTTAATCTCAAAGCAAGAGATATAGGTTAATCATATGCCTTGTTACAGAAAAAAATTTGTGCTGTCACATTGGCGAATGTGACTTGCTTTTCAAACGTCAAGAAAATAAACCATCTTTGAAACGTATCATCACTAAGTTAAAAAAAATGTGTTCTCTACAACAATGTTCTGGGAGTCTTGGTGACTCAGGTTTAGAGCGTTCGCCTTCCAATGAGGTCGTGAAATGGGTTTAAATCCCAACAATGGATGCTTGATACGAATTTCGCACACGGCTCGCACAGACCACAGTGCTGACGTAAAATGTCCACAGGGGGAGACGGATCATGGGTTAGAGTCCAATTGTTGTCAGACTAGCCGTGAAAGGTTTCGTGGTTTTCCTCTCCATGTAACGCAAATGCGGGTTAGTTCCATCAAAATGTCTTTCACGAATTCAAATTTCTCCTAATACTTGATCCAGTAGCCCCCTTGTCTTCTGGATTGGGTTCAAAATGACAAAGATATGGAGTTGAGCATTAGTAGTCATAAACCTAAAAATTGGGTAGGGTTATAACAATGTTCTGAACTCTGCAAAATTATTTAGACGGCAAAACTTTTGCTTCAAATGAGAAGGTCAAAAATTCCCTAGATCATTATTATTAATATTATTATTTTTTTTTTGCCAGCAAAGAACAAAACTTTTATGAGTGTGGAATCATGCAACTTCTAGAAAGATAGCAAACGGTATTGGACCAGAACTTCTAGAAAGGACTTGGACCAAACTACAATTCAATAAAATATTTATTCACGATAAGAAAATCATCTTTCATTATCATAAGAATGTGTGTGTTTGGCTGCATACAGGACTACATACGGAATTGTAAACAAAATATGAAATCCAATTTTCGATTTTTTTTTTAAATCGCATTTTTAATTTTAATAATATAATTTTCGTTTTTCGTTTGAAATAAGTCAATTTATATTCTGTATGAGTCAAAGATGACAAGTAGGGGGATCTCCAGTAACTAACTAATTTAAAAACTAATTAGTACAAATTTTAACCCGTTGCTTTACTCAATTTTAACTGAACTTGAAACGATATAAGTCTTTTCATTTAAAACAAGTCCTTTCATTCTCTGCATGCATCAAAGATAACGAAAATTGGTGGTTGTAATATCTCAAGAAGCTAATATGTTTAAAAACGAAATAGTGCAAATTCTAGCGGATTGCTTAACTTAATTTTAAACAAACCTGAGATAAGCAGATCATCTTCTTTCTTTTAAAGTAAATTCTTTCATACTCCGTATGCAACAAAGAAAGTAAAAGGGGAAAGAAAAAAATAGTCCAATACCTCAATTAGCTAATATGTTTGAAGGCAAATTAATGCATAGTGTAGCAGATTGTTTAACCTAATTTTTAACTAACCTTAAGAGATAAACATCTTCTCTTCCTTCTTTTAGAGCAAGTCCTTTTATACTTCGTATGAAACATAGATGACAAAAGGGGAAGAAAAAAAAACTCCAATACCTCAAGTAGCTAATATGTTTAAAAACAAATTAGTGCAGATTGTAGCCAATTATTTAACTTAATTTTAATTAAACTTAAGAGATATACATCTTCTCTTTTTTCACTTTTTAAATCAAATCCTTTTATACTGCGTATGCAACAAAGAAGACAAAAGGGGGAAGAAGAAAAAAAAACTCCAATACCTCAAGTAACTTCAAAGAAAAGAAAGTAGTAAGAAATAGGTCTTAAGTTATAGGTCTTCGATAAGGTATAGCATACATATATATCTCTTCACCTTCCACGCAATCAGGCACCGAAAAATAAAGAAAAATTTTCTGAAGAAAATCTCAAATCGAAGATTGCCATAAGACGCCATTCCAAGCATCCTTCTTTTCATCTTTTGATCCCCCGTTCCTCTTATTTCCACCCCCACATTGCCCAATTTTCTTGCAGCACCCCCTCCATTCCCCTACCACTTCATCAGGATGGAATTTTTTAGGCCTTGCAGCTGCAATGCACCAATTCGAAGCATTTCTTTACTTTCTAGCTAAGAATTGACATTTTTGGGCCCTTATTTACCATTCTGGTTTGAAGTCTTGGATTTTAGAAGGAGAGAATAAAAAAAATATATATACTGTTCAGCTTCTTTAGGATAAAATCGATTCTGAAACTGGTGGTGGCGACTACACACCACCAGGCAAAGGCAGCATTTTAAAAGGAACAAACTTTCTTTCTCATAACGAAGCAGATCTAAGGACGCAACTATTGGGGACCTCCTGCCTTCTACCTTCCCTTCCTTTTTTTCAAGTTTTCTTACTAGAATATACAAGTTCTTCCCATTTTTGCATTCAAAAAGACTTAACTCTTGTCGAAGGGAAAAGTGTTCGAATTGGATCGGAGAGATTCGTGAAAAGCAGCATTGATTGCTCTCGAATCTTATTTCGATACATTGGAAATTTTAAATAAAATTGCATTTTTTTCTTCTTCAGAACATCTGCTGTACTTTCTCACATTGAATGAAAAACGACTCTTTATTCAAATTTTAGTTTTGAGATTATGATGATTCTCAATGTAATTATGATGATAATATATAATACTATTACATAATGATAAAAATGATAAAAGTAATAATAATAATAATAATAATAATAATAATAATAATAGGGATAGTAATAACAAAAAAGGTTCGAATTTCGCCATCATGATTGCGATTAATAATAATAATTAGCATAATTATAACCATTATTGTTGATTAACTTAGCGAAAGAGCGTGACAAGACTCAAGTCTGAATCCCAAAATATTGGGGTTGTAACAACTCTTTATTCAAATTTTAGTTCTGAGATTATAACGATTCTCAGTGTAATTATGAGAATAATATGTAATACTATTACATAATAAAAATGATAAAAGTAATAATACTGATAATAGTGATAATAATAACAAAAATGGCCATAATTTCACTATCATGATTACGAAAAATAATAATAATTGACATAATTATGACCATCAAAAATGATTAACTTAGTGAAAGAACGTAACAAGACCCACGGCTGAAAGCTAAAATATTGGGGCTGTAACGTATCAAGCAAGAAGCAGTTCCCTTTTTTTATATATATAAAATACAATTATTTAACATCGACACATAAATTAACAAAATTAAAGTACCCGTAACGGGTTAGTTATCGAAACGGGTAAAGTACCCGAAACGGATAATTACCCGTAACGGGTTAGTTGCAAAAAAAAGAAAGAAAAACCCGTAACGGGTTAGTATAAACCTCAAAATCAAAAACTGAAACTATCTCTTCAAAAATCGACAACTCTTATGGTTCTCTTATTCATGCTTTTGTTAACCAGATATTCTTCAATATTTTTAGACTTTATAAGATTATGAAGAACGGTTTGGTCAGCCATAAGTTTTGAACGCTTATTGTTGTCTTAAATTAAAATATGAGCATTAGTAAATACTATGAAAAAATTATTATCATATTTATACATGATATAAATATGAAATAATAAATAAGCTCAATATGTAATATTGCAGAACATATAATAATGCTCAATTCTAATTGTTTAAAATTTTAGGCTTAAAAACATATTACGGTCAGAAATAATATAACCAGATGTCAGAAACATTAACTGATGTTCTAATTATAATTATGGATATTAGTAAATTTTCTTGAAATCATGTTTATACAGTACCATACTCATGCACGATATAAGTATGATACTAATGCAACAAAATGGATATAATTTTACAAGCGTTATAATAAAATGAAATTAATAGATGTAACAAATAATAATAACAATTTTTAGAAAATAGACATAGCAAGTAATAGAAATAATTAGATGTAATTCTATAAAATATAGAGGAATATAAAATATAAAATATCGGCACTCAAGATGACGATACTGCTATATGGTAACAAGTAGAGGAACAAAGAAATCTGATGCACCGTAATTTTTACAATAGTAATTGCCTTAAAATCGCTGAACCACTCTAATTTAATAAATATTACTGTAAAAATTACTGTATAAAATTTTCTACAGTGTAGAGTGTTTTGAAATGCATCATAATTGATTTTAAAAACTACGAGTTGATTGCACTTTTTTTCGAACCTTTGGAACTGTTATTTTTTTTCTAATCATCTATTTGCTTTTTCTATGCGTTAAATGCAGATTTTTAGTTGTTTTTACCATAAATGGAGCTTTTCTTTTTCCATATTTCGGCTTATTCTGTTAATCGATCTAATTATTTCTTCTTTACTTTTGCATGCTGAGACTATTACAGTCACTCAAAAGTAGATTTACAAGAAAAGTCTAAAATTAACCTTTTATAATGTCTTCAAACCAATTATTTATTGCTACTGATGGAAAATAAAATTCGGATGAGAAAAATTATTAAACAATTAAAACGAAATTCTTACAAGTCTAGTAAGGAACTAAAAATATGAACCCATGATCTATGAATCTATGAAGCATTTCTGAAATTAGTAAGTTTTCAACAAGCATATATAAACGTTCTGAAACAATTGGAGGAAAGGATCAAGCATGACATGTTTTTTTGTGAGAACGAGAAATCAAAATGAAAATTATCAATGTCTTCTGATTTGCTAACGTATTAACGATTAATATTGGCACTCAGTTGCCGATACTTTTTACCGTAAAATCCATTTTTACCGGAACATATACGGAACAAAAATCAGAAATAACGTAATTTTAGCACTAATAATTTACATAAAATCACTGAATCACTCTAATTAAAATAATATTATTGTGAAAATTACGATATAATACTTTATGATAAAAATGGATTTTACGGTAAAATGGCTTTTACGGAAAAATGAATTTTACGGTAAAATGGACTTTACGGTAAAACGGATTTTATGGTGAAACAGATTTTACGGATGATGCACCCAAACTGTCAATAATTTGATCCGGAATTTCTTACAGTATATTTAAACCATTAATTTGGTTACGGTTTCTGAAGAGAATCGAAATTCTGGTTTTCAAAATTATAGCTCTTATTACCACAGATTTAGTAAAAAAAAAATTCAAAACTAAAAAGTAAATTTAATAGAATAAATGGAAAAATAAATCTCATTCCAAATTTTATGACATATTTTAAAACCCTATTTCATTGTTAATTTTACTAGAATAATTACCTTAAGTAAAAATTATCAAGCTTCATGGTGTTCCTGTAGGGCTAGAAATATGATAAATTTTACCATATTCAGGTAGTTTTGACCAAATTTTCAAATCTTCGGTGAAATTTCTATTCTTATTACACTTTCCTTAAGAGGTAATTTTCCTAAAAGAATCTTTATCGTATATTGTCTTTATATATTTATTGTTTATTTATATATTTGTTTATACATTTTGTTTTGTTTAATAAATAAGAAATTTTTATTTTCATCTCGAAATGTTTGCTGATGAACCAGTTGTACAAAATTATGATATACTGGAAAATTTTTGTAAGTATATTTGATAAAAATAAATAAAGATTTTAAATTTAGGTTTTTAAGTAGACAAAAGAAAAGAAAAAAAATCTATTTTTGCTAGACCAAGCACAAAAAAAGTACGACGCGTACATTTTTAAGTAAAATATGCAAAACGAGTATGTAAATCAGACCGATTATGTGAATCAGACACCAGGCTTAGATATATGGTTTCACATTGTCTCATACAGTTCTTTTAAAACTAAAGGATAATTCCAGTTCCCTACAGATCTTGCGGACACCAAAATATCGCAACAACTTTCATTTCGTGAAAGGGTTATGCTAAATATTTTCAATGTAATGTCTTTTTATCAGAAAAAACTATCCAGTTTTTTGTCCTACTTATGTTTCTTTCATGGTAATTCTATTTATTACAAATGTAATTATTTCTTTTTTATTAATATAAGTCATATACTATTTAAATAAACAGAATTTCGTTAAAATATAATTAAGCTTTAAACGAGAAAAATATAAATTTTGAAATCAAAAAACATGCATCTTTTTAAAAATAAAAATCACAAAAATATTGAAGGGCGTGAATTATTACAATAACTAGCCATGTTTTTCAAATTGTTCGGAAGAGAATTTTTGGTTGCAAAGATGCAACGATTTTCCCTCAGACAATACAAAATTTCTATGTACTCTGCTGCCATCTAGTGTAAATTTAGGAAACTTGCAAAGTAACTATTTGTAAATAATACTCAAGAACATTTTGATGTAAAAATAGCTCATTCATAAAAAGCAAGTACAATTACTCAATTTCTATAAGATATACGAGAAAAAAATGCGTAATTGTTAATTTAGAAATGTGCACTCGCGCATTCAAATCATGCACTACACATTAAAAGAAAATAATAATAAATTTAGCGTAAGCGGAAGGATTTGCGTTTTTCAAACTTGCAGAAGTAAATTTTAAACTAGCAGTAAAGTAGGATTCAAGGAATAAATCGAAAATAATACGTTGCGTTTTTACAAAAAGGTCAAAATTACGAAGAAAATTGTTATACTCAGGTATGTTAATCAATCGTAATTCTAATGGTACACATATAAGGACACAATCACTTATTTAAGATTATAATAAAGGATTGTTTTATTTCAATTTTTAACGATCATTATTTATTAATTTTAGTTTTTAATGATTTACTTTAATTTTTTAAGAATAATAACAAATTCTTAACAAAGTGATGTTTTATTATAAATAGAACAAAATAAATTCCGTTGTAGATTTAGGTCTTCAGAGAAAAACCTAATTCTAAAATGCAAAATGTACACCCACTCTTTCAAATTATGCATTAGAATAAAAATAAAAGCAAATATAATGCAAACTAAAAGATTTATAGTCAGCGAAATTTCAATAGTAAGTTACTCAACCTAACAGCGAAATAAGGATCCAACGGATTTCTCATGCTCAGATCGTTATTTCTTGCTGAATCTTCGAAGAACAACTCAAATAAATTTAAAGAACGAAAGAACCTTCACTTTTTTTTAAAACAATGGCTAGAAAGTTCTTTTGACTATTTACCCAAGGAGAAACTTATGAATTATTCATCAAACTCCTCGCCAACTTCGAGTCCAAAAAAGAAGCCAAAAAGAGCAAACCAGTTCATTATCTGATTCAACTTCTCAAACATCTATAAATTAAATTTAAGAGACTTTCCATCTAAAAAATAAATTTCATATGCGTGTGGCTACTAAGCCATTTTCTTTGGCGAGAAAGATTCATTAGTTTTCATATAGTTCATAGGGAGGGAAGCACTTACCGTTATTGCTAGATACCGGTAAATATATATTCTCAAAACAAAAGGAGCTTTCCTTCGTAATAGAAGCCATATTTTCTGGACCTATTTTTGCATTAAAGTGACCGGGATGGCTTTTTTTATTTTTATTTATACATGCTTGGAATAAGCTTCAAGTGTATGGAAGGGAAAATAAAGGATATCAGCCATAAATTTTTCATAAAGTAATGTGTTTAGAGGCATCTGGGATTGCCATTGGTTAATGTAAAGTACGTGTGAAGGTATAAGAAATGAATCTTATGAGTAGGGATAAAAAAAAGGGGAAAACGTACTTGCCACTACATTGCCCTTAGTTTAACCTATGAATATAAAATAAATGAGAAAAGGGTTTTGTTGTTAGTTAATTTAATGTAAGAAAATAAAAGCGTATACGAATCTTTGACATATTCTATACAATGCCCTTTGTTGCCCTACGTTACCCATGATTTAACTTATGAAAATAAAATAAATGAGAAAAGTATTTTATTAGTTCCATTTGATCAGAGAATGCATGTAAAAATCAACACAAATCTTTGTTTTTTGTTATCTTCTAAATATAAATGATGGAAACGTGTTCATATAATGTTTAGAAAAATTTTAGCTACTTTAAATAAGTGCTTTTTTTGTCGTTTAGAAAATATTAAAATGATTTTAAATTGGAAATAACTTCAACAGAGAAAAGGTAAAAGCTTTTTTTCTGGATCTAGCATTAAACTTACAGTAATTGTTATTTTTATTTAAACATACTTATAAGAAGCTTCATGTGTATAATGAAAAATAAAAGACATCAGTCATTAGTTTTTCTTAAAAAAAGATGTGCTTAGAGGCATCTGGGGTTACTATTGCTTAATAAAAAGCACCTGTGAAGATGCAAGAAACGAATCTTATGAGTAGGGATAAAAAAGGTATGAGTAGGGATTATGGGAAGGGATTACATTACCTATAATTTAATCAATAAATATAAACTAATTAAGAAAAGCAAGTGTTTTGTAGCTGAATTCCCTTAATATGAGAATGCAAGTAAAAACCTGATGCAAACTTTGACTACCTTGAATGCAAATAATCGATCTTATGTAAATGTTTTGAAACATTTGAATTATTTTAATAAAAAATAAATTCGCATCATGAAATATTGAAATGATTTAAAGTTAAAACAATTTCAAAGTAGGTTTAAAAATTATAACATTTAAAGCAAATTTGATAGTATTATGCGTAAAATCAATTGAAGATAAATTATTAACGCATACATTTGAATCATCAGCAAATTTTAAAAAAAATATTTAATCTACAAAAATTAAGACATTTTAAAAATATTATGCATTATAATATCTCTAAATCAATCGCAACTAAATATTTAAATTGATTTTTAGTAGGAAGTTACCTACTGATCAAATCAGTAGGTAACTTCATCAGTAGGTAACTTACCTACTGATTTCAATCTCATGCATCATTCCCAATCATGCCTTAGAAAAATATTATGCCCAGCAGTGGACTGATCGATAAGACACTGGTCCCAGTAGAACACCGAAGTCAAGCATCACTGACTGCGGTCAGTAAGAGAGTGGGTAAAATATATTCAATTAGCCTGCGTAGGGACCGGGGGTGCGCGGTACCGGTCCTTATTAGACTGTTTCACCATTAAGTACTCGACGTTGATCGCAAGTGGTTGGGCTACCAAAACGGAGAAGCCGTGAGACACATTTAAATCTATTCAGAGTGTCACACACAGAGACTTGCAGTGATGCATTTCATGCTATCACATTAATCTCAAATGTAATGAGCGTTTTACGTATCTTTCATTTAAACTTTCAAAACCTACAAACTTACACGTAATATCCATAGAAATACAAATAACATATTTTCATTCTGAATCCTGCTTTTCTAATCTCCTAAACTTAATATAGATGGGTACCTTATTTACGCCGCACTGGAGCTGCACAATTTGCTATTGGCGACGCTCTGGGAAACATCCCTGAGGATGATCCGAAGATATGCCATCGCAATTTTGATCCTCTGCAGAGGAGATGGCTCCCCTGCTTAGGTAGCCGAACGACCAGTCCTCAAAGTTGAGCACTTTACGGTAGAACAGTCGGACGAGGACAGACACCGAGCACCCTCGATTCATACACAGGATGATCAAAGTGGTCACCTACGTGCTTAGTGACAGCAGCCAGTTCTTCAGCTTGATTTCGGTGTTCTACTGGTAACCGTGTCTTAACCATCAGTTCACTGTGGTACCTAAGGCTAATATAAATTTGGTTTTATATTCACTTAAGTTTGAAAAAATATCTTAATGTTGTGATTTCAAATCTTTAACTTTCCTCTTCTCTCTGTTTTCAATTAAAGTGTCACATAGTTTCAAGCTGTTTTTTTTGCAATTTATAAACCTCAGTTTTTTATTACTTCTAGAACTGTAAAGTTTTCGTTTACAGTTGAAGATCAGTTAAAGTTTCTGATCTATGAATAGTTTTTTAGTATTTTTCAAGTAATGTTATTTTACCCTGTTATTTTTTAGAAATTTGCTTTAAATTGCTGATTTATCTTAAGATTTCTGAAACGACATTGTTTAATAACATAATCAAACACAAATGTTTGAAAGTATTATTTTAAAAATAATCACTTGTAATAAATATTAAATGTTTATGAGATATTCACTAATGCGTGAGCAAGTATTTAAATACTTTTTTTGATCACTACAAATAAATATCTTTTTAAAACAATAATATCAAGGCATTTAACAATTTTTCGTAATTTGTATAATATTCTTTAAATTATGAATAAATCAGTATTCTTATGAATAAACCTTATAATATTCTTCAAATAAAATTCTTTAAAATGTGCACATTTGCATACATGATTTAAACAGACCTTTTAAAAATATATTTTATTCTGTGTATACGAAAATTTGTTTTTAAATATTTTTACTCTGATCAAAAGTAATTTTTTTGTATTGTATGATATTTTTTATACTTTAATTTTTATTCTCATTTTAATGTATCATTGTTTTTTAGGATTTGGCGGAACACTTCCTTTAAGTGGCAAGAATACCAGTGTTCCTCGTAACACCACCAGTTAAAACCTTTTCTCCAGAGAGTAGAAACGATCCCTACCTCCCGGAAATTGACAGCTACTCAAGAGCGTACATCCTCTTTCCTAATTATGCAGAATAATTCTCCCTCTCACCTTAGAAGAAGCACAATTCCGCGCAGAAGTCAATTTAAAAGTAGACACCCACAACGCATGCGCCCGGTAGCGCACGCTTACAACAAATGGGCAAAATCTGCAAGAAAGCAAAGCAAGCATTTCTCTCTCGTCTTAAAAGAAGTAAAAAGAAGATTTGGAGCAAAAAAACGAAGAAGAGGAAGAAGAAGAAGACGAAAACTAAATCCGTATTCCTGGCGTAATTCTTGCCGAAACTGGTTTATTCATAATACTCGTCAAAAAAAAGAGGGAAAAATATAAGAAAGAGGGAAAAAGTAAATGAAAAACTCCACCTTTAGGGAAACAGATTAAAGTAAGAATAAATATGTTGAAGCCGACCGTTGCTTTTTAACAGGAAAACGCTAGGGATGCACAACGCGTAAGCATGTAGGATCGAGAAAATTGCGTTTTTCTGTATTGTAAATAGAATGGAAAAGAAGCTGTCAATCTTAAGATCTCCACTACCCCACCCACCAACCGTCCGTTTTTGCATGGTGCACTAGACACAATTTTGTATTTATTTATTTTTTTTTTTACTTATCCTCTTCCCTTGATAGAGATTGTTATCCTATAGGAAGATGAAATGAAATACGGAATGAGAAACTTTTGGGTAACAAGGAAAATTTATTTTACTGACGGTTTCTTGGGGGATTTAAACAGGATTCGAACATTTTATTTATGTATTTTTTTAAGCTGGAATTTCTATAAAGAATATTGATAAGGACTGTGTTTGGGAAATTCGATCAAGACTAAAATAATAATTTTTTATTTTAGAAGGCTTTTTCCGAATGTTTCATATTCAAGTAATTTGTTAAGTACTTTTTTTGTACTTCAATTTATACGTATTTGATTCCTAAGTTTTTTATTAAAACATAAATGAAAAAAAATCTTTCCTAAGATTTCGTTTACCCTCCCCCCGAACCGTCCATTTTTGGATAATGTAGCTGGTATATATATATATATATATATATATATATATATATATATATATATATATATATATATATATATATATATATATATATATATATATATATATATATATATATATATATATATATATATATATATATATATATATATATATATATATATATATATATATATATATATATATATATACATATATATATATATACATATACATATATATATATATATATATATATATATATATATATATATATATATATATATATATATATATATATATATATATATATATATATATATATATATATATATATATATATATATTATATATATATAAATATATATATATATATATATATATATATATATATATATATATATATATATATATATATATATATATATATATATTACCGGCATTGTATATAATGCCGGTTGTTTTTAGACAAAGTACGAAATGTGAGAAGTATTACATACTTTCCCTAGGTATTGTATAAAATACCTAGGCATTCTATAGAATGACAAATGCTATTTAGGCAAAGTATGGAAAAAAACATACTGATTAGGTTATTATGTAAATAATGTTCTTTTCTCAAAAATAAAAATGTTATTCCGAAAAAATAACATGTGCCATTAACAAAAATTTTTTCAAAATGCGTAAAGAAAGATTAAAATTGTACAAAACATAATTTATGTCTTTATTACATAATTATGTACATAATTATGGGAAACAAAATGTTCACATAAAAAATTCACATTTATGTCACAATTATTCTTAGTTTAGAAACAAATATTGCACAAAATATCCATTTCATCACCTTTACTAACATGGCCTACTATAGAATGCCTAGGAAATGTATATATATATACATATATATATATATATATATATATATATATATATATATATATATATATATATATATATGTATAGCAATATGTATAGCAATATATATATATGTATAGCATATATAGTACAATGTATATATGTAATATAATAATGTATATGCAATCCAAACATAAATTCAAATCTTAATTGAAATAAATAAAACAGGAGGTAACCAAAATAAACATAACAACATTAATTCAAATTCAAATTGGAACAGCGCACAAGGCAGCTAAAACCAAATTCAAATCTTATAAACAAGTAATAATATAAATTTACTCAAAAAAATATATAAATATAATTAAAAGAAAATTAAATAAATAAAGTTGTGTGTTTACAGAGCAGCACTTCATCAGGGGACACACTGTCTGTAAACACACAGGAGCCTTTCTGTTGTTAGTGGCAAAGCCAAAACTAACAGTGCCCCGAGGCCCCTAATGAAAATTCAAGCATAAAGAATAATAATAATAATAATAATTACCACATTAAATAAATATCTACCATAATAACATTCATGAAAAACTTTGTAATAAAATCACCTTTACTGAAACAAATATACAAAACATTTAAAAGACATCAAAAAACCGCCCCCAAAGCACATGAAAACAGTTACAGTTAGTATAGGTGAAGAAGAATTTCCTTATAAATTCCAAATCAGCTCAAAATTTATATTGTGCTGACACCTAGATAAAAAAAACAAATTAAATAGCAATAGAATCCAATGTATTATATATATATATTCAATGTATATATATATATATATATAGAATGTATATGCAATGTAATATAATGTATAGCAATATATATATATCTATACATATATATATATTGCTAATGTATAGCAATATATATATATGTATAGCAAAGAAAATTTATTTTACTGACCCTTTCTTGGTTTCTTGGAGCACATAATCATGATTATTTGAATATTTTATTTTTGTTTTTGAATTTCTAAAAAGAACTTCGGGTAAGGATTATGTTAATTCTGTCTAGATTAAAATAGTAGTTTTCTATCTTAAAAATAAAAGAATTTTTGAACGTGTCATATTTCATTTACTTGTTATTTACTTTTTATGTACTTGTTCTCTTCTCTTGATAGAGATTGTTTTCCTATAGGAAACTAACTAAAATGAAATACGGAATGTGGAAGTTTTGAGCAACAAGAGATATATATTTTGCTGATTGTTTCCTCAGGGGAATTTTACAGGGTAAAAATATTTTGAAAGTGTTTTTTTAACCAAAATTTCTGAAAATAGCTCTGGTAAGGATTATGTTTGATAAGTTCTCTCGAGTTGAAAATAGCAATTTCACATCTTAAGATAATGCTTTTTTGAATAATATTTCATTTATTTAATTAATGTTATGCACTTATTCCCTTTCTTTGATAGAAATGCTTATCCTACATGAAACAGAAATGAAATACATAATGATTAATTTCGGGTGAAGAAGAAAGATTATTTTATTGACAGTTTCTTAGGGAATTTAGACAGGCTTCGAATATTTTATTTCTCTATGGGAATTTTAAACCGAAATTCCTAAAAAGAACTTAGGTTATGATTATGCTTGAAATATTCAAAATTGATGAAAATTGCAATTTTGATTTAATTTAATTTATTTTAAATATCAACACACCATCATCTTACTATTCATATCCCATTTATTTGTCTTTCGTTATTTTATTTTTACCTAATATTGTTCGTTAGAACGCGGATAGTTTTTCTATCTTTGTCAACTAGCAATTATTTCTACAAAATGTTTTAAATTTCTGTTAGTTGAAGAAAATTACTTTTAATACATTATTCATTTTTATCCTGTCTCATGTATTGTTCTTAAATATTCTATCTTTTTCTATACTCTTTTCACCTTGCCAAGTGTCTGACAACACCAACGTACAATAATCTTGAATGTAATTTAGAATATAAAAACATGTTGAATGCTTGTGACGAATTTAAATATAAAAATAATAGGAAATTTTTTTTTATATAATATATTAATATAAAAATTTAAAAGCGAAAATTTGATTATGAGACGACAAACATGAGAATTCGTAAACATACATTTGTAAACATAAACTGGAGTTTTTACACTGTGAGAATAAAATAATTTGATCTATTTCATTTCGTTGAAAAATGGTTCTTTAAAAACATTTTGATTTATATCTAATATTGTACTTACCTCAGTTCTATTTTTTGTCAAAAATTTAAGCTCTCATCCAATAAACGATTTTAAAGTAATGATTTTCTTCTTATTTTAGAGATAGGAGTATATTATAAGAGTATATTATCTTAATAAGAGTATGTTATCTCATTGGAGTATATTATACGAGTATATTATCTTAATAAGTGTATATTATCTTAAAATTTTTACAGATTTTTATTGGAATTTACCTTCATAGATTCTTAACTTTTCTCCATTGCCTCTCTATATAAGAAATCATTTAATCATAAACAATTTAAAAGTGATTTTCTTTTATTTTGTAAGAAAAAAACATTCTCTTTTTTTTTCTATAGTTATAAATGATATGATTGTTAAATTTTGTTAGAAGAACGTATCTGATCAGAAGTTACCCGTATCAACTTTTAAGTATAAATTATTGTTACTCAATAAATTCATACTTCTCCTTCCACTAAAAGCTTTCAAATAAATTTTGTTTAATGTTTGTTTCAAATAGTTGAAAATAAAATAATCGTAGAATTTTGTCAGAAACATTTTAAATTAGATACTTTATTCTGAATGACAATATTCCTAATCTAATTATTACTTCATAAAGTGCTAACTTCAGTTCGAACTATCTTGCCTTTTGAACAGCTGTCATTAAAGCTGCAAAAGGAGTTTCTAGATGTAATAAACTATCTACTTTCATATAGATGAGACCGCTTAGAGCGGCATCTAGTGGAAATCTTTAAAGCCAGCGTTTCTGGCACGAAAACGGTTCGGGGAGGTGGAACATTGATTTAGTACGAATAGACGCATTGAGGACATCAATGTTAAGAAATGAACATTTAAAAAATGTTTTCTGTTTGCTGTTGCTCAGAATATCCTGCATTGTGACGCGACGAAAGCATCCTAGAAAAGAATATAACTAGCTATCACAAGGTACCGAGTTTTTTTTCTTTCAAAATTACCTTTTGCACAAGGTGAGAAAAAAAACGAACATTTTAATAACTTTTGATCTAATAATCGGATTTTGTGGACCTAATTCTGATTATATTTCAATTTACCAAATTAGACACATATTTTTTCTAAGTAATACCATTTTTCTGCGATTTCGAATTTTTGACCTTAAAAATATATAGAGGGTGTAACTCCAATAATAAAAATATGGTCCGAATTAGACAAAAGTGAAGTCAAAAGCATGGATCCAGCTACCCCCTTCTATTATATGTGTTTTAAATCCAATACCATTGAAAAAGGTGTTTTTATTCAAAGAAATTGTGTTCGTAGTCTGATTTTGAAACTTAAAATATAGTCTACATTTTGTATTTTCAAGCCATTTAGATTGATTCCTAGTGAGTGAAAATCCGTTTATTCGACCAAAAGATGCTAAGATCTTATCTTACTTTGCTCATTGAGCACATCAATGTATTTTTCAGCTCCTTATATTCTTCCATTATATTGTTTCGTCATGATCCCAAACATTCTTTTCTTAGCGATGTCCATAAAGGGTTTATTCGAAAACCAACTCGATGCATCGTAAAGATAAAATATGTGAATTTTCTTATTCTTAAAATAAAATACTTAAAAGCAAACATTAAGAAATTTTGTTGCATTCTAAGTGTCTTTGTTAGATGCTGAGCCATACTCAATTTTATTTATATGAAAATTCAAATGCAGAAGCTGCCATCATATTTGCAACTACAAAAGAGCAATGCCAGTTTTTTTTTCAAACGAGAAGAAAATAGTTTGAATTTTTCTTCTTTCAAACGAAAGAAAAATAGTTTGAATTTTTAAATAATGCATTATTTCTTTTCTTTCCACTTTTTAGAAGAAAACTCACGAGAAAGTTATGAATGTGCATTTCGCACATGCGGATGATCATAAATAAATGCACCACATTATGGATTAATACAAAAGATTAATACAAAAGATAATGCACCACATTATGGATTAATATTATAAAATTCCTATTTAGCACATGACAAAATGGATTAAAAAATCTTTTAAATGAACAATTTCCCAAACACTGTTAAAAAAATTCCTTTAAACTACAAAAGAAAATGTAGCAACTCATTTTTAAAAACATCTCACATAAAATTTGATTATTCTTTAAACATTTTGTTTAATACTTGTAATTGTATTATAAAATGTATAGGAATTTATTCACGAATATGTATTGTTACAAGTTTGAAGTAATTTATGTCATGGACAGAAATGTATAATATCGAACTTATATGCTCCCAAATACTTGAATTTTTCTATAAAATTTATGACAAGTTCAGGAATCAGTGTGTGAACACTCTAGCTATGAATACCACACTATACAAAATAAAGGAAGCTTTTAAGATAAATTTTACTATATGATTTTTAAACAATAGCAACAATTAACTTAACAGTAAAAATTATTTATATAATCTTCGATTCATTTTTATTATTTAATGTTATAATTTTCGAAAAACGTTTGAAGGTATAAAATCTTGACAATTATTTTATTTCCTCTAATTTTTCATTTTTCAATCTTAAATTTAATCAAAACCTAAGAGATAGTCATGGAGAATTAAAATTTAAAAAAGTAAAAGTTTTTTTTTAAAAATTTTTTTGAAAATTAAAAATAACGCGTTAATGAAATTTTATTTCTCGGAGATTATTTAACCAATCTTTTTAAAATTTTGTATTTTGTCATTGAGATTACATTGTTGAAAAGAATTCAAAATTTTATAATTTCTGAAACTTTTCTTGAATAATTGCTGAATTAAGTATTAAAAAATAATAAGTAATGACTTCTTTTGTTAGAACTTACTTTGTTGAACTGAGTATAAAAAATATTGCTTCGTGTGAAATGTTTAAAGGATTCATTAAAATTCAGAAAAATCAAGGTTTATATGGCTACACTGTTAGAGTATTAAACCCATTTTTTGAAGTATTGCTTAACATATTTTAAGTTTGATCATCTAACCTTGAATATAACTTCGTTTTTCGCACAAAAATCTTAGTATAAGGTCAAAAATAAATCATGGAGTCATATGGTTGTTTTGCGTAATGTGTAACTAGTATTTTAGAAATTAATTATTTTTAAGTATTTTAGAACTTTCTAAAAAAATTTTGCATTTTCCACTAAAAAATAAGAATTTTTAAACAATAAAATTTTTTAGAAATTTCTAAGTGTTTCACATTTGCTAGATCATTTGGACATTTTATTAACTATGCATTTTAATTTAAACAAATCAAAATTTAAATGAAAAAATTTTGATATTTAAAGTCAAAACTTGAAACTACTCTTAGTAACTTTTCACGTTTTTTTTAACTGACGTTCATTAATCAATTTTAACAATTTTTATTTTTTATTACTGCTAATTATTATTAACTGTTTTACATGTAACTTAATATTTTCTCAAATTTTAAAATTAAGTATCATCTTTATCGAAATTTAAAGATAAAGAAACAACTTTAGTATCTGAACGAGTAGTTGTCAGAATAGTTCAGAATTTCTTATCTGCAATTTATAGCATAGGTTCCAAAAGTTATTAATATTAGTATTAGTGCAAACATTTTTTCAAGGTTAAAGTGAAGTTTTGTATTAATGTAAGAGAATTTTTCCGAACACAAAAACCAGTATTGCTGATAACTTCCAGCATCAGCATTACAGTTCTGCTACAATAGTTTTATCATTTTCATCGTACTCATTCATTTTATCATTTTATTGTACTCATTCATTTTATCATTTTATTGTACTCATTCATTTTATCATTTTCATTTTATCATTTTATTGTACTCACTCATTTTATCATTTTCATTTTATCATTTTATTGTACTCATTATCAGCTATCTTCAGTACATTCCTCTTAGAAAAGGACAAAAAATTATAATATTGAATTGGATTATAAAATTTACTTGCAGTTATTTACCAAGAAAAGAAATTGCTTTTTGAAAGTAATATTCATGTAGTAAAATTATTATTTCTTTTTTTGTAATTTCAAAAGCATTTAATTTGTTCCTTCAGTTCAGTATTAAAGTTCTCAAGATCAGTATATTTTACAACCATTGTATCAAGTATAAATTTTAGTAAAAATGTATCCTCAAACGATGTTTTAAAAAAGTTTTTAGAAACAAAAACTCCGAGTTACTTCATATCGAAAACTGTTTAAGTTATCCACATTTTCTTTCCTTGGCGTGCGCCTACCAATTTTTTTTCCTTTTATATGGACTCTCACCTCGCTTCTTTCTTTATAGATCCTCTTCCCACCTCTGACACACGCTTAGTTTTTTTTTGGAGGAGCTCTTTTTTAGATATTTTTTCATTCATACTTGGCCCGATGTTCGAAAATGCTATATAGGATGAAGGAAAGATCTATATGGGGGGAAGGAAGAATAAAAGGTATAAAAAAAAGGCTGTTGCAAAAAATAGGTGTCAGAAAAGAAAAACTACAAGAGGACTTTTTCACCGATATTTATAAGAGTAGTGTGCTACAACATTTCCTTTTGCTACACCCTTCTCCAAAGTCGTTGACCCTCCAAAAAAAAAGTGGATCGTTTATCATGGGTCGCGCGCCCACCGACAAATTTAATAGTATATTCACCTTTTTTTCACTTCATTGTGAAATATTTACATATTATTAATGTAAAAAATATATTAATAAAAATAAATATATAAACAAAATATTATTTAGTATATCATCTAATATTTATAGAGTTGTAAATCACTTGTACTATAAGACTGATTTTTGTTCACAAAACTCTTGTACTTCTTAATTAAAAGCAAAAGAAAAAGCTTTGAAAAAACTCAAATATTGCTTGTCTCGTCTGTCAACAACTTAATTCTTAATTCATTAATCATTTATAAACAATTGTAATTTCTTATTATCATTCAAAAATCCTTAATTAATTTTCTCACCAATTCTTAATATCAATCAATAATTTTTATTATTTATTGATTCAACTATTAGTATATTATCAATTAACTCATTTATTACTGCAGTCATTAAGTCTTTGCTTCTGTTATCAAATAATTACTATGATCATTTACACAAGCCATAAAATATTGAGGGATAGAAACACTTTTCGTTAAACATTTATTTACTCATCACGTTATAAATTCGCTCAGTATGTACCTTCTCAAACGATTAGTTAGTTTTCATTCGACATTCCATTCTTAAAATAACTTAATTAGTTCAAGACTTCATTTATTTCATCGTCGATTATATTCGATATTCGACTGTATTCATTATTAATTCAGTGTCGTAACTAACACTAACACATTAAAAAAAAATTATTCTTGAATTTCCTCTACTAAATTTCCTAAATTTTCCATTACTAAATATATTTTAATGTTCATTAATTTAGTAGAAAATAATCGCATACTTAATTTATTTGCATATTTATTCGCTTACACTGTAGAAATCATTTATTACATTCTAAACAAGTTAAAAAAATTTGAAACTCACCTCAAACAATTAGATCACATTGCAAACATGAGATTAGGAAAAATTTTGGTTGCCAGACTTCTTTTCCTGCAATAGACATACACATAAATATCGCAAAGTAAATGTACAGTGCGCAAAATTAAAAACGTACCACCTTGAATTATTTTCGTTCTTATGATCTGATCTTGGTCTGGATCTCTGATCTGGAACGATCGGGATCATCGCTATTCCGGATAACTGATTTTTCTGGTTTTCTGAATCGCTACAAAAAGCCGTTTTTTTTTATTGTTAAACCCAACTTAAAAAAATTATATTTGGAAATAATCTTAAAAAGAAGAAAAAACGAAGCAATACACTAATGATTATTTCCAAAATGATGGCAAGGTAAACATCTTTTCAAAAAGAAAGAAAAATCCTAAAATCTTATGAAGAAAAAAAAAATTTTTTTTTAAAAAAATGGCGGAAAATTTATCGAATTTCGTTCCGGTTTTTTGGTTTTCCGGTTTTCTGATTTCCGGATAACGGGTTCCGTACCTTTCTCTGAATAAGCATACCCTTTTTCGACGGATTCAGAATTTTGCTCCCCAAAATATAGGGAGCTTCATTAGGTGGACCTAGTTTGTGCCGTAAAATTCTGGTTGTTTAACCGTATTAGGTGAAAGTAGTTTTAAAAAAAGGGTTTTTCACAAAGTTAGCAGTTTGTATACCATCTTATTTATGGTTATTTGACTGCTTTGTTTGAATATGATAAAATAACAATTAAATAAATTATTATTTAACCATTGTTCCTGAGAAACAAAGTTCTACTTAGTGGTATCGTATTTTTCATTTCAAATGATCAGTTATTTTTTTAAAAAAAATCTGAACTCAATGTCTTTCAAAATCATTTCCTGACATTGGAATTTTATGTATTAAAATTGGATTTTTATGTACTTTACAATTAAAATTCTTTATCCTTATTCAATTTCACCATAAATATTGTTTAAAATGTAAAATAAATTGCTTTCTTTCAAATTGCGTTTCAAGTAAACTGTCATTATAGAGGAACAAAATTTCTTTTTGATTTGTATATGTTTGTTTTGTATTTCACTACAGAGAAAGTCCAATTTCACGTCTAATTTTAGAATTTAATTTGTTAGATACGTTCATTAATTTGTACATAGAAGTGTGAACTTTTAACTAATACGATACGAGTAAAATAAATTCTTTCAATTTCTTTCAACTTGCCATTCAAGTAAACGGTCATTACAGATGAACGAAAAAAATGCTTTGATATGCATAATTGGTTAAAGTGAATTTTCAATTTTCCATCTAATTTTATAGTTTAATTCGCACGATACACTAATTAATTTGTATATGAAAAGTGCGCTGTCTTACCACTGAGAGGAGTTAAACAAATTGCTTTCTTTCAAATTACCATTCAGGTAAACGGTGGTTATAGATGAGCGAAAAATTGCTCTGATTTGCATAATTAGTTAAAGGGAAAATTCGATTTCACGTCTGATTTTATATTTTAATTCGTAAGATATGATAATTAATTTGCATATAAGAACTGTGCCCTTTTAGCCACTAAGATAAGGGAAGTGCGCACTTTTAACTATAAAGATCGTAAGGAAACAAATTACTTCCTCTCAAATTGCCATTTAAGTAAACGGTCATTACAGATGAACAAAAAAATGGTTAGATTTGTATCATTGATTACATGAAAATCCAATTTCACGCTTAATTTCATAATCTAATTCGCAAGACACACTAATTTGTATATAAGAAGTATGCTTTTTTTAAGATCGAAATAAAACAAATCGCTTTCTTTAAAAATACCATTCAGGTAAACGGTCATTATAGATGAACGAAAAAAATTATTTGATATGTTTAATTTTATGTCTCGCCAATAAATTCATTAAACTGTTTCTTAATCAAATTGGTTAAATTTTAATTTTTTGTTCCATTTAAATCACTTTATTACTTTTCTAAGAATGCTAAGACGTAGAATTAGTATTGAGAACAAAACTAGCATTATTAGCAAATTTATATGTAAGAAAAACCATTCTTAGTTGTATATTAAAATGTTTGTATTTTATCTTTATTTTATTGTAAAGTTAAAAAAAGAAAATTAATCGTAATATTTAAAATTCTCCAAAAGAAAAAGCAATTTTTCTCCTCATTGCTATATATTTATAACAATATAACAGTTTCAAAGCAGTGCCCTCTATTGCCAATGTAGTGAAGCAAATACATTTTTTCTGGATAATTATATATCCGAATATTTTATAAATGTTTTCATTATATAATATATCAAGAAACGTAAAACCTAGATGTCGTTATTTCATATTAAGTTAACATTCGTTTCATAATTGTTTATTAAACAAATTAATTTAAAAAATAATAATAATAATTTACTTAGCTGTATCCGAATTTAAATCTGTCTCAAAAATGAGGGAAACGAATTCAAGATTAGTTAAGTTCAGTTTTAAAACTTTTTTTTTTATGAATAATTTAGATGAAGCAATTTTTTTTTGCTTGGAAATTTTGATTGCGTACTTTCTTTTAAAAATAGTTTTAATTTGAAATTAACTTTTATAAATAGTGATGTGGGCTTTTAAAGATAATTAAGACTTATTTTTATTTAGAAATAAGAGTTTTTATCAAAATACCGCTATAAAGATCATCTGTCATTAAGAAAATATAACAAAAAAATCAATTATATTCGATATTATCAACTTAACAATACATAATTCTTTTTAGAAATATTTCTTCATTTATTTATTTTTTGAAAATAATTCTTTGGTAAAAAATAATTGGCTAGATTTTCAACACCAAATTTTTTCTATATAGTATGTATAAAATTCCTAATATAAATAGGATAATAGTTCACAATATATTTATGTAAATCATTTAAGTAAAGCTTACAAACTTAAAAAACGAACTTTGATTTTATTTATAAAAGTTATATCATTTATTAAAGTTATTTAATGATCATCGATTATAAAATACAGGCTTTAATTATCTTTCCTTTTCAAGGTAACTTATGAATGAAAACATGGTGTTCAGACATTTGATAATTGATAGTGGATAATAATACCGTATATAATTTTTAATGTGACCTATTATTCTTAGGTTTTATTCATGAACTATTTTCTGCCATGTCGTGTTGAATATAAAATTTGCATGCAAACTAATAAACTGAATAATTGAATTGATTCTAATTTACTTATAATATTTGTATCATTAATCCTTAACTGTATTTCCTTGAACCGTATAAGCAATCAATATAACAATAACCTGTAAAACTGCTTTGATAAAGATTATTACTTACTGCACGATCCTTAAATTTTGTTTTCTAGGGTCCTTATGAACTTGTAAATATGCTTAGTTAATTAAAATATAATTTACATAAAGATTTACATTTAAAAAATGAGATATATTTTTTTTATAAATGTTCTATATTGATTGAATATATTTAAACCAGGATTCCCAATTTTTCTAAAAAGCTTTACGCATAAACTTTGTTCTTTTAAACTGTAATAAAACCTTGCACCGCATAAACGATAATCTATTTAAATGCACTGTGCGCAAAATCATACAAAGTACTATAATTACTGAATAAAATAAATTAGAGTATAAAAATGGATTGAAAAATTATGTAAGGTGAGATATAAACTACTTTGCGAATTTTGTATCGTTAATTATTTTTGGTGAGTCCAATGTTTTACATAACGCTCAAAAAATTTTTTTTTATTAAATTTTTTTTCTAAGTTGCAGCGAACATAGCAATGAAGTATGCGAATATTTGAATTATCAATGAACTATGAACTTATTGATGTGTTCGAGTCATATCTTATTTGAATATTATTTTTAATAGATAATTTTTATTCGCGTAGCTTTTTCTTGTACAAATTTTTTAGCGAATATTTGTTTTAACATTCGTTTGTTTGTTTGATGTATGTCCATAAAATTCAAAAATTTTCTCTCGCAGTTATACAGGTGATTCATTGATGGCAACTGCTGAATAATATTAGTGTCTAAAAGAACTTTATTTAGAATTTAACCTACAAATGTTGGCATTCAGCGTGACTGACAATAAATATTGAATAAAACTTATTTGTTAAGTATCTTTCTTTCTCCTTTAAACCATAAAATATCAACACCCAGCATGCACTGACACTGAAATTTTTGGAAAATTTGTCTGTTAATTTTTTTTTTTTTTGCCTGTCCCTCAAATGTCAATATTCAGCAAAGTGAGCCAATGAATGTTTAGAAAATATTGGAATATTTAAAATGCCCTGATACAGAATGTTTATCTTTTTTAATTGTCTTTATTCTTTACTTAAATCTGCTAGTCTCGGTAGAATGAAGATCTGGAAAATTGAATAAAATTTGTGTTTTTGCATTTATGCATTTTTCACATGCAGTAACAAAAGTCGATATTTAGTGAATATTAAATAAAATTTAATGAATAAGCAAGGAATAAATACATTTGTTAAATATCTTTATTGCTTACTTTCTCAAATAAATATCGAAATTCACCATCAACCGTCGATGATTTTTGAATAAAATTTGGTTGGTATATATTTTAAATTCTTACATGTATGGCAAATGTCACCATTAATCATGTACTATAGTAAACATTTAATGAAATTGTGTTAATGAATGTCATTATTTCCCTCTTTCATATGCACCAATAATTCAGTCAGTGTACATGTAATGTCGACTTTATACTTACACTAGTGCTGAATATTGAACAAATAAAACTTTATTTAATTACTGTTCTCTTTAGAATCTTGCCTATGCATGCTGAACGTCGACATTCAGCATAAACTAATTTTGAATAATTAATAAATCATAATCTTAACGCAGTTCATGGTGAATGTCAACATTCAGCATATTCTAATGCTGAATGTTGAAGGAATTCACTTAGTAGTAGTTTTTGTTCTTCTTACAATAACGTTAGCTGTAACATGCTGAATACAGAAATTCAGCATTCACTGTTGATATTTTAGAATAAGTAACCATTATTGTTTGTTCTCCTTAGAATATTTTTATTAGTGTATGCTGAATGTTGACATTTGAAGGTGTGATTGCCAATGGTGTTTGATAAATATTTCAAAGATTTCACAGAGCGACTATGTTAAGTTCTACATCTACTTATGTTGATCTTAAACAGTGAAAAGTATGAATAATAACTCATATCTTGGGGTCTCTGGAATCCTAACAATAGTTCTTTAGAGAACTTTTCAAGGTTTAAGTGTTTTTGATGGGAAAAATTCATCTAAAATGTAGAGGGAAAAACCCGGAAGCAGCAAAAATTTGTATTTTCAAATAAAAAATAAAAAAAATGGATTGCTTAGGCTTTTAGTTGTGCTAAGATATGGTGTTGAGATCTTTCAAAAGTTGCGTCAGCGATTGCGACCTTGAAGAGTGGGGGATGGAGGAAGGTTAAGTTCTTAGGTGCGTCACCTTTTTCAAGGTTCCTTCCTCCTTCTCAATCGCGGAAGGTGCCAGGGGTAGATAGGAACTTACTTTTTTATACCGTCTCGAGACCTTTTTTTTTGTATCGAAGAAAAAAGTTGTTAAAAAAAGTATCGTGATTTCCGGTACTTTTCCGTTCTTTGACCTGTTAAGAAATTTAGGATGTTTACTTTTTATCACCACATAAATCATTTTTTTTTTCAAACTATTTTCTTATGTGTACGAAAATATAAAAGAAAAACTGTATTCAATGGTGAATATCACGAATTTTGGCAATTCCATGTTTTTGAAACATATTTATTTCTGAAAGTTATAAGAAATGGCGTTTCAAGGAAAAGGATTAAATTTTCGAATAAAAACTTGGAAGCGTAAAACACTGCTTCATATACAACTAATTTTCAAATATTTTAGTCGCATTAAGTATTTTATTGATAAATAATATGAGATAGCTAAAAGTTACTTTACAGCAGTGTTTCCCGAAGTGTGGTACGCGTACCCCCAGTGGTACGGGAACAGTTTAGCGGGGGTACGCGTTCTTATGCGAAATATCTTGCAACTTATTTAAAAACAAAGCTAGTCATGAAAATTTACGATTACGTATTTTTCTATTGGCTATTTTTTGCAGAGTTAACAGTTAATAATTAGTGGTGTCAACAGCTAAATGTGTTTTTTTTAAAGCTTTTGTTCAATTTTTTTTATCACAGCAAAAGCAATATCATCCTTCTCACTGATGCCAATAAACTTATTAACAAAATATAGAAAGAAAAAAAAGTATATTTTTAAAAAAATATATTCATTTTTTTTATTAGTGACACACAGCGTTACGAAAAATTTAGAAAGGGTACACAAAACTCATAAGTTTGGTAAACACTGCTTTACAGTATTTAAGAGGAGTTAATAGTTTAGATAATTTAAGAGAATTTAACAAAGTTTAATATTGTTTAGTAATTTGAGACATATCTAAGTGTATTTTTATAGTTTAAATACTATAAAAAATTTCAAACTTATTCACAGTTCAATTCATTCACTGTTTCTCATAGATAAACATATTTATTTCTAAAAGTTCTAAGAAATGGTGGTTTAAGTAAAAGGATTAAATTTTCGAATATAAACTTGGAACAGTAAAAGTCTGCTTCATATACAATTCATTTTCACACTTAATATTTGCAAACTATTTCAATAATAAATAATATAGGCTAGCTGAAGATAGTTGGTTCTTATTTTGAAGTATTTAAGGAGAGTTAATAATTTAAATAGCATAGGAGAATTTTACTTTTAATTTTATTAATATTGTTTAGTAATTTAAGACACATCTAAGCTTATTTTTATGGTTTAAATACAATACGAAATTACAAACTCATTCACTGTTCAATTCATTCACTGGTTTTCATAGATAAACATATTTATTTCTTAAAGTTATAAGAAATGGCGTTAAGTAAAAAGATTAAATTTTCGAATAAGAACTTGAAGAGTAAAATTCTGCTTCACACACAACTCATTTTCACTTTTATCAGTTGTAAAAAGTCACATCACATTTCACAGTCATTGTCAGTTCACATTTTTCAGTTGCATATTTAAATAATAAATAATATAGGCTAGCTGAAGATTGTTTGTTATTTTGAAGTATTTAAGAAGAGTTAATAGCTTAAATAGTTTAAGAAAATTTCATTTTTAATTTTATTAATATTGTTTAGTAGACACATGGAAGCATACTTATATGGTTAAAATAAGAGAAGAAATTTCAAGCAACTAGTCACTGTTTTTCAGTTCTGAAATTTTGAACCACTTATTCTATTTAAAAATATATACATGAAAAATGTGATCCCTTACGTTAATTAGTAGTTCTTAATAAGTTGGTTCTTAGTTCTAAGGTTAGAGTAGCTTCAAACCACTGCCTTATATATTTATATATATTAGTTTTTTTTTGTTTGAAAATAACTTTGCACCAATTGAAAGACAAAGATATTTGGCAATGTACTTCGTCACAATTGGGCACATTTCCAGCTAAAGCATCTTTATTTCAATTTTATTAATCTTACAGTTTTACTCTCCTAAAGTATCATTTTTATCAAATCTATATACAATTTCTTCACTTTCTTCAAATTTTCTAAAACTATTCATACATATATCTTTTTTTTTCTTTCCTACCTTCAGGATATATTTTTCAAACTGAAGAGCAAAAAGAAAAAGAAAAAGTGAGACATTCACGCTTAGCAAGGCACCCACTAACAAATTCCCATATCGTCAGAGAAAAAGGATAGAACACTTTCAATCACAAAGCGCGTATGAAAAGGCAAAACAAAAAGAAAGAACAATGAATACACGTTGAAAAGACTCTATAATACATATACAAAAAGATATTTGGAATGGAAGTAGTTTTTCGGAGTAGTGCTGTCCTCTTTACTCGCGAGACCATAAACTCGCGAAGGAAAACGATTATAAATGAAAGAGATGTTAGCGATTCCTAGTTTTTGCTTTTTCAGCCTCACAAGCGTCTCCTGGGGAAAAAGTCAGACCTGGAAAAAGTGAGAATACTTGAAGTGTGTATAGCGACCCCTGGTGGTGGATTGAAGAACTTTATATATTAAAAATAAAAAGTTGGGGAGAATTTTATACAAAGTATATAAAATTCGTTTCATGGGAGTTTATCCGTGTTTTTATTATTCCATTCCCAATATAAAATATTATTGAACCTATTTAGAAGACTCGATCTTGAAACTTTTTATTGACGGTGGAAATCTAATATTTTATGGGTCAGTTTTTCATAAATAAGATATTTTATAAAGTACAACTAAAAAATTGAAAAAAAAAATTATGATATATATATTCAAACGCAAATTAGCTGTAACTAAGACTCCGCAATTTAAACTGTATTTTTTACTAAAATAGTTTAAACTTTCTAAATTAGTGGTCATGAATAAAAATTAGAACAAATGTTACTTGAAATGTTTTTATAAATATATTTTTTATTAACGGAAAATAAATAAATAATTGAAAATGAAAATTTTCATGAAATTTAATGTAAAAAATGTGAAATCAAATGATCGTATTTAAAACTGATTCACAAGAGAAAACTTAACATCATTTCATGATACATTTGTTCTAGAATTTGTCATCAGATAATATCAGAAGTAAAATTGTTTTTAAAATATTTGTTATGCAAAGAACATTTTATAAATATATGTAGTTGAAAAAATGTATTAAATAATCTTTCCATTCGTTTTTGTTTCTGGAAAAATGAATTTTAAATTCGTCTATTAAGAGAATAAAGAAATTCACTTGAATAAATCACTTGTATTGGATAAAGCTCACAAAAAAGTAACTAGCGTTAAAAATGAAAAATATTTTTTTTATGGTTTTAAATATCCATAAATAAAGTAATTAAATGCAAAGAGAACTTATTGAACTTGAAAAGGTCGACTACATGGAAACTATTGACTTTAAAAACATTTATTTGTATCTAAAACTTTTCAGAATTATTGAATATTATTAAGTATTAACTTTTATTTAAAGTTTTAATAAATAAGTTCATTAAATGTGAATTTGAAAAAATAAACTCTTAAAAATCGGTACATCGTCGAGGTATAATATCGGTACTTTGAACCACACTAAGGTACTAAATTAGAAATGCAATCAAGTTTAAGAATAGGTACAAAAAAATTTCAACTTAGCAGATTGAACGATTTTATGTATAAAGTCTCTATAAAATTTCTAATAGTGTTTAACATCATGATATTTGGTTTAATGATGTTTTCTTTTTTTGCACAATATTATAAGATTTCATACGTTTTAATTAAACGCTGCAATGTAAATTCATAAATGCTGACTGCAAATTTAATTAAATTTGCAGTCAACGCAAATAATGTTGTGCAAGAACAAAAAAAATATCAAATACGGAAAAAAATAAATTTCACAATCAAATACTTACTCATAGAAATTACTTCAACAACGAAAAGATTATTTTAACTATTAACACTATTTTATTAGTAAGAATATAATTATGAAGCTTGCCTTTTATCTAAAAAAATTAGGACATTTTCAAATTCTTTCTTTTTTTTTAAATTTACTTTTTATTAAATAGTTTTTCATTTTTGTTTTTGGAAATATAAATATTTTCTTCAAACCCAATGGTGAAACAAAAGAAAATACCGGGATGGATTTTTTGGATGAAAATTGCTGTTAGAGGTTATTAAATTTTTAATTGCATAAAAAAATTTAAAAATGTATGCACTTTGAAGGTAATGCTAGTAAAGCCATCAACTGTGAACAAGTGATTTAATATAATCGCAGTTTTACTTCTTTTTGTGGAGAGATTAATTAGAATGAATGCTTACAATTTTTATCTGAGCAACTCTTATCATCAGTATAAGGTCACCTTACAACGCCTTTTATCATACAAATTTAGAATTTAACGAGAAGAAAAAATAATTAAACTTTAGTTTCCTTTGGATTAATTTTATCCTACTATTTATAATTAGAACTGGTACATCTTTAGTGCAAATTTTGCTTTTTTGGAATTTTTTTTGTAACGCTTAAAAGTTTTGATAATTGACAGAGCTTAAATTCTAAATAAACCTTTTTTCCATTCCTTCAAGTTTTATTAATACTTACCTGAATGCTTGTTTGTTCTACGGAGTGTTAAAAGTTAATAAACAATAAATCGGTATCAATAACCGATACAAAATCATTCACAGAACTCAAAGTCTTATAAAGGCTACATTAATAAATTAAAGTAATTTCAATTTTTTGCCATTCCTGGTGCCTTCACGTTATTAGATTAAGCATTAAAGATTCTTACAAGATTCAGCAGATTTTGGAACTAATTGCTTTTGTGAGCAACTACGAATCTTATTAGCTTCTCTTAGTAAGCACAATTTTCCGTT
The DNA here is from genome assembly GCF_982258835.1 of Parasteatoda tepidariorum. Lineage (NCBI taxonomy): Eukaryota > Metazoa > Arthropoda > Arachnida > Araneae > Theridiidae > Parasteatoda > Parasteatoda tepidariorum. The sequence continues at coordinate 92,462,693 of NC_141755.1, read as the reverse complement.
TGAAATCTATAAAGGATTCGGATAATGCCAATATAAGTTTGACTCTTTTCTTTGGCTATATTTTGAATTTTTCACTGTTTGTTTCCCACATAAGTTTAAGTGTTTCAAAAATTTACTTGAAAAACTTTCAAATATAAAAAAATGTGCTTAAAAGAAATAAAATTTTCAGCATAAGAAATTTTTTTCACTAAAATTTTATTTATTGATTCTTATTGTTATCTAGGAGAGAAATTGTATAAAACAACAGGAGAGAGTGTTAAATCTTCTGAACAGTTTTATCATTTTTTTTATTTCATGCAGGAAGAACATTGAAAAAATTCCAGATAAAACTACGGTGAAAAGTACTGGCTGCCAGAGTACCGGTATTTTTTGCAGTAAAGTCATTTTTAACCGGAACACGTTAACGAACAAAAAAATCGTACAATAATTAAAGTAATTTTTGCAGTAGGAATTACCATAAAATCACTCTAGTTAAATAAATATTACTGTAAAAATTACTGTTTAATATTTTACAAATGATGCATCCAAAGTGCCGATACTTTTTACCTCAATTTGATCCTTAATTTTTTACAGTATATCTATCTATGAATCTTGTACGATTGAGTGCTACTCCTCGAATAATTCTGTTTTTGAGTTCTATACTTCATTAATTTTAATATTCATACAAAATAAAACTTATCCATAAGTTGTATCGTGTATTAGAAATGCAACGCAATATTTAATACAGGAATTTTAATATTTTTAAAAGAAGCCAAATGATTACAAATTATTGATATCTTTTTATATTTTATCTTCTTGCAAAAAAAAAAAAATTTAAAAGAAAGAAGAAAAAAAAGGTAACAGCTACCACTATTATTTCGGGTAATCAACTTTTAGGGAAATTTTATTTTGCTGCAACTTGACTTAGAAACTTGAGACATAGGCTTAGAAACTTGAAATTACAAAAATGTGCAGAAAAATGTGCAAGAAGTACGATAAAATAAAATAATATCTAAGATTTGATTAGTAGTTTAAGAATTAGCAACTTTTAAAATGTAATTAAAAAATACCATATGTTCTGATTTACAACCCATTGAAATACAAATACAAAACTGAAATTTGACGTGCTGATCGATTTTTATTTGTAAACTAATGCAATTCTTTTTTTCTTTTTTTTGAAATCCGATTTGCTTGAAAGTCATTGCAATTTTAGTGTTTTTTCACCCCTTTTTTTGATTCAAAAAAACTATTTATCAATTGTTGAAAAATGATTTGCTCATCTCTCTCGAGATTTTCCTTTTTTGAGTTCGCATTTAACTTGTTATTAAAAGTAACAAAAAATAAATAAACAAAATGAAAGAAAAATTATAAGCGAGAGAGAGAGAGATTAGATGCTGTTAGTTATAAATCTTAAGATTTGATACAAAATATTTAAAAATATAAATCGAAGAAGAATTATATCATAATAAAATCTCAATAGAAGGAATTTAAGCTTTTATAATGATATAAGATCATTGTTTTATTAGATTGTAAACAAGTAAAATTTCTTCTAATTTAATTTCTCTTGAAACATTAGCCGATCTGTATATCGAAGTTAAAATGTTTTTTTATTTTCAATTAAAAATCAGCATGTTTCAAATCTAATTAATCTTTCATTTTGTTTTGATTAACGTATTGAAAATGTTTTTACATAAAATTATAATAATTATATATTTTTTAAGCAAAATAATCATTTAAAAAATAATCTCAACTTTAAAGAAAACGAAACGATAAAGAAACGAAAATATATCACGGAGTTGATGAGAGGAGCGACTAGTAGGCTTAGTCTCATACTATATTGAAAAATAAAGCATTTCGCACAATTTAAATAGTTTCAAAATGTAAAGTTCTTTGTTTAAAAAAAAGTTATATTAATACAAAAAAATTAATAGTTAATACACCTTAACAACAAATTATGTAAGATAAAGTTATTTTTCATTTTTTTTTTGGTAAAATATGTGAAAAATTAAAAATTATTCAAGAATAATAAAAGAAATATCGAACCCCATTTATAAGTATGTGTTCATGCACTTATGTCCCATATTTATGCATTTAATGTTAAAATACATAATTTTATTAGAATCAACTTATATCATACGTTGTTTTAAAGGAAGACTTTTTTTTAAATATCCCACATGTTTCAAATGCAACTTGCTTAAAAATGTATAAATTGTTATGCCTTTAAATTGACTCATTAAATATTTTACTTACCTTTTTAAGTAATGTGGGAAACAAATTTAGTAATAATAAAATATTACTCATTTTTGCAACATTGTTTTAGATTTTTTTTAAAGAAAAAAAAAGAAAAAAAAAGTGTGTTATTTGATGTAAGAACTTATAATTCGAAGTCATGTTTTCACACATATGGCGTATTTTTTAATTACGAAAAATACTTTATTTCATACTTGAAATTATTATGGGTTTTGCAAATCCAATGTAACAAATATATACAAAAATTGCACTGCAAAATTATAATCTCTCTTTATTTTACTTTAATTTTTCTAAAATTAAAATGCTTCAGGGATAAGAAATAAAAGACTTCCCATTAAGATCTTAGCTCCTACCTCGCACTGATCACAATAGGGTCTTACAAAAGCCTCCCTTGTAGATGGATCAGGATTGAAATCTTTGCCATCGAGCTAACCGTGGGAGGTTTTTTCGGTTTTCCTCTCCATGTAACACTAATGCGAGTTAGTTTAATCTTTACATTTGAAATCCACGAAGGTTTGCTTGTTCTAATGTTTGATTCAATCCTTCTTTTATCTTCGAAGATCATTTTAAAATTTCAAAGTTACGGAGGATCATTGGTAGTCGCAAAACTAAAAATGGAGTTGTGGTTCGAAGCAGCTTATAAAATAAAATAAAATGGAAGTCTTTATAGAATATCTCAAACTGATTAAAATTTTTTCTAAAAATTGGGTTTCTTCGTGTGAATGAGATCCAAAATAAGTTATTTTTCAACTATTACTATAAAATTTTAGAGTAAAATAGCCTGATACTTTTATTGTAAGATATTCAAATATGGATAATAATTGCCGGAGACGATGCTAGTTCACTAGCTGCACTGATACAAATAATAAAAAATTTATTATATTAAAACAAAGTCTTGCAAATCGAAATTAATACATTTTTATTTTGGATGGTAAGATAAGAACTTAAATTAAATTTCAAAACCATCAGACGCAGTTTAAGCAGCATAAAACTTTTTTCTGAGTTTAGAAACCTTTTGTTTATGAATTCCGATGAAGAAAAGTTTTCTGTACACTTTGGTTTGGGCACTCATGTTAATCAAGTGTTAAAAGAATTTAAATTAAACTTCAAACATCCAGGAGATGAGTGCGTATTTTTCTTCAAAATATATATAAAGAAACAATAAGGTATAATATTTTTGTAAAAATATTTTTGAAAATGTCTATACAGTTTATAAGTTCAAATTTCCTAAATATTTCAAAGTTTTGTTTGCATAATTTAGATTCGAACGTGATATAGGAATTACCGTATTAGTTTCGTATAAGTTCGTGTAGTTTCGTATAAGTTTCGTGTATCCGGAAAACATAACGTTTTCCTCAAATATTTTTAAGAAAACTAATGTTTCATGCAATACTTTTTTTATCATAAATTATAAAATATTATATATATATATATATATATATATATATATATATATATATATATATATATATATATATATATATATATATATATATATATATATATATATATATATATATATATATATATATATATATATATATATATATATATATATATATATATATATGTATATATATATGTATATATATTTATATAACGAAGAAAATTAAGTTTTTTTTATTACGCATAAGCGGCAAGTATATAGAACTCATAAAATAAGCTCAAAATGTAGAGAAAACATGGAAAAAATTACAAAATAATAAAAAAGAGTTGAAAAAAATAATTAAAAATAAAAAAAAAATTATAAAAATCCAAAAAAAATATTAATAAAAATCCCGAAAAGAAAATTACATATTTTTTTATTTTTTAAAAATTTATAAACATCCGGGAAAAAAATACTAATAAAAATTCAGAAAAAAAAATTCTATATTTTTTTATTTTTAATTATTTTTTCCTTTTTATTTTCATTATTCTGTAAGTTTTTCCGTGTTTTTTTCCACATTTTGAACTTATATATTATCTTGAATACACGATTTAGCATTGCAAGAATTCAAAAAGTGTAGAACTCCTTTTGAACAAAATTTCTTCAAAGTTCAAATAAACGCGGTTCAAATTCAGTGCCAAGTACCTCAAGAGCCCTTCACACCACATACATCTTCCTTCCGAGTTTAAAGACACTAATAAAGTTCATGCGCTCTCATAAGCAAAAAAAAAAAATATATCGCTCCACGCGTCTTCAATTCTTATTTCACAATAAAAACACGCGCCAGGGCACGCGCACTCAACTTTTTTAAGGAGGAAAAAAAATCATTTTAAATTTTGTATAAAGGGGAGAAAGATAACGGGGAGCAAAGGGGCCCTCAAAAAGGTCTTCACCCCACCTGGACAGGTGAAGTAAAGAATTTCATTCGAACCAACAATCTTTGAACTATCTTCTGTCGCGTGGCAAAAAAAAAGCGTGCTATTGTGAGAGTTCGTGAACTTCAGAAACACAAAAAAAGAATGCCCTCAAAAATTAGGTGGGCAAGATACAATATGTAACGCAGTTTGCTTTTTTTTAATGCAGATTACCCTCTTACCCAGAGGGTTCGTTTTTTGTCCAAGTTTTGGTTCATTAGCCATCTCAAGTTTTGATTTTTTATGGAAGGGGAAGAAATGTGGGACAGCCGTTAAAGTGTTGTGGATAGTAATAGCTATTTTATAGAGTGCAAGCACCTATAAATAATGTAGTTCTTTTTAATGGAAACTGTTAAAGGATTCTCTAAGTGAAATGATACACTTTTCTGAAGTTCAGTAACTCTAAATTTCAACCTTAGTTCGGTGTTAAATAGAAGCCTTTTTTTATTTATTGATGTTAAGCTAATATTTTTATGGTCGAAGAATAAAGGTTTTAAAACAACTTTTACATATTTATATACCAGCGGCCTGCGGCACCCAGCAGATCGCTTTACACGTGGTCTTTGCTTTGATAAAAACGCTTTAGTTTGTTTTTTAGACTAATCACCTCAATAATTAGAAAATACCTAAATTAATCTTTGTCTATTTTTTCTCATTTTCCATAAAGTACACGTGTACCAAATTTGAGACTTCCATCTAGGTTTAGCTTTACGTTCAATTTGACTACGTACTTTGATGATAACACAATATCGAAATTAAACTTTTTGAGACTTTTTTCTTCGTGAAAACATGTTAAAACATAATTGTCAACTTTTTTTTTAAAGCTTTACTAATAATTTCCTGAAGCACACGTGATCCAAAATTGAGATTTCAAGAGCTTTAATGATGCTAAAAGCATCATTAATAGCGGTAATGTTAAGTTAACAGATTCTAGAGGTAACAGATTTAGCATTATGCAAACAAGTTTTAAATAGCTAATTTTGAAAATATCCGAGATAAACATACGTAGCAATAAGTTCTGAATAAAAATAACGCACTTACAGGCAGAAAAAATAGCTTCTTCTACAAGAAACAATGTACATTTAATAAAATAAAAATTTATCATTTTATTCATGCTTTCAAACTGAAGTAAGACTTATTGTTTTCAGAAAATTTATACTTTAATGCAACATGATGAATAATTAGTTAACGATAAAAAAAATATTTAACGTATAATTGAATGATTTTTAAAAAGAAAGGGAAAAAACTTAAAATCATAACTCTTAAAGTTTTTAAATTATTACGTATGATAAATGATAAATTATTCAGATGACAATAAAATTTAAAAATAATGTATAGACATGCTTAACATTAGTTTACAATATTATAACGAAATTTTTAAGCAAACATCCACCAATAATGAAAAAGAACATTGTGAAGCTTAAAAAGAAAAAACACAGTCTACTCATTTTAAATAATTCGTCTGGCACATTTAACACTGCAGAAAATGGGACACCATACCGTCTAAAACTTAATGAATCCGTCAGACAAATTTTGCAGTGAGGAATGAGTCACATAAACTTTTAACTATATTTTATTACTTTTCAAAACAGCGTTTCTTGAATTTTAAACACCCCATATGTAATTTACTTTCCTATTTGTTAAATTGAAAAAAAAATTAAAAATGTTTTATTCTAATCGAAACATTGAATTAAGAGCATGATCTAAGAGGTAAAAAAAATTTCCAGAAAAAAAAAAAAAAAAAAAAAAGAAAAACTCAGAATTCTAAATGTTAATTAACTGATTAACTATCATTGTCTGAGAAGTTCAATTTTTTCTTCTTTTTCACATCTAAAATTAACTCTTTTGCACAAATGTAAATGGAGGTTCAATTTTTTTAAATTTAAATTTCTTAAATGAATAATAAATACTATTGATTAAACAATATAACCTAAGATGCAATATGTATTTAGGATTTAGGAGAAACAATCTGACAATGCTCTCCTTAGAAGAGAAATTCTAACTGATTCTTGTTTTCAAATTGTTTTGAACTTTTAAATCTGTAAGTGAAAATACTGCCCCCTAAGCAAGTAGCCACCAATTTCAATATCAGACAGTATTGGATTCATTCTTTTTTAGTTTGGCATAAATGGCCTTTTGGATATTTATTAAAAGTATGAGACATTTTAAGTATTAATAATAATTGTAAAATTTCAAAATTTGAATTTACTACTTTTAAGGACGGCAGAATATTAGAACCACATTTATTTACAATATACAAACAAATGTGATCATCGTGAACTACACAAAGACGAGTATTCATCCTTAATTTTTAATCATTTATTGAATCGCTAATTAATTGATTCCCTGATTCGCAGATGAAGTGATTCTCTGATGTACCCATTTATTAATTTTCTGGTCCTCTGATTTCCTATTCATTGCTTTGTTTTCTTCTTCTGTTTTTCCCCTTTCACACTCACTATATCAAAATCATTTATAGTAGTGGTTCCTTTAGTAACACGCTTTTCATTAATATTATATCATAATATTCTCATAATATCATAATAATGTAATAATAATTATAATAATGTTTACCATTTTATAACCTTTGCATTAATATAGGGTTAATATGCTTTCAAAATTAAAAGTTCAGTCTTAAAAATAAACCTACTCAAACCTACTTAACTTACGAACTTAAAAATAAACCTACTAAACTTAGGAACAAAAACAAGAGCAGCATTAAAAATTACTTAAATAAACACATAATACGTACGCGTTAATTATAATTTAAATTACATTAAATACGCTATCTTAATAGCGGAAATATAACATATTCTTGGCTGTTTAATAAGAACTGCTAATGAATGTTGATCAAAATTGAGATTATGTGTTTTATGATAAAATTAAGTCATAAAGAAATTTTAAAATATTAGGTCTCTTTCCATTTATAATAAATGAGGTTGTTTCTTCGTGAATTATTATTTTTATAATTATTATTTTTACATTTACGAGAAATAAACTTAATATCATTTTAGAGATTTTAGGTAACACATCGCCTTTATTCCAGGCAATCATAAGCGGGGACAACAATGAATATTATTTAATTATAAAAATTATAAGGTTGTAATAACTATAGAGTTTATCCGTAATTAGTTTTAAAAATTATGTTTCTCCCCCTCTAACTTTGTAGATACATGTTTAGTGTTTTTCATTGCCTTAACTATTTTTTATCACAATTTTGATTTAAAAAATATAATTTTGAAAGTTTTTTCTGAAAACATTTAGTTTTTTTGGTCATAAATGTATCAACTTACATCAACAACGTATAAATAAGATACAATGGTATAGAACTAGTTTCTAAGAGAATTACAACAACAACAAAAACTAATATATGGAATCAAACAAAGTTTCGATTCGTTTTAAATTACGTTAAAAGTAATCGCTTATAGAGCCAGAAAAGTGGAAAACCTTAAACAAGATTATTCTTCACGAATTGTATACAAACTTTTTTCTGTACAAAAAGTATTCTAGATAATGCGAAATTTCCGCTTGCAAACCTCTGACAGAAAAAAAAACTAAAACAAAATTTCTGGTTGACGTAAACATCACCATGAATTATTTATAGTCTTAGAGCCATACCGAATGTTTATTCAAGCAAGATTCCAATTTTCTTTTTCCCCCACCCCACACTACTTTTTTCGAAAAGGAGTTCCATTATTATGAAAGGCCAACAAATGGAACCTTTTTCTCATCAGTTTCAAAGAAAATGAAGACTCGGCGGACAACAAGGAAGAGGCGTTACGCGCGCCAAACGGCGCCACTTCCTAAGATGAGAGGGAAAAATAGGTAAGAAAAAAGGGAAAAATAAACGGAAAATCTTCAACCAGTCAAATTGCAAATTCTGGAGAGTGATATTTTTGAGGGGAAAAAATTTTGCTTGAAGATACATTTTAGTATAAACTGTACAATATGATGAACGACAGACGTTTTGCGTTTTGGCCACAATTGCTTTTATTTTTTCTCCGAGTAAAGATTCAAGATTTAGCTTTCCCTTTTTTTTTTTTTGGAATCTTATGCTGATGTCCAGAAAAGAAAAGAAACTCATTTGGATTCGTAATATGAATTCTGATGTATTATAAACAAAAAAGTTCACAATCTATCCTGTACATTTTCTTTGTAAGATATGATGATGATGAGAAAATGTAGAATGAAATGGATTGGGCAATGGGTATTGTAAAAGGTAAATTCATCTTCTCAGATAATATATTGTATTCAATTAATTTCTTGATCCGATGACTCCAGTTAATTTTCTTTGTAAGATATGATGATGATAAGAAAATGCAGAATGAAATGGATTGGGCAATAGGTATTGTAAAAGCTCTTCTTCTCGGAGAATATATAGTATTGAATTAATTTCATGATCCAATGACTCCAGTTAATTTTTTTTTGTATGATATGATGATGATAAGAAAATGTAGAATGAAATGGATTGCACAATGGGTATTTAAAGAGGTAAATTCATTTTCTCGGAAAATATATTGTATTCAATTAATATCATGATCCAAAGACTCCAGTTAATTTTTTTTTTTTGTGAGATATGATGATGATAAGAAAATGCAGAATGAAATGGATTGGACAACGGGTATTTTAAGAGGTAAATTCATTTTCTCGGAAAATATAATATATTCAATTAATTTCGTGATCCAATGACTTCAGTTAATTTTCTTTGTAAGATATGATGATGATAAGGAAATGTAGAATGAAATGGATTGGGCAATAGGTATTGTAAAAGCTCTTCTTCTCAGAGAATATATAGTATTGAATTAATTTCATGATCCAATGACTCCAGTTAATTTTTTTTTGTGAGATATGATGATGATAAGAAAATGCAGAATGAAATGGATGGGACAATGGGTATTTTAAGAGGTAAATTCATTTTCTCGGAAAATATAATATATTCAATTAATTTCATGATCCAATGACTCCAGTTAATTTTCTTTGTAAGATATGATGATGATAAGAAAATGTAGAATGAAATGGATTGGGCAATAGGTATTGTAAAAGCTCTTCTTCTCAGAGAATATATAGTATTGAATTAATTTCATGATCCAAAGACTCCAGTTAATTTTTTTTTGTAAGATATGATGATGATAAGAAAATGCAGAATGAAATGGATGGGACAATGGGTATTTTAAGAGGTAAATTCATTTTCTCGGAAAATATAATATATTCAATTAATTTCATGATCCAATGACTCCAGTTAATTTTTTTGTAAGATATGATGATAAGAAAATGTAGAATGAAATGGATTGGGCAATAGGTATTGTAAAAGTTCTTCTTCTCGGAGAATATATAGTATTGAATTAATTTCATGATCCAATGACTCCAGTTAATTTTTTTTTTGTATGATATGATGATGATAAGAAAATGTAGAATGTAATGGATTGGACAATGGGTATTTTAAGAGGTAAATTCATTTTCTCGGAAAATATAATGTATTCAATTAATATCATGATCCTAAGACTCCAGTTAATTTTCTTTGTAAGATATGATGATGATGAGAAAATGTAGAATGAAATGAATTGGGTAATGAGTATTTTAAAAGGTAAATTCCTTGTGGTGGTTATGATTCTATGATTTCCAAGCTGTTGCAATTATAACAGCCTCTATATTCCTCTTCTTAGAAAATATAATGCATTCAATTAATTTCATGATCCAATTGCTCCAGTTATTATTATTTTTTGCTTATCTGAATTATTTTGGAATACCTATGTCTTTTGCTCCAACTGTATAAGAAACAATTATCTTTTTACCCTTTGCTTACGGCGGGTACTACTTATGTACCAAAGTAGGAGGTGTTAGGTACCGTAAGCAAAAGATTAAAAAAGTGTTTTCACTCTCTATTCTCTGCTAGATATGATCATGATGAGGAACTGTACTATGGAACAGATTGTGGAACATGTTATGAATAATTATTTCGTATTATTGTATTGCTAACCTCTCTATAAGATGGGGTGGATTGCGTAAAGCAGTGTTTCCCAAACTTATGACTTCGGTGTACTCTTTCTAAATTTTTCGTAACGCTTGTACCATTAATAACAAAATAAATATATTTTTTACTATAAAAAACTGCTCAAAAGTTAAACAGCTGGCTTTCGACACCACTTATTATTAACTGTTAACTCTGCAAAAAATAGCCAATAGAAAAATACAGAATCGTAAATTTTCATGGCTATCATTGTTTTTAAATAAAATTTTGTGAAATTTTCGTATGTTGCAAGATATTTCGCATAAGAACGCGTACCCCCGCTAAACTGTTCCCGCACCCCTGGGGGTACGCGTACCACACTTTGGGAATCACTGGTGTAACGGGTAATAAATACTTCTCTGTAAGATTTAATGATGGTTAGAAATTGTGGAATTGGATAGATTGTTTAATTATTTATAAGTAACAACTATTAATTTATAATTGTGTTCATATTTTACACTAAAGAGTTTTCAGTGGGATTTGATCATGATGAGAGATTTTAGAAAGGGGGATTGTAAAATGAGTAGTAAATAATTAAAGTTAATGGAAAATTTTGTTTCGTATTCAAACTAAACCGAACGTTTCTCTATAAAGCATGAGATCATCATTTGTAAGAGATCATAATAGAATATGGTTACTTGCGTAATGAACAATAAATACGTGCAATTATGAATAATTCTGTACGGAATCTGTGCTGAGCACATTACTGTAAGATATGAAGATAAAAGACTGGAAAATAAGACTGATTGTATAAATGGTATTAAATGACCATTACGAAAAATTGTACTAGCAAAATATGCTGTAAATTGATCTAAACAACTTCAAGATGAATAAAGATTGTAAAATGATTGGATTATGTATTTGGTACTTAATACATAATCCATCAATCATTCGTAGATTAATCAACAATTAATCTATAATCACATATCACAAATTAATCTATACAATATCACGATGAATAAAGACTGCAGAATGATTGTATAATGTATTTGGTACCAAATAGAAAAAATTGACGTTTTTTTTTTTTTTTCAAATATGTTATGTTTAGCAAATATCTCAAAAATAAAATTAAACCACAATTAATGTTTTGAAATTTGTCAGTTTCTTTCATGAGTTATTTAATTATATTTATCGATGCGCTATTAATATTTGTTCAGAATCTGATTTAATTATCTGAATTTGTTCATACTCATAAATTTTGTATGATGTTTGTTCTTAAAATTAAAATTTTGGAATTTTAGAAAATGAAAAAAAAATCGAATTTCTTCATTTTTATTTCCGATTGTCCAAAAGATAACTTTAAATATAAAAAAGAAAAGGATAAAACATTTTACAGTTAATTAAGGCTTTGAAATATTTCTTTTTTCATTTTTAAAAAAATAAATTTAATTCCTTAGCACATGTTTTCGTTTAAAGTTTTTACTCGGATGAAACTTTTAATAATTAATTATTTAATTAAACAATTATTTATTAATTAATTATTTAATTAAAAATGCTAAATTTTTGTGTAAAATTTAGGGTGTTTCATTTCTCACATTGAAAAATATTCCTGACAAATTATTTAAAATGAAATTATTGCTTTTCTTTCCTTTTAAGTTTCTCGATGCTCTAATTCCTTATTAATGCATGTTTAATTAGAAATTATGTTAGTTATGTCTCTTTGAAAGCCTAAAAATGCCTGGAAACCTTAATTCAACCCATGCAACTTTCTGCATGGTGAAATGAAATGGTCAACACCTGAGCTAGAAACCTCTTTTTATAGTATCTTCGACAATGTTAAAACTTTCAGCTATTTGATGAGCTTCAATTTCGCCAACTTCAATTAAATATGGTAATTTGTACTGTATTTCAAGATTGAAGATGAAAATCTCCCTTTTAAACGAAATTAAAATAAATTCTTTCCGGTCATTAGCAAACATATTTCCTACTGTGTTTTCTAATTATTGCATGATTCACTTTACATTATTTTATAATATTCCATTTTTCCTCAACAATGCATAACTAAACATTAATCCAACTTTCATCAAAAATTTAATATTTGTTAATAACTCCATCTTTCTCGATACAACGAAGAGTGAAATGTATCTAATTTTTATCCTCAAAGTGATTTGTTTAATTCACAGCTAGTAAACATAAGCAATATCCACCAATAAACGAAAACTTATCTAAGTTTCTGAATTAATCACACTTTCAGGCAGCTCGATTCTTCAAACATATGCCTACATAAAAAATATAAATGAAAAATCTGTCAACGCTACTTGAGCCTTAAAATAAGCACTCTCGTTTACGTTATCGATACCCGGTATTCTAGTACTCGTTTAACTTATGATACCTGTTATATCTGGTACTTTTGATAACTGGCATTCAAATATCTCCTTATGTAAATTTTTTATCATTCCGATCAATAGCGCATACATATTCCAAGGTATTATTATGCATAATATAATTCTATGCGTCCTGAGATTTTCTGGACGACCATTTTTGTCGAGACTTTTATTTTCTCACTGCATGTTATTTGAGAGGCTTTTTCGGATATGGAAGCCGTTCCCTGGGTGAAGCAGAATAAGAACAGGGATGAAAGAATCTGGAAAGAAAGAAGGCATTTGACTCAATCTCCTAACATCTTATGGGGTCGTAAAAATTCTCTCTCTTTTATCACAATCTACCTTTACTGGCGGTTTGCCTGTCAGTCAGTCTCGTTCAAGTCTATAGCATGAAATTTTACCAGCAGAGGCTAGACGTTTTTATTGTTGTTGACGATGTTTGTTATTTTCTAGGCAGAATTTTAAAAAAAAATTAATTTAGCTAGTAAGTATAATTTGACAATTGCAATGTTTTTCTCTTGGTAGAGATAGTAAATTTTAATTTTCAAAAAGGTTTCATTTCCAGAGAGCTTTGTTCTTACACTTCTTCAAAAAGAAGTGATTCTATAATTTCTGTCTGTTACTACAGAGAAAATTAGAAATAGTCACAAGATATAAACTTTTACATATATATAGTTGAATTTGAAATTAAACGTTGTAAAAATAATCGAACAAACGTTAAGTTTATATTTCAGTTTTAAAAATAATATCACTCTAGAAGCATTGCATCTCTGTGAGTTGTCTATTGGAGGTGAATCGTGAAGCTTCGAAGATAACATGACTTTGGAGCATCGAAGTTCTAGACATGGTTACATATATTGTCATTATTGGTGGTCAAGTGGTTTTTGAAGATAGCTCTGCGGGCTGCAGTTTGATACCTCTTGACATAGACTGATACCTGTGGTAGTATCCTGTGAAATTCTGCAGATAACGTCACTCTGGTACTCATTATGCAATACATTTATGTGAAATTTTGAAGATAACACACCCCTAGAGCCACTGTGCAATGCAGATCTGAAAAATGACACATAACATGCACCGAGAAAACCGATATAGCACCGATATAGTCAAAACTATCAGAATTTGGTAAAATTTATCATGTTTCTGGGTTTATAGGAACACCAAAAAGCTTTGTAATTTTTACCGAAGACTTTTGGTGATGATTTTGGTGAAATTAGCAATAAAATATAATTTTATAATGTATGATAAAATCTGATAATTTTATCTTACTACTTTAGAGCATGACATTTATTCGATGTTAAATTTACTTTTAAATTTTGAATTTTTTTATTAAATGTGTATTAACAAAATCAATAGTTTTGAAAACCAGTTAACGGTTAACACATCAACAGAAAATTTCGAAAGGAGTGGATTAAATATCACAAATTTTAATTTTATTAACCAAAATTATGTTTGTTTTTAACCATTAGAAATGTTCTTACCGTGCAGCACTGTAATTCATTTTTATTCTTCGTGATCACTTATGTAATTTTGTCTACAAAACTTGAGACTTTTGTCTTCAAAAAACCTTTGTCTTCAACACCTCATTAGAAATAAATTGCACTATAACATATATTTAATAAGATAAACAGCGTCTATGACGCATAAATTTGAATTTTTTGTGACGTACTTGGGTGTTAAAAATTTTTTCAATGCCCTCTTTAAATAATCATTCATAAATAAATTCATTCAAATTATAATTGAACGAATTTCAATTACGTACACATTTAGACTTATAATCTTTGAATAAATTCAGTTAACAAAATAGTTAAGTATTTTTTCGTCTTTAAAGTGGATATTTTCGATCTAAAAGTAGAAAAGTTTCTGTAGAAAAGTCAATTGACGAAAATAGGAGAAAAATTTAAGTTCACACTTTTTGCATACGAATTAGGCAAATAACAGTTAGCAAAAATATTTAATTGTTTTTTATGTCTTTGAAGCAGATATTTTCGCTCTAAAAGCGGAAAAGTTTCTTTAGAAAAACCAATTGAAGAAAATAGGAGAAAAATTTAAGTACACAATTTTTGCATATAAAGTAGGCAAATAATGAAGAGGAAAAATAACTTGGGAAGAACAATAAAATGGTTGACATTGCTTGAATGAGAGAGCAATCTCAGTACCCGCATATCATGCATATTAAAGTAGATCAACTATGAAGGAAGCCTAATATTCCTTGCATATTCTGCCTACTTATTGCAACATTCTTCATGCAGAAATTGAATGGAAATATCTATTTGAAGAGACCCCTGAGATAAAGGTTTGTTCTTGCATAATTTTGTATGCTCCCACCCATAGATCCACTTTCATTTTTTATTTCAACGAATGCCTATTGCATTTTAGAAGTTTCGAAAGTAGAGGAAGAGTTTTAAGGAATAGTATTTCACTGATTTAAACTAGATTTTTATGGACAACTTAAATAAAATCTAATCTCTTTGTATTGAAATTATTCTTCAATTTAAGTTTTTTTCTTCATTTATGTTATCCCATTAGTACCTTTTCCAGTTTTTCCAGTTACCGATTAGCTTTTGAATTTAATGTCTTTCGAATAATTTTTTTTTCAATTATTGTAATAATGTAATATTCTTTTACAATACAATCATTGTAATATTGTAATATTTTTTTACAATACAATTATTGTAATATTGTAATATTTTTTTGCAATACAATTATTGTAATATTGTAATATTTCCTATAAATTTAATAATACAATGAAAAAGTAAGTTTGCCTGTGGTAAATTTCCCTAATTTTTAAGTTTAAACAGTTTTTTTTCTTCTTAAAGGTACAAGTTTTCCAATTATAGTTCTTCTTTCCATTGTACAGTAGGTCAAAAAAAAAACAAAAGCACTCTGAACAACTTTTGATTAAATTATTGGATTGTCATGTTCTAAGATTCTATCCTAATGGTTCAAGAAGGTGACTTAAAATATACTTATTAATTAGTGCAGACGATTTTTTAAGTCACGAAATCAGACACAAAAGCGTGCTTTCTCTGAATAAATATACCTTTTTTTTTAACGGATTCAGGTTTCTGACCCTCAAAATATAGATGGTAGCCAAAATATCTAGAGAACTCTTTAAGAATATTGAAAAGTCTTTGCACATAATTGCAAACTTGCTTATCCAAAGGTAATTCCCTGTGGAAAATGAATTTTTGTAAATATTTATTATTTTTTATTATTTAATTTAATGACAGTAGAAAAAAAAATTTAATTGTAAGGTATACGATATTTTGCATCACTTT
Organism: Parasteatoda tepidariorum; assembly: GCF_982258835.1. Taxonomy (NCBI): domain Eukaryota; kingdom Metazoa; phylum Arthropoda; class Arachnida; order Araneae; family Theridiidae; genus Parasteatoda; species Parasteatoda tepidariorum. The sequence goes on along the minus strand of NC_141755.1, from coordinate 92,446,512 downwards.
AAAGAATCTAGTTTCACATGACAATATCCAGAATTTGAGAGAAATCGGTTGAATAGTTCCTAAGAAATTGAATTTTAAAGATACGAATTTTCTAAAATTCGATTCCTCAGAAACTATTCAACAGATTTCTTTCAAATTTCGTATTTTGCCATGTTAATTTACATACATTAAATTGATATAAGAAATGGCATACCTTACAATTCAAAATTCTTTCGATGATTTTTAAATAAAATAATAAAAAAATAATAAATATTTCTTAAAATTTATTTTTATATGGAATTATTTTTGAACAAACGAATTTTATCATTGCGTGCGTAAAATTTTAAGTTCGCTTAAGAAGTTCTCGAGATAAATCGAAATACGCAAAAAGTAAAATTAACATTTAGGGATCCAAACTTTGAATCGTTCTCCTTATCAAACTAGGGGAACCATTTTTCTCTGATTGATGCGACCCCTTACATTTTGGTGTTTAGAAACCTGAATCCGTTGAAAAAAAAAGGTATGTTTATTCGGAGAAGGTACGTTTTGGCGTCTGATTTCGTAACTTAAAATACCGTCTGCACTAATTAATTTGCATTTTTGAGGTCATCCCTTTGAACCATTAAGATTGAGTCCTAGACTGTGAAAATCTGTTCATTAGATCAAAAGTTATTCTGGGTGGTCTGTTTTCTTTTTGTAGGGCACTGTATATTCAAAGTATTGCAACAATCATTATTTTTTAATCGAAGCAAAAAAAATTCCTGTAGTTTAAAAAATTTTGTGATAAAAGTACGAGTTTTCCAATTGTAATTTTTTTCTTCCAATGTCCATTTAGAGCATTGTAAAAATTTCTAAATCAAAGCAAAAGTTTCTTTTTTCTTAGTTTAAACATATTTTTGCTAAACATACGGATTTTGCACTCATAGTTTTTCTTTCAATTGTGCTTTCACCAATCATTATTTTTTAATCAAAGCAAAAATATTTTTTTTTCTATGGTTTAAAAATTTTTATGATAAAAGTACGAGTTTTGCGATCTTCATTTTTCTCCAATGGACATTCAAAGAACTAAAAAATTTTTTACTTTTTAATCAAAGAAAAATTTTGTTTTTCTGAATTTAGACATTTTAATGCTGAACGTACGAATTTTCCAATCGTAATTTTTCTTTGCATTGTACATTCAAAGTATTGCAGCAATCGTTATTATTTTATCAAAGCAAAAAAAATATCTTCCTAATCTAAACATTTTTATGCCAAAAGTTCGAATTTTCCAATCGTAATTTTTCTTTACATTGCACATTCAAGGTATTGCAACAATTATTATTGTTTTATCAAAGCAAAAAAAAAAATATTATTCTTAGTTTAAACATTTTTATGATAAAAGTAGAAGTTTTCCAATCGTCATTTTTTTTCCAATGGACATTCAAAGAATTATAAAAATCTTTATTTTTTAATCAAATTTTTTTTTTTGTTTTTCTTAATTTAAAAATTTTTATGATGAACAAATAAAATTTCCAATCGTAATTTTCCTTTACATTGTATATTCAAAGTATTGCAATAATCCTTATTTGTTGATCAAATCAAAAAAAATTTTTACATGAAAATACGAATTTTCCAGCGTTATTTTTCGTTTCATAGTTCATTCAAAGCATTATAAAAGTCTCTATTTTTTAATCAAATCAAAACATTTCTTCTTCTTAGTTTAAACATTTTTATGCTGAAAATACGAATTTTCCAATCGTAATTTTTCTTTCCAATGTACATTCAAAGTGGAATGTGGAGAGAAGAGAAAAGTTAAATCCTCAGAAGTTTTCGAGTTCCATTAACAGCCAAAACCAAAGCTTGTGAAAAGAGTTGCATAAATCAAGCTCCATCCAAATGATTTAGCAAAGAACTGAAAAGGGTGTCTTCATGCAAACACAATGGTTTTTGTGTCCTATTGTACATTCAAACAAATGTGTCTTTCCACCTTCTAGGATTTAGAAACCAGAAATCTTGTGCGTCATTATTGATTTTACACAAAACACAAACTCTTTTTTAGGGGAAAAAAAGAATTCCGTGATCCCCCAAAAGTTGAGAATAAAAGAAACTTTTCTCTAAACATTTGAAAAATAGCATATTTTAAAACAGCTCAAGCATAAGTATTTTCCCCATACTTTTGGATTTCAATAAATAGTGCAAGGCGCTTATCACAAAATACATAAGCTGTATTTTTTTTTAAATGCATTAGCAAACGTTAAAAGTATATTGTATTTTTTTGAACGTGATGTATAAATGTGGGTAATTAAAACTATCATGTTTTAACCCCTTAAGGCTGTTCATTAAATGTTCTGATGTTCTATGAAGAAAAAGTTTTAGTGAATAATATATTTTATTAATGCTGTGCGTTTGCACTAGATACTCATGACTGATAAATTAAACTTTGTTCATTTCTAACCAGCACCAACTGTGTTAAATACTGTTTTTTTTTCAAATTGAAATCTTAAAGAGGTCGTTGGTTCGATCCTCGCCGGCCGAAGACTCCCCGTGTAATAAATGGTGACTGATGCACGTTAAATCTGTCGAGTCTCAAAGTCCTCCATGTTCCCACAACAAATCAATACCTCTGGGGGTACTGATCCAGGAGTTTGCTTGTCTTCTGGATTGGTTCAAAATTACAAGGCTACGGAGTTGAACGTTAGTAGTCGTAAACCCATGAAATTGGGTCGGCTGTTCAACGACGGTTATAAAATAAAATAAAATTGAAATCTTAAGGCTGTTCTTCAAAGGCTTTGATGTGTACTAGCTTGTTTTAGTGAATAATGTGCTATTTTATGGCTAATTTACATTAGATAGTTATGAGGGACAGGTTGAATTTTATCCATCTTTATCCAGCACCAATGCAAATTAATGCTTTTTTCTCCAAATTGATACCTTAAGGCTGTACTGCAAAGGCCCTGATGTCTCACGAAATAGCATTTTTAGTGAATAATATGATATTTTATTAATGCTGTGAGTTTGCATTACATACTTATGACCGATAAATAAGTTTTGACCATTTTTAACCAGAGACTGAGTTAATTTTTTTAAATCTAAACCTTAAGGTTGTTCTTCGATGGCTGTGTTTTGAGTATATAATAGGACATTTTACTGAATCTTATTTTCGAGTTCAAAGCATTAAACTTAGTGTTACATGTTTTAAGGTTTCAAAAACTATAAGTTGTTACATACCTTGTTTAAGGGTAACTTTAATTGAAAGGGGAATAATATAATGCATGCTGCTTAAATGGGAATTGTGTGATGCAGATTGAAAATCAACTAGCAATTAGAATTTTTTCTTATTTTGTTTAGAAAGTTTTCAATGATTAAATCAATCAAAAATAAAATAATAATAAAAATAGTATATATGAAATATAAAAAAAAAACATGAAATATGCTTTTTAAAGTCTCTTTATGCTATTTTTCAAATGTTATATTAAAAAGTCTCAGTTCTCTTTCATACTTTGTACATTTTTCTACTTATAACATTTTTTATATTTATTAATTTATTTTATTATAATGTATTTTTTATTTTATATTAAAATTCAACAAAAAGGGTTTTAAACTTGTTAGTATAATTTGGAATAGGTCATCAATTTCTATCAATGAGTATTCCGACATGGTCTTAATTTTTGGCGACTGTGGGTGCCAGGTAAGAGAGGCACAGAGACAATATCAAGAACGTGCCGGCTAGGTGGTGAGCTGTCAGCGTGCTAGATTGTGAAGCCAGTGGCTGCGGGTTCATATCTCGCTCAGGGCATGGATGCTTCCTTCTCTGTGCGTTGTTCCCAGTTGTGTGATGTGTGAATATGCCCCTCCCCACCTATGAACGGGTAACTGTGGGACAGTGTGGCGTGGGTTATATTGCTCGCCTCCGTGACTTAGTTTCACTGGTGCCCACTGGTTAAAGTCAAAAGAGCAAGTCTTCCGAGGTAAAGAACGAGAGTTCAGAGCCTGCCAAAATATCAAGTACATTTTTCCAAAGGGCTACATCCTTCATGACTGGTCATTGTAAAAACATAGCAAAACAATTAAGTTAGACGGGCAGTGTGACCAACAGACCTTGACCCAGAAGACCAAGATGAGTAGGTAAGCGTGTGCAACCAAGAGACGTGTTACGGTATTTCCTCACCTATCCTCAGAGGAGGGAACATGGCGGCCTGCATCAGGAATATCTTGAATAAATTAGGTGTGAACCTAGTAGCCCAGGGGATAGAGCTGACCCGGTTTCGATCTCAATGATAGCTGGTCAATTCGAATTCCCCACCCTGCTTACACCGACCACAGTGGTGACGTAAAATATCCTCAGTGGCATGCGGATCATGGGTTAGAGTCCCCTTGCCATCAGGATAACCGTTGAATGTTTTTATGGTTCTCTCCATGTAACACAAATGGTAGTTAGTTTTATCAAAAAGTCCTCCACGAAGGTAAATTTCTCCCAATTCTTGATTCAGGAGTTCCTTTGTCTACTGCAATGGGTTCAAAATTACAAGGTTATGGAGTTGTATATTAGTAGCCGTAAATCCTAAATTTGGTCGGCTGTTCAACGATGGTTGTAAGAAAAAATTGGGTTTTCATACGTAATGGTCTATGCAGGCACTCATGTCAGGGAATGCTCAGAGGGGCCATGATTGGTGCAACTTTATTCAAGAATCATTTATAGATTCAGGCAACGTTACTTGCTGGAATCATATGGTGGATAAGGCATTCTTTTCGCGCAATACTGTGTACAATAAGCAAAATATCCGATCACTGGATAAACCTATATAAAATTCTGGTCACTAGATAAACCTATAAACCTTTATGTGATATCGAAGTTCGACATCAAATGCGTTGGTTGGTATTGATGTGCTTGTTGATAGATTGGGGTGGTATTCAACAAGGGCTTGTTAACGGGATCCCGATACATGGAACTTCTAATATCCGATTTTCCTGCTGTATAGTGAGCTATGGAATGTATGGTTCAAAGGCGACAGCACCCCTCCGTGCAAGATATCAAGCGTCCAACAGCACATTCGGGACACATTTAAACAATAAGTCATCTGGTAAGATGGTTAAGTAGAATGGCTTCCACGTTCATATGGTATGAATCCATTGGACTTTTTCTCTGTGGGGATTCATCAAATAACACTGAAGGCAACCATTCCACCAACATTGCTAGAACTTCGAAATCATATTACGGATGATTTTGCCAGCTTTTTAACTGTCCTGATGTACAATCTGCAGGGGGATGAGCATTCCTGTGTCCAGATGTGCATTGTTGTTGAGCAACATCATTTTGAGAATGAAAGATAAATAGCCTTTTTTTCAATGTGGTCAAACGAATTGCGTTTCGTGCTTTGCTTTTGTATCATTTTTTGCTGACGCTGAACAACTTTGCAATTGATTTTGCCCCATATCTTGTACCATTTTTTAGATTAGGAAGCTAACTTCGAAATTTACTGTCAGGTGACTCCAAAAATGGTCTTTCTTGCATAGGTATATATATATATATATATATATATATATATATATATATATATATATATATATATATATACAGTCAAACCCCGCTATAGTGAACCTTCAAGGGACCGAAATTTTGGTTCACTATAACCGGGAGTTCACTATATCCGTTATGAGGGCAATTTTACTGATAGTTCCTAAATTCATCCCTCTTATTACACACTTTTCAAATAAATGACTGAAAAATGTTATGTAGTAGCAAAAAAATTGTTATTTTTTATTACTCTTCGCCCTGCGTGCAAAAAGAAAAAAAAATTGTAATCTTTAGCTGTTGAACAGTCCTCAACATCAGATATGGAAACATTTCCCGACTCTCAGATAATTTTTCCTGAATTTCTGTTAGTCCACTTTTTAAACTTGTCTAACCTGCCATTCGAGCACATAAATGTAATCTCATGACATCGCTTAGCAAATTTATCGACATTTATCCAGATACTGGAAGATTGCGGCTTCTTTGATTCTTTGAATGCTGAACCACTTCAGTAATGCTTCTTCAATATCCTTGTGATCTGCTTTTCTCAACTTTTTTCTGCCATTTAAATTTTTTTCATGAGCAGAAATTGTTAATTGCCTATTTTTCCATATGTTACGAACTGTAGATTTGGATAGTTTATATTCCCTGCAAATATCAGCTTGATTACATCCATTTTCAATTTTTCTGATTATGCCCATTTTATCATCAATGGAGAACATTTCACGTTTACTGCTCGCCATAGTTAAATTTGAGACACTTGTTTGCAAGTTTTTTTAACTGTACTGAGAGCAAAAAGGAGTTGAAATGAGGGCCTTATAAACACATATTAGTGTCCAACTCTTTGACCAATGATGAATAATTAGTCATTCCCTCTGACAGAAAATGCATATTGATCCCACTGACACCTTACAGGTGCATCATCTGCCTGGGTTGGAAACATCTACTTGATTTCTTTAGGGATGGGAAAGTAAGATAAAAGAAGCAAACAAGAAAAAAAATGCTTATCGCTGCCTTCTCTACTATAGATGATTTTGAAAATCGGTATATGAATTTATTTTGAAGTAGAAATTTCACAATTATTACAAAAAATGAGGAAAAAAATCAGTCGAAGACAGAAAAAAGTTCATTATATCCAACTTCCTAACTTTTTTGGTTCACTATATCCACAAAAAATAACTTTATACGGGTATAGCAAGGCACGGGACCGAACATTTCGTTCACTATATCCGGAAGTTCACTATAAACCGTGTTCACTATAGCGGGGTTTGACTGTATATATATATATATATATATATATATATATATATGAGAAAATTAAGTTAAGAAGAAAAGAGGGAAAAACGAAAAATAAAATTTGGAAAATTAGTAAGTTTTTTTTATTGCGCATAAGGCGCAAGTGTATAAAACTAATAAAAGAGTTAAAAATTTAGAGAAAACTTGGGAAATTTTGTAATAATGATAAATGAAAAGAAATGAAATATTATTAAAATAAACTAAAAATATTTTTAAAAAAATTTTTTATTTAAAAAAAAGTATTAAAAAGCCGGAATTTTTTTTAAATACAAATCTTTTAAATAATACTTTTATTTCATTTTAATAAATTTTCCTTTCTTTTCATTAATCTTCATTATATTATTCTCCATATGTTATTTTTTTAACTATATATATATATATATATATATATATATATATATATATATATATATATATATATATATATATATATATATATATATATATATATATATATATATATATATATATATATATATATATATTCTCTACTAATTCTTCTGAAAATTTTACTTGAAGGACTACTTTATAATCTCTGCATATTTCCCATTTGTCAAGAGTATTACATTAGTACTGTCATATATCCTTAGAAAACGAAAAGTCCAAGTCTAGTACGAAACTATAGATATCTATAGAAATATTAGTGACATTTTAGTAAAAACAATTTAAAGAGTGGTTTGAGAACAACAAAAAAAGACCCTTAAAGTTAATCAGATAAATCATCAATTTAGTTTATCAAATTAGTAAATATTATTGTCATTTCTGTATGAATTCTAGTATTTTGAATTAAAGCGAAGAAAGCTTAGAAATGTTTTAACTGTTTCATTATATGACTTTTAAATTTGACCTTAAAATTTGACATTATTTTGATCTTTACTTTCGTGTTTATTCATGTAAAGCAGCAAAAAAATATTAAGTTTTAAATAAAGAGACATAGAGAGACAATTTTTAGGAAATTTATAATGCATGCATTTTTTTCAATAATTTAGGTTCCAAAAACTTTTCACGAAATATAGTGTGTTTTCACAGCAACACTGTTTTCTTTGTAGTTAGTAACTAATAAAATATTAGCTTGTTAGATTACATATTGTGTCCCCTATTTTTAGTATCTATTATAAAGAAATTTATTAAATTGACAGTAAAAACAATTGACAATTAACAAGAGAAAAGAGATAGTAAGAAAGAAATCGTTGTAAAGTTCAATAAAAAGATCTCAAGTTTTCTTCTCTTTTTAATTTTTTAAACATTTTGTTGTTGCCAGATGCTGAAAAAGCTTTCATTTCATTTCATTGAGTTATTTTTATTACTACCAATTATGTATTGTGAACGCTGTACAATCTGTAAGATTAAGCTATAAAAGATGAGGCAAGAAAAATAAGCTGTCTTAAATCTGTCAAGCAATATTGAAAAATTGAGCTGGGTTCATGATTCTCTTTTGAGGTTTCAATTGACAACAAAACCTTGAAACTAAGCAATATTGAAAAATTGAACTGTGTTCATGATTCTTTTATGAACTTTTAATTGACAAACATAAGCTTGAAACTAATATAGATACATTTACCAATACTCCAAGCAAATTTCGACTATACTTTTTATCAGTGCCAATATTTTAAATTAATCTTTTAAAAAAGATAAATTTGTCAATTGTATAAAAAGGAACTATAAAAACTTTCTGGAAAGCAAAGAAGTGTCCAAGAAAATGTGATTTGATATATTTTTTATATTATTTTTTAATGGAAAGGAACATTTTTTTAACAGTCAACAAAAGTTAGTTGTAAAATTGAGATTCACGATAAATTTCTTAAGGGAAATTCCACAAGAATTGATTTTGTATAAAACAACAACACCAAATAGTTTATTTTTTTAATCTTTTCTCTTTCAAAAATTTAAATTTGTAAGGAGTATTTCTTCTTTTTTTTTATTTTTAGTGGGATAGGTATACCCTTACAAAAACTACCAAGAAATACGCATATTATTAAGACGTTTCGAAGAACTCGACTGAATGCATTAAAAGACGCCACGTAAAGAGGAATTTTGCTTCAAGAATACATTTAGGTAAAAAGTTTGAAATTCCATTTGCCAAAATCCCTAAGGTAGAATCCCCCGTATACAAATGACCCCTCTGCGAGCGAAGATAATGTGATGCAACAAAGAATAAAGTATTCTTTTTCTACCCTTCACTCAAATCACTTAAAATAAAATAATAAAAAAAAGCATAAAAGCATGCCAAATAGGGAGCATTGATTCATTGTTATCCATTTAAAGAAGTTTTTTTCTTGGACCCAAGTTTTGCAGTACTCCTATGGGACTAATAAAAGAAAAATGATGAAAACTCAGGCGCAAGAAGCTGAAACAATATGCATGCGATTTTTCCTCATTAGCTGATGTGAAGTGGGGGAGTTAAAATGCAAACCCCCTTGAATAATTTATCCCAGGTAGCACTACTAGGAAAGGGGCCGTCACTGTTAAGTTGGTATGCAAATTTCTGCCTGGCTCTGCCAATCAAGGGGCGTGGTCACCCCCGCCCCCGTCCAGTATCAGCCTATCACTGCGCAATCATTTCGACCACAGAGGCTATTGATCGGTGGCTCCTTGCATAGGAGGAACTTTTATGCATCTCTCTTTTCTCTTCCACCTACACCTCCCACTCCTCTAACAAGGACTTCTCCTTCTTTTCTTTAAGCATCTTCTCCACAATCCGCGACAATGGCGGATTTTTGCTCTTGCGCTTCTTTTTGCTCTCCATCCTCCTAAAATCACTTCTTCCTCCTAGTGTGTCAGGAGGATGCTAAACTGGTTTATGAGGCTACTCTTTCTCCAGAAATAGGTGTACTATTAATCTTGACTAGCAACTATTAATTTTTAATGAGTTAATTAATTGATACAGAATTTCTAATTAACGAGTTTTTAATTTCTTTACTCAATCGAAATTACTGTAACTGTTAATATAATAACAATCTGGATGATTTATTTATAGATTTATTAAAAGCCAATTAGTCTTTTCTTTTCAGCTAAACATATTAATGCTACTATATCGTTATTCTTTATACATTAAATTGTGAATTATTGACTCAGCATATAAATTTTATGATTTAAAAGTTTCAATTAGCGGATAAATTTTACCTTTTTTTGAAAGGGTGTGAGTCGAGAGTCATAATTCTCCTTCAAAAATTTGCTTGGAAAATCAAAACTAATTTTTATTACTTTTGAAATCATTGTTTTAAAGCTAAACTGTACATATTAATTTAAAGTTTCAAATTTATATCTTTAATTGATCTTAAAGTATGATTTTATTATTGAAGTTTTATATTTAACAATGTATCTTTGAAAAATTGTTGAATCTATATATCCAATTATACTTATATATTGTTATACTTATGATCTCAACTTAACAATTCTTACTAAGTACATATACTTGTTTTATGAATTTCATGCTATTAACTTACAACACATTTTTTTTATGAAAAGTGAAAAAAAAAACATAAATTGCATAGAAATAATATAAATTGAAACATGGTAATAATACGAAAAAAGTATTCTATATGCATGCTTTACGCAATAGAGCACACACAATGAAATGTATTAAAAGGTGAATCTTAAGTAATGGATATATTATTATTAACGTCATTTATTTTAATTACATTTTTAATCTTACTTATCATTAATATATTTTTAATTGTCACCAATTTAGTGAATATAACAGGTTTCAAATTTAAAAAATAACTATTAAAAAAGTTTTAACGAAGTGTAACAAAATCAAATTTCGTTTGTAATTTATTTAATCCTAAATGAATATACTAAAAATTAAGTGGTACAAGTAAATGCTAAAAATTAAGCTCTAAATAGGTCACTTAGGTTTAAAATAAAATATAAAAAGGAATTACCGCTATTTTCTTGTAATTAAAATAAAGAGAAGGAAAATATTTTAAATAAATATATTAAATATAATTTAAATATTATTAAATGAATTTAACGTTATTAAACTTCATAATGAAAAATTAATGTTAATAAGAACATTATATTAAAATAATTAATTCTCGAAAAAAATTCTCGTGAATTTCGCTTTCTATGAATTCTCGTGAATTTCGTTTTATTTTTATCAAATTTTTCACAAATTCTTCATCATGTTTATTCTCGTATTTACTTCATTTTCAATTTTCTCTACTGTAACTATCTGAACAAAACCTGCTTAGAAATAATTTAATTATTCAGTTTCAACTGAAAAATATAGAATACGAAGTATAATTATTGAAATGAAATATTTTCAGCCTAACTTATGCATGTCTAGAGTAGTAGTACTATAAAACAAAATAAGATTATTAGTTAAAATAATTTTTCTAGTTTCAATTTATGTTCCTTTGCATAACGTGCTAAAATCAGTTGAAAAAGATTATTCATAATCACTGAAATAAAACTATAAATAAACTAAAGAAAAAAAAGTAATTTCAAAAGGTCTAAGTTTTGAAATTCAATTATGCATTTAAAATTTGGAAAGACGTTTCAAAAAGTCACAAAGTAATTACTTAAAGTGTATGAAACTGCATAAATAATGTGTTAAATATTTGCTGAAAAACGCAGTTGCCACTTATCATATATATATATATAAATATATATATATATAGTGGAGCATCGTTTATACGACGATCACTTATACGACGTTTACATTTATACGACGTTTTTTTGTGGTCCCAAATCATTCCTATTCATTTTAATGTAAAAATACATCGTTTATACGACGCACAGAATCGGTTATACGTCGATTTTTAGATTTTGTTCTTTATTAATTTTTTTATTTTTTCTTGTGTATTTTAAAAAAGGGCGGAATTTGCCAACATGAATGATACAGAAAAGGGTGTCAACAAGAATGCTTGGATGACGACCGTAATTTTTACTAGATGACTGAAAAAAACTAGACAATGTTATGAAGAGGAAAAAACGAAAAATTTTGCTATTCATCGACCAATGTCCAGCGCACCCATCGATACTAATTATTTTGGGAAATGTAAAAGCTATCTTTATTCCTGCAAATTGCACAAGTGCGCTTCAGCCATTAGATTTGGCCGTGATTAGAAATTTAAAATTGCATCATATAAAGCAGTAACTTCAACTCGCTATTCAAAGCATTGTAGAGACTAATAGCAAGAAAATATAATTAATTACAGGTAACATACATTCAAATGGCTCACTGCAATTTTTCTCCTTTGGTTATTTGTTTGTTTTGCTTTGTCTAATTTAGAAATTTATGTAAATCAACATGTTAAACATTAAAATTAACTGAAAACAGAGTTAGTTTCAGTTTTAGAAGTAAAAATCGATTATACGACGTTATCGTTTATACGACGTTTTTCGGTGGTCCCTTCGGCGTCGTATAAACGATGCTCCACTGATATAATATTTTATATAATAATCCTAATTAAAGACCTTATATTTCATATTTCCATATGTCTAAGGGAATTCAAAAATATCCAATTACCCTTAAATTATTACTTGATTTAAGAAATTTCTTTCTCTTGAAAAATATATAGATTGGAAATAACAGTGGACTTATTTCAAATGCTCAAAATTAGGCACCAATTTTCATGATGGTGCTTTTACGTGCATTTCCACTTGCTATGGAGAAGTGGTAATCAACTAATGTCGTTAAAAAGAGTTAATGCCTTTTTATACGGGAATAAAACAAGATTCCAGGCGATCTAGACGAGCTGAAGTGACTGGAGTGGAATTAATTTTGGCGTTGTCGAAATGTAATTTTCCCCATTTGCTTTTCTCAGCCACTGCGTTTTTTCTTTATCTATTTTTCTTCCTTATTTTTATTCACTCATGGCTACTGAGGTTTTTCTTGTTTCTTTTCTCACCTTTATTTTCCATTTTTAATTGGCATTCTCATTCATGTCTGGCAAGTCTTGAAAATGGGCACCTGTTTTAGACGGCTCATAACATGTCGACTTTTATTTTCCATTTGTATATATTTGAAACAAATTCTTTTAATCAAGTAATATCTTACTGCTTCAGTTTATTTAGACTATTTAGTTACCTCTTTCTTATACTGCTTCCCTATGATAGATATGTACTTAGCTTAAGTATTTTATTTTATAACCATGGCTGAACAGCCAACCCAGCTTTGAGTTTACAAATACAAATATTCGCCTCCATAGCCTTGTAGTTTTGAACCCAATTCAGAAGACAAGTGAACTAATGGGCAAAGTATTAGGAGAAAGAAGCCCTCGTGGTGAAACTAACTTTTTGATAGAACTAACCCGCATTTGCGTTACATGGAGAGAGAAACCACGTAAACCTAGCACGGTTAATCCGACGCAAGGGGACTCTAACCAGTGATCAGTCTACCACTGATGATATTTTACGTCCATGCTGTGGTGGGTGTAAGCCGGGTGCCGTATTCGAATCCATCAGAAATCGATGGGATTCGAACCCTGGTTGTCTCATTCGGAGGTGAGCATTCTATCCCCTAAGCCACCAAGGTTGGCGCTTAAGTATTGAATGTATCAGAACTAGAATTCAATTCACAAAATATTATTTCTTGAATTTAATTTCGGTTTTCTTATCCAAATTTTCAGTGTCATGCCAAAATAAAACATTTATAGAGCAATGGAATTATGTCATGGAGCCTGACAAACATCAAATGATGTTTTTTTTTCATTTGCTTATTATCTAATTTATGAATATTTGAAATATTTTTGAAAATTTGTAATGTTTAAAATAAAATTTTATAATATATAATTTAATTATTGGTAACCACATTAGTAATAATTAAAGCCTAAAGCCGAAGCTTCTGGAACTTAAAATTAATTTTTATATTGCTAGAATTTAATATTAAGTCCTGATATTTTTTTTTCAAAATAAATCATTTGCTTGGAAAAAAAACAACGCTTTCTAAACACCTTATTTCAATATTTCTGGCTTAAATAACTGTATTAATGACCTCAAAGTTATGGATATCAGATACAAGTCTTATCCCTCTTAAAAATAAAATAATGCCTCAGTCTAGCGACCATATTTAACAGAGCAAACGTGATCAGACTTCAGAAGTTCCGATAAATCGCCATCTTGTTTTGTCGTCTGATTGCGGGTCACTGTAAACTATTCCATTGGGTAATATAATGAAAAGAAAGCAAAAAAAGACACGCTACCCCGAAACCATTGCTCCAACAAATCTAAACGATGTAGAGCCTACCTAGGTTATGGAGTTTCGCCAACTCTTGGCAGTTAGAGGTGCCCCCTTTTTTCCTATTAAAGCACCCCCACCTCCTATTAAAGTCACCACCATAGTCTACGCGGAGGGAGGTGTGCTATTTTACCCATAGATGTCGAAAACTGGCCAATTCAATCAGCTTCGGTAATTTCGTTCTTCGTTCATTCTTTATTTTAAAACCTTCCTCCCTTTATTCCATTTTGTAGTCAGTTCTTTTTTTTTCTTTCTTTTTTTTATTTCTTTTATTCGCCTACGCCACCACACACGTCAAAATAGAATTTTTTTAAAAAAAAATTTTTTTTTTGACATCTGTCCGTTTGCATTGAAGTGAGGTATCTTAAAAAAAAACCCTAAATTTAGGTCAGTAGCGGATATAGAACCTAGCAATTTCAATGTATGTCTACAAATATGGTAGACATATAACGAATTCTCAATTTTCAGGGGTGCAATGAACCCGGGTGAATTTTCATTCTGGGACCTATACAGGGGTCGGTACAACCTGGGGTAGGGGACCCTTGCTCAAGACGCGTATACACACAGGTGGGGTAGGGAGTTATAAAAAATCGAAAGCTTGAAAGAAATTGGGGTAGTTATATGCGTCGTTTGTATGGAAGCTAAAAAAAAGTATAAAACACATTGCATAAAAAAGGGGGAGACTGGCGTTCAATGCCCTCCAAAGGGATACTTCCGCTACGCAATATCCGTTTCTAGATCCCTAACCAGAAAAGGAATCTTGAAAAATTCTTGAAGATTCACCGCGAAGTTTAAACCTTCGGATGGTTTGTATTCGTCCTTGGGGACTAGTTATCCAAAATGTTGCTTTCTTTGCAAAACATTGTAGCTCGTTATGCGGGCAATGTTTGTTTTCTTCATCTTAAGAAGGGCCCACCTTTTTGTTCTTCTTTCATGCAATTCCATATACACGTTGTTTTATTTGGATTACAATTAATTAAAGGGCAAGTATAATTTTATTCAAATTTCTTGCTTTATTAGTTTGGAATATTGTGCTCTGAATATTTTAATGATGAGTATAAAAAAATATTTATGAATTTATTTAAATTACATTATAAGTTGTCAGTTCTGCATTAATATGCATGAGTATGAATTAAATTATGAAAAAAAAAAACACATTTATGTTTGTGTAATTTTAAACTTTATAAATTTGTGTTAAAATAACTATTGCTTGTTTTTTTTTATTTGATTTGAATTAATTCTAATTACTTAATAAAATTAAATTATTAATTAATTATAATTAATAATTTCTTTAAGCCAACTTTACGTTTATATATTTTTTATTACTTCATGTTTGTTTTATTTTTAAATGTAATTAATTTAATTATCTTTAGAAAAATATTGTTTCTTGTGGGGTTTTTTTCTATAACATATGTAAATTTCGATATAATTTGCATATTTTATGTTTTTATTAAAGTTTTTATGAACCAAAAAAAAATAACAAAACAAACAGTAAAACATATGTATAACAAAGAGACTAATTGATTTTCTTTTCATTTTAGAATTAGTTAAAATTGAAACCATAGATCTGTTTTTTTTTTTAAATAAATATACTTAAATAAAGGTACTACTTCCCAAAAAATGAAATGCAGAGTTCTAGTTGTTTTATGGAAATAGTAAAAAATGCGACGTTATTTCTGTATATTTAAAATGAATTAAATTTATTCGCTATGTTTATAAATGAATTTAAATTATATACAAGCAGCATTGCAAAGTTTTTACTTTTTATGGAATTAAAAACCTACAGAATATAAATAATTTTGTAATTTATGCATTTTAAATGAAAGTAAATCAAAAAAAATTCTCTGGAATGAACGAATGAAGCAAAAGTATTAGTTTTGCAATCTATGATTGAATAAATAATTGTTATTATAATGCCTAAACTATATTATAAAAATTATTTTTAAAATATATAATTATTGTAAAAAAAATAAAGTGAACTGATTTAAAAATTAGTTTTATCAATTCTTTACGGAGATAAACTTCAAGCCTTCTAAATATCCTTAAACTTTTTGAAACTTCAGGACTTAATATTTTTAATACCTATAAAATCAGATGAATTGAAGTAGTAAAAGTTAGGAAGCAATCAGAGGAATTTATTAAAAATTACAACATTAATAATAATATCTACGTGAAATAAAATAATTGAATTATTTAAGAAAAACAGATTAATTAAAATATTGGAGTAAAATGAAGGAAATTAATTATATCTTTCGTTTTGTGCAACATTTCAAAAGACATAAAAATTATTAATTTCTAAGATTTATGTTGTTGTTTTTTTCTAAAAAAAAACAAAACTTCAACATTTAAAATAAAGTGATACTAATTTCCTTTTTTTAAGTTTTATTTAATTTCATAAAATTATTGTTATAAAGAATAGGAAATAATTATTTTAACAAAAGTTGGATTTATAACTTTATTTTCCTGTACACTGTAAAAAAATTCCAATTCAAATCACGGTAGTATGTACCGGTTTCCAGGGTGTCGGTACCTTGCTCCATAAAATTCATTTTTACCATTGAATTTTACGAACAGAAAATCATTACAGTCATTTAAAAAATATTGCAAATTCTACAGTAATATTCATTGCAAACTGAAATTAAATAATTATTAATGTAAAATATACGGTATAAAATTTTACTTAAGGAATGGATTTTATGGATTATGCACCCAGGATGTAAGTACTCTTAACCGGAATTTGATCCGGAATTTTTTACAGTGCAAATTTTCGCAAAACTTAAATTTTGGATATGAAAAGAAATTTTTAAAACTTGTCAACAATTTTAAATATCAAGCAAAATTAGTTTTGATGTAAAGTATTATTTGATTTAGAAACCAAGAAATTGTAGCTTTTTTCCTAAACCAACATTTAATTCTATTTTAAATACATCTTAGACGTTTAGCTATTTAGAAAACCCCTTGTTAAAGTTCATTATATATAAATATATATATTTTTAAAACAAAACATAAACTGTTCTAAGGATAAGATTATTTTTAGAAAAAACTTAATATAATTTAAAATCTAGGAGGACACGAGAAATTCTTAACATATTTGAAATGGCAGGGCTTGATGAATAGACCAAAACAATCTACTACTTTCTCTTTGCACAAGCTTACAAAAAAGAAAGAAAAACAAAAATAAAAAAAATGAGTTTTTTCTTAGGTTTTTAGAAATCTGCTGTTTTGGAATTCTTCCAAATTCTTCTCATTTCTTATTACAGGACCAAATCCAATTTCAGCTCCTTTTACTTTATTCTTGGATAGCAAATTTCTACTTCTTTCTTGTTTCGGTTTTCATTTTAAATAAAATGGGACTCGAAGAAACTATAAAGCTTTTAGCAAGAGGCAAATCCTGTTATCTTAGGAACTAAAGAACAGAATAAGTAGAAGTTCTGCATACACTTTCCGAACTATTCGTGCAGTGTTCTTGTTTCCATATAAAGTACATTTCAAAACTAAATTTCTTCTAATCAAAGTTTTTGTAAAAATACTTAAAAACGGAGATTATTAAAACGCATGTGAAATGTTTGACTTTCGCTTATGTTAGTTACTGTAAGAAAGTTTGGAATACGTTGAACAATTGTACCGTGGGTCGAACCACTCCGTGTTTCAATGTTAATGACAACATAGTTCTTTTGAACAATTTAATTAAGTTTCCACACCGTAAAAAATCCCGGTTAAAAATACCGGCAATCAGGATACCGGTGCTTTCTAACATAAAATTTTACCGCACGAAAAATTTTATAAAATTTTGTAAAATTTTATAAATTAACTTTAATACAGAAATGTTTACTAGTAAATCACTGAATCGCTGTAATTAAATAAATATCACTGTAGAAAAAGTCGGTATAAAATTTTACTGTAAAAATGGTTTTTACAGTAAAAGGGATTTCACGAATGATGCACTCAGGTGCCATTACATTATCAAGTCATTTGATTCAGAATTTCCTACAGTGTAGCAAATTTGAATCTAATGATGAGTCAAAGTAACGATAATATGGTTCAAAGCACGCTTACTTAAGCACTGACACTATTTTTCTAAGTGTGAATAAAAACCAACCTTAAAATAATAACAGAGGTAAAATAAGGTAAAACTTCCTAGTGAAGAAGTTAATTATGAGAATGAAGCAAAAAAGAACAATTTTATGCATTTAAAATTTTTCCACAAAAAAAGTCATAAAAACAGAACTAGCAAAATTTCCGAAAATATGATTATCGTAAATACTTTGAGAACCTTATAATATTTTGCATGAAAGCTAGTAAAAATAATTTGATAAGAGTATCGTAATAATAGCAAAGAAAACGAACAAATAAAAATGGTTGCCAACATTTTAAGTAAAGTATCATGGTGTACTTTTATAACTTTTAATTAACATCAGTATTGCAAACAACTAATCGATTTCAATTGTTTTGTCTTAAATAGAGATTCTGCTGCTTAAATCGAGATGAATAGAACTACAAAGATAACAAAGTTTATGTGCCTTATTTTATACTTTATTTTTAACTTCTTCAGATAAAAAATTAAAAAGTTGATGCGTTATTAAAAAGTTTGTAAAAGTTAATTAATGCAAGATTTTTGACAAAATATTTCAATCATTAAGTTATTTTAACATTAGTGAAAAACATAAAAATTACAATCTGTATTTCTATAGATATTTTATTCTTAAAACAGAAGAATTTTTTTATATTTACTTTTATTGTTTTTTTTAGTTATTGTAACCTCTTAATTTCAATATTCCTCATTTAATAAAAAGTAATTTCTTAAAAAGAAAACAACAATTTTACAAGCTTGTGCAAGAATAAATAAACACAGAGAAAACAAAATGCTTTTTCTCAACATTAAGTAGCCTCTTCCACCCTTTTTTAAACTTGCACATTTTCTTCAAAAACTAGGTAATAATAATTAAAAATACACGTCATATTAACGGAGTATTTTTAAAAAAATATGCTGTTTATTTCATTTTAATTTTTTTATTTCTACTGAATTTTCACCATATTTTGTTTGTAATTATAAAATCTTGTGTATTCTTTAGAACGTAATGGTAGGTTTGGGTGTTTGGACTTTGGTCTGCGCAATTCCCGCTCCAAAGTTCAGCCAAATGTAATTCTTACACATAATCAGTAGTTTGTAATCGAGGTTACATGCAATCAAGATCATATTTGCAACAGTGTAATTAGATGTGATCATGCTTTCTAGTGATCATAGATTAGCATTTGTAATAGCATTCAGTGATTTGCATTAATAATCATCTTTAGACTTGTGAGCGTACCTTATGATTACTTGAATTCAATGAAACTTAATCTATCTCATACTCACACTTTTTGTTGATAGCAGGTGGTAATAAATTCGATCTTGAGCGGTATGTATGTATATTCCAGTATATACATAAAGTATTTATATGTTGAATAGTGCACTTTAAATCTAGTAAATGTGGTGAAGAAATTAGAAGAAGTGAATAATGTATCAGATTTCAACCATATCTATCACTCGAAATCAAGAAAACACGTCGTATGGTCCTAAAAAGGAACAGTGTAAATTTAGGTAATTTTGTAGTTAGGTTATGAATATTTAGTAGTATGCGTTATTTCATATAAAAATTACTATTAATATAAAAAGTAATAGTTAAAAAAATATTGTAGTGTTGTGTGTTGCTTTACAATTTTAAGAACCTTAGTGCGCAAGTTTGTTTTGTAAATTTTGAATACTCTTGCAATTTCTTAAATTTTGAATAGAAAAATAGAAATGTTGCCATCTGAGATTAAAGACGATATTGGTGCTTTTGTTAAATCATTCTAAAAGATGTGTTTGAATGAAACAAATTTTATTTGAATCTTTCGACAAAATTATTAGATGTGAATTGAAAAGTCAAACGTTTGAACCAAAAGAAAGAATATCAAAAGAAAAATCAAAAGTTTGAAGGAAAATTATTTGTCTAGCACATTATTGCACTTCTCTAACATTTTTATGCAAAAAATGCCCATCTTTATAATAAGGACTAAAACATACCTTCTAGAACTAAGAAAATAACACAAATTGTTTTCGAAGTGACGTAGAAGTAAAATAGTAAAGTATTTATCACTAAAACGTAGACTGGATGGTTTTCATTGTAAGAACACATAACAATAAGGTATAGAAAAAATTCCACAATTTCATGGGTTAAAACATGTGTATTTCTTTTATTGTTAATATTTAAATAATTTTTAAATTATTAAACTTCTACAAAAAAAATAAGCAATAATTCATAAAAGACAGAATTGAAACTCTGCCAGATTTTTCATAAAAAGAAATATTCTTTCCAATTTGAAATTGACACAAAAAACCGGACATTGGTCTAATATTTTTCATGGGCCTGCGCATTAATTTTAAAATTAAGATGACAATTTTTGTAACATGTTTGATTCAGTTAAGATATCTTAAAAGAGTCAACACATGTAGCATATTTCATTTTGAAATCAGCTAGAAGAATACTTGAACATTTTTAATAAAAAATAATACATTCAAAACCTTATGGTTATTGGATTTTCTAACATTCCAATACCAAATGATGCGAAAAGTAATAAATACATCTTCTGAAATTTAAGTAAGCGGTCTGCCAGCTTTTGTGCCATAGAGCAATGAATTAAAAAACTCTTGCAGGGCCAAGATTTGTTACATAATACAATTAATTTCAATTAATTTACAATTAAAACAAGCAGAAACTTTAGAGTAAGTTACTATTTTCATAGATACATGTTCGTATTTTGTTAGTATAAGGAAATTAGAGTAGAAATAATTTATTCTAAAAAGTTTTTTATTTTTGAAGCAAATAAAATATCATGATTCTCATTTTTTATTTTATGGTCTTTGACAAACTAGTCCATTTAGAGTTTTTCTAACTATGATAACATGAATTTATTAAACTAATTAAGTAATTCAATTAGTAAAACAACGAGCGCTGCGTTTTAGGCCCCTAGTTTAAATAATCAAACAAAAAAGTATAATACATTAAATTTTTATACAAAGAGTTTAAGTTTTTAAATTTCTTACGGAATAATAAGTAAATGCTTTAAAGAAGTTCAAAAAAAAGTGCTGCTTTAAAAGATGATCTATTTTCATATTTTAATTCTGTTTTTCATTTACGAGAAAGTCAAGTAATGTTACTCATGTTCATTGTATCTGTCAGTTTTCTATGCTAACATACTTTGAGTAAGTGACATTTTTTAAAAGTTCTTTATTGAATGAGTTATTTGAAGTTTTTTGAATAAGCTGCTTCAAATGAGCTGCTCAAAATTTAATGCTT
The DNA here is from genome assembly GCF_982258835.1 of Parasteatoda tepidariorum. NCBI lineage: Eukaryota > Metazoa > Arthropoda > Arachnida > Araneae > Theridiidae > Parasteatoda > Parasteatoda tepidariorum. Next base: position 92,425,244 of record NC_141755.1, on the reverse strand, counting down.
CAAATTTTTAAGCATGGAAGAAAAAAATTAAAAGATGAGGTTTTCAGAAATAAAACAAATTAAAAAGAAAAAAAAATACTTGACGCAATTACTTTTGATATAAATAGTACAATGAGGTAAAAAATAGGTATCAAACCTCAGACGCAGAAATTTTTTTTTTTAATGGCTACCTAATTAAACGTTTTGCTAATAATATCATATTTTTAAAAAATGACAGATTTGTAATAAACAATTTATATTGTTTTTCAAATGATAAATTAATCATTTACATAGAAAAAACAGCTATAGTCCCCATAAAGAAGAGAAACAATTTTGTTCGTCTTCTTGATTTTGTATACGTTTTTAAGAAATTCCCAAGCAAAACTTAAATGTAATTTTAAAGGAAGAAGAAATTATCTGTCTTGCTTTTTTATGTTTGCGGTTATAAATAAATTAAATATTAAACATAATTTTCAAAAAAGAAACAATCATTCAAACAATAATTAAATTTTTAAAGTGTTTATATGTACTTTATAAAAGATAAAAATGAATAAAAAGTAGCATTTGAATAGGTATAGTCTACTTTGCTTTATAGGTACATTCTGCGAATTTTAATGAAAAAAACTAAATTTGTCTGAACTATAACTATAAGCTTAGCTTTAGCTATTTAAAATTTTATTAAAAAAGTACAATTTACTCTCATGTAACTTCGTTGCTTGAGAGTAAGTTGATTATTCATATACGCATGGTAATTATACTTATTAAGGCAGGTCAGCATAATCTAAATGAACATTATGATGTATCGCAGCAAAAATATAGAACATACACATCAAAAATTAATGCATATCTGAATACGATGCCATTGAAAGTTATTTTTAGTAACAATTAAAATTATTGAAAAATAGTAGCACTCACAATTAAAGGTTATTTATTACGTATTCAATCTATCCCAAGTTTTATAAAAATTTAGTGACAAAACAAAAAAGCTTCTCAAATTTTTAATACTATTTCTGTAATCTCGAAGACAACTGAAATTTACACATGGAGAAAAAATACCATAATTCTGACAATAAAACTCAAAATAAATGGTATTTAAACAATTCATTTGCATAATTTTTACTTTCATATATTTACAGTTTACCAGAAATTTTGAATTTCAAAATTATAATTCTTATTACCACACATTTAGTAAAGAATACAAAACTAAAAAATAAGCCTTATGACATGATCTCACCGAGTAAAGGGTTTTCATGCCATGCTCTTAGGTATGATGATAAAATTACCAAATTTTATCTCATATTATAAAATCTCATTTTTTTTTAAAGTTCATCATAGCCATTTTTAAAAAACGAGCTTCGGTAAAAAATTACTGTGCTTTTTCGTGTTCTCATAGAGCAAGAAACAAGATAAATTTTACCATACTCTGATAAATTTACAAAAATTTTTTTCCTACTGAACGTTTAAAACAAATGTTTTAAGTGAAGTTTAAACCTGTGCAATATAATTACAAATGTTAACATCGAAAAATATAAAAATTGGCGAACTAAAAATCAATTTTAATTTTAGTTTGAGAGTATTAGTCATTTTTAATTCTTGGGTTTCGAAATATGAATTAGTCCCCATAATTTTTGCGCGCATTAGTACCATCGATTTTTGTTGGATAACTGCAACTAATTAATATGTGCTCGGAAATAATTTCTTTATACCATTGTCCTTGAGATGTGCCTTTCTGTTAATAATGTGTACTTACGATTATAGGGCTGATACCGTTTACATAGATTCCATTAAATTTACCTAAAAGATTCAAATAAAATTGAATTAAATTTATAATATTTAAGTAAAAAATCTCAAAAAATACCTTCTACGTAATTTTTATTGCAAAAATTAAAATGCTTGAAAATTAAAACTTTAACTTTTAGATAAAAAAGAATATTTTCAGAGTTAAGGATTCAAATACATATATGGTATCTAATCATTTAAGTATTGTTTAAATTGAAGACTCAGATTCTAAGGTGAGAACATGATTTTTTTGAGAATTTGTCATGAAATTTCTCTAGAAATTTACATTTTAAACAATAAGTTTTTCTGCATCCGTTTTGTTCATTTAAAAATTAATAAGTAAATTATCAGCTGTGAATATTAATATAATGTCCCGTAGAAGTAAATCGTATTCCAACACACATATAAAATGTTTAAATGCAAGTGTAAATGTCTTATGCAAAAATACGTCAAAGATAAACTTTGTTGACAATTTTAAACTTGTTAACATTTCAAAACTTGATAAATAAATGAATAATTTAACTGCGTTTTGATAAAAGCAAGACTGCAAATGCTAATTATTAACAAATATTAAACTTCATTTCCTCTTTGTCATTTTATAAATTAGTTTTACATTCGTTCAACACTACAAAAATGAAATTTAACAAAAAAATATATGTGAGTTTAACTTCCGAAATCTTAGAGTAAGTCAAGAAAAAAGAGATATAAAATTTGTTTAAGTAAAAATTTAGCTAGATGTTAATCAAAAAGAGGTTGTAATAGTTTCAATTCTACCAATTTATTGTCGTTAAATCAAAAATTAAATATGATTCTTAATAAAATTTGATTTATACTTGTAGAGAAACTCGTCAAAACGTCCTAACTAAATATTTATTGACTTACATGTTGATATGAATAAAATTATTAACTACATTTTTAGTAAAAAAACTTTTAAAGTATAGATTTTTCAAACTGTAAAATTAAGTTATTTTCAATTTTTTCAATACTTATACTGTTAGAAGTTAAAAATAGTTTCATGCTTGCAATATTAAAACAATGAAAATGTAAACATTCCTTAAAAAGTAACATAATGTTTTATATTTTTCGGAAACTATTCTATGGAATGGACAAAATTAAATTTTAAATACTTTAAAACACATAAATTGTCTGTTTAATTTTTTAGCTCTTTATGCAACTTAAATATCAAGTTTCACTTAATATTATGGCAATTTCGATTGATTATGATGCATGATTTGATGCACCTGTATTAAAATAGATATTTTACGACATGAAATTTATCAAGAAATTTTCTTCAAACTTATAGTTTTGAAAATGTAATAAAATTACAGTAAAAATTTTTTCACAAGCAACGTGTAAATAATCTAGTAAAAAACTTGTAAATAGTCGAAGATATTTTTTTAAATAAAAAAACAAATGCTAGTTTTTTTTGTTTCTTTGTTTCATTCAAAAAACTAAGACTTTTACTAAAAATTGACTTCAAATTTTGAATTTTTCGGTGAGTATTCTTAAATATATAGTAATTAAAATCAGGTTTAAAATAAGCTATGTGATATATATTATTGCTTTTTCATATATTTAAATTTCACGATCGTTATTTTTTACGAGTTTTAAGTATTTAATGAACAAAAAATCTTTAATTAAGCGTTACTTTAGCTCTTTTATTCCATACTAACTTAAATGATACAGTGTTTATCAAATATATTGAAAACGATTTTAAATGTGTGATTTCTTTTTAAAATAAGCCATAAGTTTTTCAAATCTTTAAAATAAATAATACGTATACGTATCAATCTGTTTAGCAAAGTATTTAAAATATTTTTTTAAAATATTTATAAATTTGTTTTTAGAATTCTTTATATTTTGATTTTTTTATTATTTACTTTCCTCGCTGTAATTTTGAAACATGAATTTAAAAAAAAGTAGTTCTTCATGCTCTGACATTTAAATGGTAGCCAAATCGAGATATGTTACATGTTTGATTTTTTTACTAATATGTCCTTAATATATAATAACTTACCACTCGAAGTTTATAGCATTCAATATTTATGCATATGTATTGTTCCACATTGATCCATTATATTTTTATGCATTATGCTTAATTAATCAAGGCTTTTTCTTTTACCTAACTATGGTAAATAGATATTAATACACTATTTGGCTGATTGAAATTTATAACAGTCAACGAAATTAGAAACAAATAAGTAGACGTTGGTGGATAGTTTTTATTTTTCAAATAAATAAAGTATCCATTTCGAATAAAAATGTTCAAATTGGAAAATAGAAAGCATCGATGTTGAGCTTGAAATTCTTTGGCAGATAAGAAAATATTAAAAAGAGAAATCGCTTGCTAAGGAACTTTTGAAAATCATATATAATATGTATATAATACATAATTAATCAAGAATTATCGTATTTACTCTGATTAAATAATCAAGGTTTTTTTCTTCTCCTAAATATAGTAAATATGTATAAATACAGTATTTAGTTGCTCAAAATTTAAAACGTTCAACAAAATCAGAAGCAAATAAATAGATATTCTCAAATTGTTTTCATTTTTTAAAAAAATAAAATATCCATTTCTAATAAAAATGTTTAAACAGGCAGTCTTCTTTCAACACAGAGGTAAAAGAGAATTATTCATTAGAAGAATTTTCCAAATCATAAGTACATTACGTTAAATTTAACTTAGTCCTGAGAAAGCGTCGATGTAGAACTTGAAATTCTTTGGCTACTAAGGTCTTAAGAAAGGAAATTATGTGCCAAGTGACTTTTGAAAATCATACTTTATATGTCTATACAATGAAGAATTATCGCATTTACGTTGTATAAATAATCAAGGCCTTTCTTTTACCCTAATATAGTTAATATGTATAAATATAGTCAATATTTATCTGCTCCAAATTTATAACGTTCAACAAAATCAGAAACAAATAAATAGATATTCTCAAACTGTTTTCAGTTTTCAAAGAAATAAAATATCCATTTCTAATAAAAATGTTCAAACTGGCAAATAGCAAGCACTCTTCTTTCAAGACAGAGGTAAAAGGGAACTATTCCTTAGGAGAATTTCCCAACTCTTAAGTAGACATTACGTTAAACTTAATTTAGTTCTGAAAAAGCGTCGATGTAAAACTTGAAATTCTTTGGCTGCTAAGGTCTTAAAAAGGGAAATCGTGTGCTAAGGGACTTTTGAAAATCATATATTATCTATATACATCGAAGCGTTATCGTATTTACTCTAGCGCTTTTTACTACTTTGTTTAGAAAGCTTTAAAAAAATAAAAAAATATCTAAAAAAAAGAAAAGAAAATAACATTTTTAGCGTGCGCAGAGAAGCCTTCACCACAATTTTCTTAAAAAATAGAAATATATATAGCTATGAAATTCTTGTTTTGGATTCTACATATATTCTTGTTACCGTAGCTTTCTGTCGCTTTTCACCCTTGAGAATTTGTAATGTTGACTCTGAAATTCAGTTTTTTTTTCTGTTGAAAAAAATGAGCTAAAGCGAAAGAAAGCTTCGAAAGCCTAAAAGAAGCATAATAAAAAAACAGAGAATTTTTATCCTGTAGTTACCGTACGCTCTCAGCAACCTATTATTGGATTTGTTCTGTGCTGACGGAAGTGTTTTCAAAATTTAATATTTTTTAAACTTTCATGTCGTCAGCATTCCCTATTATTTTATTTTTGCACGATTTTATCAGTCTCTATGCTCTGAAAAACCAATTTCGTCTTACTTAGGAAGAAATTCATAAAACATTCATTACTCCAATAGGAAATTTTTTGAAATCAGACTCGAACGAAATTCAATTCAAAAAGTCGGTATTAACTTTTAGGCTTATCTCTGCACGTTTGCTAGAGATATTCTATTGAAACATGGAATAATACATAAGAAATAAATAAACTCAATTCTCAATGCGTACACTTGAAGATTCATACACTCTTTGTTTATATCTATCAAATAAATTTCAAAAATATCTAAATTTTGAATTATTTTCGGATAGTAGCTATATATTTTAATGTTGCTATAAAATTTGTTTTTAGATATTTATTATTAATACAGGTATAGGTTGTTTTATAAACGCAAGATTAAAGTTAAATATATAATTTTTCGAAAATCAGACGATTTATAGTTAATGCTTTGAATTAGTTTTGATTGTCACTTCAGTTTTAATAATGCACAAACAAAAAAGTTTATCATTTCATGAACGTTCACGCTAATTAATGTTTAAATATTTTAATCGCAAAAAAAGCATATTTATTTTAATTTAAAAAAAACTAAAAACAAAAAAGATGCAAATTTGATAACAATCTATGTTCAAGAATATTTTATAGACAAAACCAAAACAAAACAAAATCTAGTCTCGGAACTTATAAGGGCTTTCATCAAAAACCTTTTTTACAGTTGTATTGAATGACAATTAAAGTAAGCAGAAATATTTCGATTATACCAACGCATGAAAAAATCACTTTCATTATTATCAAGTAATTTATAAACAGGTTCATTGTTATTTTATATCGGGTTTTTTAAAATCACTTAAAAAAAGCTATTGAAGCAAAAACTTTTTCATCACCAGGTAAATGCTTTTCAGAAGAAAAAAATTTTCCATTTAGTATTGTGAGCGCAGTGCTTATGAATAAAATGTAGCATACTTATTTAAGAGCTAAAATATTTTTTGTTATTCTTTAAGACTATTAAATTACCAAGAATAAATTAATAATTGCTGTAAAATAATTCATTCAGCATGCATATAAAAGTAATATTATAAATAATAATATCAATTGAAACATTATGTGGAAAAGTTAGTTTAATTTTTTTCTAAACATATAGCATAAAATGCGAAATAAATATAAATGTAACAATGATTCAACTTATCTTCGATTTATTTGTTGAGTAAATGCGATAATTTTAAGAATATGAAAGCAGTAAAAATATGAGAACTATGTACAATAATTTTTTTTTTAAAATGTGTCGTTTCTTAATCAGATTTCTTTGCGGACTAAGTTATTTAAGCATTTATTCATTTTTTACAATTTGTTTTAATCTCAAGTACTTAATGCGTAATTGTTTTTTCAAATTTTAAACTGTTTTTAATATTTTCTGAGAAGAAAAGCAAATAAAAATTATAAATAATAATTGTATTTCATGTATTTTTATTCAGTTTTTCTTCATTCTAACAAACTTATATATTTATTCAAACACTATATTTTCAGCATACTTAACAATGTATTCATTACATAATTCTTCTGTGGAGTCTTTCCGATAAAGTTTATTTTATGAAAATTAATGCAATATTTGAAATAATTTAAATTATGCTAAGTTAAATAGTTTGTAATTAAAAATGTTATTAAAATAATCTTAATAAAAATATATGCAGTTTTTTTAGTTTCCTTGAATGCATTGGTTAATCAGATTGTTTTAGCTTTCTCATGTTTATAGAAAAACTATTTCAGATTTGTAAGTTTAAATGGTAGTATATAAAAACTATTAAACTGTCAGTTTCTAATTTTGAAATCTAAGTTTTCTTACTCTCTTTCAACTAAATAATACGTCAACTCTACAATGCGTGATGATTGATACTTGAAATTAGGAAACAAGTCAAACCTTTACTAGAATATTCAGTACTTATACTTTAAAAAAATTTGACTTAAGCATAAATTAATCAAAACTCTTAAATTGTTGCTATGACCAATTAGCTTCATAAATTGAGAATTTTAAATTTTTAATGTACATTTAGTTTAATAAGATGCTCTTTCTTGCCCAAACCTAAAGAAAACTCCGGAATTTAAATATCTTCTCTTTAATATTTTAAGAAATAAATCGTTTGGGAATACTTTATTATAAGTGTATAAATGCTTAATATATAAATCTTACTTTAATGATTTCTAGTTTGTATACTTAATTAACTTGAAATATTTCTTTAAAAATAGCCATAGAAATGGAAACTTAAATATCTCAATCATGCAGTCTTCACAATTGCTTAGAAATAACTTTTGTTTCTTTGAACTAATTGTTATGTCAAAAATAAAATTTATTTCTTTAAAAGATCCTAGAGTTTTTATTGTATTTACACAGATTTGTACCAGTTTCTTCAAAAAGGTTTTTTTTTCTTTTTTGACAAATTTAAGTCTTGTCATTTTTCATTTTTTCTTACAATAAAACCTAATTTCGCCGATGAGATTATTTAATAAGAGTGCAAAAATTTTATTTCTAACAATGTTTTTCTATGAAATTTTAATTCCCCCGAATTTTTATAAATTTCTTTTAAAAATAATTTTCTTCTTTTGTTTTTTCATTATTCTATAATTTTTTCCATGTTTTCGCTACTTTCCGAACTCATGTCTTTTGAAAGTCAATTTTACAGGGAAAAATACTTCTGAAACATTATTATTTGATTTTATGATGATGACAACAAAATTAATCGAGATCTTCTTTATTAAATAAAGAACCATGCCATGAGATTTTCATTTCAATAATTTTTTTATGAAAAGAAAAGCAGAAAGAAAGAGTGACAATGCCTTAAATCAATTACATACCATTTAGTTTTTTAGACATTAAAAACACAATAATGAGAAGAAAAAAAACATAAATGGCTTTTTGTTAACACTTTTATGTAGAATCAAATCTAACAACTGGCCACTAAAGTTACAAAATCTTAATTTTTTAACAATGCATTTGTTTCAGAAAAAGTCAGATTTCATTAATCATTAGATTTTGAAAATATTCTTATGACGTTAGATTTTAAATATATTTAACCCATTAAATTTCTTGAAATTCAATGAAAAATATAATTTTTAGGAATAACATCAAACTAGGCTTATGACATGGTGAAATATTTGAAAATAATTATTCTTTACTTGTTTCATAGAGTTTATATTCCAGAAATGCTTAAAAAATTTTATTCAGACCTAATGTTACAAGTTATACTGAAAGTAATTAAACTCTTATCAATAATTTATTTCTTCAATTTTCGAAATATCAAAAATACCATAACTTATTAGACTTGATTCCAAGACGATACAATTTAATTAAGTACATAATATACAATTTTATTATATATAGACTATATTCATTACGTTATATACAGATTAAAAAAGTAATCATAATCTCATTTTAGTGTTGCCCTACTCTTGTTTATTTTTTTAGTAACCGTATTACTATACTAGAGGGAAATCAAATTACATAAGAGAAATTAATAACACGTATAAGAGAAATTAATATACATGAATTATATACATGAATTATATACATGAATATACAGTGTTTTAATGGAATAAAAATCATTTTCATTTATAAACTTGATTAACTTTATTTAAATAGCTCGAAAGAAAGTAATATTTTAATTAAAGTATACATGAATTATATACATGAATATACAGTGTTTTAATGGAATAAAAATCATTTTCATTTATAAACTTGATTAACTTTATTTAAATAGCTCGAAAGAAAGTAATATTTTAATTAAAGTATACATGAATTATATACATGAATATACAGTGTTTTAATGGAATAAAAATCATTTTCCTTTATAAACTTGATTAACTTTATTTAAATAGCTCGAAAGAAAGTAATATTTTAATTAAAGTATTTGACATTGAAATGTATTAACTATTTCTTGCAAGATTTTTCTGAACACGGAAGTTGCAGGTTCCGTTTTACAATACACCATATCCGAGTAATGCAGAACTCAGGGGCTTAAAAAAGAACGTTGGGAGTATCTATTTCCGGGAGGTAAGAAGGAAGAACAAGTGTGTGTTGAGTTCTTTTTTTTTATTCGCACCACTCCTTAAGCCTAACAGGTGGAAACTACAGCGCCTCACCTCAAATAACTTCCCGCTTTCTCACGCGTCCTCGACCGCCAAATCTCTTTCTTAAAGAGCGTCTTCCTTTACCGGTTCAGGGTTAGTAGGTTTCCGGAAGTAAATAGTTACTTATAATAAATAAAGAGTGAAATTACTTAAATTTAGAAAAATAAGTTCAAGATTAGTAGAGAACTATGATTTTAATCATCAATACTTAATAGATCATTAATGAAGGCGTAATTTTATCTCAGGTGTAACCACAAATATCTATCCGCAATAAGTTTCATTTTTGTGCAAATTCAATTAAAATTTTAAATTAAGAAGATTAAATCCAATTAAATATCAATGCACGCTTACAAATAAAAATATAATATGTTTATATTACTACCAAGTCCAAAAAGTTTCAACTGGAAAAATCTTTTTTCCCTTAAAAAAAAAGAAGAAAATAATCTTTATATTATTCGTGAACACTTTGTTCTTTACATTTTGCAGTCCTATCTATTTTTTACTTGTCGTCTTTGAACAGTAGTTTATGTAAGCTAATTTCAGAATAAAATCCCACATACTATGTGGGAAATTTGAAACACAATTTGCGTGTGAAAAATATGAAGTTTAAAGTGTATTTTTTTTTATTTATATATTTTACCATCTCTAATTTTAAGAAGAAAATTTTTTTATTTTATTTAAGGATACTTGATGTAAATAATGCCCTATAAAATTTAACCATTCTTTTTATACCTAATTTTACACTATAAAAATCAGAAAAAACTTCAGAATATTTAACGTGGAAACTTTATTTTTTACAGATTGCAGTCAGATATCACATTTTTTATATCTTTTCTTTTATCAGTAGTTTATCTAAGCAAATTTTAAAATAAACACACATATACTATTTTTTAAAAATTTGTACTGAAATAGGCGTGTGAAAAAGAAGAGGCTTAATATGCAATTATTTATTTATTTATTTTGCAATCTCTAATTTTAACAACAACAAAAAAATGATCTTTTACTTAAAAATATTTGAGGATGACAATAACGCACTATGAAATGTTGCTATTGCTTTTATGCCGAATTTTACACTATTATAATCAGAATATTTATTGGAATGATCATCAAAATTTTCAGAGTAAAGGATTAAATCTCTATAGTCACAAATCTTTTGCAAGATTGAATAAATATTCAAAATGGTTATTTGTAATCACTATTTCAAATGATATTTCTTTTTTTCTCTCTCTTTTTGCGATTCGATTAATTTACAAAAACAATATTTCTTTACAGTTTTTTCTAATGTTTTAATGCTAATATGTTAATAATTTGATATATGTTAATAATGTTAATAATTTACCTATACGTTTTTTATTTTTCAAGTAAAAATTTCGACTAAAAACGGCACAGTTCAAAGGAATATTAATGTTATTTTTGTTAGCTGATATCCTTATTTACTTAAGTATTTAACTACTTAAGCATATTAATAAATTAATAAAGTAATTTCAGCTAGTTACTTTCGAAAATCGTGAATTTAAAATAAATTTTCACAACTTGTTGAAAAATATTTCAAAGCTGCTTTAAAAATTTTGCAGTAGATAAATATGTTTAGATAAAACTTGTTTTCAAATAAAAGTATAATGAAATTTTTTTTGAAAAGAAAAGCAGAACGAAAGAGTAACAAAGCCTTAAATCAATTACATACCATTTAGTTTTTAAACCTTAAAAATACAATAAAAGAAGAAACGATGAATGGCTTTTTGGTAACATTTTTACATAAAATCAAATCTAACAACTATAGCCACTAAAGTTACAAAATCTTACATTTTTAAGCAACGCACTTGTTTCAGAAAAAGTCAGATTTAATTAATCACAAGATTTTAAAAATTTATTTTTATGTTAAATTTTAAGTATATATGACAAATTTAAATCTCTTAAAATTCATTGAAAAAAATAATTTTTAACAATAGCATCAAATTAAGCTTATAACATAGTGAAACATAAGAAAACAATTATTCTTTACATGTTCAATAGAATTTATATTCTAGAAATGTATTAAAAATTTTTTATTCAGACCTAATGTTACAAGTTATACTGCAAGTAATTAAGCTATAATCAATAATTTAGTTCTATAATTTTCGAAACATCAAAAGTTCCATAAATTAATAGACTTTATTCTACGATTTAATTAAGTACATAATATATATTATCTTTACGTAGATAAAAAAAAACACAATTTACAAAAATAAATTAACTTCAATCACGAATCAATCAAGAAAGATGTATGAAAGCACTCTGAAAAATGATATTTCGCAAAACTTCTTTCCTAAACAATACATGTTTTAACGTTAAATTATAACTTTCATGAATAGAATAACATAAATACGTGTACTTCATTTTTTTTAATCCATTTCAATTTGCACTCGTTTTTACTTTTTAAAAAATGAAAATATGCATAATAATTTAAGTAATAATAATATTCAAACTTTTTGAACCAGCAAGCAAAATAGATCTTTCTATAGCATTTAAGTGATGATTTCAAAAAATATTCCTAATTTCAAAATGCAATTTAATTTAAATAAAAAATTACAATTCGATAAAAATTTCCAGATATAAAATATTTTATTCCACATTCGTTTCAAAATTATATGATTATAATTAATTTTGGTGCAAATGTAACTGAAAACAAAAGTGCTGTTTTTACAAAGTGGAATGCTTAAAAAATTATTTTTCAAAATTTTTGTATATTTTTCTTTTAATTTTATTGCTTTAATTTTCAAAAATTGTATACCTAATTTTTTCGTATAACAAGTTATTTAAGAATAATTTAATAATTTCAGATCATCTATAACTGAATTCTAATTACAAAATATGCAATAATTTGCATTTTTTAACATGGCATACAGTTTCCTACATATAAGTATTAAAAACGCATATAAAAAGCTCAAAAATAATTTTGATAACATTATGAACATGTCTTATAATGAATCTTAAATATTAATCATTTATGTAATGGCAAAAATAATTTGAATTACATTATGAATAAGTTTAATAATGAAATCTTAAATATTTTCAGAAAATTAATTTTTGTAATGGCTGCAGAAACTACAAATGTAGGTACATAAAAATGCTTTTAGAATTATATTCTTAAAATATTTTAAATTACTTTGTCAAATACATTCTCTTAAAATGTTTTAATGAAATAAGTAATTATTGTAAAGCGTATTTAAGAGTTTTAACAAAATATGTTTAAATAATTGTGATACGGTTTTGATTTTTATATTTTGAATATTTCTTAGCATTGCGTCAATTTAAAATAAGAGTTAGGTAGTTTTGATATATTTAATGATCAGTATTTTTATTAAAAGTGAACTGGTAGCTAAATTAAAATTATTGCTTAAAACTGTATTAAATGACTTTTTAGAACTTCAATTTTCAGGTAAATTCCTTTTTTAAATAAAAATATGTTGCAGAATTATTAATTGCCTTTTCTTCACGCTATACGTTTTTTTACTTAATATTCTTATTAAAATAATGTTGATATATTTTTGTAGAGAACAATTAAGTAAAAAAAAAACGTATTAAATAAAAATGAAAAGATAATGAAAAATCAGTTAAAAATTTTCGTCTTATATTTGTTAATACTCTATACTTTGTTTCAACCTTTTTCATTCAAACAAAACTTAATAAAACCTCAAAAAAGACGCATTTAAATGTAGACTATTATCTCAATTATTATGAAACTAGATTGTATTCAATTAATTTATTCAGAAATAGTAATAATTGAAATGTATTTTGGGAAATACAAATAACATTGCTGATAGAGTATGTTTAGCAAAAATAAAAGCATATTTATATTAAAAATTTTATGTAATTTTATGTTGTCAAAAACCACGTTAAAAACAACTTTAAAACAAACACTAAGAGACCTTTTAAAATTTGCATGCTGTTTCTTCACAGAAGGAATGTTTTTTGAATTTATCTCACATTTATCTAGTCATTTGCTTTAACTTCCAGTTTAATCTGTTTAATAAATTCTCAAGATTTTCTTTTTCTGACAAATTGACAGTCATAAGCACCTTTTTCCAGTAAGAGGGGGGAAAAAAGAATTTTTGTTTTCTTTAATGCTAATGAAAAAGAAAACTGACGGTCTTCTTTTAGTTTCCTTATATATATTCACACTAAAAAGCATCTTGCATATAGTTATGCGAAGTAAAAAGCGTACATTAAATTTTCTTGAATAAAAATGTAAAAAGTCATGAAAAAAAGCCAGAAGTTTTTAGTTGTTTTTTTTAACCTTTCGTTTTCCTAGTATAGTTCTCTCAATGATAACTTTGAATTCTCACTATCGCAATCATCTCACTTTTTATATTAATTTCAACATTATAAATATTTTTATGAAATATTTTTTAGTAAATTGACGACAAAATATGTAACTGTACAAAAAAAGTTTGTAAAAATAGTTCCTTAGGTTCACCATAAAAATTACTCTGTTTAAAGGGAAAAAAAGTTAATATTGAAACAATCATGACCTTGAGTGACATTTTTAGTTTTAAATATGTATTATGTTTCAAATATTTATAACGAGTATTTTTCAATTATCAGTACAATTCTTTCCATTTTTCTTATATATTTATATCTTTTTATGATAACAAAATGCCTTTCGAACTAGATCATAAGCAATATTATACTTTCTATTCACCTAATATCAAATTTTCCATTCACCCAATGTTATATTTTCTATTTTCATACCAGCAATTCGAAATTTATTGAACATTCTGTACAAATATAAATATTTTCCCCCAAGCTTGTGAACGCATTTCCTCTTTAATATTCTAAAATTCGAAATATGAACAAAAGCTTCGGTATTCGATCTATGAACATAGACATGATTAAATTTTTCCTGCATAAGCATTAATAAGAACGCATGTTTTTCAATTCGGTGAGCACCTGCAATGCGTTATCTATAGCCTGAAGCGGATTTGCCCAATTTCAGAGGAAATATCAATAACCCATTACATTGCTAGGATAGTACCATTCTTCAATATTATTGCATATGTCCTTAGGTCGGATTTACTCTTCTTATTATTCTTATTTGTTTCGAAAAAATTTTGAAAGAGAATAATTTCTTTCTTCGTTCAGTGTAGTTGCGATGAGTTGCTATTTTTGAAGAAAAAAAATTTACCCTATTCGATTTTTCAATTTATTTATTTTATTCGCAATATTTTCATCATTTCATAAGTTACTTGAATTCCGTTCCTGAAGAACGTTAAAATGATTTTGGAATCAGTCTGAATATTTCATTTTGCAATATTGAAAAACCATGAATTTCAAATACCAATTCACATTTTGAAGAAATGATGAGATTGGTCGCCAACTGTATATTTTCGTTCATTTTATATCAAAAATAATGCTTTTTTGATTTCATTTCCAGAGTGCGAAAATAGCTCTTCTTTATAACTACTATTTCAGAGGTTAGAAGGTATATAATTTTTCTGCAACAATTTTATGTAATCTTTTCTTATTATTAAATCCTTTATTTTAAAATTGCTTTTTAATTTGAAATTTTCCTTTGCGCAATAGCTTTTATTATTTAATAAAAATAATTATGAAAGAATGAGTTTTTTAATTAGTCTGAAAAACATTAATGAGTTTCAAATAAAGTTAATATATTCAAACTGGTAAGTAAGGCAAAACTATTTGAAGTATAATTCAATGTTTGCAGCTAAATTTAAATATATCGAATCATATTACACTATTTATATTTTGCAAAATATTTAAAACATCCTTTCAAAATATTTAAAAGCATATTCATAAATACTGTATTAAATAATTTTTAAAATTATAACTCTAATTTTGACAAGATTTGTTACATAATAGAATTATTGATGGTATTAAAGTCTTTTTTATTTAATAACAAATTTAATTTTGTTTTTATGAAAATATGCACAAATATTTTTCTGGAAAAACTGTTAAGATTTATTTTACGTGTCTATAAATGATCCGAAATCTATGCATGTTTTTTTTAAAAATCTTTTCAATAATTAATGTTTATTTTTTTCATCGTCAATTTGTCTTTTAATTTGAGTGATTATCTTTAAAGTAATTTTCACTCTTGCAGATTGTTGTATAAGGATTAACAGTACAGTTGAAGCTCACAATTAAAAAATAATTTTATTTCCTCTTACACGAAAAACGTATGTCAAGTAACAACTATTAAATAGATGCATTATATTCTCTAATTTATTATATAATAATTAGTAGAATATAATCTTATTAATAGAATAAAAGTTTGTTTAAAAACATGGTTTTTTATGTAATTAAATGTTAAATAGTTTTTAACATTGAAAAAAGTGTTTAAAATTTTTCTCTAAATTGCTTTCTGAATAAAGTAGAAATTCCAATCAATTGCTTACTTTAAAATTTTAATAATAGAAAAATGTATTAACTACTTTTTTACTGACACTTCTGTACGCCGTATTTTATACGTCACTAAATTCTAAATTCTTATTATAGTTCTAGATATTAATTACTGAATATTAGACTTTCAGACTCCTTCTAAGATTCTTAGCAGTATATATTAGCTAGTATTAGAGCATAGATTAGCTAATATACACTTGATGTATATATAGTATAATTGTTTTAATAGGATGTATTATAAATGGAATTATACTAAAGCTTTTATCAGTTATATGCATTTTTTTATTCATTCTTTACGATCAATTACCCATCCAAGATTTACACGGCAAAATTGTCATGCTCATTTCAATGATTTTATCAGTAATCATCAAATTTAGGAATAATTCTTTTTAGAAATGATGTTTGTAAAATTTAGATATGATAAGAATAATATACACAAAAAGAATTTAAGTATGAAAGCAAAATAATTAAGCTTAAATAATTTAAAAGGATATTTAAAGTTAAGACATTTAAAATGCTTCTAAATAACTATTTACAACACTGTAATAAATTTCCGAACAAACAATGGTATAAGGCATTGAAATTCTGGGTGCATATGCCATACCCATTTTAACAAAGTCCGTCTTAATGTAAAATACTTTTATATCGTAAAATATTATTCAGTAAATTTATAGCAAATTTTACATAACTAGAATGGTTCAATTATTTTGCTGTAATTAATACTGTAAAAACTTAAAGTGTATAAAATTTTTTTGTTTTCTAACTCGTCTCGGTAAAAGTGTATTTTACCGGAAGCGTAAAAGTGTATTTTAAGTGCTTAAAAATTACCGGCATCTAGTGTGCTATTATTTTTACCTTAATTTAATATGGTTATTTTAATGCAATTTTATTTTATAATGCACATGCTATGATAAGAATTTTATTCAGGTTATAAACATTTAACAATCTGTCAAATTCTCCCAGACATTAAATATACAAGATAAATTATTATTATTTTTACAAAGGTTAGTTTCAAAAATCATACTTATCGTATAACCAAATGTATTAACATTTAGGGATAACTATTTGATATACCGAAGATATAAAAATTTCACAAAAGCCATAATTCTCGCTGGCTTATATTTTTCTGAATATTTGTTGGCATCTATTTTTTCTGAATTTATCTATGTTATGCAGCCAACAAAACATATTTTATCTTATGTTTTCCCTTGTTTCGTTTTTACTTTTTCCTCATGAATTGTCTCGTTTCTCTCAGCATCTCAACAAGACATGCAAAATGCAAAATATTTTGACAGCCGTGAACACTATTCCTGAAAGACTCTTCATTCAATGTGAAAGTCTTTATGCCGCTATGAGTAGCAAAATGTGACACTATTTTCATATCACACATTACTAGAAGTTGTTGTAAAAGAAGGCGATACATTAGATGATATTCTTTATCATGTTAAAATCATGCAGAAAATGTCAGTGATATTTTAAACATTTTTTTTCTCTTTTGAAAATGGAATAATTTCTTACGTCATAAATAATTTGAGCTTTATAAATGTATATTTTATATGCTTCATTAGGTTTAGAGATTGACTTCAAAAAATTTCTCAAGATTGTAACTTTCTAAGCCTGCTTTCAATTCTACATTCGTTAAAAATTGAAAAATGCATTGAAATTTAACCATTTCTTTCTTTGAAAGTTAGCACTTAGTTGTAACTAATTAGTGAAATTTTCATAAAGATATAATTTAATGCCAGTTTTGAAATTACAAGTTTTGAAAATTCCTCTTTATACGAAGAAAAAAATTCTAGTAAAAATACTGTATTACATGGTAATGATATTTCTGATAATAAAAAATATACAAAAGCATAATTGTGGTTTATAAAATCAAAATATGTGGTATATAAATAATTCATTCCGTAATTTTTTCGTTCATGTGGTTACTTTTTACCTGAAATTCTCCTTTCAAAAATTATAATTCTTATTACCACATATTTAGTAAAAAATTACTAAATTGAAAAAAAGATTTAACCGAATAAATGGATTTTTTGCCATGTTAAATGGAATCATGATAAAAATTGACAAATTTTATCATATTTAGCAAAATTCATTACTTGTTATAAAATTATATTTTATTGTTAATTTTACCAAAATCCCTACCAAAGTGCTTACGTAAAACTATCTGACCTTTTCCGTGTTCTTATAGAGTTCTTATAGATAAATTTTACCATATAGTTTTGACCATACTTTTTAATTGTTAATTATTTTTTATTGTTAATTTTACCAAAATCCCTACCAAAGTGCTTACGTAAAACTATCTGACCTTTTCCGTGTTCTTATAGAGTTCTTATAGATAAATTTTACCATATAGTTTTGACCATACTTTTTAATTGTTAATTATTTTTTATTGTTAATTTTACCAAAATCCCTACCAAAGTGCTTACGTAAAACTATCTGACCTTTTCCGTGTTCTTATAGAGTTCTTATAGATAAATTTTACCATATAGTTTTGACCATACTTTTTTTTCTCAATGTATCTCTATGCTCAGAGGCTCTACATCCAAATATAATATTTATGTGCATTATGTTGAACCTTTAACAAAATGCTATGCAAATTTCTAGCAACCTAAATAGAATGTGACACTGTACCATGTTTTCTTTCAGATTGAATCATACCCGAGTCAAAATTCTTGATGGTTCCATCAAAACATTTTGATGGTTTATGTTGGTTTCAGTGCAATTCATGATGGACCAACATCATTTGATGGTCACCGTCATCCAACGTTTTCCATTATGCTTTCATGATTTTTGATATGCCAACAAACTTCCATCATTCCATGATGGAAAATGCTACTTTAATACCATAATGGTTAACCATCAAGTGAAGTTTGATTCACATGGAGCAACAATTCATGATAATTCCTGATGGTCCATGACGATTAAAACAATACTTTTCCATGATGGTTTAATGAGAATTCTTGTTGGTTCTCAGGAATATACCATCAAAACAATTTCGTTTTTCTTTATGTTAGACCATCAAAAATCAGTCCAAATTCATACATGTGATGGCGTAAATTGGCGTAAAATATTATGAGTGCTTATAATTCATAATAAAGATATAAAATATGCTTATGCTTTTATCGTGTATAAGACAAAAAGTTCATGTAATTCTACATTTTTTAGTCAATAAATAAATTTTCCATTTTCAGTCTATAAAACAAATTTTAGATCGTAATTTTAGACTAGAATTTTAATATAATCACATAAAAAAACTGAACATCACTTAAAATGCGTGCATAAACACATGAATTACCTTGAACTAACTTTTTTAAACTGCAATTTTATGATTCATTAATGTGTTTCATTATATTTACAGCTCGCTAGATTATATTTTAGTTGCATTATTTTCGCAATTAATTTCCGTAAATTTTCCTTTATAATAACGAAACGAAAATAAAAATTCTCAAAAATTTATTTTTTTGAATTGATATTATTTCAATAATTGGAATTTTGGCTCATTATTTTTCTCTGAAATACGTTATAGCGACTTGTAACTTTTAAGCACCAAATGCGAAATTTCTTTTATTTTAGTATATTTCAATTTTATTAATTATTAAACGAGTATTTAATAACGCTGAACAAAATAACTGCTGCAATAAAATTGTACAAAACTTTTATATTTTCTCTTTAAGTTGAATTTGAAACAATTTAAAACAATAATTTGATATGAATTGAAACTTTTAAGTAATAAAATTAGTAACTTTTTAAAAAAAATTTTGTTGTGTACCTTTAACAGAATTTATATAATAAATTAAGATTATATAAGAAAATCTAAAACACTCTTTCTAAATACAGGTCCTATAATCATAAACTGAAAGTTTATTTAACTGCGCATAGCTGTTAGAAATAAAAATCGAAAAAACGATTGACGAGGTATTAAAAATTACAAACTTTTTTGAACTAGAATAACAATGATCCTAGAATAAGGCTCCTGCTGCTACAATGATTTTCTGTTTTATTATTCCCTAATATTAAATAATTTCACCTTCAATTTTTGTATTTAGTGATAAATTGAATGCCATGTACAATTTTTTTAAGTTGATGTTATCTAATTTTAAAAATCACAATGAAATTTATTTTAAATTCTAAATTTTGCTTTCAATCATTTTATTAATTACTATTGTAAATTGGGTTAGCTTGTAAATAATAGATCTGTTTTATATACATAAAATTCAATAAATAAGTTTAGTCTATTAAATGAATATGTAAATTAAAAAAAAACTGTAATTTTAGATCAGATAATAAGGAAATTTAATATCATTTTCACATTAGCCATTTAAAAAAAAGGCTATTAAAAGAATATGTTAATTAAAAAATACTATAATTTTCAGATCAGATAATAAGGAAATTTAATGTCTTTCTCATATTGGCCATTTAAAGAAAAAGTCTATTAAAAGAATATGTTAATTAAAAAAAACTATAACTTTCAGATCAGATGATAAATTTAATGTCTTTTTCATACTGGACATTTAAAAAAAAAATCATTTTCACTATAATATACTATTGCATAATAATTTTCGTGTCATGTAATCTGTTAGCATAGTTCACTTAAATGTGTTAAAAAAATATTAAGCACATTACAATAAACTAAGCATGCAAACTTTTGCATAAAATGCTAATTTACAGATTTAAATAAACTTTGAATAAATCTATTAACTCCTAAAAACATGTAGTTTTTTGAGACATCAATTCAATTGAAAACTTCATAATAATTTTAAAATTTTGTAACTTGTTTTTTTTAAACTTGCACTTTCATTCAAAAGAAAATATAAACTGATGTGAAATTCATCATTTTTTAAAAGTTTTTTAAATTAATATTTCGTTTGTGGTTAGTTTTTGATTGAAAAAATATGGCATTATGCAATTCTTTTTACACAATTTGCTTTATTTACTTAGTATTTACAAATTTATAATTGTCTTGTGCATAAAATTTCTTTAAGATGCTTTTGAATTAATTTTTCAAGTTTTAAAACAATTTGTTATATTTAATTATTATATCTTTAATTTTACAAAATTCATTCTGATTCAGATAGTTGTTTGTTTCTCTGCTACTTATAAATCAAATATGCTTTATTAAGAATCACCTCTAACTTATTTTTAAAAGCAGTGTATACAAAGTTTTAGTTTGAATTTTAAATTAAAACATTACAAAACAAGTTACAGCATGATAAATCTTGCGATGTGAATTGTCATCACTAAAGTACAAGCAAGTGTTTTTTTTTACAGACACTATACAGTTTGAAAATATGTTATAAACTACTCGTAATTATTAATGCAATCACTAAAGATATCATATTATACTTAGGACAAATATATTTTCATCAAAGTTTTCTGAGTTTAATGATATTAAAGTGACAGAAAACTTCATTTTCTGCACGAAAATGTTTGAATTTTAATTAAATACATGTATTTTTTGAAAAATTCACATTATTTTATAAGAAAAATATATATAATTTACAACAAATACAATTTCTATAATCTTATTTCAACTTAACTGATTCATGCGAAAACCTAATGGTATTTAAAAAAGAAAATAAAGAAACTCTACTATATTAAATTGCAATTTAGTATTTTCAGCAAAACTAATATAAATCACGAAGAAAAAATTCTTTTAATAAATAAAATAATCTAGGAATATAATTTACAAAATAATGCAATTGATTCTTAAGAAAAGAAATACCATATAACTATTCAATTTCATTCAAATATATTAAGAAGAAACTATCTGGTTTCTAAAAACATCTTATAATTAATTTTTTTTGATTTAAACTTCTTAAATCAAACTCAAACAATCATTTCATCTCTATTTGATATTTAATCACACTCTGATTTATATATTGCTACTATTTAACTTAATTTATACTAAGGAATATGTTTATAACAGTTTTTGAGTATTTTTTTTGTTGGCATTTATTTCCAAACGTTAAAAAAACGTAAAACTTCAATTATTTCCTCACATTTTGCCAAAATTTTAAACCTATTTTAAATTGTTAAATCCAGTTTTGCGAAGCAATGCTAAATGTTTACCACTTTAAATAGAATTTATCGTATTACAAAAATAAAAATGTTACATGAAAAATATGTCAATGGCTCATATGCCTGGAAAATTTTCCTTTATCATTAATAAATTGCTTAAAATTGTTACATTGTAACTATACAATCGTAATAAATAGCGTAAACAGTATTTTTATTTATTTGAAAACAATACGGTGAAGAGTATTTCAAAAGGTCATAAAATCTATAACAGAAATAGCTACATTAAAAACATGAAAATTTGCACTGAATATAAAGCTTAGTGCATGACGAAACTTTAAAAATTAAATTTTGACAACAGGCATTTCTACCAGAATATTGTATAAATTGCCGTGTTTCTGTTCAACAGAAACATCGACAAGTAACGGTTAAATTTTACCCAAGAGCTCTGACTTAGGTGGAATTAACAATAAAATATAGTTTTATTTTCATGCTGTTTGGTAGTAAATGTAGAAAAATTGGGTAATTTTATCATGATACTTTAGAGCATGGCATAAAGAGCATTCATTCGGTTAAATTTAGTTTTCAATTTTGAATTTTTACTAATAGGAACTATAATTTTGAAAACCAGAATTTCCGGTAAATCGCTACAATACGAGCAGAAAAATGGCGAACTGATTAATTTAAAAGCATTACATTTTGATTTCATTATGCCTTCATTTTCACAAGAAATTTCATTACAATACAAGTATGTTAGTTTTACCGGAACTTTTTTTACCCTGTCGATTACAGTTCTAATGCATCTTATTAATTGCTTAAACAGTGCAATGTATTAAAAATGCAATATTGCTGCTTGTAAACAATGTTATCCAAGACTTAATGTTCAGTTTATTTAGCTGAATAAAAATTATAAGATACCTTATTTCAATCCTTTCTCCATTCTTTCTCTTCCATTTTAACTTTTATTCCTAAAAAATAAAGTATATGTTAAAGTTTTTTTGCAATTTATCAGAGGAAACACTATTATTAATATTACGTATTAAATTTATAGTCGAAATTAATTGCTGATACTGAATATTTCAAATTTTGCTTCTTTTAGAGCAAAGTTATAATGCTCATATTACTTTTCATGGTGTAACTATAAATACAAGCATAAGACTGCATAATAACTATAATATAACTCGAACAATTTTGACATTTCTCATCCTTGCGGTTTTATTTTTTTGCTTATTTTGGTTATAAGTAAACATAACTAATTTCGGTTTTACGCTTCAATTATAGGTAGTTTTAAATTTTATAAATTTGATATTTTTATTTATTTATATTCAAAGGAAGTTCAGTCTGTACAATTTCATGGTATGATGTTGGCAATAGAGGCAGCATTGCGTACCGGTAGCCTTTACTTCCCAAAAAGACTCTCGTTTATCAATCTGAAGGTGTGTGAACTTCAAGAAGTCACGGGGGGGGGGTTGAACCCCGTTCTTTATAATGACAGTTCAGTGTTTTAACTACTGAGCCATTCTGGATCGTAAATAAATGCAAAAAAAAATGAGTCTAAACAATTATTTATTACATATAAAGACAGTTCCTAATAGGATTTCAATTTTAAATGAAAAAAAAAGAATTTTCAAAATCCCATAAATAATATATTTTTCAGACTCTTTCTGTAATTAAAATTATGCACAACACAATAATTTGTATTTAAACTGCATAATTTTAAATTGTTACCATGAAAAACCGCTTAATTTGTTGACATGTCTTTTTATAATTATTTTCAATCATTTAGAATCCTTTATTTTCCTAGTTAGGCACAGTATCAAACATCTAGCAAAATATTAAATTCTGAAATTACTGCCAGATTTAAATTAAAAATTTGCGAATTGAGGACAATTTATTGAAATGTTGTTAAAGATATTTAACTGCAAGTTCTTATATTTTATAGAAACGTTATGTGATTCCAAAATAATCCAATACAAGCAAACGAATGTTCAGAAATTTTTAAAATAGTTTTTCCATTAGAATTTGTTAAGGTATTAAAAACAATAAGATTAAAATAAATATAAAGAAAGAATTTTTTCACTAAACTACTTATCTAAACTACTTCAACTATTACTAAAACTATTTCACCAAACTATACCTCTGAAAATATTGATTTTTATCTTTAAAAATTTGAATAATTTGGAATATTTTAAGTTGAATCAAACTCTGTTAAGAAAATAAAATATTTCAATTCTTCGAAAGTTGTATAATTCTATATAAATATGAAAATATGATAATAATTTTATTTCATATGAGAGAAAATGGTCATCTATTATTTCACTTGTATTCCATTTTGTTTGTTCCGGATATGTGAAGCCCCTTCGCAATAAATAATAAATAATACAAACTTAATATTTAACCAATATATCATAATATTTTATCATTCCTGAAAATCAAGGTTTAATAATCATTGATTCGTTAAACTTCCACTCTATAACCAATTAAAATCAGCTTAATATTAATAAAATTTAATTATCCTCTTTAATTGTGAGTTAAAATTTAATTAAAAAACATGGAAGAAAGATTTAAAAACATGATGCGATTGCAAATTATTGCATGAATATTTAAAAATGCTATTTTTTCTCAATAATGTGTTGTCCTAAATGTAAATATAAATGTAATGTATTATGTCCAAAGAAAATAAAATCACTTTTTTTATTCATTTTCTGTATATATTTTTTATTCTAAATAAAAATCAATATTATATTTTTATTCCAATAAAAATCGAAAGATTATTGATGTACATTAAAGTACTATTATATTAACAAGTATTCTAAGTCAGTATGTTAGTCTTATTTTAGTTTCTTTCTTAAACACAAATACACAAATTTTAACATGTGATTAAAAATAATCCATAATATTATCTGCTGAATATTAATAGTTTTACTTCTTTGATTTATTTAATAATGATGAATAAAGATTGTAACCATTAACTAAACATTACATTGTCATTGTTTTTAGCCCCAGCTTTATGCCGACATTTTCATTTCGTAGAAAATAAAATTAAAGGTTTTGTTTCATAACTCCTTATTTTGGACACATTTTAATTTAATAATTGATAAGTATGCAAATTTAGTGATTAATATATATTATAATGTTTTTGTATTATTTTTAATTCGAACTTTTAATTATTGAAAATTTAAAAGAACCTGGGTTTAAATAGCGTTATAGCCCATGCTACAAAATTCTACGAAGGGCAGTGGATTTGTTTTCGGATACTATTGTAATAAATATTGTAAAAATAAATTATCATTAATTAAACATTATTATATCACGGTTTTTAGACTTAACTTTCTGTCGACTTTTTCCATTTACGGAAAAAAAACATTATAGATTTTGTTTCATAACTCCTTTTTCCTGCCACTTTTTAATTTAATTGAAAAGAAAAAATAAAATTTAGTGATTTGAATACCTTATATTAGCTTTGGTTTATTTTTTATTTGAACTCTTAATTATTGAAAATTAGAAAACCTGGATTTAAATAGCGTTATAGCCCACGCCACAAAATTCTGCGAAGGGCAGTGCATTTGTTTTCGGATACTATTGTAATAAATTTTGTAAAAACAAATTATCATTAACTATACATTATTATTCATTGTTTCTAAACTTAACTTTCTGCTGACATTTTCCATTTATAGAAAAAAACATTACAGATTTTGTTTCATAACTTCTTTCTCCTGCCACTTTTTAATTTAATTGATAAGTAAAAATTAAATTTAGTGATTCGAATACCTTATATTAGCTTTGGTTTATTTTTTACTTGAACTCTTAATTATTGAAAAATTGAAAAACCTGGATTTAAATAGCGTTATAGCCCACGCCACAAAATTCTACGAAGGGCAGTGGATTTGTTTTCGGATACTATTGTAATAAATATTGTAAAAATGCATTATCATTAACTAAACATTAGTATATCACGGTTTTTAGACTTAACTTTCTGCCGACACTTTCCATTTATAGAAAAAAACATTAAAGATTTTGATTCAGAACTCCTTTTTCCTGCCACTTTTTAATTTAATTGATAAGTAAAAATTAAATTTAGTGATTCGAATACCTTATATTAGCTTTGTCTTATTTTTTTATTTGAACTCTTAATTATTGAAAAATTAAAAAACCTGGATTTACATAGCGTTATAGCCCACGCCACAAAATTCTACGAAGGGCAATGACTTACCTGGATTTTTTTTCGGATACTTTTTTTACGCATTCATGTTCTTTTGTGAATCTCCCTTCTTTTCTTGAAGGAAAAAAAATCTTAAGGACGTGTATGGGGCATAAGGCCATCTTGAATGGTGAAAGCAACGCCCCTGGCACGCGTTCACTCAGGGTTGCTCCACTTCCTTATTGTTGCCATCGGACGTCGTAAAATGTCGCTATAAAAAGACAAAAATGAACCCTAAGATTTATAAGTCATTCAGGCAAGCCTTAAATTTTTTTTACCGATTTTAGTGTCGTTATTTGCCAATATAATAATTTCTTTAGTTTAACGTAGAACATGATGGGGATTTCCTGCATCTGTTTAAGTTATTTTGTGCATTTTCTTACACCTGAAAGTTATAAAACCCATCGCAGGTGAAAAGCGTTTTATGGTAAGTTATGGGTTTATTCCATAATTTATGAAAGTTCATCGCCCGGTAATAAATGTATAGTTATTAATGGAAGAAATGATAAAACTTTTCTTGCGTTAATATCGCTTTTCCTGGAGATTATGTTCAATTTTTTTCTCTTTCAAACTAAGTTTTCGTTCTTTAAAATATAATAAACTTGTCGTAAAGTGAGTTACGATATTTTCTCGAAAGAAACTGCAAGCTGGAATAGGCTTTAACCAACAAATAGTTATTTGACAAAAAAAAAAATAACTAAACAAAAATTCACTTTTTATAAATCATTTTAAGAGTGTTTCATCTTTATGTACGAATGTTGCAAGCGTTAACAAACGTTTTCATAAACTTCTTGAAAACTTTAAAAATATTTTTAATAAATTTTAAATGTACATTAAATCGTACACTTCAAACATATTGCTATAATTGATCAGATTTGAAGTTTAAAATCAAATTAAAAAGCTTATTTCAAACTTTCCTTCCATCAGCAATATTTTTTATAAGATTATGCTAATTTTTTTGTATGAAATATGTGTTTATTTTAAATTGAGTTGATCTTCCTTTTTCAGAAAAAAATCAGATAAAGAAAATACGCGACTGTCTGTATCCATTTTTCTGCCCTTTCAAAAACAAAGACATTCTTTTGAATTATTTATAACATATTTAGGATGCATTTTTGATACAAATTTAGAAATTGTTATTGCACGTGAAAAGAATCTTCTCGCAAAAGGATAAGTAAACTTTAATGAAAGTATTTTCTTAATTCATTTTAAATATAAAATTAATTCTATGCTTCCATATTAAGTATATGGCAATATTAAATTTTTGATATTATTATATATTAAATAATTATCTTAACATTTCAACAAAGGTTATACGTTGTAAGCGAGGAATTTAGGATGATTGCATGTAAGTGGTTGTACATTTCTACCTTGATAATAGGTCTGAAATTGTACGTATAATTTAAATCTAATATATGAAGTGTAAAAAAGGGTATAACAAAAATGAAAAAATATAAAAAAAACAAGGCCAACATTTAAAAATTAAATATACCAAAAATTAAAAATCAAATTACTCTATTTTTGTAAGTATAAGATTATTCTCTCGATAAAGAAATTATTTATATACGTTTACATATTCATTCACAAATTTTGCCCCTATAAATGATAATTGCGAAAACTCTCTAAGTTTGTATTATTTATAAGCTGTCATTTAATGTTTAAAATTGAAACGTACACTAAAGTCCTAAAAACTTAAAATACGAAAAGATAAATGAGCAATGTTTTAAAATAGCATAAAAGTTTTTTTTAAAGAGTTTTTATGTCATTTTATGTGAAATTAATAAGCTAACTATTCTTATGTGAAACTAAATAACTAACGTTTTTATCCAGAAATAATTAGCGAAGGGGAACTAGTTAAAATGAAAGAATTTTAATGTGTATTTTAGAATTAAAGAGATATTTGTTTATATAGCGCTTATAAGTAAATACTAATAAATAAATAAATGTTTTGCATTTTCATGCATATCAAATATTGCGAACAAAACTTTAAAAAAAGCAAGTTAAGAGATGACCTATTTGTAGGAAGTATTACTTTATAATTATGCATATAAAATGCAACATTTTAGTCGAATAAATATAATTTAATTTTAAATGTACGATTTTTAATTTTAGAAAGCCTCAAATGCGGAAACTCTTCACAGAGTGAATCATGATATTGGTAAAATGTAACACAATATCAAGCAAATATGCCAGCAACATTAATGAAGTGTTAAACTAAACCTTGAATCAATTGAAGTTGAAACATTATCAAGGCATCGCTTTAAGATTGAAGCAAAGTTGTGCATTATTGTGGTTCATGGTGCTTAAAAAAATACAGGTTTACTTCGAGTTCATGTTTTAATTGAATTCCAAAAACTGTTGTTATAAAATCGGAAAAAAATGCATCTAACGAAAAATTATTAAGGGGAGATATTATATTTTATTTTATTGAAATTCTCTAATTCAAATTATTTATAATTTATCAACTATTGCTCAATAAACTCGATAAAAATTTGATAAAATTTTTAATTTTTTTTTTTTTTAAATAAATGGAATTTTATAATATTATATAAGGTTGCCTAAAATGTAAAACAAAATAATTTCTTTCCTTGCATCGCTTTAAATCATATGCCTTTTGTATTAAATTTTTATTTCTGAATAATTTTGATTAGATTACTTATATAACTAGTTTGTATTGTTGAGGGATCAATGAATTCTTGGGTGTTTAGTTAAGTGGATCACTTCGTGAAGCAGAATCCTTACAACTTCAATAGTAAAAGGTGCTACTAACTTCAATAGAAAAAAGTGCTACTAACTTCAATAGTAAAAAGTGCTACTAACTTCAATAGTTAAAAGTGCTACTCACTTCAATAGTAAAAAGTGCTACTCACTTCAATAGTAAAAAGTGCTACTCACTTCAATAGTAAAAATTGCTACTCGCTTCAATAGTAAAAAGTGCTACTCACTTCAATAGTAAAAAGTGCTACTAACTTCAATAGTAAAAAGTGCTACTAACCTTAATAATAAAAAGAGCTACTAACTTCAATAGTTAAAAGTACTTGTGCTTTCGAAAAGAGAAATACTAAAAGACTTGAAAAATCATCCCAATTTTGTTCATTTGTTTATCGAAAAACTATTTAAACTAGAGCCTTCTTTAACTTGATGTAAATAATGCAACGATTATATATACCAAAATTAAGATTTATTGCAGCAACATTTTTAGAGAAAATGGTATTTTAGTGTTGAAATTTTGAGTTTTGAGAAAAAGCCATCAAAAGGAATAGCGAGTTGCGCAAGCAGAAAAAAGAATGAAAATACTTTTATGTGACTGGAAAGAAAGATTATTTTAGAATCTACATAGTTAGATCTTTATTATAGAGTGAAAATTAAAATATGTAATTCCAGTTTCAAGACATGTGAAGTTATGTATTGCGATTCCATCAAGGAACAATATATGATATTTAGTTGAAACTTGCTTGATGAAATATTATATAAGCCGAAGCTATTACCATTATAAACTCAAAATTAAGAAAAAAAAATTTTCTTTAATGATGCTAACGCAGTTTTAGGAAATGTATAAACTCTTATTTTTAAGATTAAGTTTCTAATTTCTTAACAATTTGGAAAAATATGCTTGCATTTCTTTTTCAGTATTTATTTTTTCGAATTTTTTAATACCACTCATCAAAATAGCACCTTAATATTTATGAGTTATCAATATTTGCTTAATAAAAGATTAATTTTCTATATCATTATATTGTGACGTAATCAATCACTTCATTTTTTTTTTTTGGATAATTTCTTAAGAAGTTTCATATCGATAATAAACGAAATCTGCAAGTTAATAATCGTAGTACAGTTAAAAATGATAATTCAGTAAATGAAAGAAAAATATCTTTCCAAATAACTCTTTTTCATTACAAATGAGATTGATCTTTTCTTTATAAGAAAAGTTATATCCAGAGATTCAAGTCGCAAGTTAAGGAACAAACGAAACTTCTTCATTTTGATGGCACAGCAACGCCACCTGTCATCCTGATTTTTGCATTTTAATGCTAAGTTTTTATTTTCACAAAGAAAAGGATTGAAATAATTATTATCTTTTTTTTCGGTTCTCATTTTAGTCTTTAATTTATATCTATTTCGCTATAGATAATTACTAATTTATTTATTTATTTTTTAAAATATTTTTAAGCAAATAACCGAAAAAAAATATTTTATTTAAATTCTGTTTCTGATTTTAAGTTCACGAATTCTAGAGTTCAAATTGCTTGCCAACTTTGAAAAAAAAAAGAAAAAGAGACTTTTTTTAATAGTTTAAAAAATTCCTTTTTAAAATAAACCTTCAATTTTTCAGTTTTGACAAGATATACATCAAAACATATTGCGGCAGTATTCAAATGTATTTCTAATCAATGTTTTAACACGAAACATCAGATATCACTAGATTGCGAGATATTTGCTACCGTTTTAAAGTTAATATTTGCAGTAAATTTATCTACAGTTTTCTGGATAAACATTTCGAAATAGTGAGAGAATGTATTTATTTCCTAAAAAGCATCTTGCTATTTTGTTTCTTTATAATTCAAAAATTTACAGTTAAAAAAAAATGAAACTTAAAACAATCTTAAACTTCTTGTTTTTAAAGAATGCGATTTTTTTTTTCGCAAATTGAATTATGTCTCCAAAAATTTCATGTATCCTTCTTAGAAACCATATCTTATTTAGACATATTTTTATACAAAATTCGTGCTTTTATTGTTAAAGCAAATCTGCGAATTTTTTTTCTAAATTTAGTTTAAAGCAATTTTCTAATTTACAAAGAAATTTTTATCTATAGATATTCTATTGCTGGTAATATAAAAACACTGTTTCAAGTGATATTTCAAGGAAACCGCTTTGTTTTTTCCAGTTTATTTTCTTACTGGTTGAATGATAAATGAAGTGTTGTTAGAATATTTTAAATTATTAATAATGAAACATTAATTAGAGAAAATATCTAATGTACAGTTATTATTTTATCGCTACTGTTTAGATAAAATACTTCGCGGATGAAAAAAAGTACTGGTGTTCTCTTAAAAATCATATAGTTCTTTCTAATATAATTTTTATTATACATACTGCATCAGAAACCTTTTTTTAGTTTTTATTTTATTTAGTATTTTATTTCATTTTCAAGTTTTAACAATGCGCATCTAATCAAAGGATTTGGCACATAGTTCTGGTTCATTCGACAGCAATATTTTGCTTATAAAGAATCAATATAAATTTTTTTTGTTCGCGTTAGTTTATCTGAATTTATAATTCATTAAAATAGAATTTTAAGTTGAGACAAAAAATGGGACTTTTCGATACCTTCTCCTTTTTGCTTTTAATTAAAGCTCAAAAGTCTCAAAAGCTGCTCTTAACAATGTTGTGAGTAAAGTGATAATGCCATAGATGAACAAATCGCACCTGGTTGGTAAACCAAGTTTATAATTGGAAATTTTAACCTCAAAGATGCACAGCATTCCAGTCGAGATTAAAGATGAGCTATTCAACTGAATTTTGAATCAAAATTCTCATAAAACGGCAAGGTGACAGGAAAAGAAAATAGAATGCCTCCACACTTGAAACTTTTAAGAATTAAAAAAAAAGAAAAAAAGAGGGAATTTTGTTGTCTACCCAAAAGTTACTTATCTTTAACTATTATCAAGTTTTCTTAATCGAAAAATTATTGAATTACAAACAATATTGACTTAAGCAAGTCTTAAATCATATAATTCAAAGTACAGTTTTAATACCGAAATTTGGAGCTTGAAAAAAAAATAGTAAATCTCATTTTTAATTGCAAACTTGTAACTTAATTATAATTTTAGCACAAAAGCTAATGTAAATGTAGGAAATCATTTTACCTGAACATTTATTTCTTTGAAAAGCCTATTTATTTCCTTCAAGTCAAATATTCTGAAAAGAAAATGCCCCTGATTAATTAAGTAGTATAATATTATTGAAGATTTACTAAAAAAAATAGAAAACATATTTTATAATTGTCTTTTTACATGCAACATTTCAGTAATAGTTATTTTATTTACTTGTTAGAACTTCTAATTTACCATTAAATCTATAAAAGATAATTACATGTAATAAGGAGTTCTACGAAATACTTTAAAAGAATTGATTTTTCCTTCCTCTACAAAATACTTTCCTACGAGTTTTATGACCGCTAGAAAATGAACAAGTAATTTAAGGGCATTTTCAGAACAAAATAGAATTCCCTAAATAAAACCAATATTTTTTTTTTTCTTTCTTTATTGATAGCCAATATTAATGGGGTGGGATGTTACTTTATCGTTAATGTGTGAGGCAAAGTAAGAAACCCGCCAATCAGACGACAGTCACTAACAAACTAAAGTAAAAAATAATGAAATAAAAGAATAGGTGAAACAGGGGGGAAAGCTGTTATAGTGCCCCGGAATCGACCTTGCATCTTTTCCCTACCCCCTTTGGGGTCGAAAGGAGGACGTTGATTGGACGAAAGAAGAGCTTGATTTCCACCAGCCAACCAGTTTTATCGAAAAGAGTCGGCTACATTCTAGCTGTAGGCACTAAGTGAAATCGGATTGTAAATTCGACAGGGTTACTTATTTAAGTATTTATCGCCTTTTTGCAAATTATGACGATGAATCGTTTACATATATGTTTCTGACAACAGTTTTTAATTTATTAAATTAATTAACAGAATTTGAAATTAACGATAATTTATTTTGCTAATTATTTATAACATTTTAATTTTTATCAAATAAATTTGAAGAAGTAAAATAATTTAGGCTTCTTTACAATGTTTTCTCTAACTGATCAATTAATTATTATCTTATGAATCAATAACAATTTTCCGTTAATCTAACTTAATTGATTTCGTTAAAATAATTAATTTCAAAATATAGTTTATTATAAAATAAGTAAAAGAATTCCAAATATTATTAAAATGAAAATCAAATTTGAGTATAATTACAGAAATATTTCATTCTCTAATTAGTTTTCCCTCAAGAAATAATTTTTCTCGTAATTTTTTTTGTCATTTTTTTAGTTGAGCATAATTAAAATACAGACAATTATAATTTATAAAATATAATTGAAATAATATTTATCTTTTTAACGAAAGAAATAAAAGTCGCATATTATTTATATAAATAAAATAATTTTCATTACTGAATTTTAAAGTATAGAGAAACGTTTTCCCTATTAAATTTCTTTGTACACATAAATCAATGACATTTAAATTTTTTATTTGTGTTGTGCGTTTTTATTAAATGTAAACGCTTATCATTTCTAAAATGCATTCGTTTTTAAATTAAATAAAATTCATATATTATTTCAATAACAATAAATTTTGAGTGTAAATACAAAACTATTTGTTTATTGAATTCCTTATGTGAAATAACTCAGGATTAGTTATTCAGTTTTTGAGTTTAATTAAGTTTATATCACTAATTGTTTCTTACATATAGATTGTCCCTTTTATTAAATAAATAAATTATTCTCTTATTACTTCAGTAAGAATAAAATTTAAGTATAATTAAAACAAAGCAAGACATAATTTTGCAATAATATTACATTTAAATATTTGCATTTTACATTTAAATATTATTCTGTTAATTAATTTAGTCTTTCTATATAATGAGCAAGCTTTTAAAAAAGGGCCTACAGGAATCTGATTAAATTAATTCTTACAAAATTCTTGAATACATTAAAATCTAGCATAAAATTCATTAGGTAATTTAAAAAAATAATTGTTAATCAATCAAATCCAAAATGTATGTTATGTACTGCATTGGAATAAGCAGAAATTAAATATTTTTCAAACTATAGGATGTCTTTTAAACATTTATGTTCCTTAAAATATTAAATTTTTCAAAAAAGATTTATATTAAACCAATAAAGCAATAATCAACAAAATCAGATATTAGTTTAAAAAATACAAAACTAAATTTAAAATTAGAATAAAAATTTAACAACTTAAAATAAATTACTAATTTTCCAATCGATGTATAGTTTTAAAATCTATTAGCTATTGACTAAATAATCAATAATATAACTGACCTAATGTTAATAATTCTACTGTTGTTAATAATGCTGCAAACAATTATTGAACGATTTGTTAAATAATACGCTTCATTTTTTATTCAAATTCTTTTGCATGCATGTTTGTTTGGAAATATCCATGAAAATATAAAAAAGAAAAATTAAGATAAAATTAAAAAAGCGCATTTTTAATTTTGCACATTCCGACGAAGAAAATTAGCTTAATTAGAGAATTTAGCTAAATAAGCTGAAATTAGGAAATCTAGCATTTTTGAGTAACATTTTAATTTCTTTCAATTTGTGCTGTAGTCTATAAATATTCTTTTTTCATTCAAAACAATTAGTACTTGCAGAATTAAATATTTTTTCAATCTTTTTTTAAAATTATTTTGTCAAATTTTTTTTTTTGTCAAATTTATTAAAAAAAAATTAATTTTAATCATTTCTTCAAAACCTATTTCTGAAAGCAAAAATATTAATAGTAAAATATAAGTTGGGTTATTGAGTTATAGAAAATTATTTAATAAATAGGAAGCAATATAATTCTTTTAAAAAAATTCTAAAATTAATTTTAAATCTTAAAATAATTTTTCCTTACTAATTTTTGAAGTGCAGAATCAAACATTAAAATACTTCTTAAAATTTTAAAAACTAATTTTATTATTTAATACGAGGTTGTTTTTTTTTATAATGGTCAAAATAGTTAAAGAATAAATAACACTGTCAACAGGGTGGATAATTTTAGGACATTTTTATATCATGCGTTGCATTTACATAACATATTTTAAATAAAATAATATCAAAAAATGTATATTGCTGTAATATTTTATAAATTTTTAATTGTTAGCAAATAACTAAAAGATTATAAAATCGTGTACAAAGAGATCTTGTAAATCAAATATAAAAAAAACCGTATATCGTGTTCCTAATGTCTGCTAAGAGAGGGCGCTCCCAACCTGCAATGTCAAAAGTCTTGGGTTTCTTTAAAAAATTGAAGAATATCAACGTTTTTTTTAATTTTTTTTTTCTAGTTTTTTAGTTTTTTTTTAATTATGCATTTTTTTATTAAAATTTGTTTACAATAAAAGACGTTTTCAATTGGCTAGAATACAACTTTTAGCGAAAAATATTTCTTAAATATGATACATAAATGTTAATTGTAAATCGTATTGTTCATTATCATTCACAGTTAATTTTTTTTAATGCTCTCCAACCTAATGGCATATCATCTATAATCATAATGATATATTATTTAAATTTAAATATTTTCCACTCAAATTAGAGAATGTAACTAAGAAATGAAGATGTAACTCTCATTAAAAAATTTCCATATTGATAATTGCTTGAAGAACTCATTCACAATAAAATATTTACAGATGATATAAGGACAAAAATTGGCTTTACAGTAGTAACTTTTTCACTCATTATTTCTTGCGTTTTCATGAACTTTATACTTCACCAAAATTCGGTTAATTAAACATCACCTTACAAATCTCACAAAGCAATTTAGCTTAAGTATATAATTCATAAAGGATTGAAATATTAATGTGTTAGCTAACATTTAAATCCTTATTTTTAAAGAAAAAAAAGAGAAGAAAATTTTCTTTTTGCTTAAATACTTTAGAATTAAAGAATTAAAAAATCCATTATTACTCAAATTTTCACAGTAGTAATTCAATTGAAAAAAAAAAAAAAACGCTACATATATCGCAATATGTACTAAACTTAGTTATAATTATTATTTTAATAAAAGAATATTTTTTCGATGAAAAAATATTAATCCCAAAAGAGTTATTAAGATAATCTACAGATCTTAAAAATTACTACTTAAAAGTTTCCCATCAGTTTGAAAAATAAATAAATAAATAAATAAAAATTCAATTTTTTTTAAATTGGAAATGGCACTGGGTGATAAAGAGTTAACATAATTACGAATGAAATAAATCGTGTCATTCTTTAAAGCTATAAAATAAAAGGTGAACGTGAATATTTAATCAAAAAATTTTTTTTATGCCTATCGACTAATTTCCGATCTTTTTTTTTTGCAGTTATGATTAACATCACTCACAAAACTAAAATTAATCACAATTCTGTGCCTTGGCGAAATTTCTTACTATTGGCGCAAACATTTGGCTGTGCTTGTCATTCCAGCAACCAAACATAGCTACTTTTATCGACAAGGCAAGTTAATTGCTAGGTATTCCTTTTTTCGTTTCTTTTCATTTTTTTTTTCAGACTCCACCCTCAGCCTCCTGTCCATTGGCAGCCTCAAACGGGCCCACTGGGTCCCATTCCGGTCGGGCCCCTGCATTATCGAGTCGGATAATGGTTTCACAGCACAGGTGAATACAGAAAATCCGATATCTCAACTGTCTAATGGTCCTTTTTGCAGACGCATATCATTTGCAGAGACAGTTAATATTTTTTTTTCTTATATTTTTCATTGACTCACACACGCGATTGGCTAATAGAAGTCATTTAAGTTTGACGTTTAAAGGAAAATTTATTGCTCCGTCTTAATTAGGAGGATTGTCTCCGTTTTATTAGATGTATTACAGTAAAAAATATCTATAAAAATGTGTGGAAAATGAATATAGATGTATGTTCGGAATGTATGAGTGTTGGGGGTTGAATTATATTGCATTATACGTTTTAATTAATGGGTTATTTAAATTTCGTGTTTTGCTGCTTATAATTATTTTTAGTGTGCAATTCTTACTACCATTTTTTTCTGAACAAATTTAGGTGATGGGACTTCAAATACTTAAAATTAAAAAAAAAGGATTTTACCTTTTTTTCTTTTTGCTTGTCCTATATGTAACAACGATAAATAAGCATAAGTAACGATAAATAAGCATAAGTATTGTAACAGCGATAAATAAGCACAAGTAATACCGCCCTCTATAATTTTTTATTACTGTATCAATTAATCTTAGCAATTAACTTTTCTAGTAATATTTTAGTTCATATTCCTGCTTTCTTTTCTGAAAAAATTTAAGTAGTGGTTTTTTTAGGGTTTCTTTTTTTTTTCTAAAAAATAAAGTTCTTTTTTAAATTATAATAATAAAGAAATTGCATGAATAATTATTAATATAAAATTATTACTGTACAAATAATCAGCCAATCTAATATATTTTAATATCTTCAAACGTTCTTGTTTTAAACGAAGCTTACGTTCCTTTTTAACAAATTAAAAATATTTTATAATTTGCA
The DNA here is from genome assembly GCF_982258835.1 of Parasteatoda tepidariorum. Classification (NCBI taxonomy): domain Eukaryota; kingdom Metazoa; phylum Arthropoda; class Arachnida; order Araneae; family Theridiidae; genus Parasteatoda; species Parasteatoda tepidariorum. The sequence continues at coordinate 92,387,800 of NC_141755.1, read as the reverse complement.
AACGTTTTTGCTCTCTGATAAGGAAAAAAACCTTTAAAAATCATGGAAAAAAGACAAAAACTCTCGAGAAATTTGCTACTGAACAGATTTTCTTCTTTTTTTTTTTTGGTTGAAGGGCAATATAAATTTTTGAATTCAATTTTGGTGATTTTTTTAATTCTTTTATTTTACAATTTATATGGATATAAATGATTGTATATGTATATCTATTGCAATTTCATGCATAAAATGAAACATTGTTAATAATGTCACATTCTCTGTCCTGCAGCGATAGCGCATCGATTAATTCATCGAGCAGTTTTTGTGGAAGGCCCATGTGGTAGATTGAAATCTACCTAGCATCATATGGATAGGTTCATGACCGTCTGGGAAGTAAAGACAGCTGATGCGCAATGATGAATACATAACCATATGAAATTTTGAAACCTTATCTTCCATGACTCCCTTTGCCGAGAGTTTCAGGTTGAGGGACTGATTTACTTAACCATAACTACTTCAAATTCCATTTAAAAAAAGTTACTTGTTTAATTTCTAATTTGAAATTAAGTGAAGATAAAAAGAAAAACTTCGAAAGAAAACTTTCTTCTTTCCCAATTTTTCATAATTGTATATCAATAGTTGAAATAAATATGTTGCCGTTACAACTCGAGAGCCGTTAATGTGCGTTTTATTAAGTTAATCTGCAGATTACCTAGGATAATCTGGAATCAAGAGTTTCGGCAATTTACCTAGATAATATGCACATTAACCGTTTCATATTGTTAAAGTTCGAAATGTTTTTTGTCCCATTCTTATTAATTCCATAAATTGTTGATTATCTGATTGAATTAACTAGTCTTTTTTTTTTTGCTATCAGAAAATAAATAAAAAGCATTATGTTAATTTCCTTTACTACTTAAATATTTTAAACCATTTGATTCGCGTAGCTTAATAATTCATTAATTCCATCAATTATTGTGCTGATTGCTTGACTGTGTTGACTTGGTTTTTTAAATATAATATAATATAATATAATATAATATAATATAATATAATATAATATAATATAATATAATATAATATAATATAATATAATATAATATAATATAATATAATATAATATAATATAATATAATATAATATAATATAATATAATATGATATGATATGATATGATATGATATGATATGATATAACATAACATAACATAACATAACATAACATAACATAACATAACATAATATAATATGATATGATATGATATAATACAATACAATACAATACAATACAATACAATACAATACAATACAATACAATACAATACAATACAATACAATACAATACAATACAATACAATACAATACAATATAATATAATATAATATAATATAATATAATATATATTCTAAATAAATTAAATTTAATCAATCGCGCTTTTCATTTAATAATATAATATATGAAAAAAAATAAAAGGAGGTGAGTAAACTTAATAAATCCCATATGTAATTGCATTGTAAAATTTCGGAAAGAGAGTAATTAAAAGTAATTAAATTAAATTAATATCGAAAGCAACGTAAAATTAAATGCATGAAGAAAAATTGTAAAGAGAGCATTAAAATTTTATGAATCCCGTATGTAATTTTATTGTAGAACTGCTGAATGAGATTAATAAAAAGTAATTAATTTAAATAGATAACGAATGTAATGTAAAGTAAAATGAAGGGAATTGTAAAGAGAGCACTTAAATTCAATTAATCTCGCTTGTCATTGTATAGTAAAAATACTAAATGAAAACTATATAATTCAAGATAATAACATCTCGAGTGTTTCTCATCAATATGTCAGAAAAATACAATATGCATAAGTAATAACAATAGGCATAAGTAATATGCATGAGTAATAACAATATGTCAGAAAAATACAATATGCATGTGTAAATACAACTAACTAATGAGTGAAATCATTAATGAATACAGTATAGAGTCTACTGTATGCATTAGAATGCATTAGCATACAGTATTCTAATTACTAGTTCACAATATGTATTATTAGCATACAGTACGCATTAGCATATAGTATTCTAATTATTGGCACACAGTATGTATTATTAACATACAGTATGCATTAGCAAACTCTATGCAAGACAGCAATACCCAAAGGATGCTAAAACATGAAATACTTAACGCAGATTTTTCATTAGTAAAAAGTTCGGCATTTGTACCATTATTTCATGTTGATTTAATAATTTATGAGAGTTTTGTTATTTTTTTATGAATGGCAAAATAAAATATAGTGCTTTAATAATAAAAAACGTTAACTTTTACGAAAATTGAGAAATTACGCATTTACAAAATTTCAGATTGTTACGAAGAAGGTACCATAGGGGTTTTATTTCAGATAAAGGTAACTACAAAAATTTAACAAATATTTTTTCGATTAAAACTAATTAAATATATCCGCCTACATTTTAAAAATATTTATCTACTTTATTTTTTTTTTATTTACATTAAAATCGTACGCAGAGTAGTGAAATAATTTTTTTTTCATTTCTCTACGTATGATTAAAAATAAATATGAAAAAAAAACAGAAAAAATATTTAGTAAAATAGATCTAAGAAAATCAAGCAAGTTATTTTTGCTAAAGATATCTGCAAAAAATTACCAAATATTTTTTTCAATTCAAAATTATTTAAATATATTTTCGTAAACTATAAGAAGAGGTAATTTACTTATTTTTATCCTACTTTTATACTAATACTGAACATTGAAAAAGAAAATTGCCCTTTTTTTTCATTTCTCTGTGTACGATTAAAGATAAATATTAAAAGCATAAAAAAATATTGAGTAAAATAGATGTGAGAAAATAAATAGCTAGTTATCAAACGAAAAACATGCGCTTTAAATACAAGCGCTAAATGACAAAGTTTGTTTACAATTCAGCCCGCCCTATTTCTAAAAATTCCCCTATACATATAATCATAATTTATGAGAAATAATTTGAATGTAATAATTCATATATTTCGCAATTCATTTTCAAATATTACGTGTTATTCACATTTTTATGTTGAGAACAAACAGATGGTTGCATAACAAAATTTCGTGAGTCAGCAATATTAAGCAAGTTCATGAATATTAGCGGTAATTTTTTTAAGAAAAAACATCGCAGATTTTCTAATAAAGAGTAATTCTAACCAAAATAAATTGCTTTTTAAATTATTACTTGCGTGATAAAATGATTTTTATGCGTGATTAAAATTTCTGTTTAGGAAGGATAATATGAACAAATTGCATTTAAGTGGTATACGCAATAAGAAAAATATTTGGTTGAATATTTAGTTGTAATGACTACTTTCATGAAACATTAAGTGTACTAATTCAGGATATTTATTTATGTAACAACACAGAATATTTGAAAAAAAAATCTAATTTTTAAAAGATCAACACATAATTTACCATAAAATCATTACTAAAGGTAAAACTTGTCTATTATTATATGCCAGTTTTGGCAAAACATTACAGGAATTATTTTATCTTCTTAAAAGTCTATTATTTGTTGTTAAGAATCGCAAGTTTTTTCAATAATATAGATTTATAGAATACAATTTAGATTGTATCTACTTTTTTCCGCTGCATTTTTTATTTCATTTATAAACAATTAAAACAATCACAGTCCTTTCAGTTTTGTATAATACATAATGACCCATTACGATATCAAGAAGATATTAAGGAAAATATATTCAAATTTGCACAATATCTAAGTGTTTAAGGCTTTGTTTACTTTATTAGTTTAATAGTTTTAAGGGAATATTTTTAGTAGTAAAAAGTTAAAAGTATAGTTTTTTAATGGAAAACTCTGTTATTTATTTTCATTTCATTTTTGTATAAATTTTGACAGAAAATAATAAATTGTTATAATAACGCTAAATAAATATTGTTCATAACATTAAATAAATCTTGTTAAAATAAATTTTAACAATAAGAACTGCATTACTTTTCTAATAAATGTGTTTCCGTTCGAAATTTTTTATTTCTTTTTTTAAATATATTATATATATATTTAATGCTTTTTACTACACCGATGAAAGAAATACTTTTTATTACACCGATGTCAAAACTATCAAAATATTGTAAAATTTGTCTGTTTCTGGATCTGTAGGAACACCGAAAAAGCACAAAAATTTTTACCGATGAGCTTTGGTAATGACTTTTTTTCAAAATTGTTAATGAAGTATAGTTTTTTTACCATGCTGTTTCTCTTTTGATTTTAATTTTCGGAGAAAATTTTAAAAGTTTATGTAATGTATTTTAAAATAATATAATGTGTTATTAAAATTATCAATTTGAAAGAAAAATTAATTCAAATAACATTTCTCAATACACATTATTTGAAGAAAAAAAACTTTGAATTTTATGGTTAAAATAAAGGTTAATTTCTACATTTTTAAATATGTTTTAATTAGATTTTACAAACTTATAGATTTAATTTTCTGCACTGAAAAAATAATGCTATCAAAACAACAAGAATATGGTAAGACTTACAGTTTTCCTGGATCGGTGGATGAAAAAAATAAGCACAGCAATGTTTATCTAAATGCTCTGATAATGAGTTTTATTAAAACTAACTATTAAATGCTGCAAATTGCCATTTAACTAAATATGTAATTTGATAGTAAATGTTGGAAAATTTAGTAATAAGAACTGTACATTATAATATTATATACAATTATAATATAATAAGAACTATAATTTTGAAAACAGAATTTCCGGTAAACCATTACCATACGAACATAAAAACTACCAAATAAGTGATTTAGACATTGTATATTTTGATTTTAGCACGCGAATTATGTTTTTGTTATCAGAAATGTTATTATCATTCAGGCTCGGTAATTTCACCAGAATTTTTCTCGGCGTGTTGGAAGATAATTAAATCCAGTAAATATTCTCCCGATATCTCATATTGAATAACTACTCCTTGTGCAATAGTAATATGAATATTATTGTTCAATTTAATTTTATCTATTGGATCAATTTAAGATCAAAATTAAAATAAATATATTTAATTAATGAATCTTTATTATTTTATAGATTTAAGGAAATCACGTGATCTTATCAAGGAGCTGCTAACTCTATTAGTTCCCAACATGCTACATAGATGGCGCCATACATTTCACAAAATGAATAGTCCTGAAGAAGTAAATAAATTTGTATAGAATGTTTCAGAATTGAAAGAAGAAAATCTATTGTGAGTATATCATAATTTGAATAAAGGAATAATGAAATAATTTGTATGGACTGTGTTTTTTATGGCGATATAAATGATATTACTTAAATCTCTTATTAAAAATAAATACATCAATTGTAATCATTAGCGTTGTAAATATTCGCTTTCATTATTTTTGTGCAAAAATGTGCTTATATATAAATGCGAGTGCTTTTAAATGTTAAAAACAACTGTTATATTTTAACAATTTAATTGATTTACCAGTATGTCCTAATAATTCGAAACAAAAATAATTAAGCATTTTTTTAAGCTTTTTTTTCAAGTGAATTAATTATACAAATCATTTTATTCCGATCTAAATTTCAGTTTTCATTTACAGTTTAAGTTAAAAATAATAATAATTAATATACTATTATTAATATACTATAATTAATATACTATTTGAAAACTTTAAAAAAAATTTAAATTATAAAATAATGATAAATTTAATTTCATAACTTTATTCTTCCTAAAATCAATAGTTAAAAGGAATGCTTTATATTAAAAAATTACAGATTCTTGAGTATTTTAAAGTTAATAACACAAGAAGAAAAAAATCTTTTAGATTCATAGTTTAACTTGTATATTTTTTGTAATTGTTCAGTTAAATTTCTTAAAATTTATTTTTTATTTATATTTTTCTAAAAAATACGCCTGAACATAATAAATTTAATGAAAAAAATCAATTCCATTCTGCAAATCCAGAGCGAGAAACTGTTCAAAAGGAAATTAAATTGTTTATTATTAACAGTACAATTATTAATTAATTATTGATAATCTAATTGTCATTATTATAAAAAGGTTTTATTTATTAACTTCTCTTTACCAGCATGATTCTTAATTATTAAAGTTTCCCAAACCATATTAATTCACTATTACCAATTCACTTTTTACTAATTATCACAGTCTTACAATTTTTCTATTAGTTTTATAATTATTTATTATTAAATATTAGTCAGCAATTTTTAAAATAATATTAAGTAAACATGTATTTATTCATTATTTATTATTTATTATTAAGTAAACATGTATTGTAGCTTTATAATTATTTATAGATTTTGCCAATGACATTTTTAATTTATAATTATTTTCTTATCTGCTAATTAATCATTATAATTTTTGCCTCCACTTGTACTTCTTAATGTACAAATCATTATTTGTAAAGTTATAGTAAAATTTCAAATTTAGCACATTTAACACAAAAGTAACTTAATTTTTGTATAATACAATCTCTCCCTTATATTGGATAATTAAATTGCTGTTAGTAATTATTAATTATTGTTATGATTATTATTATTTTAATTAGGACTATTGAATGCAAAATTTCAAAATATTAAACATCATAATTGTAAATTATTAAATAGGGTAGGTTTGAACTACATTTAAAATAATTGAAATATTTTAGCTTGTCTCAAATATTAAAATATTACGATATTTATGACATGCCTAGAGTGATATAAATAGTTTTGAATGAATGAATAAATAAAAATGAATAACAATAACCAAAAATAATGAATGAACAACAATAAAGAAAGAATAACAACAATCAAGAATGAATAAATAGTTTTGACAAATGACGTAAAAGGTCATTTACAAAAGGAAATTGTCTCAACGTTCTATGCTGCACTTCTGAAAACCATTTAATCAATGTTTAATCAATGTTATGAGGATTTCTTGATGGAGCTAACCCGCATTTGCGTTACATGGAGAGGAAGACCACGAGAACCTCCCACAGTTAGCCTGGCGGCAAAGGGACTCTAACCCATTCAGTACATGTATATAAAATTGAGGGGCTTGGGAGAGAAACCAGTCGAATTCAATGCTTTAAAATGCATTTTGTCAGTACACAATGTTGTTGTATATAGCCTTTATCTGCAATATTAATCTATTTTGATCATGCAGATAGATAAACAATTTAGAAATACGAAAGAAATGTAGAGTTCGATCATAGCTTCGGACAAAGTAGCTTTTTTGATTAGTTTAGAAGCCGGGACGTGTGAACCTAGATATTACCCTTGTTGTTGTAAAAAACGCTTTAATTTAAATAATAAATAAAATAAAATAGAAAACTTCTCCGTGAGACATCGTATTTATTTCAGAGAACTTAATTCTATGGAACACAATACATAGAACTAAGGGACACGAAAATGTAGTGCACAACGCCATCTAGTGGTCATTCAAACACATAAAATTGACATATTGCCTTGCAAAAATTTGCAAGAATTTTTCGTAATTAAGCTAAAATTAATCTTTATTTTCAGTGAAATAGTGTATGTAGTTTGAAATTGAACACAGATTCGAATTTCATGCTAATAGGTTGAGTTTTCTCTATTTAGCTTTTATTATTATTTTTCGCTTTCTATGATCATTAAGAAAATGGCGCAAAATGTCAACAAAAAAAAAAAAAAAATAGCATAGTTTTCCTCTTCTTTTTTTCGAAATAAACGTGCCTGGAGCTAATTTCTTAATAATTGAAAAGTTTCCCCGCTTTTACGTTTTCTGGACTTGAAAAACTACGCAAAAATTATAATTCATTAATTAGTTTTGAAAACTCTTACGTAAATGACCATACATCTCCTAATTGCAGGCTTTTAAGATATTTCATGAATATTTTTAATTATTTTTCTATTTTTAAATAAGTTAAATTAAATCAAGATAACTAATCTAAAACTACTACATTGCTTCAAGTGTAAAGCGTATAATATGTGGAAATTTTCTTTTCTTTTTAAAATGATCTTTAAAAAACAATCTACTAATAACGTTCCACTAAGATACATTGCCTTATTTTATTAACTACACAAAGTAATTTTTTCTTTTAAGCATATTTCTATTTCATATGAATAACATAAATTAAACGGATAACCCAGGTGAAAATAAGATGCATGACATTTTTTTTCCAAAATTTTAACCGACTCCTTTATAAAAATAAGACCATTATAGCATTTATAGTACTTTTAATGCTATTAAATGAATAGCATAAAAATGTATATAGATATTTAAAAAAAATGAATTGTGTTCAGCGTTGCGATAAATGTTTTTTCGCTGTAGTATTAGAGATAGACAAATTAGTTCCGGTGAGGGCAGACTAAAATGCCGTGGGAAAAAAATGACTTCGGATTGTTGAGTTGGATCAGACGTGTGTTGCGTGTTTTGAGTCAAGTGACTCATTTCTACTTTTTGTATCATGAATAGTATTTTGTATTTTAACATTTGAATTACTTTGACATCATGCTTTTAACAAAATTACGTAATGGAGGCATACATTTCAATTGAATTCACTTTATTTCAGATGGAGAACAGGTGAAAAGAATGAACAGTTGCATGAAGATGTCATACCAAAATGACCTACAGTAAAAATGCAATTGAACTTAAAAGCATTCACTTGTAACTACAGACTTTTTAAAGTACCACGCATTAATGAAACACTATAAAGACACTAATGTCTCTTAAAAATGTAAATGGTTGTCAAAATGGAAATAACTTGTCTATTAAAATTACTGTGTCATAGTTACAAAATTGCTTTTTAATGTCATCACTGAGCTTCGATTTCAAAAAAATTTATGCAAAACATATATTAACTACTGAAAAAATATATATTTTCTTAAAAAAAAACAAAAAATATTTTTAATAAAAAATAAGTTTAAACTTGAAAAACAAATTAATTTTAAAAATGTATTTTATTTATATTTTTGTAAAAAAAACTATGAGAGCACATGTACACCGAGAAAACAATTCTAGTAAAACTGCTTAGCATTTACACTTCTGGTAAAAGGAAAAAAAACGCTCTGGAAATCAGAATCAAAATACAGTATTTAAGATACGGTATTATATACAGTAAAGTTAGTAATTGTTTCCGTTCATATGGTAATGATTTAAGGGAAATTCTGGTTTTCAAAATTATGGTTTTCATTGCCAACATTTAGTAAGAAATATAAAACTAAAAAGTATATTTAAACGAATATTAATTTTTTATGCCATGCTCTAAGGCATCATGATAAAATAGCCAAATTTTAACCCATTTACTAAATTTAATCACACATTATAAAACCCTATTTCATTGCGAGCAAAATAATTACCAAAGTGGTAAAATTTCAAAGCTTTTTTGTTCACCCTTAGAACCAGAAACACGGTTAATTTTACAATATTCTGATAGTTTTGTCAAAACATTTTTGTTAGTGTAGAGTACAAAAAAATTACATAATATAAATTGTTTTCAAAAGGGTTTCAACACTGATTATAGACGCATGGTACTTAAATATGCTTATTAAGTAGCTAATTTATTAATTATGGTACGAAACTAAACACAAAAACGTGATTTCTAAACTTGGATGAACTTGATTTTATTTGAACAATTTTAATTTTTATTAGTCCAATTAATAACTATTTTATGTACTATAATAAAAAAGAAACATTTTTTTTGTGCATAATATCTTAAAATTTTCTACTTAAAATGAAACAAAGCAAATTTCTGATTTACTTAAAAATTAAACCTAACTATAATTGTAAGAAGTATTTTAATTTTCTGACTGAATATATAATTTTAGCTTGATGATAAAAATTAAATATTGGTTTTTACTGATTGAATATCTTAAACCATACATTTAATTTGTTAAATATGTGGCAATGAAATATTTTTATTTTCTTACAGGGCTCATTAGCCACTAACAAAGCCACTGACATAAGCTACAGACATTAACCACTGACCGGAACTCTCAGAAGGTGTCAGTATTCAGCGAGACTGATTGATTTACATAGCTTTTTTTTTTAAATTCGCTGAAAAATTATTTATTAATCGTTTTATTTGACAAAAATATTGGATTTGATAGTTAAAAAGAAAGTTTTTGTAAATTTTGATGATTAAAAATTTATAATTTAGTTAAAGCTAACGCTTTAGGCCGAAATATGCCTCCAATTTTATTTATATGACTCTAATTTCATGCATAATTTAAAAATATTTTTTCCTTAATTATATGAAACGCGTAAAATATTCAAGGGAAATAGTATATATATATAAATATATATATATATATATATATATATATATATATATATATATATATATATATATATATATATATATATATATATATATATATATATATATATATATATATATATATATATATATATATATATATATATATATATATATATATATATATATATATATATATATATATATATATATATATATATATATATATATATATATATATATATATATATATATATATATATATATATATATATATAGTAGAAAGAAAGAATGAGGAAATACTTAAAGAATTCATCTGAAGCACTTGAAAAAAAATTGTTGTACAGCTCTAGTGCGACGTAAATAAAATACCTACCTGAAAAAAAATTGTATATAGTTTTGTGCAAAGCATTCAACAATAATTTAATTTATGTAATCTTAAATGAAGTACGCTTAGTTTTTATGTTGTTTAGAATTGCTTTTTATTTAAAAAAAAATCCTTATGTTTAAACAAAAAAAAAAATTTTTATCTGTAAAAATTTATATTTATTTTTTTTTAACTTTCCATTGATTATTAGTCAAAGTTTTTATCATATAGTGATATACTAAAAACCAATTTTAGCTATTTTACTCTAGCATTGAACATTTTTTAAGGCTTAAATTACTCCAACTTGATACCTTCTTCGGTTAAAATGTTAAAAATATTTCTGAGTATTTTCCTTCTACAAATATCCGGTCGTTCTCACATTTCCATTGAAAATAAAAACAGCCCTTATCTTCTTTCTAATTCTGTTTTATGACCCCTAGAAACATTCAAATCAAACATGAATATATTTATTCTTTACTTTTAGTGATATGTTTTGGCGATAATAGATACTAGCCAAATTGTGTTATCATAGCCAGGTGGCAGTTGTTATCTAACATGGAATTGGGGGACGGGGAACTACAAATGTGAGTTTTTGATGTTCATTTTTATTTTTTTTTTCATTTTTAATGCACGCAACAATATTTTAGAATGTGAATTGGCCGTTGGGTTGCATTTAAATGCGCAACATAGTTGCAAAATAATCTTAAGTTCTGTATGCACAAAATTGCGCTAGAAAAGAAAATATTTTAAATAAAAATAAATATTTTATCTCGATGTTGAACAGAACTTAGAGGGGAAAGAGGAAGATATTTTTGCTTTCAAGGCACCAGGTTGTCTAGATATCTCTAAACAACAAATAAAAGTCGTAATTTTTTCTTTTATATTTATTTAATTTTAAATGTATTTCTAAATTTTAGATGAGATTTTATTTTCTAATTTAATTTTGAAATTAGCAATAAACAGTTGAAATTGTTTCTTGTCTGCATCATTATCCAATTTACTTTTAAAAGAAATAAATTCTTTCCTTGATACATAGTTAATATTTGTAATTAGATGTAAAAATAAATAGTAATACTCATTTGATATGAGCTTTAAAAATTAGAACGCATTTTTTCGCTAATTAAGCAATTTGGGAAATGTGTTTAAAAATTAGGAACTAAAGCATGTTCAATTGATTAATTCGAAGGGTAAAAACTTAAATAAAAAATAAGTAAATATTTCATGTGAGATTTGATAGTAATTGTCTTACTAAATAAAAGTAAGAGAGAAAATAATTATTCTACTCAGATTGCAATTTTTTGAAAATAATTTAATGTAACGATTTATGATGAATTTTCTTGGAATTTACTTTTACAAAAAATAGTTATTAAGGAATACCACCTTCCATGAATACTACTGCTATAAACTATGAACAAAAGAAAAGTTTATTGAAAAATTAAACAGCTAGGTGACTGCTCCCCAGCTTGCTCCCGCTCATCAACCTTGGTTTATGCTTCTCATTCACCATTGTTCTTTTTCCCGTTAAAGGTTGATATTTTCCCCAGAAACACATAGCATTTTATTACTTTCCCAAAACATTTCGACAAAAATTACCGCTTTTTAGTGCTCCCATACATTATATAAAATTTTTTACTTCACGTAAAAATACTAATATTTAAAGAAGGACGTCTTAACTTTCAGCATAATTCCTTGTTATTTTATGCTGTTATTTCAGTTGAAATAGCAGCAGTACTCTTATTTTAACAAAAAAACTCTGCTTTTTTCACCTAAAAAGAAAAATAAAACTATCAATTAATTATCTAAACATTGTACTCGGGATGAGCAAATTTGCATGTCCAGTCCACGCTGGGATTGAACTTTGATTAAATCACCGGGAGGCGACAGCTCGATCCCCTGAACCAGGGCAGCTCGAGCGTTTGGTTATGAAGAAAAAGTTAAAACTTTTTTCACCTTAAAAATCTTATTAAAGTCATATTTGAGTGAAAAACATTTAAAATTATATTGGCTTAACCTGCTAAAAATGTCTGACAATTTACCGTAAAATTATATCTAAAGACAGATAATAATCAGATTGATTTAACAACAGATAATAATCAGGCAGAGTATCAATTCGACATTAGAATAGAATCGCTGTTTTATTTATACGATATACAAACCCATAAAATAATTTCATCAAAGTAAGAGATTGTACAGAAAGTAGTCACAAAATGATTAGAAACAAAAATAAAGTTATGTTACTGTCAGCAAGACTGCTAGGAAATAGTTAGAAATTGAATTAACAATCTTAATCCGTTTATGATTATGGGGAAAAACAGAGAAAAACTTTTCTGTGAAAAACTTTAAACTGTCAAAAATACAGAAAAAGTCTGTAAAAAAAAACGGGAATTTTTTGCAGTGTGTAGGTAACTATTTAAAACAGAAATTTTTTTTTATTAATTTTTGAATTTTTTTTTCCTGTAAGCAATTTGGTTTTTTCCGCATTGTTATTTTGCCAGTGTAATCATAAAATCTATAACTATGTACTATAGTCAAAAATATAAGTGACTGATTATTCATCCTCATGACTTTTAGATTGCAAATTTAGAATATTTTGATTTGTTTATTTTCGAAACAATATGAAGCATAGTTTTATTTTATTATTATTATCATCATTATTATTATTGTACATTTAAATACAGTATTACTATTGAATACTTTATTAAAACTTTTTTTTTAATACTTATAGTTAGATTTTTGTTGGAAAAAGAACTATTTTAATAAATTCTTTCTATATTCAAATGAAGGCAATGTAAATATAATCGTTTTAATTATACAACATTCGTAATACAACATGGTAAATAAACCATGAGATTATGTTTATAGCTTATGATTACATGTATCGCGTTATTTCATCATAATTACTGGAAAGACATACAACTCTTTATGATGCATGATATTATAGTTAATTGTTTATTTGTAATCTGTATTTGTCCTAATTTGAATTTTTATGAGATGGCATTCAAATCTTTCATAATTCTGTTGCGATTTTGACTACTTAAATGTCGTATCAAATATCTACCTTAATTATGCATTATCAAATATCTACCCTAGCATTATAGAAAAATAATAATATCAATAAAAACTGCCTCAGTATTCAAATACAGAAAACTAGATAGTTTATTTATTTTAACTATGAGCAAGTTTTATTTTTCAGATAAAAAATTGCGAATTTTATTACATTAAAAAAATTATTTATTTTAAATAAGAAGAAACTATATTAGAAACTATAAGAAGAACTTTCTAAGAAAATAATTTACTACCAAAAGCTCTATTCAATACAATTAAAATACTAATTTAATACATTTGAGACTAATTTGGTGCACCGGAGAGACTAATTTTAGAACGGAAGATTCATTTTTCCGCCTTCCGTGACGTATTCAATACCGTATGAGGGAAGAATAAAAATCCATTATTTTTATCTCCAGTAGGATTCGAGTTTTGGAATTCCAAACATTCGGAAAAAAAAAACTTATTCCAAGGAAGAAAACTGGGTTTAATTCTTATTTCCTATACACGAATAGGATATAGGTTGGAGGAGTAGGAAAAAGGGGGGTAGTCAAAAGAAATCTTTAAAAGTCTCCACCGCCCCACACCATTACACTCTCTACCGAATCGATAGCAATAATAAGAAACGTCCAATACGATGGCCAGAAAAGGGAAAAAAATCCCTATACCGCGCTATTCTAAATCCCTGTATCCAAACACTTTTAACTGATACGATCCCACTCGAAAATCCTGGAAGCAAAACACGCATTTTACGAGAAATTGCCAGCGTCCCTGATAGCGCGTCTTCCCTTTTTTATAATCATTTGCTAGATGGACCGAGAATTTAAAAGCCTTATTTTCTTTCCTGTTTTTTTTTCTTTCAAAAATTCCGATCCGGCGTGATGAGGCGATTTGGGGAGGAGTGGGCCATGTGTATTATGTGCTTCATAAAGGAAAATGTGCATTCCTCTCAAATATCCCCATTCCAAGCACCCCTCATTTTGGCTGTTTGCACAAAACTGATTATCATTACGTGTTTTTCACCACACGAAAACTGATTTAAGCGTAAAACCGAAGAAAAGTCTTGCACCAAAAAACATATTGTTAATTTACCTAAAAGTGAATCAATTAGTAAATAACAATAGGTTAATTCGTACATATTAATGAGACTTTACTAGTATATAATTGGTACAAATTACGTGAGTTAATTAAAGCATGAATTATACATAATAATCATAGTTTTGACTATCTAAGACACATTTACTTAAACTGATAGCTATTAATTAATGTAAATAAACAGTTGTGTCGCCTAAGTTTACATAAAAGATTATATATAAGTGCAAATGTCTTTAATTTTTAAATATATCTCTAAACAAAATATACATCTTACTCGAAGAAGATAATTGCTAAAAAAAGAAAAATTAGGTGCTTTATTTATAAACAAAATAATTGAGTTCTGCAAACGTGATAATTTCTAAATTTATATTTGCAAATTTCAGAACTGATAAACATTATGCGTTTTTCACTGGACAAAAACTGATTTAAGTGTAAAACCGACTAAAACAGATTTGCACTTAAACAAAATATTACAAAAGCATATGAAAGGGAATAAATTAGCTCATAAAAGTATTTTAATTAGAACAAAATAAAATATGATAGTTTTGATACTTTAAAATACGTTCATTAAATCTGGATATGATTAACGCAATAAAGGGGTTTAAACATTCCAGTTTATACAAAAGATTATACTTAGGTGTCATAATCTTTTAAATTTATCCCTAAGCAAAATATATAAATCTTGTTCAATGAAGTAAACGAGTAAAACTGGTTCGCTATGCAAGAAAGTATGCAAGTCGCATGCTTGTACTAAGCATGCAAGAATGTCAATGTCTAGTAAAATCAAGCAGTTCAAAAACCAGTTAAACAGTAAAGCTGTTTAACTTTTTGCACCAAGACATTTTTATCAGCATTTAGAGTCAGCTGAAAATTGCTAACTGTTAATTGAATTTTTAATTGAAAATTGTTAATGCCTGACTTCTCAATCCATATAAATATAATTTATTTATCGCAACATTTAACGCAGGAATGATATGAATAGTTGAAAAAGCATGCATTCTACTTGCAAATTAATTTAAGTTAGCAATAGTTTAACAATAATACCGTTAAATTTAACAATAAGTTCACATTTTTGAGCCTATCAAAGTCAAGAATAAAAAAACTACCAAAATATGGAAAAATTTATCACGTTTCTAGCTCTAAATGAGCACCAAAGATTTCGGTAATTTTTAACGAAGCACTTTGGTAAAGATTCTGGTAAAATCAACAATAAAATATGGTTTTATGATGTCTGATAAAATTTTAAAGTTTTATAGCGATGTCTTAGATCATAGCGTAAAACCTTTTATTCGCTGAAATTTGCTTTTTAGTTTATCATTTTTTATTAAATGTGTGTTAATATGACCCATAATTTTGAAAACCAGAATTTTCGGTTAGTCCTTACCATATTCAAGGGAAAATTACCAAACGAATTGTTTAGATACCATATTTTGGTTTTATTACCAAAATTATCATTTTTTTTCTCCTTAAACCAGAAATGTCATTACTGTACAATACGGTTATTTTACAATTTTTTTTCTCCGTGTACCTTTTCAACTTTGAAATGCCAGTCCTATGTCTGATTATCAATTCGGTCGAACGGTTCCCTAGAAGATCTTACATTTATATAGTTTATTTATCAGTCGAAAACCATTCAGTCGCAAATTTTAATTTTATCATTTAAATTAATATAATTTAAAATTATTTAAAAAGTTGCATTTTCTATAAATGAGAAATGATTCAATTTTAATCAAACAAAATAATAAAAATATAACAAAAAATGTATTAGATGAAAAAAAAAATTAGAATTGTGTTCATTTCTCCCTTCAAAAATTCTAAGAAATATACGATAAACTTAATAGTAAGGTGGCTGAAACTTTCAACAGCTTTTCTGACAAAACTTTTGGGGCGATATTTTCCAGATTGCAGCTACCCTCCATATTTTAATGATCAAGAACTCAAATTTGTTGGAAAAGGTTTTGCTTACTTAGAGAAAATTCGATTTTGTCTCCGATTTCGTTACAAAACTATTATTTTCTCCTTAAGTTAGCATAATTAATACCGTATTCGGAAAACTATTTAGATTGCTGGTCAGCACACTGTCATAAAACTAATATTTATTTCGACTTTTACAGTTTCCTTCGCATAATAAATAAATTACTTAATTCTTCTAAATAAATGCTATAATTGAGCTATTACTTTTAACCCCTTTTTGCTTAATGTTTTGTTTTCTTTTTTCCTTCTAAATGACCGTGCTCTAAACGTATCTCACACCACTGTTCTGTTGAACATTACCAAATACGCTTTTTTCTCCTGTTTACCTTATTTTTCCATTTATTTTTATGGTAAACACTCTCTTTTTTTTCTGTTTACTTTCTCTAATATACTTTACCACCCGATCCTAGTCCATGAGCCTGATTACAAAATTCCATATATACAGATAATCGGAGTATATATATTTCTAAATTCCTCTGCACACAAACACAAACCACTTCTAAATCTATATTGCCAATGTGAACTTGAAAAAAAAAAAGAAAACTTAAGCCGAGGTTTATGGGATTGGTAGACTAGAGGAGTTTTCGATGATGATGATATTTACTTTATGAAAGCGAATATGGGTGCGCAGGGAATTTGCAGCGCAATCCACGATTTGTATGCTAATAGGAGTGAGGGGGGGAGATGAAACTCCGTATCTTTTAGACTAAAAAAACTAAAAAAACTCAGTATAGAGTTTGAAAAGGCACATTCCTTTGCTACGGTTTCTAATGACCCATATGATGTGGAAAAAAGGTAAGTTTATTTCATTTTTTTTTCCGTTTATATCGAAGGATATTAGTGTATGATCATAACATTTGGAAGGAAGATTAGTTTTTTTCTGCATACGTTGGGATTTGCTCATCTGCTTAATGGTATAGTCTGTTTCTTATAAAAGGTTTTAAGCGCTGGGAACAATGGAATTGATTTGTTTTAAATGGTATTTTTCTTCTGTTTAAGCGAACGCATGAGAAAATACAAAATTTCATTTTCAAAATAAAGCAGTACTTCTCAGCCGTTTGTTTTGATTTTGTGATTCTATTTTTATGCTATATTTACTGAATATAATAAATCATTATAAGGTAAAAATAAGTAAGTATAAATAAGTAAGTTACGTCGAATTCTAATTTTGTTAGAGATATATCTTACGTTAGAGATACATATTACGTCTAATTCTAATTTTGTTAGAGATATATCTTACGCTAGAGATACATATTACGTCTAATTCAAATTTTGTTAGAGATATATCTTACGTTAGAGATACATATTACGTCTAATTCCAATTTTGTTAGAGATACATCTTACGTTAGAGATATATATTACGCCTTTTTCTAACTTTGTTAGAGATATATATTTGGCTCTATAAATATCTATAAAGGAATAACTTTGGTAATGAAGCAAATGGTGGTCATCGATTTATTTTTTTTTTATTTTTAATATTATAACTTATATGAATAAAATAAAAACACGCTTTGATTGTGCAATTTGAGTAATAAATTGAAGAAATTCTTACTCATTATGCTTACAGTCTCAATTGTTTAAATTAAGTGTTTCTATTTTTATGATATTTATTTTATTTTTAGTTACACATGAAAAAGGAGGTAATATAAAATGTCTAATTTTTTTTATTTAGGTGTGAAGTAATGTGGTATTAGTTGCCTATAGTTGCCTATGCAAATATTAACTTTTTTTATTGACTAAGAATATGTACTCTTCTACATGCATCCATATGCATTGTAAAAATGGTAATTTATTACGTATAGTCCTAAAATGTGTAATATATAATCTACAAACACACAATAAGTTTAAAATTTTGATTAAAATATTTCATTTCTTATGTAAACCAACTACAAGCAAGGGTTTTCTAAAAACAATGCTGGAAAGAGATTAAAATTAGTTTGCTAATTATTATCCAAAATAATTAATAATAAATATTTATTAATAATAAAATTGCATTTTACTCCAGAAGTATCAGTTTTCATTTACAAGGGACATTAAAACATTTGTAAACAATATAATTTTATAACTTTTATTATTAAAGTTTAATTACAAAATCAACACTTTTTGATTATAACAAACATTTTTGTAATATAAATTATTGCTAGGTATTATTTATTTTCATAATAATGGAATATTTTGTCATTAAGAATTATTTATGTAAACTAAGAAATAAGACAAAATCTAATTGCAACTTTAAACAGTTGCTACCCGATCCTAGTCCATGAGCCTGATTACATATTGCTTCGTAGAAATTTTTTTAATTTCCTTTAAATATGTTTTGCCTAAAAACTACTCGTGTAACAAAATTAATATGTTTTACAATTTGTATATTTAAAAAAAAATCATAATTATCTTGCACTATAAAAGTGTGATATAAATATATAATTATCACATATTTGTGTATTAATTCAATTAGTTAACATAATAATCAACAAATTACAACTTTAAACAGTTGCCACCCGATCCTAGTCCATGAGCCTGATTACATATTGCTTCGTAGAAATTTTTTTGATTTCTTTTAAATATGTTTTGCCTAAAAACTACTCGTGTAACAAAATTAATATGTTTTACAATTTGTATATTTAAAAAAAAAATCATAATTATCTTACACTGTAAAAGTGTGATATAAATATATAATTATCACATATTTGTGTATTGATTCAATTAGTTACCATAATAATCAACAAATTATATTCGACGAAATATTTAAATTTGAGATATTTTTATAATTTAACCATACATCTTACTAGTATCTAGTTGAATTCATGTTCTTGGCAAGGAAACCATTAAAAAGATTTGTATTTTGGGAGATAATCATTAATTTTACTTCTCCATTGTAACTTTTTCAACGTGCAAGACTTCATTACAACTGCAAGAGTTACAAAAACCATTTACATCCCTTTCTCAAAAGTAAATTTACGCCAAGCCAGCTACTAAATTAGCGAAATTCTCGAAATTACTTCTTAACTTCTTTATTTTTCCCCTCTGTTCGTGGTGTAAATGGTGTTTTGCAGTAAGGGAACATTCTAAAGGGAGAAAACAACTTTACAAGCGCTCACAATGAAGATGCATGCATCAAAGTCTGACTTTTGCAAAGGAAAAAGGGGTAGGGGAAAACACTGAGAAATAAGGGGAATAAGAAATCTGAGGGGTGAGAGGATAGGGAAGAATCTTTCCGTTCTTTAATCTCAGTCACTCCTGACATTCTAAATTGTGCTAATGACATGTAGCGACGCTGGCGCCCTCTTTTGGACAGCATGCCACTCTGGGGTACCTATTTGCAGATTTTTTTGAATTATTTTTTACTTTAACTTTTTGCATTTTTTGTTCTTCAATGTCACTAGATTTAGTCATTACCATGAGGCGCATACTTTCGTATTTCAGCCTTCTAAAGAATGATTTCTTTTTTTTAACATTACTTTCAGGAATGAAATTTTTTACTCTTTAAGGGACGTGCTCTAAAATAAAAGAGAATTCTGCCGTTTAAGGGTGAAGGTGTTTTTCTTCCTTAGAAATATCGGCTCCGAAATTATATTTTTCTCGTAGTTCTCTAAACTAAGGAATATGTTTGTATAATAGACTCAAAAAATACATTGTAAAAAATTCCGGTTTAAACTACGGTATAAAGTACCATTATAGTTGTATCATTCGTAAAATATTATACCGTAACTTTCATAGTAACATTTATTTCTTTTGAATGATTCAATGGTTTTTCAAAAAATAGCACTGTAAAAATTACGGTATGCATTCTGTAACATCTTCCGCTGAAAATGGATTTTGCGGTCAAATGTAGCGTTGAGTGCCGGGACTTGTTACCATAATTTAATTTGAAATTTTTTTCAGTGAATAAAATACTCCATTATTCAGATTATCAGCAAAAGGGTTTATTAATAAGCAATAATGTATATTTTGAATCACCTATAATGTATTCCTTGTCACAAAAGACATTATGCAAGCAATTGAAAAAATACCGAAATCGCTGACAAAATCTAATGAATCAACAGTGATGAAGGTGGGCCTGGAAATATCAAAGCCTATTTGCTTGTCTGGTAAACTGCTGCCATATAAGCAAAGTGAATGGTTTTAAAACTTTATATTTTTGTTTTATTAACCAGAATTTTATTTATTTTTACCAGAAAAGCTATCACCACGCAGCACGGTAACACTACCTGGATTTTTTCCTCCTGCATATCCTCCAATTTTGAGGTTATAAGAATTTTATAAGCTTTTTCAATAGCATTAAAAATATTCCCATCGTTCAAATTTAAAATAATGAATATATGTAATATAAAATACTATTAAAAAAAACATTATTAGATAAATATATTGCAAAATATTAATTACTAACTTATTAAATTAGTAGATTGCAGTCTAATTCTCCGTAGGTTAACATGCAGGTTGTAGAATTCTATTTTCAACTGAAGAGGAAATTACACAATAATAAAATTGCAATAAATTTGAACAATTTTATGGTCCAACGCCATCTACAGTTTTTTACATTGCACACTGTAAAAAATTCCAGGTCAAATTAGGGCACAAAGTACCGACACTTAGGATGCATTATCCGTATAAACCATGTTTACTGTAAAATAGTTCAGTAAGTTTCACGATAATATTTATTTCATAGAAGTGATTCAGTTATTTTACGGTGATTATTAGTGTAAAAATTACGGTACATGAGGTCTTTTGTTCTGTAACATGCTCCGAAAAAATTAACTTTACAGTAAAAAGTATAAACACCCTGAGTGCCGGTACTTTTTACAGTAATTTGATCTTGAATTTTTTAGAGTGTAGGTTGTGTATTGTGAAAAAAATTATTTTCGATATCCTAATTTTCGTGTGATTTCTACCAAAATAAATATTAAAAAATATTTTGAGATAATTAACCTAACATTTTCTGCTATTTTTATTTAATAAACGATTAAAAAATATTTAAAGCTGTACTCTACATATAATATAACGATTAAAGAACTCATTTGCATGTATACTTCACCGAATGCAAAGTTGGCTTATTAATATTACTTTCAAAAACAGCAATTAATATCCTAAAACAAAATAAGAACACTGTTAAAAATAGATACTCAAATCTCACAAACTTTCCTCATTTTTAACGAAACCATTTTCTGGTATTTGCTAAGAGCGAAAATTGTGTCAAAGTGACGAAATAACTATCGCCACTTCTTCAAGGAAATAAATTTCATCAAAAGTAAAGAAATCTTCCGTTATTCTATTTTATTTTACAGAAGAAAAGCATGAATGACTTTTTTGATTAATTTTATATAGGCACCATATAGGTGGATCAACGTCACCCCAACAACACAAGAAGGACAGATAGAACAACGAGACAATATACTTTTATGCCCAAAGTGGGATTCGATCCCGGGATTTTCTGATGTGAGGATAACTCCTTAACCATCTTTCAATCCAGTCGGTTTATGTCGTCCTTCTAGCTTCGAATGTCTAGTCCTCATTCTAGTTAACAATTTCCCACAAAGTACTGTGATGAGGCTCCAAGTTAAGGAAACATTTTCGTCATATATTGCAGAGTTCGCGTTTCTGCACAAATCAAGGGATTTCGTGACAAAAAGATTCTCAAAATTAAGGAAATACCGATCAAGGATTGTAAAATCGTCAAAAGTGTGAGTTATATTTCTGGGGGTTCTTCTTTCTGTTCAGTTTTCGAATTTTCTTGAAGAACTACAAAAGTATTATCTATTTGATTTAAGAAAGATTGATTTAATAATTGGATACTATTGCGTGATATCATGGTTTCATTTTAATATCTTGATGCGATGTATCGTAATATTTTCTCAAATTTACCAAATTCATATTATTTTTTTTACATTGTTTAACGTTTTTGCAATTAAAATGAAATTTTTAAACATTCGCATCAGATAATATTCAACAATTATTATCAAAGAAGAGAAGGAATTTCGAGATCACGATTGATCTTTCTCAATGTACCGCAATATTTGCTCAAATTTCTTAATTCACATTATTTTTATATCTCCCAAGTAAAGTGAACCAGATAAGCAATATCGAATTCGACAGTTATCGTTATTGACAATATTAGTTATATTATCCTATTCGATATACATTTGCAACATACAATTTCGACAATTCAGCATCAATGATGATCACTGTATTATTTTTGCCTATAATTATCCTTCATTTTTAATTAATAGTAAGGGATGGTACTCCTGATATATCTTTATATAATCGCTAAAATAAAACATAATTTTAATGCTTTAAAAACATCAAAATTTAAAGATGTATCACATACACCTACGGAAAACCTAAATATTTTATAAACTATAATCTCAAGTTCATTCGATTAAATTTTTATTTTTTATTTATGAATAATTATTTCTATCTGAACAAAATGCTTAGTTTTAAATTAAATGCGTTTTGACGTTTATTTTAAAATAAACACTTTTTAATTATTTTTTTTAAAATTTATTTGCAATCAAAACGTGGCATATCAGTTTCAAGCTACATCAATCACATCCATTCGAAATCTGTTCTCATACTGCATCATTAAATAAATTATCATAGTAAAATATTAAATGAAAGTTTCTCTTTGTGCTCGTCTTTCACAACATAATCGAATATTTTCATGCTAAGTATGACTCATTTTGAATGTAATAAATCATTTTAAAAGTTAATTCAAAAGTATTAATATAATACTTTATTAAATAGCTGTTTTTATTATTTCCTCTCTTAGATTAAAAATAAAAAAGCTTCCGTCACTTCTTAATCAAAACTGGTCATAATAAATGAAAATAGAATAATATACACGTGTCCCCATGTCATCATCCAATTTGTGAAACATTGTCGTCTGTCCATTTACACTATACCTTGAGCTGTCATTTTATCACCTATACTAAATCTAGTTTATCATCACCCATTCTAGGGCTTAAAATTCTAAACTTATATTTTTTAGACGTGTCTATCTGCCCTTCAAACAACTTTTTTTCTCGCGTCGCCTTGTCTATTTTACGTCTTCCTACCTCCTTAACGTCGTACTCTTCAATTTTCTCTCCCCCCCAAAGCCTTTCTCAGAATCTAACGGCTTGTTTTTTAATCCTAAGCCTCCCCCTTTTTCCGTTTTTACTCTTATGCACAGACCACACTTCTTTTTTTCGCCCGTTTCACAATTCTATCGAAAACTGTGTATGTTCTCCAATTCTTCCTTAGGCGAATTTGCAGAACAACCCCCTGCCTACATTAGCATAGCCGCATGTTCATTGGAGAAGGTGGGGGATGTTAGAACTGTTCTTCTTTATCCCCTCCTTCCCTCTTCTCTCGAAAAGAAAATTTGTTCTGTTCTTTAATGTTCGATTCAGTTTTTTTAATGTCTTCTTTTAAAAAAAAAAAATTCTTTGCCCAAAGGTTCCCCCTGAAAACATGTTTTCTATGCCACAGTCAATATGAGCACCCCTTTTTGGCGGAAAAAATTTATGTAGAAAATAGACAAAGTAGAAATACAAACCAGAATTTAATTCGAATTTTTTCTGGGAAATTTAAAATGCATTTATAATACGTAACATCATTTCATTACTAAATGTCACGTGGTTAGAAAAGTGTGCTGAAAAATGTATTAAAAAAAACAATTAGCTACTTGTTTTAAGACCGAAATTGCTTTGCTTATTCAAGTTTGTAGATTTAAAATTCCACTAACTTTAAATATACATTATCGTTATTATGTAATAAATTATTCATAAATTAATTTCAGAATCTAGATCCCATAGTCTCATTAGATATTTTTTACGAAAAAATTATTTAATATTCTATTGCACTAAGCAGACTTAGAAAGAATGTAAAATTATTTCCAAGTTTGGATAATTGAAATTTCCACATTTTTAAGGATGCTAAATGATAGATGCAAGAGAATAATTCATAACTGATTTTCAAAATCCAAATCCCATAATTCAATAAGATACTTTTTTAATAAAAATTCATTTTATATACTATTTTTAAACTCAGACTTATGAAGAATTTAAACTATTTCAAGTATATTTGAAATTCATACATCTTTTAAGGATGCTATGTGAAAGATGTAACAAAATAGTTTCTAACTTATTTTCTGAAACCAAATCCCATAATTTCATCAGATATTTTTAAATAAAAATTTATTTTTCATATAGCTCCGTTCAGACTTCCGAAGAAGGTAAAATTATTTCCAAGTTCGTATATTAGAAAATCATACATTCTTAAAGATGCTATATGAAAGAATCGTTAGAATAATTATCTCTTATTTTCAGTCTTTATTTCCATTAGAGGGATTTAAAAAAAAATTATTTTATATGCTATAGCTCAACTCAGACTTAAGCACAATATAAAACTATATTCAAATTTACAGATTAGAAATTCAAACATTTTTAAAGATGCTCAATGAAAGATGCATATTATGTGACATTATAATTCATAACCTAATTCCAGCGTCTAAATCCCATAATTTCATCAGATTTTTTTATTAACTATTTATTAGACGAATTGCGATATGAAAGAATCGTTAAAATAATTATCTCTTATTTTCAGTCTTTATTTCCATTAGAGGGATTTTAATAAAAGAATATTTTATATGTTATAGCTCAACTCTGAGTTAATCACAATATAAAACTATATTTAAATTTACAAATTTGAAATTCAAAAAATTTTTAAAGATGCTCATTGAAAGATGCATATTAAACGACATTATAATTCATATCCTTATTTCAGAGTCTCAACCCCATATTGTGGTAGGATTTTTTTATTAAATATTTATTAGATGCATTGCTCAAATCAAGCTTACGAAGAAAAAAAAGAAAATTAGCTGCATACGAAAAGTCTAAATCAAAAGTGAGCTTCCTTCTTTACCTGTCTCAAGAGTTTCCCTATCCTCTAACATGGACTGAACACAGAAGGATAACAATGTGAATACTTATGTTTTCGAAAGCCAGCGAAACCAACGAAGTATACCCAATAACGAAACGAAATAACGAAAACGAAAAATGAAGTAACGAAATTTACCCAACCAAAAATAATGTTCAAAGGTTTGAATAATTTTACATCCTAATCTCATTAGTTTCTGTAATTTTACCTTTTCTATAATACTTTCATCAAAATTATGTAAGAATCTCAAGAAACATACTAGATCATTTTTTAATAAAATATGTACTTAACTTTGTTAACAAATAATAATATGTACCACTTACGTTCAGGAAGGAAACTAACATTATTATGAACCCAATATTCATGTTACATGTATTCATTATAGTAACCTTCTACAAATTCCATTTAAGTGTTAATTTGATATATAAGTAAACTATGAAAATAATCCTTAAATTATGCAGGATGTTAATAATAATATTATTCAAATTTGCTGCCACCTATGAAAAATACTACTTTAAACCACGTTATTGTACTTTTACAATTTGATTACATTACACTATGGCTGGCTCAACTTAGTCAAAAACGTGGTTCAATTTAATACTGTTCAAATTTGCTTCAACCTTAGTATGAGCTAAGTAAAACCATGATATTTTACTAAATTTGATTATATGATGCTATGGTTCAACTTGGGCAAAAACATGGTTAAATTTAATATTGTTCAAAATCGCTTCAATTTTCTAAGTTAAAACTTGATACTGTTCTTTTCAAACTCAATTGCATGATATTATGACTCAACTAAAGCAAAGCATGAATCAAATTAATTTTGTTCAAATTACTGCAACCTTATATGATGCAACGTAGAACCATGATATTTCATTTTTTAAACTTGATTACATGGTACTATGATTCAACTTGGACAAAAATATGGTTCAATTTAATATTGTCAAATTATCTGCAACCTTAGTATGGTGCTAAGTCAAACTATAATATTATAGCTTCTATTCTAAATTGCGTGATATTATAAATTAACCTGAACAAAAACGCGGTTTAGGTAAATTTTATGCAAACCGTTGCAACCTTAATATGATGCTACGAAGGACCATTATATTGCATTTTTTAAACTTTATTGTATGACTTCATGGTTTAACTAGAACAAAAAAATAGCTTGATTTAATACCTTATAGAGGTTGCTGCAAAATTGAACTGCATTGTGGTTCAACTATGAACCATTTTTTTTCTGAGATTAAAGAGTTTTCAACAACAGGTTGATAATACTCACTAAGATCTGTAAAGATTAAGTTTGCTTCCGAGGCCAGAGTAAGAAATGAGACTCGAAAACAAAAACTTCTAAAAAGAAAGAAAAAGAATTCAGGAAATAGAAGGGGCCGAAAATAAGACACACAATAAAAAAAAGACAACAAAAAAAGAAGATACTTTTCTTCTGGATAGTCTTCAAGACTCGTTACAAAGTGAAGCAGGCGCAAAAATGGAAGCACCTGCAACAAGCCACCCCCACTGACCCCCCTCTCCTTTATGCTTCACTGCAATCAATGCTTCTCTTCCTGTCTCTAAAGAAACCGATATCTTAAATTACGAACTTGTGCGTTTTTTCGTCAACCCTATCCCCATGGTAAAGTAAATAATAAAAAAATAAAAAAAACTCTTCAAAGGCACCCGTGGAAAAAATACCTCATTTTTCCACTACTGTATTCTTGCCTTTGGTGATCTACGTCCTATGAATAATGAGGAAGATGTTTTTCAAAAGAAATAACTAAAAGAAACCGAAAGGATAAAAAAAAACGAAACTATACTGGAAGACAATAGTAAATTCCTGCTAGATATTGAATCTGTTTCTTTTTTTTCCTTCTTCCTTTTACGAACGGTTCTTGTAAGTGGAATATGTATATCGTACTCGAAACGATGGTTGTAGTTCGTAAAGAACGAACGGAAGCCTGGTAACCAAACCGTCCTTTCCAATGTATTGAAAAATAATATTGTACACGGAGCTACAAGTTTTCATCTAGTTTTAAGATGTAGATTCTGGAAGTATTGTTTTGCACGAATAAGAAGAAGTAGAAACGGGAAAATGCATTTCTAGCTGAGTAATACGACCCCATACGAAATGAGAACAGGAAAATAGACTTTTTTCCCTCCCCTTTTCCCGTTTTCTAGTATCCTTTTCATTTTTTAGCCAAATCTGAAATGTAAAAGTAAAAAAAAAATTTTTTTTTTCACTGCGTCATCACAAACACTTTCGTTTCGCTCTTTATCCTTTCCAAAGTGAGCTTCATTTTTTAGAAAAGATGTAAAAGTGATTTTTTGAATTATTTTTCGAACATATATTCAGGTTTATAGAAAAGCATTTTGCTCTAGAATGTAGATGGAAATTTTCAATTGTTTTTTTACCCGGAGCATACGAGTTTCTCCTCCCCCCTACCTCCCTTATCATGAAAGTGAAAAGCCTACTTTAAAGCGATGTGTGAATAATCTTCATGTAAAATAAGTTATTATGCATCCAAAGTGGACGCTAAATGTATTTTTAAAAACATGCATGGTATTCTGCCAATGTAATATAAAAATGATTTAATTAAAAAAATAATATTTTTTTGGAATAATCGTGTGTAGCAGATAAGTTAACTGTCTGATATTTAACCCAATATCACATCATTTTTATGAAACAAATTTGTCATATTTTTTCCCTTATTTAGAATTAATATAGGTCCAAATAAGTGAAAAATATTATATTTTACACTTTAATAATTTAGGGTTAGAGTCATGAAATACCGATGTGTTTTTCTGTGTTCAAGGTAAACTTTTTCAAACACGGTTCCCTTCTAAAAAACAGTTTTCCAAATTTGCATTTATTTGTAGTTATTTAAATCTAAGATAAACAGTAATTCATAAGTGAAAATTTCCCTAATATAGAAAATCAATCAATGATAATTTTTTGATTATGAATGACAGAACAAAATTCTTTTCAAACTACTTTCTTCGGATTTTATATTCTATCTCAAATATAATTCGGATAATCTAACAGGATTTTTTTAGTAACTATTAGACAGTTTTTATAACCCTCCCCTTTGTAATTAAAAAATACAAAAATATATTTTTGCTTCTAATTAGAGTGTCAGAAAAAATATGTATATATATATATATATATATATATATATATATATATATATATATATATATATATATATATATATATATATATATATATATATATATATATATATATATATATATATATATATATATACATATATATATATATATATATATATATATATATATATATATATATATATATATATATATATATATATATATATATATATATATATATATATATATACATATATATATACATATATATATATATATATATATATATATATATATATATATATATATATATATATATATATATATATATATATATATATATATATATATTTGCGTCCCTTATATATACATATTTTTATATATACGAGTATGTTACCGGCGAAGTCTGAAATCCGTCATTCTATAGAATACCTAGGCATTGTATATAATGACTAAGACTAGCCGGCAATGTATGAAATGATTTATATTTCACACATTTCCTAGGCATTCTATAGAATGCCAACTGAGAAACCGGCAAAGTATAAAATCTTCTGTGACCATGCTAGTAAAGGTGATGAAATGGATATTTTGCGCAATATTTGTTTCTAAACTGAAAATAATTGCGACTTAAATGTGAATTTTTTATATGAAAATTTTGTTTCCCTTAACAAGAAAGGCATAAATTATGTTTTGTACAACTTTCATTTTTCTTTACGCATTTTGAATAATTTTTTTTTAATGGCTCTCTCATTATTTTTTCAGAACAAAATTTTTATTTTTGAGAAATGCGCATCATTTACATAATAACCTCATCAGGACGTTTTTTTCATACTTTGCCTAAATAGCATTTGTCATTCTATAGAATGCCTAGGTATTATATGCAATGCCTAGGGAAAGTATCTAATACTTCTCATATTTCATACCTTGCCTAAAAACATGTGGTATTGTATACAATGCCTGGGCATTTTATAGATTGCCGGCGTTTCATACTTTGCCGGTAACATATACATATATACATACACATACCATCTGCGTCAGAAGGTTGAAGTAAAATGTTTTATCTATTTAGCATTCCTAATTGTAAACTTTGTTTACAAGCATGTTCGAAGTGTTTTTGAGAATTCAATTTTAAAATCCTTTTTAAAAAGGAATCTATACCACGTTGTGTTCACAAATTTTTATTTAAGCAATGTGTTGCAATTCTTCATAAAACAATCTAATTTTTCAAGAATGGGTGGTAATTTTTAACTGAGAAATATGGCGCATTGATAGGATGAAAAAGGTATGGGGTTCTGTCCTTAACTTCGTCATGTACACGTTTCAACTGAGGGTTACATAAGTTATGAGAGAGAGTGTGAGAATTTTATTTACTCGAGTAGGCTCGTGTTTACTTAAAAATCGGTCGGTGTGTGATTATTACACTGCTTAATTGTTCGAAGATTTCCTACTTAAAATCAGAACACATGTTTCAGACCTACTTTTGAAATACATGTAATCGTTTTACTTTTTCTGTTTTTGTATAATTCATTAGGTATACAAAAAAATGGCTACGAATCTCATACGTTATAATTTACCAAAATCTTGAAATTCTGAGATTTACAAAAAACTGATTTTTTTATTTCTTTATGAATCAAAATATTATTCTGTAAAATGAACATCGGTAAATTTTAAAAAAAATAATCATAATTTTATTTATTTTCAAAACTACTTTCCAATAGATTTAAACATTTAAGAAGTTTAAAAAATAAAGAATTTCTTTAAAAATTTTAATTATATATTATTTTTTTAAAAATTAAATTGCAATTTTATTTTCCTTTATATTATTTCTGAGGACTATATTATTGTAAACAAACACAGAATTTTCTAGTTTTTGAAAAACAAAAAATAAGTGTTATAAATCAAAAATGTATCAAGTCCATATTTATGCAGTTTTATTTTAAAAGTTCTTAGAATAAATCATTTAAAGATGAAAAAAACGTAAGACAAAAATATTCAAGGGAAAAAAACTTTCAAAGTTTCAAACATCATTATAAATCCAATATGGTCCAAAAAAAACTATTTATTATCTCAAGTTCTAGAAAAAAAATTTATATTTTTTTTTACCAATTAGTAGAATTGTTAGTACATCAAAACATTTTGTTTTGAAAATTTCTGATCCCAGACTCAATTAGCATAAAAATTATTCAATATTTTCTGAACATTACAACAACAAATGTAACAAAAGTGATTACCGCTGCCAAGAAAAAATATATTCAGCAAATCAAAATCAATCAACCCAAAGGAACATTTCTCACACTTTTTCTTCCTTATCATTCCTTATCTCCACTAAAAAACATATTTACACCGTTCCTGAAAAGAAAAGTCATTTTTCTTTGGTTGACATTCTATTCAACTGTCCCTCATTATCCATTATTGCAAGGAAGAACCTCCCCCTACCCCTAAGGCATCCAACGCACCCCTTACAATATGCCTCCTTCATTAAGAAGACATTCCTTTGTGCATCCTTCGATCTTCATGAATAATCTTGTCAATGCTTAGCATTTCTCATTTTTTCTCCTTAACAATGTTTAGTAAATAGAAAGATTGGATGCTTGATGCCTAGGGGGGTAGGGATGCGCGTGTACAGGTAAGTGATTTTCTGCTTCCATATTTTGGGGATTTTTTCTATTTTTCTCTATCCTGGCTTATCACCATTTTGAAAGAAAAACATATATTATTGATTTTGTAGAGATATCGTTTGATGTTTCAGTGGAAAAGTTTCTTAAATTTAGAAGTAATTCGAATTTATTTCATTTCATAATGTGCTGTAAATCTAACACTGTATTTTAGAATTTGAAAGAGTTGTTTTTAATTTCAAAGTTTCTTTTTAAATAAAAAATTACGGAATTTGTAACATTTTTCTGCATATATCCATAAAATAAATTTTAAATTATAATATCTCTTCTTTCTTTACTGAAAAAAAAAACCAGCTTCGGTTAACTATTTCATTTTTCCATGTTATGACCCATTTTCAAATTACATAACTATTTCTCTCGTTTCACATTTAAAAATCTTATTGCAATAAATTAATTATATACAAGAGCAATTTAATGATATTTATTTTTCGAAATTTTAACAACTTAAATATTTTTCGGGGTTGTAACGAAAAAAAACCCAATCTCCTATTAAACAGGCTCCTAAAATAAAAAAATTTCAATGCCAAAAAATTGAAAAAAATTTTTTTATCAAAAAATTTTTTAATTTTAAAATTATTTAATTAATAATGAAAAAAAAACAATCTTCAAATAATTTTTTTTAAGTTAAAATTAAAGGAGTTGATGTTCTCGTCTGCAGTACAGTAAATTTAAAAAAAATAATCAAAAGTTAAGAAAAATATTTGCAAATTTTTGCAAAAAAACATTTAAATTTAACAATTGAAATTATATTGGTTAGCTTATAAGGAAGAAAGAAACCAATCTTACGAAACAGACTCATAAAATTGAAATATTCCAATTCTAATTGAATTGATGCAAAAAAAAATTATCAGATAATTTGTTAATTAAAATTTTATTTAATTAATGTCGAAAATACAATTTTCAAATAATTCGTTTTTTCAGCTAAATGTGAAAGAATTAGTGCTCCGGTTTACATTTCAACAAATAAAAAACAATATTCAAAATTTTTTTTTTTAAAAATATGTTTACTCGAAAAGTATTTAAATCAAATAAATAAATTTTTTTTTGCGTTATAAAGAAAAAAGAATCCAATCTAATGAAAGAGGCCCGTAAAATAGAAAAGTTTCAATACTATGAAACTGAAATAAAAGCATTTGTCCAAAAATTAATTTTATTAAAAATTTTTTTTATTGAATGTAGAAAAAAACCAAATCCTTAAATAATTAATTTTTTCGAGTAACATTTAAATATTTGATGCTCCCGTCTACATTTCAGCCAACTTCTAGGTTTCAACACAATTCATCTAATCAACAAACTAATTTTTCTAAACACTAATATTCACAATCACAATTTGTGAGACTTAACTTTCGTACGACGTGAACTTAACACGGATTTTAAAAATAAAAAAAAACTATTTATTACGAAGAGTAGTTGAAAAATACTTTTAAAATTAAGATCGCATAAGTAATTTTACCAGAAAATAAAATTCAGTTTTAATTTTTTAACTTTGTTTTAAAAAAATGTCTTAAAAGCACAAGGGAAAAGCCAAAAAAAATGTCATTAACTCTCCTTTGCATGAAGATGGAAATTTCCCTCATACCATTTAGTGAACAAAAAATTGTACTTCACGACTATTGCGTAATAAAGAGCGTTGCTGTCAAAAAAATCAAATGTCGCAATCATCACAGCGGATTTAAACTTGTCCTTCCGTTGTTTGTTGTGTTTGGAGAAATCATGCGATTTCTTGAATATTTTCTTATAACTAATCTGCGTTTTTTTACTAGTAAAGCGATAATAAATAAATAGTTCTTTTTTCTTTTCTTTTTTCGTGTTTCTGTTATTTTCTGTGAAATCTATTTCGAATATATCAAATAATCTTACCAAAACCATGCAACAGAAATTTACATCATTATGCAGTTGTTTCACTTCTAAGGATGAAAATGTTTTTTACTATATGTTTATTTTATGCTATTTTTGCAGAGAAATTCAGAAGAGATGGACTTTGAAGATTGCTTAGACCAGATAGAAGGTGACGAAAATTTGATGACGAAAATTTTGATGGCGAGTACCGCGGTGGAGATGCAATTATAAGAGTGTTGCAAGAGGGAACTAATAACTTTTTAAAATTATCATCAAGAATAAAAATATAAAGATATTTTATTTTTTTGTTTATTTCATCCTAAGGTTTACATGTAAATTTGCTTAGTATTGAATATTTCCATCATAATCCATTTTTAATTATTTTAAATTATATATTTATACTAGGACTTTCCTTAGACATTTTTATTTAAATTTAAAGCACGAATTACATCACCCTGATTTATTTTTCAAAGAAAAATTATCGAAGAAGGTTTAAATGGTCGATATGGATATTTAAAATGTTGTTTAATATGTTTAATGTATGAAATTCTGTTTTATGCCACATAAAATACGCACTTCTTATTTTATTTACTAGAAAAATTCCATTAGTTCCGTAAAAAATAAAAAGCGACTTACAACAATGCTTATATATATTTAAATTTCGCCTCATTGTTTCCTTTAAGCTTAAAAATCTCTAAAAAAGGATTTCAAAATCAAAATTCGTTTTTTATTTCAGGTATCTTTGCATTTTTTCATATATTTCGCCCGATTCGATAGTTCCATTCGAAAGTGAATAAAATGAAAAACGCATTTTTTGTACATCAAAAATTTTATTACTTTCCCGCAAATATATCATTTTTAAGGAATTGCACTAGATTTTATTCCATTTTAAAGTTCTTTTTATGCGGAGTATTAAATAATGTATCGCAAACAAACCTTCGTTAGAATTGAAATTCCAATATTTGGTTTGCTTTTGTACGTGGTATTGTGTTGTGGCAGTCGCTCTGCATATTTACTTCTCAAGTAGGCATCGAATATACAAAAGTAGAAGCAAGCAGCAGAAAAAAAATAAAGGATTAGAGCTGTATTCTTTTGAATATTAAATTGAGCTTGTCGAGTTACTCGAATGCGAATTTAAGAATAAAAGCGAGCAAACGGGAAATACCAATTTCGAGGCTGATCTCTAATAATCCTTGCTTCCTGGATTCTCTATTACATCTCGAACGAAATTCTCTATTCTCTACAAATGAGATATAGAAGAAAGGCTTGAATGAAAAATAAGGCTCCATGAAATCGAAAGAAATATATTTAATATATGAGTAAAAGAGAGATGATGTGTATGACTTTGGCTTATTAAATTTTATATAAAGATATTTCAATTTTGTGAAGAAATTGTGGGTAAGGTATTGTAGAAATATCTTAACAATACCTTATCCGCAATGCTACACAAATTTACCCGCAATACAATGTGGAGTAAGGTATTGTTAGAAATTTCTCTGAAAAAAATGGTTAAGTTGCAATTTATTTAATTGTTATTTCACCATATTCAAACAAAACAGTCAAATAACCTTAAGATACTATTCGAGCATTTAACTGTGAGAAAAAACGTTTATTAATTGCTTTCACCACATACGGTTAATCAACCTATTTTTAGAAATTTCTCGGAAAAATGGTAAACTAACAATTTATTTAATTATTATTTTACCATATTAAGAAAAAACAGTCAAATAACCTTAAGATCGTGCTCAAGCTGTTAACTGTGAGAAAAATCGTTTATTAAATGCTTTCACCACACACGGTTAAGCAACCAGAATTTTAACACACTAATTAAGCCCACCTAATGAAGCAGCTTAGTTTCTAGCATCTGAGAGGACTAATCCAACAGTATCATGACCAAAAGAACTGGGATTCGAATCCCAGCGTTGACAGTGTACTAGTATGGTTTTATAACCATACTAGTTGTTTATGATTTCAAAACCGTAAAGGAAAGAAATGCTCTTTACGTAACTTTAAGTTGGATGGACAGAATGTAGCAGTTTATTTTACCATAGTTTTAGAATGGAAATTCTTATAGAGTGTATTGCGGTGAATACTGCAGTTCAAAATTAATACACACACACACACACACATATATATATATATATATATATATATATATATATATATATATATATATATATATATATATATATATATATATATATATATAAATATATATATATATATAAATATATATATATATATATATATATATATATATATATATATATATATATTTATATATATATATATATATATATAACTAAACTATCTATTCTAAACTATCTATCTATCTAAACTAACTATCTATCCATCTAAATTATCTATCTAACTAAACTAAACTAAACTATTCATGTAAAGGATAATTACATTTAAGAAATTAGATACAAAAAATTGTTAAAATATAAGATTTTGACAATCTTATATTATCTTATATTAACGTTTTTCTTTTTTCGAAACTAAATGAACAAAAAATGCTTTGCACTGAAAAAGAGTTTAAGTCATATTATTTAAAAGCAAGAAAATCTGCAAAAAGATATTCTGGAACTGATAAGAATGTATACACTATAAAGTTATGCATTTAATATCTTATATAAATTTATTTTTTATTATAACGTATACATTTGTTTATTATACATTTGTTTATACGTAATTATTGCTATTTACGTATAAATTTGTTTACTGTATAAGATTCTTATCTTAAAAAGTTTGTGAAAGCCTTATTAAATATGTAAGCCCTTAAATAAAGCAGAAATATATATAAAAAATTTTTTAAATGACTTGTATTAGACAAATATTTGCATTTAATGCAAAAAATGTATTCTACTGCATTTATATCACATGTTTTAAAAAATAAACTTATTTTTTACTTCAGTTTCCTTGTGGTCTTTAATTATTGAAACTTAAAATTCTTTTAATGTTTCAATACGCTGTTCAAATTAAAATATAGTTGAATTTTAATGTTATATTTGTCATATTTATTGGATAGTTTGATAAGTATTCGAGATTTTCAGATAAATCAAGTTTATTTTCTCTAAATCTTAATGAATTAAGAAATTTAATGCTTCAAAATTTACTACTTAAAAATATATATGTAGTTTAACTATTCATTTGAAAATTTTTTAAATAAAAGCAACATAAAATAGACTTAATAAAATATATTTTCTGTCGAAAAACTAAGAAAAAATTTACGGATAGAATAAAATTTTTAGATTTGAATAATAAATAACAAAATTGTATGAATTACATTAATAGAAATCAATTTGGTTTCAATTTTTAATTTTCTGAAACTCTAAAAATAATGTGCAACTGCATGGTTTTCAGAAAATATAAGTTTAAGAACTTAATAGTTTCCTATTCTTACAAATTTATTTTCTTTAAAAAATTTAGAAATGTTTACAATTCTAACTGTCATGATTTTTAATTTTTTTTTCATTTTTTAATTAATATTTCTTATAAGTTTTAAAACAAGTTTAATAAAAAAAGATCCTAAACATAAAGAAGTCTTTTAATTTTGTCAGTTTACTATTTAACTATTATTTGTCAGTTATGTGATAAAAAAAATGAAGAGTAAACAAAAAAAAATTATTGCTTTGCTGATATTTAAAACAAACTCATTTTCCCGTACACGCTTTAAATATACGCGTTATAATTTTTTTTCATTTATAGTTATTTATTTTTTAGCAGCACTCATATTTCTAGAAACATTTTACTTAATGCAGGAAGCCCGAAATCCATATTTTCAATTGAAAATGGCATTAGCATAAAAAATAGAACACGGCATATAATCCTTACAAAGATCACTAACCCAGCGAACTTTCACAAATGTATCTTAAAAACTCTTTTTTTTCAGGCTATGAAAAAACACAAAACAGTTTGCCAAGAAAGAAAAAAAAAAACAGCCACGTGGCAGGCTCTCTTCTAGTCGCGTGGATTCAACACTCCTTCTCTTATTTCTTACTCGCCAACATTTTTTTTTTCATAAATACTGCCATATTTTGACAGAGGGGCCTTCTAAGATAGCAAACATTCGTGTTCAGAGCTATTATCTAAGGGTTCACGAACCGATGAACTCAGAGAAGTAGAGATGGTGAGATGTTGGGATTTAATAGTGATGGGGAGAAAAAACTAGGATGCCTAGTTCAGTGAACGAATAGTATCTGCTCGACGACTTTTTTTTTTTAATTCCTTAGGGTAGGGAGGAGAAAGATTCGATCTTGGTATAGTACCCTAGTTTATAAGATTTGAAGTTCGATGACTGAGGTTATGTGGTTTGGTTTTTATTGAGTATTGTAATCTTCATGTTTTCCGTTAAGTTACGAAAGCTTTTGGTTCACTAATGTATGCTAATATATTCAAAATTCAGCTGCATACAGCTGAATGTGGCATATTAGTGATATCTGAATAATATCATTTTTCTAGAGGATAATATTTTTCTTAAGTAAAAGTATTTATTATCTGTTAAAAATAACAATTGAGTTTTACAATTAATACTTTGTTGGCCGGTAATTTTTGCACTTAAACTGTGTAATGTCACCGACTGTTATTTGGTAATTGAATTTGGAAGTAAAGTAAAACTTTCTAAATATTAATTTCATGCCCAAACGTTGTTGACAGCTGACGAGTTAATTTGGCATCGTTAGTGTAATGAATGACGAATTATCTGTCAGCGCGTTAGGGCGTGAAAAGACGAGTTGACTCTTACGTCAGAAGATGAGATATTCATAAACCAACACTACAAATATTTCGTCTTCAATAGTTATTAAAATATTTCATGTTATTTCAACTATTAAAAAATTTCTACTATATAAATCTATTGTTTTCTCTTTCAATAATTATTAAAATATTGCATTATAATACTATTCTCAAACTTATTTAACGCCATACGTAAGACTAACAATACATTTTTCAATTAAGTGTTAAGTGTTCATTTTATACCAGTAGTACAAAACATATACATTCTTTTATAGTAAGTATAAGAATATTCTATTATCATAAATTTAAAAATTATATATTATTTTTCAATAATGGAGAAAATATATTTTATTAATTACAAACCAATTCTGTTCTACTTCAGTAATTATAGAAGAATTATATTACAATAATCAACAAAATATTCTATTTTTTCTCAGCAATAAAAAAATCTACTTTTCTTATTATTGAGCTATTTTATTATAACTCAACAACTTCAAAAATATTTTATCTAAATAATTACAAAAATAATCTATTCTACATGAATAACTATTAAAGTAGTTGATATTTAATGTTTATATAAATACTTCATCGTACTTTAAAAAATAATATGTATGCTAATGTTTATTTCGATATCGATATTAACTTAGATATCAAGAAGAACATGTTTAAAAAGGCCAAAGATATTTATTAAAGTAGTTTTTTTTTCTCATACCTTTTAAAGATTTCAAATGTTTAAATAAATTGTGAGTCAAAATTCTTTTTATCTTCAACAAGTATAAAAAAGCACTAAAAACTAAGATTTTTCAATAAATTTTATCTCATTTAATAATTCTTGCAAAAAAAAATTTCTTTCCTACTTTTAATCTTGTCATTCTTTTTCTGATTAGTTTTTCATAAAAATGGTTAAAAAGTCAGTCGCATTTATTATCCGTGTTCACTGTAAAAAAATTAGAGATAAGATTACTGCATAAAGTACCGGCACTTTGGGTAAAATGGATCCGTAAGATCCATTTTATAGTAATATCCATTTTTACTGTAAGTTATTATACTATAAAATATTATACCATAAATTTAACAGTAACATTTATTTAATTAGAGTGATTTAGTGATTTTGCAGTTGTGGCTGCTGCAAACATTATGGTATATCAGGTTTTTATTAAGTAGCTTGTTCCTGTAAATATGGATTTTACAATAAAAATTGTTGAAAGCCGGTACTTTTTACCATAATTTGATCCAGAATTTTTTACACTATTTAGGAACACTGTAAAAAATCAGGGTATGTACTTCAAATAATATTTAATGCAGAGTTTAATTTAAATAATAGTCTGTTCGAATTTGATTTAATTGCACTTACTTACTCTACTATTGTACATGCTACATAGTAAAAAGTTTGAAAACATATTTTACTATATCGAGTAAATTTGCAGCATCCTTAATTAAGTGCGAATTTAAGCCATTTTATCCTGCAAGTCCGTCTTCCTCTTGCGTCAAATGTTGTTCAATTTCGATACTCATCATGCACCTAATTAAGTTCCGAGCTAATATTTCTGCAAGATATTAAGGTGTTAAGATATTAAGGTGCAAAATATTATAGTTTTAATAGATTATTACTGAAATTACGATTCAAGATTAAACTGACTTTTCTTGGAAACATTAAAGTTATTTTTTCACCAAAGTTGCACATTTTAATAAATACGAACGTCGAATACTTCTTTTATACTATGCGAATACCAAACGAATTTACGTTAAGAAATAATTTAACTGCAACTTCTAAATTTATAAGTCTCAAACACTAAATAAACTAAAAGAACTTGATTCATTGAAACAAACATAACTGATTTGAAAACATTACAAGGGTAAAATTGCTACATCGGTTCTTCTTTCACGCTTTATATTATTCCAATCATTCAAAATCTATGGATTTTAAAACCCAACTTCTTTTGAAGTCTTCTTTAGAGATCTTAGTAAATATTACTTGAATGAATAATAGACAGAGACTAAAAATTAAGTCTTGATTTGAAAATCTTCCTCAATGAGAAAAGTGCTATGAACAATTAGAATGTTTTATCTCCGAAAGTTAGACCTGGAAATAACCACTCGCCATGTGGCGAGTCAATAAAAAGGAGGCCAACCTAAATTAAATAAACAACTGGTCACTTCTTATTTTTTTATTGCGCAGCAAATTTTCTTGCATGGTGAGTT
The DNA here is from genome assembly GCF_982258835.1 of Parasteatoda tepidariorum. Lineage (NCBI taxonomy): Eukaryota > Metazoa > Arthropoda > Arachnida > Araneae > Theridiidae > Parasteatoda > Parasteatoda tepidariorum. The sequence goes on along the minus strand of NC_141755.1, from coordinate 92,347,636 downwards.
TAGTCAGCATTTTTAAAAAAATTTTATCGCATTTTTATGATATTTTATTTTTTAATTAATTTTTTTATAGCCGTAGATTGATTCTAATATGAATAGTTTTTAAGAAAATATAATTCAATCCAAGCAAAAAAAAGTTAAAAATGACTATTAAATGAAAATGACGTATAGGTACTGGTCACCGACTCATTCGGTATGATGAAAAAGTGGTTGCTAAGTTGTTAGAGTCAGTACCGGCCACTGGCTATTTACAGAAATTTTAAATTTTCAGGTTTACTGAAAGTGATAGGTAAATAAGAACTCTTAGAGCTTCTTCTATTATTTTTAAAAAATTTTCATTAAAATAATAATTTTTTTGCAGTATATAAATTAAGAAATATGTTCATTCATTAAACTAAAAATAGATAAACTTATTTTTTTTGTTGATAAATAATAGACAAAAGTATATTTTTCGCATTGGTTAATCTAGCACGCTCATATTGATTTCATTCATATTAATTCAAATTGCATGGATTTTAATACTTAACTTTTTTCAAAACTTTTTTAGGGAAAAGACTGAAAATAAAACCATTATATGAAGATCTTCTTCAACGAGAAAAGTAGTTTAAAAATTATAATATCTTATTACTGAAAGTGACTACTTAATAAGACTTTTTAAAGCTTCTTTTTTCCAATTTTTTAGAAAAAAATAGTTGCACTGCAATTTTATAGTTTTATAAATTAAGAAATATCCTTTTATAAGCTAAAAAATGCTAAACAAATTTTTTTAGCAAATAATTAAGAGCTTTTACAAAGTAAAATTGTCGCATTGGTTTATCTAACACACACAGATTACTTTCCCACAATTCAGTTCAAAGCATATGGATTTTCAACCTCAACTTTTTTGGATATCAAATGATATCAAGGCCTTATTTCAAGTTTTATCACTAAAAGGTTAGTAATAAGACTCAAAATAAGGTCTTGATTTGAAGATTATCCTTATTGAGAAAAGTAATGTAAAAAATTAGAGTGTTTTATTACTGAAAATGACTAAGTAAGTAGGAACTCTTAATGCTTTTTCTACTTTCCAACTTTTTATGTAAAAAAATATAATTTTATTACTGTTTATAAATTAAGAAGAATTTTCATTTAATTAACTAAAAATGATAAACTAATTTCTTTTTAACAAATAATAGATAACTTCACAAAAATGGAATCGCCGTATATGTTAATCTAACACGTTGGCATTAATTGCATTCAAATTACATGGATTTTCAAGTACAACTTTTTTTTTAAAATTTTTTTGTGACAAGACTGAAAATAAGGTCGTTATTTTAAAGATCTTCCTGAATGAAAAAGGGCTGAGCGAAATTAAAATATTTTATCACTGAAATTGGCAGATAAATATTAGCACCAAGCATTTTATTTTACTTCCATTTTTTTTCCTAAAAAAATTTATTACTATTTCTAAATCAACAAATGATCTAAGCATCCAATGTACTAAAAAAATCTGTTAAACTTATTTCTTTTTAACAAACAATTAATCTCATCACTGATCGGAGAACTTCACAAGAGTGAAATTGCCGCATCGGTTCATCTTTCACGCTCGCCTTGATATCATTCCATTCAGTTCAAAGTCTATGGATTTTAAAAGCTCAACTTCTTTTGAAGTCTTTTTCAGAGATCCTAAGCAACAATACTCGCAGAGACATATGGCACTAATAATACGCAAGGACTGAAAATAAGGCCCCGATTCGAAGATCTTCCTCAATGAGAAAAGACCGAGTTTATTGCTGCTAACATCTTGGTCTTAGTACTTTATCTTCAATGTACTTCTTTTCTCTTCTTATTTTTTGAACCATCTTACTTTTGGAAGACGGAGTTTTTGAAGAGTTATTGCGGTCAATAATCGATTTGGACAATTATAAGTCGAGGGTATAGATGGGGGTTTTTGAGCAACCCCCTCTGACTTCCCTCATTCACGCCACTGGAATCGCATTCTTATCTGAAAACTTTTCAGAAGGCATGGGTAATCGAAAGAAGTTTGGAAACTTTGTGTTGGATGAAGTAACAGATGCGGCACCAAAGTCATTATTGTTTTTTCTTTATTTTATTGAAACGTAACCAATCAGCGAAGTAAGGGTAAAAATAACTATGTTACGCAATCGCTAAGTTAATTTATAATATGTGTTTTTAATGTAATAAAATAAGGAACTGCTTTCGTATTTTGTTTTACATAATTAAATAGTTTTCATAAATTAAATCACCATATAATTTGGAAAATTTTCGAAATGCATGGCATTTGGAAGAAGTTTTTAAACATAATGTAGGGCAGAATAACGATACAGAATAAAAATCATCCTCATCATTATTTTTTTCCTCTATTTTTTTCGAAACATAACCTATCAGACAAGAAATGGACAAGAACTAACAACGATACACAATTAATTTCCAAGTTACTCTATAAATTATGATAAATTAAAGTATACATCAATCTTTATCTTTCGGAATTTTAATTATTTCCATAAATTGAATCTGTAGCAGAAAATAATCCGAAGACAAAGGGTTTTTTAAAAATAATTGTAAAATTTCTATTGAATAATATAAAAATGCGTTATTAATGATTATTTTAGTTTATTGAAATAAAACAAAAAAATAAAGTTGTAAATAATTACTAATTTTACAGAACTGAGTGATAATGTATTATTTCATTGTTTCTTCAACATTTTAAATTATTTTTATGAATTTAACCATGTTATGATCTAAAGGATTTTCATCAGTCGAGGGTAATCAAAAGTTTGCCATTGTATGAAGTAACTCATGCATTTTAAAATCAGTTATGAGTATTATTTTTTCTTTGATGAAATATAACTTATTTTTAAAGTTAGGGACAGAAGAAAAGAATGACAAATGTAATTGACACAAAGTCATTCCAAATAATAAATTGGCAGCCTGTTCCGTTATTTTAACTTACCGTGTGAAATATGTTTTGCAGATCGAAGATAATGCTCATCTTTATTTCAGATTTACATTTTAAAATACTTTTAAAATCGTTTATTAAATATACATATATATATTGCGTTTGAAACTATAAAATCTACCAGAACAAATCTATCAAAACGAATGTATCAAAGCAAATTTACAAAAGGAGATTTTTTACATTTCGAAAATTACTTGAAATATTTTATCTATTAACCACTAGCTACTAATAACTACTAAAAATGAAATAAAAAAATTTTAATGCGTGGTAAATTTTGCAATAGATTAAATGGCAGATTTTGAATAAAATGCAATTTATATAATAAATTGCGTGTAAGACCATTTAAGAACTAATGGATTTTAATTTTAGAAACATTGTAATTTACATAAAATGTCGGCAAATTAATATAATTTATTGTTAAAATCTAGGTTATTTTAAAATGTTTTAATTGTTCAAAATTTATAATTATATGGTATTTTTTATTCAAAAATATTAAAATAACAGCGCTTAAAAAACGACCAGAATTTTCAAACTGGGTTCGTAAAGACAAGGAATAATAATAAATTATTTTATAAGGGATTATTGGCAAAGTTTTCAATGAAATGCTTAATTACATATAAGTAGACGGATTTCACTCAAGTTTCCTTTAACACTCAAATAAATCTGAAGTTTTTCTTTGACAATTTTTAAATAAAAACACTTGTTCATTTCACATTGATTACGGAAACATAAATTATTGAAAATTTAGATTTGTGCAAAAATTCGTTCAAAAATTATTAAAAAAATCGAAGAAATTTCACTAAATTCATGATAATGGATGCAACTAAATAAAAAAACGCTTAAGCAACAATAAAAAATAAATAAATGAACAATAAAAATGAAATAAATGTCAAACAATTTCTCATTAGATTTTTAATTTGGAAAATATTTTGTTTTCGTATTTTCTGTAAAAATTATATTAAAAATTTGGAATTTATCATTCCAAACAATAGAATTTTGACTGAAATATTTTACTTTAAAAAATACAAAGATTTAACTTAGCCCAATTAGCCAGAGTACCTTAAATTGCAAAACCAGACACCTTCCTACTCAAAATTTCATAATGTTTATTTTTTATTATTTTTTAACAAGTAAACTTTTCCGTCTTTTGCATACAAGAAATTTACATCAAATTTAATGAAATTATGTTTTTGTTAGCTGAAAAACTGATCATTTTCGAAGTAAATTACATACCTGGTACACTCAAAATCGAAAATTGAATAACTTCTTCTTTCACGAACCTCAGTCTTTTATAACTTTAAAATACAGTATCTTAATGTCTCTTAAACCAAAGAGGCTTTTTGTCCCATTTAGGGTAAATTATGCCAAAAAATCAGGTTCTCCTGAAAGTTTTATTTTTAGAAATGCCCGAGTTTGCAACTAAACTTAACTATTCGTGTAAATGATAATTACATTTAAAAAATTAGATACAAAAATGTGTTAAAATATAAGATTTTGACAGTCTTATATTAATCAAAGTAATATTTTATTCAGGAAAATTAAATAGATATACCTCCTGTTTTGTACTTTAGTGATTGTTTTACTCATAAAAAGTCATTTATTAGTCATCTATTACTATTAATTAATAATTTTTTTTCCCTGCATCTTTTAATCAGATTCAAGGAAAATGTATTCAATTAAGGTCTTTAACGAATTATGACATTATTTTTACAGTTTATTTGATTGCAAATGAGCAATTCCTTTTTTGCAACTTATTGAATAAAAATATCTATTTGTTTGACTAAATCAAACCATACATAATATTTTACTTATTAAGGTGCCTCAAAACATTTTTAGATAGAAATAGTTTTTAAATTCTATGTAATTTACATGTTTTGACGTACAATTTTAGCAAATAGGAAATTTTTCCACAGGCCAAATGTTTAAAATGATATTAATCAGTAACTACTAATTAGTATACATAATTATTTATTTACATCAATGTTTTCAGCATAAATTTTCGAACGTCTTTTTATTTCATTGGTGAACATTAAACAATAGATACTCTCTAATTTTTGTTCTAATTTAAAGACTTGAAAAAATAAATTATTTACTAAATTAAGCTATCTAGGTTATTTAAAAGAATTTTGCAAAAAAGTTTTAAGAAATTGAAAAAAATTTTCATGTATGAAATTCAGTTAACTTCTAAAAATATTTGTATGAAGCATTTTAAATGAGGAATAAAAAAGCTTTTCATGTAGGAAATTTACTTAACTTTTAAACATACTTGGATTATGCATTTTAAATGAAGAATAAAAATTTCTTCATGCAGGAAATTTACTTAACTTTTTTATTCCGATTTAAAGACTTTTACTAAGTTAAGCTATCTAGGTTTCTTAAAAGAGTTTTGAAAAAAAGTTTTAAGAAATTGAAAAAAATTTTCATGTATGAAATTCAGTTGACTTCAAAAATATTTGTATAAAACATTTTTAATGAAGAATAAAAAAACTTTACATGCAGGAAATTGACTTAACTTTTGAACATATTTGTATTAAACATTTGCTAAATAAAATGGAAAAAATTTTTCACAAATAAAATTTACTTTATCCAATGAAATGTTCATAATAGGTTATGAATATTAACAAAAAAAATTTACAAGAATAAGTCAAGACGTTGTAAGGGTCTAGACATAAAAGGCCGCCTGTGACTTTTTGGTCGTTCACACCTAGGCATTTGAGCGGAAGATTGGAAGGAGGCTAAAAACTCTTAAGAGCTCATATAAAGGGGGGAGGAAGAATGGCACACAATAGGTCTGTGTGCCACACACCCGGCGTTTAAGAAAGGATGTGCCAAAATATCGCACGCGACTCCTTATTCAAGATTTTTTATATTTATCACTGATATGGGTTCACTGATCTTACATAAGATGTGTATTTAACTCAATAACCCAATTTAGGTGACAATCACAGCATGAATATAACGAACGAACTCAGTATGTTTTCAGCATCTCAACGTGTCACAACATTTAACTAAGGTTCAAAACCAGCAATTTGAGGTAAGAAATCGTATCATTTTGTTTACTAGTTGTTGAATTCATAATTTTGTTGTTGTCATGTATTCTTTAATTACATTTTTGCTTGTATGAGTATTGGTAATTATCTTGCATTATTAAAAAAACGTATGACTTTTTAATCGTTATATTCATGCTGTGATTATTTCCTACAGTGTAAAATATTTCAAAACAAGTTACGCGTAAAAAATAACGGCTCTTACATTGCCGATACTCTTAATCGTTAAATCCATTTTTACCGAAATATGCTATGGAAAAAAAAATTGGATGGTTCGAAAATTTTGCTGTAATAATAACCACAAAATCATTTTAATAAAAAAATTACTGCGAAAATTACAGTTTATTTTACGGTTAAAATGTGGTTTACAGTAAAAATGAATTTGACGGTAAAAATGAATTTCACTGTAAAAATGGATTTTACGGTAAAATTTATTTTATTGCTGATGCACCTAAAGTACCAGTACTTCATACCGTAACTTGATCCGGATTTATTTACAGTAAAATCATGGTTTTAATTCTATAAATTGAATGTTATGACCCTTTTGAACTTTATAGTTTTAAATACAGTAAAATAATATATTTTATCATCTAAAGGTAAATCTAAACAAAAATTTAAGCGTCATTTTAAAATTAAATAGTTTGCTAGGTTAAAAAAAAAATAGGATTTTGAGTTTCTTGAGATGTGAATTCATTTAGAGCTTATATTTTTATGTTTTTTACAATTTAATAGATTTAAATTATTTATTATAGAATATTAAATTCATTGTCTATGAATTAGTTATGATGCAATATTTATGTGACAGTCGAAATGTTAATTGATGTGAAATACTATTGCAAGTTCCAAAATATAAATTAATATGAAATACCAATGTAAATGCTGAAATTACTGCTATAAAACTGCTACACTGTAACTGATGCTTAGTATATCTGTGAAAATGTTATTATAAATTTTAATGTACATATAAAAAGGTTAATTGACTTGCTATTGTAAAGGTTTGAATTTTTAATTAAGTGGAAGATTAATGTAGCCTTGGTTATAGAAAGAAATTGTCTATTTTTTTAAATCAATGCTTATATTTTATAAAAATTATGAAAAATTAAAATCTCTCAGCACAAATTTGTACATATAAGACAATATTGGTTAGATCTCAGAAAATGCTAAGCGCAAAAAATATTAATCTGAACAAGGCAAAAAAAGAACTTAAGGACCATGTCAATGTTTTAAGCGTCAAATATTTTATTTTTATTAAAAATTAAGTTATATACCACATTCCAGACTTTAAAATTGCTTTATGTTAAAAATATTTATTCTTTATCATGCTTTACCTGTATTAACTGAGTCCAACGATATAGATCCTACCAAAATTGCTGTTTCTTTATTTTTTCCAACTAAACTAATTTGTCACATAAGTTTAATTTCTCACATAAAGAACCAAGTTATTTATTTGCAATTTTAGAATTTTCATTGCAATTCAATGTTTTAGTCTTGATTTTTATGAAATATATATTCTTTGCTTATTTTTCTTGGATCTGTAAACATGAATACTTTAAATAATGCCGAAATATTACTGCACACAGTAATTTAATGAAAGATTCACAATTCCTTGCTTAATCATTATAAAATACTCTTTCAATCGATGATGTTTTATGAAAATATTCATAAATAATTTCTGTATTTATATAATTTTATTACATTGTTTATGTATTTTATGTTATATACCTGTTTTCCCTATCTTTATGTTACATGCTTTTTAATATTTTCTAATTAAATATTATAAAGCGCATGAATTTTTAATGTTGCAAAATTTTTATTGATTTTTATTATGCGTGTTAATACAAATATAACTTTGTGTGGTGCAATATGTTTTTTTTCAAGTAGGTTTCTTTTTCCAAATAGATTTCTTTTTTCAAATATGCTTTTTTTAATTATGCACAAAAATTACTGCACTAAGTAATTTAATGAAAGATTCGCAATAAAAAAGAAGATTCATAATCGAAACTAAAACAATTCATATATTTTTATGCCACAGTACATAAAAAGTAAAATTGTCAAATAAATAATAGAAAATTACCTAAGCAAAACTGATTTTCTTTTCTTTTTATGCTTTTTAAAATGTAATGAAAAGGAATTAAGTAGCAAACATTATTGTAATCTGTAGCATTAACCTTTATTATTTTGTTTTATTTCACACCTTAAACGTAAACGTGATTACAAAAAAGGGTATTTTTTTAAGCGATTTAGCTAACAAATTTATAGTTTGTTTTAAAGTCTTCTTGTGGGAGAAAACTTTTTTTTAATGCAATTCGAGAAAATTTTTGATTTTTCTATATTCTCCTAATTGTTTATACATTATATTATATGATGACTTTTGACTGCCTACAGTGCTAACATAATTGTAAAGTTGAAAAACTTATGCTCATTCAAAATATATACTTTGATTCCAACTCTTCACATTAAAAATCTTGAATTCCTAATGGAAATTTATTTTTAATCAAAATATTTCCAATTTTAAAATTTTTAAAAAATTACTACAATTTCTGAATTTTGTAGCAAATTACCAAATTTACGACAGTTTAATAAAAACTCTAAATCCATCTATGACTAACATATATGTCGAATTTAATCTTCGTTGACTAACTTAATTAAAAATATTTTTTTCTTCATTGTATACTAATTCCCAAAATAACTGTATTAAGGGGTTCAATATGACATAAAAAGGTAATCATTCGATTTCCCAACATTTAAAATCTGAAGAAATCCAAATATTTGAAACTTCAAAATTTTTAAAAAATCGCTACTATTTCTTAATTTAGTAGCAAACTATCAAATTTGAGTCTGTTTTATAAAATCTTCAAATCCTTCTATGACTAGCATCTTTGTCAAATTTAATCCTCGTTGACTAATTTAATCAAAATTAAATTAGTCAAAAAAAAATTTTTTTTTCTTCATTGTTCACTCATTATCAAAATAACTGTATTGAAGAATTAGCTATGACATAAAAAACTAATCACTCGATTTCCCAACTTTTAAAATCTGAAGAAAGATTTTCCAATTAAAAGTCAATATTCAGAAATTTGATTAAAAAAAATTCTTTATGCTCTCAATAAAGTTCTATATATTTGCAAATGAACTCGATAATTTTATTCATATTTATCATTAAATGAAAGTATCATTTAGTAATAATTCATTAAATAATTTTAATAGTGTAAAATTCAAATTGTGAGGGGAAAATTTTAAATTTTGATTTTTAATTTAATTTAGATTATTAAAATGTCAAGTATTACTTTCTACAAAAGATGTATAGCTTACATTTCATATGAAGTTTATTTATGCCAACATTTATCATATAAAAATTTAAGCTATTTTTATAAATTAGATTTAACTCGATGATTTTTTTTATATTACTTGAGTAGATAAAGCTTGCTTGACGTCTGACATTAAATTTTCTAAAGATACTTCACTTTAAAAATATGAATTGAACTTTAACAAAAAAGTTTAATTTAAGTCTCTAATTTTTTTGACTTCTTATAATATTATGAAACGTCAAATAAATAAAAAGTGTTACTTGTGTATTTTGATATTATACTTTACATGAATAACTGGAAAAAAAATTATGTGCTTCTTAAAAACTAATTCCTTTCTAATTATGTCTTATATAATTAATTACAGTCTGTAATTAATTTAATTTAATTTCAGATTCCTTGTAAAACAATTATTTTTGCGCAAAGAACGAGTTAAAAAAAAATGAAAATATCCTAATTAAGAGAAAAGTTTAATTTTTTGTTTTTTTTTTCTCCCGAAAAATCGTTCTCTATAAATTTTTAACTCAACTCCAGAGAGAGCATATTGCGCATAATAAGAAAGGGTTAGACTGTCATTTTTATGAGCAAGATTTGCGCAAACTCCGCTGCGTAAGACAAGGTTCTCATTTCCGATTTGAGGAGTGCCAAGTTTAAAATGGAGATCGTTACCTTTACTTTCTTCATCTTCTTTAAAGGGGCACTCTTTGCATCTTCAACTTCGTCGCATTCACCATGGAAGCCATCATCCTAATCGATGACGTCACAGCCTAGGCTTAAAAACACCATTTCACAATGGCCGCTGCTCGAATCCTGTGCTGCCATCTATTGGCTGCGCGATAATCAAACCACGCCAGGTAATCAGCATAATAGCTTCACCCCTTCTCCTATTAAACTCTTTCGTTCCGGCATTATAAAAATGATGTAGGGAACCATTATGGGCTGGCTTAATGGAGTTTGGATAGGGTCGTTTAACGAAATTTGTAACGTTAAATTCTAGAATAAGAGGGATCTATATCGATTGTATTCGCTAGAGCGTACGTTTAGAATGTTGATTTCCATACTTGTTGACATTTTAAAACTGTGTTTTTAATGCATTCCATTTGTCTTGTGGTGGCAGCACGTATGGATGGGAGTGTATAGAGAACGCTGTTAATCTTTTGTAAATGTAGGGATTATTTAGAGCTAATGTATCGTGTAATTTGTAGTTGTTTTATCTATGCAAGCCAGGCGCTTGCACATCCTGTCGTCTGCCGTTTAATTCGACGTCAAAAAAATCCGATACATTATACTGTGTAAATCGATATTTTTCTTTTAACTCCGCCCATTTTTGCATCTTCCAAACATTTTGAGAAACGCTAGAGTGCGTTTTGCCTAGAGAAGCGTTTTTGCTTATGCCTTCTCTTCTCATTTCAAACTTTTTTATTTTATTTATTTATTTATTTTTTTTATATTTTTCGCTCGTTACTACTTTTCTCTTTTGGCAAAAGTTTTAAAGCGGGTGAAATGGAAGTTTCTTTTATTATTATTTTTTTTTGTTCCTAAAGCTTTTTCTCGATGTTCTTTTTTAAAAGGATAAAATTCCGTGAAATAGGAACGCGTATTTTTTTTTTCTCTTCACCCTCGAGGAATTATGAATTTTTCAGGATTTCGATGCGTAAATCTGATAAAACAGGGATTCATAAAATGATGAGTTATCAAAAATGGATATATGAAAGAAACATTGAACTAAAACACCGTTTTATTTCTTTTTTTGGATGGAATATATATATTTTAAATAAACAAAGCCTAATAACCCAGTCGTATGAAAAGTATTACAAACTCATCTTTTATAAATTTATTTTATGAAAGATAAGGAATATTCAAATGCAAAATTTACTGGAATTCATGAAACAAAAGAATGTTTATAAAAACTAAATCGAAATTACTTTTTTATTGCGCTTGTTATGACAGTAATTAAATACATAGTTTTCTAATTTATTGTACGAAATATATAAAATTTAATATAAAGCCGCAACATTAAATTATTCATTTTTAAAATATTAAAACAAGGCTTAAATAAATTCTTTATTTTAGTCTTATTCTTTTTGTTGAACTTCTAAAACATCATAGAGAATTCTCTAAGTTTATAGTGCATTAATAGCAAAACGTTATTGAAAGTATCAGAGAAATTAAAATTTAGAAAATATTGTTTTCATCGATATAAAGCAATAATCCTTCATAGTTAAAAATAAACGCAGTTATTATCAACAGGATTAAGAAAAATAAGAATTACTGTTACTGAAAATTTTTTAGCTTAATATGTTAATTCGAACTGTTAAAATCTGAAGTGAATATTAGTTTTATCGATCACGAGTGAATGTTTCAGAAAATGTTTATTTTTAAGTGAATAGTGTTGTTTCTAAAGTATTTAATTTATTTAAATTTATCCTACTGTGTAAATTTATTAGAAGATAGATATATAGCTAATTCCCTACTAAATTGAGGACGCGCTAGATAATGTTTTCGAAAAACATAAATTTTCTGTTTGATGATTAAATGACTGAAAAGACAAATTGTTAAAAAAAAATAAAAATTGAAAAAAAAATATGTTTTGTCTTTAACTTTCGAACATCTGTTCGATGATCTTTTTGGATCATGACGTTATTTTTTTTAGTTATCTCCTTTAAATGAGGATTTATAAAAAGGAAGAGACAGAAGGAAAATACCTCAGTCATTTTAAAACACAGCATTACTCAACCCACTAAAAATAAGATCACGCTGTTTTTCTTAGTTATCTCCCTTAAATAAGGATTTATAAAAAAGAAGAGAAGGAATTAAAATACTCGAACTTCAGTCATTTTAAAACACAGCATTACTCAACCCACTAAAAATATGATCACGCTGTTTTTCTCAATTATCTCCCTTAAACAAGGATTTATAAAAAAGAAGAGAAAGAAAGAAAATACTGGGACTTCAGTCATATTAAAACACAGCATTACTCAATCCACTAGAAATATGATCATGCTATTTTTCTTAATTATCTCCTTTAAATAGGGATTTATAAAGAGGAAGAGAAAGAAAGAAAATACTGGGACTTCAGTCATTTTAAAGCACAGCATTACTCAACCCACTAAAAATATGATCACGTTGTTTTTCTTAATTATCTCCTTTAAATAAGGATTTATAAAGAGGAAGAGAAATAAGGAAAATACTGGGACTTCAGTCATTTTAAAACACAGCATTACTCAACCCACTAAAAATATGATCACGCTGTTTTTCTCAATTATCTCCCTTAAACAAGGATTTATAAAAAAGAAGAGAAAGAAAGAAAATACTGGGACTTCAGTCATATTAAAACACAGCATTACTCAACCCACTAGAAATATGATCATGCTATTTTTCTTAATTATCTCCTTTAAATAGGGATTTATAAAGAGGAAGAGAAAGAAAGAAAATACTGGGACTTCAGTCATTTTAAAGCACAGCATTACTCAACCCACTAAAAATATGATCACGTTGTTTTTCTTAATTATCTCCTTTAAATAAGGATTTATAAAGAGGAAGAGAAATAAGGAAAATACTGGGACTTCAGTCATTTTAAAACACAGCATTACTCAACCCACTAAATATATGATCACGCTATTTTTCTTAACTATCTCTTTAAATAAGGATTTATAAAATAAGGGGGAGGGAAAGAAAGAAAATACTGGGACTTCAGTCATTTTAAAACACAGCAATACTCAACCCACTAAAAATATGATCACGCTGTTCTTCTCAATTATCTCCCTTAAACAAGGATTTATAAAAAAGAAGAGAAAGAAAGAAAATACTGGGACTTCAGTCATATTAAAACACAGCATTACTCAACCCACTAGAAATATGATCATGCTATTTTTCTTAATTATCTCCTTTAAATAAGGATTTATAAAGAGGAAGAGAAAGAAAGAAAATACTGGGACTTCAGTCATTTCAAAATACAGCAATACACAACCCATTCCGAAGTAAGCTTTAAAAGTCTCTTCACTGCAACTACACGCGAAATGCGGGAAAAAAAATCTCAAGTTCACTTATGATAGTTACTTTACGAGGAGTTGTCGGCCCGCACATACTTTTAATTCTCACTAATTTATTTTTCTTAATTTAAACCTTGTAAATCCCTCAAAGTATATGTTTCAAACATTTAAAGGTTCAGTTATTTATGTTAGAAAATCGAATTATCAGCCGTGGATGACCAAATCATCATTTTTTTTACATCTAATTATGAATTATTACTTTATTGTTGCTGTTATTTCAACAACAAAAAAAAAAAAAAAAAAAAAAAGACATGTTTTTATTTGAAAACTTTTAAAGAAAATTAAATATTAGATCAGCGTGTTTATTGACCTTTAATTCTAATTTTTTTTTACGAAGAATAAAAATAAATTGAGATTTACCGAAGTAAAATATAATGAAAAAATTTAAAAATGAATATATGTATTAAAAGAAGCCTTTATACAAAGTTTTTATTTAGAAAAAAAAACTGTTATTTACAAAACAGAAGAATATTTTATTTCTCCTTTGCTTTATTTTAAGAATTTCTGTATTCTATTACGGAATATTACAAACATTATGAATTATTAAAATAATTTTATAACACTTCTGTATTTATAAATAGTTCGTGAAAAGTATACGTTTATTTTACCCTAGATGTAAGTACTCGTAGTATTCTTTCTGTAGCGTTAAAGTGAAGTCGTTACAAATAATTCGTTATTATTCATAAAATGGATTATTTTAGCCCTTACACTTTGATATAAAGTATGGTTAAAACTACCGGAATAGGAAGGACTGGTTCAATAGGAATACCAAAAAGCTCGGTTAATCTTAAACTATAATCTTAACTTTTTCATCAATCTGAAACTCGGGTAATTTTGAAAACCTGAATTTTGGAAAATTCATTAATATATGCACGGAAAATTGTGTAATGAAAGCAATAAATACCGTATACTTTTGCTTTGCTTCCAGAATTATGGTATTTTTTTACAAGAACTGTTCCTGTAATTTTGTTTGCTTTTAGACTTTTCAAATTTTTGTAGAACAAAAATTTAATTTATCATCTGTTCCTTTAAAAAAATCATATAAAAACTTAATTTTGTAAAAAAATTCATTCTTTTAATAAAACTGAAGTTAAGCGTCGTCATTGTTTGCTCAGTGGCAATTAATTATCTTCATGACAATAATTTTATGCCTTATTTTGATAAAAATATAATTTGTAATTGAAAAAGATAAAAGTGTTTTTAGAAAAAAAAAACTGAATGAAGAACTATTTAAGAAAAAATAATTCAAAGCATTAGATTTTATATAAGAAAGATAGAAAAGAATAAGAACTTTGCGTTTGATATCAGAATTAATTTATGCTTGAATATATTTTTGATTTAATCGCTTATGTTGTTTTAGTGAGGAAAAACGTAAAAAAATATTGAGTCTAATTAATTAAGAGTATGTGTTAATAGTTAATCGAAATGTTTTATAGATTAACTGAAACAAAGATTAAAATAAAATATTAAAAGAAAATGAAATATCTTGATAAAAAAAAAAGTACAATGAAGGAATTGTTTACGCTCTGGACTACTTTTGAACTTTCAATCATATTATTTTGATATACTAGGACGCAATCTTCTTTATGTAAATTGCGTCTTTAAGATTTTACTCAATAATTTGCACTAATAATAACTTAGTAACCCCAAAAGCACACTTTCTCTAAAAAGGGATCAATTGAAGGCAATTTAGACTTTATAATCCGGATAATTTAGCTAAAATAAAAAAGGAACTAAAATTTAGTTTTAAAATTATCCTTCTTTTTTGAATTTTTCGCCATATTTTCAGAATTATTTGCTTGATTCAAACAAATATTTGTTCTAATTTCAAATATTTCATTAAGGAATATTTTTCCCAAACATTGTTTTGTTTATTTTAATAAAGATCAAAAATATTTCATGCAATAAAACAATATATCTTACGACGTAAATTGAAATTAAAAATGAAATATTAAAACCAATTTCTAGACTCGTCTCCTAGAATTTATAACATAAAATTGTCTACATTTTTAAAGAGACTTCTATATTTTTTTAATTCGAATAATTTCCAAGTAATCATAAAATAAGTAACTCTTTAAAAAAATTTAAAATATTTTTAATAGATGCAAATCGATGATAATCATTTAAATATGTTCCATACTAAAATAAAAATTTTAGATAATATATTTTTATTTAAAAAAATAGAATATTCTGCTAATTTATAAAGAGAAATAAACTACAAAAATATAAACCCTAAATTTGTTCCAAGATCGCTGAATGGTAATAAGATGTAGTATTTAGCGAGTTGAGTATATAATAAGATAGCAAGTAGGTCTTATTTACTTAGTTTTTTTTATCAACTACTGAAACTTTTTTTTCGATCAAAAACGTATTTTTTCTACCGGAACAAGATTGAAGAAAACCTTTTTGTAGTATTCTTACAAAATAACAATAATATTTGAAGCATCATTTTTAAACAGTTATGAACGGAAAAAAATTGTAGGCATTATTAATAATCTTAAGCTGTCAGCAATAGCAATAAATTAACATTCTGCAGAAAAAAAGAAAGAAAAATCTAAAAAGTATACGAATGATGGTCCTTACTTCTTGTTTGCTTCAAAGAAGCTGATATAAAAGAAATTAAAAAAATATTCACTTCAGACAAATTTCTTTTTAAACGAAGTTTTCTTAGAGACAGAAGCTCATCTTGCAAACGATTGTCATGAAGAATCGAAAAACACGCCATTCCTACTGCTTCAATTTGATGCGTTACAGCATTTTGCCTCGTAGTTGTTTCTTCTCTGAACACTAAATTCTATCTACTTTTCATAGAAATATATCTCTAAGAATAGATTCCTTTAAATAATAATCAAATCGTTAGTAATTTACTTACTGTTTAGCAGGAAAAAAACTTATTAAATATATTCTTCAGTATACCTCTCATGCTATGAATGTATGTAAATATTTTTTTCTTTATAATGAAAAATTTTAAGCTTTTTAATTGTAATATTTCATTAACTAATATTTCATTCAAAATTCTAATTTGATGTATTAGAAACGATTCATTATCAAAAGAAAATAGTTGAATGAAAAGATAGGTTATAGAGATTGAGAAATGTCGTCATAACAATTACAAAATGCAACACTTATTTTACACTTATTTATTTGAAAAATAACATTTTAGTATTTTAATAATGTTTTTATGAATAAACTTTTTTGTATTAATTTTAGTTTAACGAATATTTGTTTGAAATATGTTTATAAATTAATTTCAAAACTGACTCAAGTCGATTTCATTATAAAATTAGCATTTTGAGCATTTATGATGAAAGGAACGATTCAATTTTTTTAACAATGCTTTATTTTATTGTAATTTTTCACCAAAATTTGGTATTAACCCTGGATATATTTTAAATTTAAGCGAAGATGTAAAATAAAAAAAAAGGAATTAGTTAGGACAATTTTTTTTAAATCTAAAATGCTTCATAGATTCCACTATATCTCAGACTTACACTTACTGAAAATTTGATCGATATGGCGAAATGCAATGTATGAAATGGAACACCTAAAACAACGTATAAAAAATTGATTATTTGTTTTTTAATATATTTTCTTAAATTTATAAATTTTTGAAAAAAAGTATCGCTTCGTAAAAAATGACGCAAATATATTTAATTTCTCTTTACGTCAAACAACAAATCAGGGTCTTTAATGATCAATTGAGGATAAAGACAGTTCATATCTATATTAATACTTTTTTTTTACTTGAAATAGTTTTCATGAAGAAAACTATCTTAGAACTTCGTTGACTCTTTTATATATATATATATATATATATATATATATATATATATATATATATATATATATATATATATATATATATATATATATATATATATATATATATATATATATATATATATATATATATATATATATATATATATATATATATATATATATATATATATATATATATATATATATATATATACATATATAT
Source organism: Parasteatoda tepidariorum (assembly GCF_982258835.1). Classification (NCBI taxonomy): domain Eukaryota; kingdom Metazoa; phylum Arthropoda; class Arachnida; order Araneae; family Theridiidae; genus Parasteatoda; species Parasteatoda tepidariorum. The sequence goes on along the minus strand of NC_141755.1, from coordinate 92,330,291 downwards.
ATACATATATATATATATATATATATATATATATATATATATATATATATATATATATATATATATATATATATATATATATATATATATATATATATATATATATATATATATATAAAAGTATATATAATAAAAAGTATATAGTAAAAGTATATAAAGAGTATATAGTATAATTTCTAAAACTCGAGTCGAAACGGAAGACGTTTCTTTAAACGAAAATAGGTGAGCACTTTTTTTAATACTTTTTTTTTAAATTCATCATTTTTTCTTAAAAAAAGTAGTATAATACAATAAAAAAGTAAGGTAAATGTAGCTGATTTTCATCTATCCACAAATTAGGTTTTTGAAGGATAAACTTTGGTGAAAGGCAGTTCATATCAAGATTAATTAAAATATTTTAATTTGCATAAAAATATTTTTATGCAGCAAACTATCGAAACACTTGACAGTTTTTTTTATAGAACTGCAGCATATTGTCTAAAAATTAGATAGAATCGGAAGGAACCAAGAGTCAAATATAATTAGTTTTTTCTTGTTTGAAAAATTAAAATCCCTTGAATAAGCAAAAGTTACATTTATCTCTCCTTTTCATGAAAAATATCTGATATACTTTAGTCTTAATAGAGTTTTAAAAAAAGGGTAAAATAATAAAACCAAACATGTATAAATAGTCACCACATAATGTTTAAAAAAACAGAATTGTGGAAGTAACTGTCTCAATATCTTTATAAGTAAAACATTAATTAATTAAATAATCTCATTAAATTATTAAAATAATTTGAAAATAATTAGAGGAATAAAACTAATTTTGTAATAAAATGACAATGTTAAGGGCTGGTTATTTCTCGTAGAAATTCTTACATGCAATAATATTTAATACAAATTTTAATTTTTAAACGGAAATTTTTAAAATTTAAATTTTTTATTATTGTTTTCTTACTATTAAATCCCAGTACTTATCTTTATTTGATAACTATTATAATTTCCTGCTCAATTTTCAAGTTTGATGTAGTAAAGTGCTGGATGCTGGTTTTTAATTATTATACATTTTAGGAAGTTAAATGATAGTTTCAATACTCAAATTTAGATAAGTACCTATTTAAATAATCAATTACCAATACAATTTATTAATTAATTACCTCTACAATTAATTAATTAATTACACTACAATTAATAAATTAATTACCTATATTTCAGGCAATAGAGGAGGTAAGTAATTGAGTTTTAAATTAATTTAAAACTAAATTAATTAACCCTTTATTACCTAAAATTTAGGTAATAGGGAGGGGGGCCCAGTGAGGACATGGAGCTAGAACAACATCTTGAATAACTTTTTAATTTATAGGTCAAATTTCCTGTGTGAGATATCGTAGATTGGCTTCATCAATATACATTTATAATTGTAGTTGCATTATCACCCTGTAAATTCTTTAAAAGAAATTTGTAAAAGAAGGTTTTAAAGGTGCAAAAGTAGCTTTAAAATTATCTCCTTACTCTTTTAACTGCATATTTTTTTCAGAGTTTCAACAAAAGGTGATAACGTGTTATGAAACATACGGTTTTTCACCTAGTTTGATAATAACTTTTGCTCTGTGTAGTTTCAATTAAACAGGATTAGGCATAATCAAACAGATATCTACGTAAAACTAGTGTAAACACATAGTGGTGGAGCTTGTGTGGATATGTTTACACTACACCATTCAGCGTCCAATAAAAGAAATATAAATTGCTTATGAATTTAGCGCATCATTTGATATCATTTATTTTCTAAATAAATTTTATTTTCTAGAATAATATATCTTTATCTATAGTGATTTCAATCTCTAGTAGCAAAAATTACCACAAAACATTTATATTAATACTTTTTTAAAAGATTTTAAGAAAGTTTAAAGAGTGGATATTATATGATGAATTAACGAAGTAAACTAAAGCATTAAACTAAAATAAAACGTCACTGAATGTTCCCGTCTTCTTTCTTGAAACGTGCTCCTATTGCTTCTAGGAAGATGAAGTTACATTTCTCCAGAATTGTCCACTTAAACCATTTCATCATCAACTTAAAAATAGGGTTATAAAAATTGACTCAACTTAATTATTTATGTACTTTAAAACAATACAAATTGAATTTGATTTTCAAATACACTGATTTGCTTTCAACATGTCTTCCTTAATATAGCAAAATGCTCTTTTACAAATTAGTATTTTAACTCAAATAGATCAATGAATAGATATTGAAATTAACTTCATTATAGCCTTAAATATACCTTTAAGATTTATAATAAACGACTACTTAATAAGTTATCAAATCTATCTACACTAGCTTCATAGCTTGCCCACATTAACCCCAAAATTCCAGATTTAAATGCAAGTAAATATCCAAATTATTGTTAAAAAATATTTCATGAGTTAAAAATAAAATTAAATATAGTTTTTTTTTGGCAAATTTGCCAGAAATGTCTACAGTAGCCACTCTTTCCCCTATTAGTATATTAAATCCAACCTTCGAGTTAGATATCTTACTTAAGCTTTTTAAGTTTTCGAGGAAATATTGCATATTTTCTTGCTTTAATTTTGTGTTTATGGTTAATAAACATTTGAGAATTGTATTCATTATACATAAACTACATTCACCAATGTATTATTCGATATTCATTGTACGATAATGTTCCATTAATTTTAATATTTTTCTAATGCACTCATCTTTTACTTTTCAAAAATAATATTATAAAAAGACATTTTATTTAATGTAGAATAAGACAGAAATAGCAAATATCTAATCAAATATTTTTATAATGATGTCCCTCTTTCTCCTAACAGTTACTTGAATCTAAACTTCGAGTTTGATATTGGAAATCTAAAACTTAAGTTCTTTAAATTTTCGAAAAAATATAGCACATTCTCTTGCTTTAGTTTTCCGTTTATGGTTTATAAATATTTGAGAATCATATTCGTTATACGTAAACTACATTCGCCAAGGTATCATTCAATATTCAATGTACGATAATAATCCATTAATTTTAATATTTTCTAATCCATTCATTTTTTTTTCCTTTGCAAAATAATATGTTAAAAAAGGCATCTTTCTAACGTAGAATAAGAAAGAAGGAGTAAGTATCTAAACAAATAGTTTTATAATAATGTCATTTATACAGAAAAACAAGTTACTTTTGAAACAAGTTTACTTTCCTTAAAACTGTAACATAAAATGCGAATATGATTACAGTTTCTATTTCGTTGTCTCCCTTAAAAAAGTTTAAAAAAAAAACACACACACACACAACAAAACGCACACACCAAGCAAAACGTTCCCTCTGAAAAGTCTAGAATAAACAACTGCTTTTAAAAAGCATTTGATCATAAGGCAACGAAACTAAGTTTTAAAATCTTTCTGGTTGAAGGAATGTTGAAGAAGGAAAAAAAAAGATAAAAATCTGGAGAAAAAATTGGATGTCAAGTAAGAAACTAAGATGATTTAGTAGAGAGGGCACGAGCTACCATTATGAAACACGATAAAGTCTAATGGTCTTTTCGTCTTTAGAAGTATTACAGGGGAGGAGGGGATCTCGTTGGAATTTTCTAGATGGAACCAGATTTCTTGCTCTACCCTTAGGCTTATTTTGCATGTTCTTTAATCTCCGGACCCCCTTTACCCTGAAGAAGAACAATTACTGGTCAATCGATGGCAACAGTCTCGAGTGGGGACTACGCGCGCGACATCTGGGGACGGCCATTGGAATTTTTTTCTTTTTTTTCCTTTTTAAGATTCTCTCTTTTTTACATTTCTTATGGTATTTCATTCGCCGTCCCCTCTTTTGACTTTTCTTTAAATAACGGCGTTTCATCTTCTTTTCCAATCTCGGTTTCGCCCCTCCCCCATGAAAAAAAAATTTTTTAGTCTCATTTTATTTTACCCTGGACAAATGAGAGCGAGTTTGAAAATTGCATTTCTTTCATTTCGTCGTTTTTCATTTCATTTCTCTTGAAACGTTTCACTTAAATTTTTATTTTTTTTATCCTTTCTATTATTAATTTTATTTCTTTTTCATTACGTAGCGGTTTTATTTTAATGGTAAATGCATTTTTTTTGCCATCCGTTTTGAGTTATTTTTCGTTTTATGCTTCTTTTTTTTACTGTGAGGGGAAGCAACCATTAGCTTTTGTTATTTAAATGTTGCAAGGATATGAGATGAATTCATTCCATTTTCTGAATATTCTAATGAACCTAATATGGATATTGTTTAAATCCCTTCCAGTTGATATCTTTTTTTCTTCTACCATAAATATGATTTGAATTTCTTCATATGCTGATGAAACTTTTTTGCATTTTTATTTTTTGATGCCTTCATCTATTTTGCATTATTTAGCTGAATTGCAAAAATATTTTTCTTGCTTTCTGAGATTCAAGCTATTATGTAATCCTTATTTTGCAATAAAAACTCTAACCCCGTCCATAAATTTTTATCGATTTCAAAGCATAGACTTGCTTTTGTGAAACCTTTTGAATAAATATCTCCAGTAGCATTCATATACAAACTTATATGTCTTAATACTTCAACATAATAAAAAATAAAAGTTTCTGATAATTGCTTTACTTATATTACAAAAGTAAAAATTTCAAGAATAAAATTAGTCTTAAGAGTTCTTATTTTTGCATAACTACTGCTTTTGATAATTTAAAAGAAATTAACTATTCATACTTAGTTTTTAAATACTAAATCATGCGATTTTATACAATTAAGCGTAGAATTAAAAATTTAATAATTGATGTAATGATTCGACTTCTATTTCAATATACATCGTGGTATGTTTAATATACATCGTATGTTTAATATGCGTCATAGAACTTGAAATGCTTGAGTTCTGTTTATTATACATTCCAGAAATGTGAGAGAATTTTATCCCATGTAAAAATAGTCCATATTCCTGATATTTTATCGTATGTAAAATAGTCTACGTAGTTTTACGTAAGCAGTTTTATCTCTTTATTAAAAACTCGTAATCGGCCGGACCGAGTTTTGATTTGTCTACCATACGATACATTTTGTTTTACTTCCCGAAAACTAAAAGATTTCAGAAAATGAAATACCGAAATTACGTTTAAAAGTGTACTTTACTGTACTGTAATCTCCACTCTAATCACCAGTATGATGAAATATTAACAGCTAACATTCAACAGTTGGTTCAACTGTTAAACTTGTTGTAAAAAATATTATTCGGCTCGTTTTGCAGATCATAGAAATTTAACTACAGAGTTGAAATGTGAAGAAGTAAAAGGGCCAATTTTATTTCTAACGTGAGTTTTTTTCTTCCAAAATTCCAATTTGCTTGAAAATTGTTGCAAGTGGTCCTTTCGTGAATTTTTTCCCACTTTTGCCTTTTAAAGAATGAGTTCGTATAAATTGTTATAAGAAAGTTTATTTATCTTTCTCCAGATCTTTATTTTAAAGGCATTCAATTAAAAAAAAGTAAAGGAGTTCATATCAAATGTAATAAGTAAGAGAAAGATGAAACGATATTTGATCTTGAAAGGTATGAATCTTAACATTTATAAATGCAACTTTAAAAAATGCAAAAATTTATTGCAAAGAAAAAAAAAATTTCTATTTGATCTGTAAAAGTCTAGTTAACAAGTAAAACTGCATCTTATTAATTCTTTATTATTATAAAAAATAGTTTTTATTCATAAGTTTAATTTTTTTTGAAGTTCAGTTTAATATTTCTCTAATTATTAAAATTGTTCATTTCGATAAGATATGAAATTAATTATAAGAAAAAAATTAATTAAGATAATTAATTATATATTTTACTAACAAAATTTAATTTGCTTTTGGAGAAAATATTGATATAAGAAAAAATACGCGAATGAGAAGTCATCATAGGGACTGGTGAAATCAGCCTCTTAGCTTTTCCTTTATTTCACTTTATTTTTTTCTTTAATTATTGCATTACTTCTGATTTGGTGTACATTACAAGATAGGGAGTTTTTGAAGTTTTTAGTCGTTGATGATTTATAAGTTTTTTAATCCTTAGTTTCAAAACTCAAAGTAAGTAAATTGTTTTAAGCTATATTAGTAAATCCTTTTAATCAAGTAGGGAATTTAAGCATTTTCTTAAATCAATTCAGTAGCTTCTCTGAAAAATATCACTAATTTTAACCATTTCAGCAATAGTGCTGACCCTCTTTGCTTGAGTTACAGAATATTGGCATTTTTAGATTTCAGAAATCAAAGAATAAGGGTTTGAGAATCTCAAAAAGCTTTTTTGTGCATTTTAAACTAAAATTGCCATGCTCCATTTTCTACGATTCTGCATTCTATGCAACAGTTTGTTTAGCGTGTGTGTACTCATAAAAATAATATTCCTCCCAATAATATTATATAAATCCTCCCAATAATATTAATCTCGTTTTATAGTTTAAAATGCAAAATGTGAAGTGATTTACTATAAAAAATGTGCAATGATTAAATTGCATGGGTCATATTTTATGGTTATGTGTGCAACCATATTTTGATGATCTAAAACTGCTTAAATATAAAAAAGTTTTTTTTTTGTTTATAACGAATAGAAATTGCGACTATTTTGTCAATTATAAGTTTAACTATTTCATACTTATTGCAAGAAGATTCCTTAAAAGTGCTTGAACGTGATTTTGGAGATTGAAATTTACCAAAATTGTCTTAGAAATCATTTTTACTTTTTTTTTTTATCAAAAACAATCTTTGTTTCTCCTGGAGATTTACATTAAAAGGCCTATTTTTTTTAAAAAATAATAGTAATAATTATTTTTACTTGTATAATCCACGATTGAAAAAATTAATGAATCTAAGAATAAATTATAGAATATTAATCTTAATTCTTATTGAGCTATGTCTGCAATCATTGCTGTTAAATAATTTATCGTTTTCGCTTTCGTCGCAATTTGAACGTGTTTTATTGTCTAGCTGATAAAATAAATATTATAACATTCTTCGAAAATACTTGCCTGTACTTACATTTACTATTGCTATTTAAATTTTTTTTAAATTAAGGAGCATTTATTTATTAATTATTTAAAGATAGAATATGATTGATAATTCCATGAAATAAGTATAATTCTAGTTCTTATCTGCATATTGCGCCATCTACCGGACAAACCATCGTGGTGAATCTGCTTGAGACGTCTAGGGTTAAAGAAAAACTCCCATCAATCATTTGAGGTTCTCAGATCTGGCTTGCATATGCTCAACCACATGCAAATCAACGATGGCTGGTGCTCTATCAAACTGAAACGTGCACTGACAGAACATCTTGTTTAACCTGACTTTCAAAAGCTTTACTGAGATAGAAGAGTTTTTTATTGCTCCGTCCGCCATTGGGTTTCCTGCATGTTCCGTTCCTTATGCCGAAGTTGAAGTAGTAGTGCTTTTTTCCTCTTTTTCCCTCATGTCGTCGTTTTTAAGTTTATTTTTCTTCTTCTTGCTATATCAATTTTATTCCGACGACAGGAAAGCTCGATAAAAGTGAAGTGAAGTGGTTTAAAATGGCAGAAAGTTTATCGGCATTTTAGGCGCGTTTAACTGTGACTGAATGCGAAAATAAATTCCGATACATTGACTTCGCCTATCGGCTATTCAAAAACGTATTTATACTTGGCCATGATCCCTGTTTCCGTTAGAGGAGTATGCATAGGCAAATATTTAGGGTAAATGCCGTGTGAAAAAGTGAAAACGATATCTGTAGTTTAATATGATGGCATCATGAAACAAAGTGTTATATTAGATAAAATGGGTGAACGACATCAATGAGTTATAAGACTTTATCCATTGTTTCGCTTGAAAAGGGTTTATTGTTCTGATTCTTCCTTTTCAGAAATGAGTTTTTATTCCTAGATATATGAAACTAAAACACTAAAAATATTGGAATCTTATATTATTACATTATTACGAATCTTCAAAGTGTTTGGGGGAAAATTACTAAGCGAAAAATAAAATGAAACTTTGAACATCAAGATTCAATATACCGCTTTCGAATGCAAATCATCGCTACGTGATTTACGGTAAAAAGAGAGCTATCAAAAAATTGATTCACTGTTGAAATATGATGTAATAGAGTCATGATACTGTTAAAATGCAGAAATCATGATACCGTTAAAGTGCAGAAATCACGATACCGTTATAGTGCAGAAATCATTTTGAAGATTATTTAGGAAAAGAGCAGATTAACTAACCAGGGTGATCATTTTAAGTATTTCTCAACATATCTGGGCAATATGAACATTACCTAGATAATCTCGCTCGTAAAATTAAAAGTTTAATCTTTGCTTTAACAGCAGTAAAGTTTGCTTTAACAGCAGCAGTTTCCAAATGCTTTAATTAACGTAATGTAATTTGTTTATTTTAATGTTCTGATATCCGAAGAATCTAGTTAATACAATCGAACAATCAACAAATCATAACAAATATATAAAATACAACAAACAACTTTTCGAACTTTAGTGATACGGCAGCTGTTAATATGCGCTTTACCTAGAAAAAAAAGCGTTACACTCCTTATTCGCTCTTTAACGCAGCTTCAAAAAACAGTTAATTTAAAGATCAGATGGGTAATGTGCATATTAAAAGCTTTCGAACTTGAATGGTAACATATACTTTAAAATTTAACAAGTTTCAAATTCTTTTCAACTTTAATAACGTGTTAAATTGAGTTATGCTTTTGTTTAAAATACAAGAAGTGTCATAACATTGTTTAACTTAGAGCCATGCTAGCGTTATTATGGTTCTAAGCATAGAGCAGAATCGAACGGTATAATAGTTCAACATTCTACGGTATTTGAAACAGAGCAGCGTTAAAAAAAATTAGATTAACAATTTATTAGATTAACACAGATTTAGATTAACACAGATTAGCAATTATGTGAATACTATTACTATTACAGCTTAGTTTATCTGCAGATTAGCTTGGTAATATGAATATTACAAACTTTCGAGCTCATGCTACAGCTCATGTGCAGTATTACTTTAATCCGAAACTTGTTAGTCCTTGTAACTTTTGTTATTTAAATTTTTTATTTATCCCTTTCTTTTGATTCTGAGAAGGAAAACTACTTACCTCAGAAATCTTAAAACAAAGCAACGCCTTCCACGTTTTAATATTTTCTTAGTCTTCTTTTAACACCGTTTTCGACTTATTTTCTTTCATAAAATTTCGTATTTTAATAATTTTTTCACTATTTTGTGCTATTATCATTTTACCTTTCATAGCTCTTATCCCAAACATATTTTATCCATAAATATACGACAGTCAGCTTTTATAATTTATTATTGGCAGAATTTGACCATTATAATGTTTTGTAATGCGTTAATTTTGTTCAGATTGTGAGTTATATGGGAAATTATATGCCCAATTTTCTTTACAATTGAAGAAATATGTTTTGTCTTTAGATAGATAACTTGTGTAATCAATTGTCCCATCAATTTAATGATATTAATATTAGAAATATAAATATTATTCTAACAAAATTCATAACTTAATTATAATCAGAGATTAAATAATTTACATATTTCCTTACACAAATATATTTATCTTATATACATTATCTTATATACAATTTATTATTATATACATTTTTAATCTCCTACTATTTTTATTCAGAAAAAATTTTATATGTTATTTTTCCTGTTTTTAAGGAGTACAATTTATTCATTAATCAAAGGCTGTTGGTTTTACCTTACGACTTTGTTCGTTTGTTTGTTTTTAATTTTTTTATGCATGTTATAACCGAGACAACGTCGTAGGAAAATTATCATGACAAATTACTCCGAAAAAATTCCCAAATTGAATTCTAAACAGTTTCCAATATGAAACGCATGCAGCATTTGAACGCGGTTAAAAAATGGAGTGAAGTTTTTCAAAATCTCAATTTAAACTTATAAATACTATTCAAACAATGTTAAAAAATAGAAATATCACTGATTGAAATGTGTAAATAATTAACTAAGTATAAAAGTAATGTTTTTAATAAGATTTAAAATGAATATTGCAGATAAAAGTCCTTATAATTTTAGTATAAATTTGATATTGGCATTACCCTCTCAAATACTAATAAAAACCAGAATTTTTTCTGATTTTCCTTCTGATTAAAGAAAATCAGAATAATAAGTAATAATAGTAAGTATAAAATTAGTGTTTTTTAGCAAGATTTTAAATGAATATTATGGATAAAATTCTCATAAATTTAGTTTAAATTTGATAATAGCATTACTCTCCTAAATACTGAAGAAGAAAAAAACAGAAATTTTTCTGATTTTACTTTTGATTTAACAAGATCAGAATAATACGTAAGACTCTTTCTTGGAAAAAAAAATATTCACCAAGGAAATCCTATCCTAAAAACAAACTTTTAACCATTTTTTTTCTTGCTAAATTTGTAAATGCCCTCTGGCTAAATATATTACCTCATAAATCAGGAGCGTTTCAAAAAATATATAATCATTATTCCTCACAGGAAAAAAAAAACTTAACCAGTTTTATGCTGACTAAAAAAATAGCTTGCTTCTTTCCATCTTTAGCCGCCATTAAATCGTTGAAGCACGTGGGGCTATAAATTCTTTTACAGATGGGCCTCGGTGTTCGATCACAAGCTGATTGTTTCTCTCTTATGTTGAGATCGGGTGCTGTATGTAACCTCCCACCCTTACTTCAACTATGCTCTTGTGCATACTTCAAACGAACTACCCCCACCCCCTCTGCTTACTAACTTCGATATATAGGCTTGGTCACCGGGCATTTAGTTTTTATAGTCTTCGGTTGCCCACCTTCTTCCCCGTGTATACGTTTTAGGGATACACACAATTTTCTGAATCTATGGAAATGCTTTCGACACAGCTGGACTCTTGAGTGTGGGGAACGGCATATTAAATAAATTGTGTGTTTGTAGATAGTTTGTGCATGGGCTGGCCCCTTGGCGTTTACTTTCGTTAGATTTTGTTGTAATAATTTGTCTATTCTGAGTGTTTAGGGATACATACACTGTAAAAAATGGATACTTAAATATCGCAAAATTTTCTTCGTTTTTGAAGAAACTGATTCCTGGTATATTCCCCAATCAAACATTTCATCAAAGAAACGCGAAAACTATCGTCACTTCTTCGAAGAAACAAAATTCGTCAAATTAAAGAAATATTTTGCCATTCCATTTTTTTTCAAAAAAAACAAAAAAAACAACAACAACAATCTCAAAGTGTATGTAATGCATGTATTAATGCATCTAACGTTTCTAATAATCACTTTCGTCATGGGCATTATATAAGTGTCACAACACAACAAATACAGATGGAACAGACAGATAAATTGCACCCATGGCCGAAGCGGCATTCAAACCCCGCACACCAGTCATATACTCCGAGCAACATTTCATAAAGGGGACGAGCTAACTATCGTTACTTCTTAGAGAAAACGAATTTCGTCAAAATTAAAGAAATATTTTGCCATTCCATTTTTTTTTCAAAAAAAAATCAAAAAAACCCTCAAAGTGTAAGTAATATATGTATTAATGTACCGTAAACCGGGGCGTGTCTACCCATTTTTTCAGTTTGTCAACTTTCAAGTGGTCAAACTTTTGTAAATATTAAAGAAAAAAGGCTTTTAATAGGTGTTTCGGAATCGCTATTTATCCAGCTGTGAAATCGATTTCAGAAAATATTAACAGTTACGCTGTTACTGTATATTTTTATAGAACTGCTGACAAATCTCTCGTATGGGGCGAGTCTACCCATTCTACTAAAATGAATGTTAACATTGTAAAGAATCAAATTTTACTATTAAATTGTTATTTTAGTTACTATATAGGATATTTATGAAGTAAAATTCATAACTTTATTATATATTCCATTTTTTTATTCATAAAATAACACAAATTGAGTATTTGATCGATTATCACATTTTGATCACAGTTTTGTTTTTATAATCATTAACATTATAAAATAACATTTTTTTCTGATTATTGTTGATAAAAATAAATTAAAATTAATATTGTTATTGTTTGGCTTTTATCCTTTGGATAGCTTTTTCCATCTCAGGTGGCATTTTTTTGTAACATTTAAATCCATTTGTTTTGCGAATATAATTTCGAACCATCTGTAATAATAAATAATAATTTATTTAACTTGCATTAAATAAAAAAAGTTAATTCTGTAATATAAAAATTTAAAAAATAGGTAAAATAAACATATTTTATATTTACATTTATATTTAACCTGTAAATTTTCTTATTAATTATAAATTTATCAATGCAGAATTAAAATAATATACTCAAATTAATTTAAAATGACTTAATTTTAATATAAACAAAGTTCTAAATTATATTATTATGCTTTATTAAAACTAAATACGAATGGGTAGACTCGCCCCGCGAATTCTGGCTTTTTGTTTACAACAGCAAAACTTATATTCTTTTTGTTTTTTTTTCATATAAAATTAATGTAATCTTAGTCTTAGATAAGTTTATCACTTAACCAAAGTGAAAATAGTAATAATAATAATATACTTACGGAGCACCAACTAAAAGTTTGCTGATTTTCAATACAAATCTCTCAAAAGACGTTTGAACAGGTCGGTTAAAAAGACACAAAATAAATAAAAACGGATCAAACTACTACAGCGCCATCTTCCTTAGAGTCTGAACTAAGTCCTCCGTCGGTAAAATTTTTTTTATTTGCAATTTAAAATAGTGAAAATTAAATAAAACTAAAATGGGTAGACTCGCCCCGGTTTACGGTACATAATATTTCTAATAATCACATTGCCATGGGCATTATATAAGTGGCCCAACAACAGAAGTGCACATAGAACATAGAGATAAATTACGCCCATGCATGTAGCGGGATTTAAACCCCGCAAGCCTGGCATATACTCCGAGCAAACATTTCACAAAGGGGACGAAATAGCTATCGTTACTTCTTGAAGGAAACGAATTTCGTCGAAGAAATATTTTTCCCTTCTATTTTCCCCCAAAAAACCTCAAAGAGTCCTAATGTAGCTAACTTTAATAATAATCACTTTGACGGTGGCACTATATAAGAAGCGCAAAACAACAGGTGAAAATAGAACATTCAGATAAATGACACCCATGGCCGAAGTCTTAATATTGTATGTGCTCTTGTAAATCAATTACATAAATATAATTTAAATGTAGTAAAAATGATGGGTGACCACTAACGATGTTGAACTCGCATGACAGAAGAAGTATGAGAGTAGTCCTCATTTTCACCAGGTCTTAATATTGAATGCGTTCTTGTAAGTCAATTACATAAATATAATGTTTTTTTAATTTTTTATTTCCAATGCAGCAGGCGATACAGACATTATCCTAACACCGTACAGAGATCAAAAGAAAAGAGAAATACAAATACAGAAAGAGATGAAATATACAAAATACAAAATCAAAACATCAAACAAAAAAATGAAATCATGAATTGAAATTGAACAAAAGGTCTCTGGCCTCCCAGTATCGGGAGTAGATACAGTTCTTTGTGAGAACTGAACAGTTTAGGAGATGCTCAGCATTCATCGTTGCATCACTGCGGCAGAGGGGACAGGCAGGATTATCCATTATTTTAAGACGAAAAAGATGAGCGTATCGTGCTTGGTAGCAACACGAAAGACAGCACTGCTTCTTGGGCAATCGGGGAGCTTAAGGATGCCATTTCTCCACGATTTTTCTATTGTCCGTTCTTTTAGCAATGATATATGCGTTGTCTTAATTGCATGATGTGGAAGTGGACTTATAGCTAACCAAGTTACTTGGGGCTTGATGAACAAAGCAACCTTTTTTGGCCAGTGCATCCGCTTTTTCACATAAATATAATATAAATGTAGTAAAAATGGTGGGTGACCACTAACGTTGTAGGACTCGCATGTGAGAAGAAGTATGAGAGTAGTCCTCACTTTGACCAGGTCTCAATATTGCATGCGCTCTTGTAAATCAATTATGGAAAGCACAAAACTCAAAGTCGGAAGCTGAAATTACCAATGACTCTTTTCAATCTTCAATATCTGTAACGTCTGAAATGAGACACGAGATTCAATTAAATTTTTCATTTATGCTTAATTCGATTAAACAGTCCTTTTCATTTTCTTGCCTTTCATCATGTTCTTGTGCGAAAAGAAATGTCTGCTACTTAACTGTATAACAAGAGACACCCCATTTTCTACTCAAAATATGACAAAGAATCTCTCCTTTTATCTTTACGTACTTTAAAAAAATTAATGCAATTAATGGAAGTATGTAAACGTGGTGTGTAAATAAAAATGAGAGACAGATAAAAAAAAAGGAGAAATAATCTTAAAAGTTTTATGTAATTTCTCCGCCAGATAAATCCGTTTGCAATGTTTCTTCTTCTTCTGCTAATTGTGTTAAATTTACCACCTCAGTAAGTCTATAAATTGTCGCAATTGATCTTCGGAATCAAGCATCAAGAGGCCAAAAATAATTGCATTGCATTTAAATACTACCTTACCAGTCTAAATAGTAGTACAGTAAACTTAGTATACCAGTCTAAGTCATCTAATTGCAGCCTCTGAAATGGTCAGCTTGCATGAGATTTCATTGTTTGTTTCCTAAATTAAACCAGTTTAGCTTATCACCATAATAGCATGTTTAATGGTCTAAATTAACTCCGATAATCAAACGTCAAACTGATGAAAAGCAATTTCATCATCGCTCTATATTATCTACACCAGTTTGAATTTTTTATCAAATTGGAAGATAATTAGCGATCAACTTATTCTGGTTCTATTGTTTTCACCTGCATTTAAATTTCACAAGGCCGAGGATTTATTATTATTACATTACTGAACCTTGTGAACATCATCATAATAATAATTGCTTTAATAGCTATCAAAATATCACATGCTAAACGATTTTATATTTTTAGATCCTCACCATTAATGCGATAATTTTAATTGCTACTAATGATACTTATTTCGGGCACGTTTCCATGAGATAAGGTCAAAAATATTTATAGCATTCAGTAAACTAACCAAACCAATCTCTTTAAAATTTATTCCAGATATATTTAGAAATATCTTTTTCCTTATCTAAAAAGATACCTCTATTACTATTTTGAAGATTCTCTCTTTTAGAAAACTTATTTAAGACAATCACACAAAACGATAACGATAAGCGAAAATCCTGGAACTTGCCGTCTCGAGGTCTGGAATGGCTTTTTAAAGATAAACTCACTTACTGTGCAGCCAACCAAATTACCATAGAATCCCTAGAGAAAGCTGATTTGTACCAAAAGGAAAATCCCCCGAAATAGCATTTTAATATCTAATCTAAAATAGACGGGAGCCATAAAAACAATAAGAAGAAAAAAAAACTGTTTTCCATCGCCTTGCCCATATTTAATCTCTATTGCATCCCTACACCCTCCTAAGAACAAAAACTCAAAAGAACAGAAATCGAAATAGTGGCAATAATAAGAACTCCTTTTCAAAATACAGTGCTTTTCAATATATCTATATACAGAAATAAAAACAAAGCACAAAAATTAAGGAAAAAAAGAGGGGGAGGGCATCAGCACTTCATACCCCTCATACTATTTCATGTTCCTGTAGATTTTCTAAATTCGTGCTTGACTTTATTCTGGGGTACCCTTCTTTACTAACGGCTACCAAACAAGAAGAATGCCAATAACAAAAGAGAGCCAATTGATAGAGAAAATATATGGGGAGCAATAGGAGAGGCGCGTAAAAATGCTCCCATGTACAAAATTGAACTATAAAACACTACAGTCGCACCTCCCCCATACCCCTGTCTCAAAGGCAGTTTCCTCATTTCTTTTATCCCCCTTCCACCTCCCCTTTATCCCCAACATATTCCAAACTCTAAGCATATTCTAAGTTGTATTAAAAAACAACGAAGCGTTAGAGCTAGTTTTCCATCTCTTGCTTTAGATTTTTCTTTTACTTTGAGTTTATTATTTCATTTGTTGAATGTTATTTGATAAGGATTCTATATGATTATTCTACGAGGCATATTTATAGAAATGGAAAGCAAGTTGTTTTTTTTTTAATTATTGGAGTATTTGAATTATGTTAAAATTGAAGCTTCATATATGCTAATGATAAGAATAAAATGTATTTTCCTGATCTTTTTCAAGTTTTGTTTCATCTCTTTTGAGTGCCATGTCATTGAATTCATTACATATTTCTTAGCTATTTCATGTTTCTTAAATTTCTGTATAACTCTCTAATTATTTACTCAATAAAAATGAAAATGTCATCTTTTCAACAGAAACAATATTTTAGTAACTGCTAAAAGAGTGAAGTAAAGATTTAAGACCGATATGGGATTATCGAAATTTGTAACGTAATTTAAAATTTACCTATCGGAAGTAATTTCATTTTTGCAGTCCTTTTTCAAAGCGTGATTTTTTTTTAAATTTCCAAATGATGTCTACATGCTGTCAGTGGCGACTGCTTTTTTAATAGTCTTAGTTTCCTTAGTCGCAAGGATTCTTTGTCGCAAGGATTCTTTGTCTCTTATGACCTGTTTCATGTAATGCACTGTGGGCCAGAAGACCATGATCTTTGGCCATAAGTCAAAATCAAATTTTTGACTAAAACATGTGTAGGCAGTTTTAATATCTCCCAAATCAAGTATTCATATTCATTCCAAACATTACAATTTACTTTTTGGACCGACAAGAGTACAATGTAGTGAAAAATATGCTTAAAATTTTTTTTTAAAATGTAACATTTAAATTTATATTTCTGAAATATATGTAGGAATTTCACCTTTCTGTTACATTTTTATTAGAGTAATTAGTCTGAAATTATAGTACAATTTTTCAATTTGTTGGATTAGTTAATACTCTTGACAAACTTATAGTTTATATCTTATCATTTGACATTTTACAATGTTTGAATGACTTTCGAAACTTAGTTCCAAAAAGTTCCACTAGGTAATAAGCGAAACTTTTTTTTTGTTGTCTTCTTTGATGTTTCTTCTTTCGAAAAACCTGCACCATTTTGCTCATATTGCAAAGGTGAACTAAATATACCGAAAAACAAAGATTATGTTCTTTTTTCATGTTTTCGCGTTATTTTGTAATTAATTTGCTTTATTTTGTAATATTACTTCGGAATTATAATTTGCGTTTCATTTTTAATATAAAATTGCGAAAATTATTATATTTTCATTGCTATATTTGCTTATTTAAACGTACTATATATATATATATATATATATATATATATATATATATATATATATATATATATATATATATATATATATATATATATATATATATATATATATATATATATATATATATATATATATATATATATATATATATATATATATATATATATATATATATATATATATATATATATATATATATATATATATATATATTTTCCCTCACCATATTTCAGACGCCATTTTTTTTGTTGGTATTTTTAGTGTATTTCAAAATTTCAACTATGAATTCAATTTACCTGCACATAAAAACCCTAAATAACCCCCCCCCCCCAAATTTTGAAACAAATTTTATCGAAATACTAATTTCGGCCACGCAACCTTGGATGCTGGCCCACTGTGTAATGATGTTATTTGCAACAAAAATTTCAATTAAAAAGTGTATTTTTTGTCAATTTTTCATGCTTAAAAAAGTAAGATATATCTTTGTTCATCAGCAAAGCCTCCTGGAATAATATTGATTTCGAAAAAACTATATTAAGGATGATTTTTGAAAGTAATTTAATGTAACGGTATGTTCTCTATCAGCGTTTTGGTCCAAAACTTGATTAAAAGATAATTTTTACTGACAAAACTATCATTATATTGAGTTTTACTAAGATTACTAAAACATCAGTCGAAATAAAGCAATAGTTCTCTTAGTTTAATTAATAAATACAATAAAAACACGGTAATTTAAAAAAAGTATCGAGCATTTATTTTTGACATTCCGTATAAATGTGAACAAATTACATGTCCGTATAATTAACCTAATAACATAGCATAAAGCAGCTGTATCAGTACACATAGTTATAATCTAAAAATGCTCTAATAAGCATAAAATGTCAGCATTCCAACCCTTTTTTCTACATTTAAGACATGTTAAGTGTAATTTAAAAATATTTCGCAAAAAATTTTGAGTTTTGATTACTTTAAAGCTGAATGACAGCAACAAAATGGACAACAACTAAGTTCTTTAACAGTTTAACGAAATAGTTTAACACTTTTAGAGGATTTTAGAGTAAATGTCTCCAATTGCGTTGTCCAATTAATATCAAAACTACTTGGTGATTTTAAGAACACTTTCATTGCAGCGAAATTAGAAGAGTAAAAGTGCATCACCTTAAAATTGAGCTTAAAAAATAATCCCTTACTTTATTCAATGAACGAAAATTCTTAAAGACAATCCACGCTGATGTCATCTCAACGTTTTTCTAAAAGTTTCTCCTCGCCCAATGAAGGCGCCCTCTAGAAACAATAAAAGGGACTGATTAGTTGAAACTGTAAATTTTAATAGTTCACACTTTATTACTTATAATGAGTTGAATTTGTTATTCTTCTATCTTTTTGTGCTTCTGTGCAGTTTTATCACAAAAGAATGAAATTACTTTGTGTGTAATTTAAAGAAGTTTTTTTTCTTACTTCATTCTATTAAAAGTTATTGTAAAAAAGACTTCGTGAATTTATGTCAGTATTTTGAAATTTCTTCACACTATAAATTTCTTTACAATAATGCATGGAAATAAAATAAAACAAATAAGCTAGCTATAACAGAAAATTTCTCAATTTCAATTAAAATTATGAAAGAGGTGATAAATTCATTAATATTGTAAGTAGTTAAGTTTTTTATCGTAATGTGTTTGCTAAAACTATTTGATCCAGTGTTGGCATTTTACCAACAATTGAAAGAAATGTGTCACTGTTTTATATGCTGTAACATCGGAATAGAAACGCTTTATATGTTTCATATATATGGATGGCATCTCAGATCCGAATAAGTGTTTTTAAAGTTTAAGTGTTTAATTTGTTTATAGTTGCACTTTTGAAACTTTTTTCCATAAAATGAAATTTAAAATCAATTGTAGAATTAAAAATAAAACTAAGTTCTGTTCTAAAAACAAAATTCATGTAGAAAAGGAACTTATTTCTTTCTTGGGTAAGAAAAAATAACTCACTGTATTATTATTGGTACCATTTGCACTTAATTTTAAAAATAGGAACTACTATTATTGTAGTAGTTGTTGCAGTTTCAATGTATACCAACTATGTTAAAAAGACTTAATGTCGGTACCAAAGTATTTAAGATAGCTACTGTGCACAGTACCTAAAATAGCTTAAAAATATTAAATGTTTACCCATGTACAAATAAATATGGGCAATGGTAGTTGTGCGCTTTAAGTTTAATCATAAACAAATATTTATTTTGATTAAATGAGATTTCTAAATAACATCTTATGTAACTCTATTTCTGAGATGAGGGATTGTTTTCTTTCTCTTGGGCACTAAAACTTCACCTCTTGTAAGAAAATGTACTTAAAATATAGTAGTATCTTAAAATCTAACAACTGTTTAAGAAGAATATTGAGTATCAAGTGGTTCCGTGAAATTTGTAATGCAGGAAACCTAAGAAGAGCAAAACAGAAACCGATTAATTTTGAAATTAAAAAGCGTAAATGGAAATGGATTGGTCATGTTCTACGCAATCCTGAAAAATTTAAAGTAAAACAATTTTTTGATTGGAACCCTTTGGACAATATAAAAAGAGGGAAGACCGACCCAAGAATACTTGTCGCAGGAAGATTGTAAAAGAATTGAAAGCAATGGGAATGACATGGAGAAAGGCAAAAGAGCCACAATAGAGTGACCACAAATAGAGTGAGATGGAGAGATATGATAGATTGCTTCAATTTGGTGTAAAAAGGAATATGCATGTATATGCTTAAATTCTAGAGTCAAGACACAGAAGCGTCCATTTTTTTAATACAATATTTGTATAAAGGCTTTTGATGTATGCAACAGCGTTGTGTCCAATAATACTGAAGGAAGTTAGCCATTATTTTGATAAAATGGACTTCTGAAAAGGTATAAAAGGTATTTATTTAACATAATAACCAAAAATAAAATAGCGTAATAAGGCCACCGAGAGGAGCAAATTAAAAACTCTAAATTATTCTTGTTTTATTATTTGTATGACTTTCAATTTCATGCACAGCCTTGATTAATACCAATTTATTACTTGCTGTTTTTCCGCGTTTGAAATATGGGTATTGAGTTATTAAGTTCGTAAACACCAATGATTTCGACTTTTAACGTGTTACATTGTAGTGATATACCACAATGCCTCATACCTTTGAATATTTCCTTTTTATTATGCAAACTTGCTATTTCGAATTTCTGTTATAAAAGTTCATAAAAAAAACCATGTTTTCGCTTTTAAAATTTACCTTCACACTCAGGCGATTTTTCAGATATAAGCGTTACTTCTAAATCCTTAACTTAAAGAAAAAAAATTGTAAAATATTAAAAGTCATACAAGAGTTAGGCGATGTATCGTCAGGGGAAAATTGTCCATCAAGCTCCGCCCTTGTTTTCTATTCGAGAACTTTTTATTAAAAGTAAACTTCTGCCACGAATCTTAAGCCTGAGTTATGAAGGGATTATTGAGGCCCATCATAACATTTTGCAACGAAAACCTTTTACTTTTTCCATCCCTTTTTACAGCAGCAGACGAAGAGGGATGATACCTTAGGGGGTCATAAGACAACCCTAGACCCCCTTGATTTACAGCTAGTCGAAGGGTTCAACATTGATCCTTCTTTGCTTGCATATGTGAAGATTACAATAAGCTTTTTGCCGTGGCGCATTTAGACACGTTAAGGTTGCGTTACACCTGCGCGCAAGGTGCTTGAATTTAAGATGGTATTGGGATTGGGGATGCTCTGGGGCTGCAACCACTTTTCGCTATCCCTTAACCCTTGCTTTATTTTTTTTCGCCCCACCCTCTAAAAACAGTTCGTGATGCATAACCGTTAAAAATATCTGTGATGCAGTGAAAATGTGGGATGCTTCTTTTCCGAAATGGATACATTAAAAAAAATCTTGATGGTCGCCCAGTTCCGGAGGGAAAGAGGAAAGGAAATTCTGGGAAAGGGAAGAGCGATTTTACGAGAGAATATTGGAAAAGTGATAATGAGCCAACTTTTTCCATTTATTTATTTAGGTTTTTGTTTGTATTTATTTTTACAACATGATAAACAAATTTGTCATTTTAGAATTTGCAAAATGAATACACTAATTTTGCTTGCATAGTTTACTAATATGTTGATTGTTCTGGGGAACAAAATTTTTATTGCATTTATACAAATACCTGATATTTTCCAATTCGTACGTTTTAAATCTAAAATAAGGTTTGTTCTTAAAGTTGCAGATTTTTTTTAAAATAATATTTTTAGATTATTTTTTGTCAGAATCTGCAAGCTTAAAAACGTAATGTATAACATAGAGTTGTTTAAATGTTGTGACAAACTTCAAGAGGAGTAGGTGCATGTTATCAGGATTAAAAATGCATAGGAATCTATACCCAGAAATGTAGTTGTACGCGACTAGGGGCGTTTCCCTATTATGAACTGTTTAGAAGCACATGAGGAAACCGTTTGTACATTTCGGCAGAAGATAAACTAACAATACCCTTTAATAAAATCTGTTGCTTGAAACCAGATTTGAAATCAGAGATGCAAAAGTATTTATGATATATTAAAAAATTTCATACAAAAAAAAATTGTTCCTCCGCGTTATTAGTTAATAGTTCATAAGAATCTGTTAATTACTATATAGTGTATTAGTTAAAAGGCCTATGATTTAATATATTTAAGGAACTTTTGTTTAATAAAAAATTTATGCATACTGCAATTATTTTAATCAACTTTATTTATTATGAAACTATTGCAGTAGTTTAGTGTTTTCCACACACAGACATGGAAGTGACGCAGCAGTTAAAATTGCGCATTTGAATGTTAGTATCAGATTCATTTTCTGATAAAAATAAAGAAAACTTTGATAATGATATTTCGTTAAAGTTGCTACAAAATTAATATTACTAACTTTTAAAATTTTTCTTGAGTCAATTTAACAACCAGTTATATGAACTTTAGAATTACTTATATTTTGCAATGCGGGATTCAATTGAAACTTGCTTCATATTAAAAAGGGAGAGTCATTTTATTTCAAAACAACCATATATATCAAGGGATATACATAAAAAAAAACTTGTAAATGGGGCCGGGATAGCCTGGTTGGTAGGGCACTGGGCCCAAGTCCAAGAGGTCGTGGGTTCGATCCCTGCCGGCCAAAAACTCCCCGTGTAGTAATTGGTGACTGATGCACGATAAATATGTCGAGTCTCAAAGTCCTCCTTCTTCCCATAACAAATCAATACCTCTGGGGGTACTGAATTCGAGATTGATCGCTCCTTGATTTAGGTCAAACTTACGATTTGTGGATGAATGAATGGGTCCGCCCTGTAAACGGGTGCGAAATATAGGTGTGGCAGAAGTCGAATTATCGGCCATAGATGGCGCCACTGGAAAACAAAAACAATCCCACCCCCTCTGCCGTAATGGCATACGTCAACAACAACAACAACGAACTTGTAAATCGAATTTGTTTTGTCCGAGAACCGAATTGCAAAGATTTTATATATACATTGAGTTGGAAAATTTGTGAATATTTTTTTATTTCCTAATGGAATTCCTTTGAAACTGGTTTCATATGAAAATGTTATCGTAATTTTGTTAGAAAACACCCATATGTTTAAAGCAATATTTCCAGAAAACTTTTTAAAAAATTTTATTCTGAAAACCGCTAAATAAAATATATGTATATCGTTATTAATGATGGCTATGGTTTAGTCCAAAAATCATCAGATAAAGCATGTTATATCACTTACATATGGAAAAGAAACTCACTAAAACCTTGAAAATCCTGGAAATTCTATTGGTTCCAAAATTCGGAAAACGTTTTATAAACGTTGTCCCTTGTTAGCAGCATTAGTTCCTCACCGCAATTACATAGGGCGCAGAAATACATTTTACCTTGATTCTCCCCTCTCACCCACAGTGATATTCCTAGTTCAGTTTCTTCATCTTTATTTTTGTCCCGCAGTGGTCTGATCGTTAAGACACGGTTCTCAGCAGATCACCGAAGTCAAGCATCACTGGCTACGGTCAGTGTGCGGGTGGGTGACCACTTGGATCAGTCTGTGTAGGGACCGAGGGTGTGCGGTATTGGTCCTCCTTAAACTGTGCTACCGTGAAGTGCTCGACTTCGCGCGCAGGTCGTCTGGCTACCAAAGCGGGGGTGCCATCCCCTCCGCTGAGGATCAAAATTGTGATGGCATGTCTTCGGATCATCCTCCGGGATGTTTCCCAGACCGTCGCCAATAGCCCATTGTGCAGCTCTAGTGCGACGTAAATTAACAACATCAGCAATCATCTTTATTTTTGTTTCACACTCGGCTACGGCGGTTTCAGGCTTTGTTTTTCAGCTTTATTTGGTGAGGTTTCTGTGGCAACTTTACGATTTATATATTTCAAATCACTTTTATATCTTATTTTATTCACGCTTGGAAAGTCTTGATGAGAATGGGTGCCTTTTTTTAACCCTTGAAATTGATTTTCTTCCGATTTATATTTTTGAGACCAATTAAGTTTCCTAATCAAGTAATAAATGACCACTTTACCTTCTTAGGATTACTTATTTAATCTAAAGTTTAATGTTTTTCTGAAATATATTGAGGAAAAATCTCCTACAAAATAATAAAACATTGTAATGAAACAGTTCCATTAACGGAATCAATTATATTCTATTACTTAGAGTTTCAAAATTTTAGCTGGTTTTAAAATTTTACAAATTTCTGGTTTTCAAATAGAAGAAATTTTATTATACTCAACATATGTTATTCTCTTCCAGCAAATAAAATCCTTAAATTTAGTACGAATCCTTTGAAAATATGAAGTTCTCAAGTAGTTTTTGCGTTTTTCCATTGTATTTAAAAAGGCATGATTATAATTGTTTTTTCCAAGAACTTTAATTATTTATTTGAATAAGTATGTTTTGAAAGTTAAAAATGACAGTCGCACCAAACACCCAGAATCAATTTCAATTCGAGCAAAATAATTATTTTGCGTTTTCCTACGTACTGTTAAAAATTCCCCCCCCCGTAAAAAACAGTTAAATGTCTAATTTAATTGTTATTTTACCAGAATCAAACAAAACAGTCAAATAATCGTAAATAGGGAGGTATTTAAATTATTAACTGTGAGAAAAACCGTTTATTTACTGCTGTGACCTAATACGATTAAGCAACTAGAGTTTTATCGCACTAAACTAAAGGGCTTCACTAGACCCAACTAATGAAGCCCTTTAGTTCATTGTAGAAGGGTACATATTGCAACCAAGAGGTCCAATTTGTCAATCTCATGACCGACAGAACGGGAGGTAGAGTCCCAGCGTTGACACCACAATATTTCCTATATTTTCTTCAACTCATAAAGAGTTTTCAGTGTTTTGCATTCCCTAATTTGTGACCCTGGACTATATTGGAATATGATACACTTATTCACGCATAGATGGCAGCACCATAAAGCTGCTAAACTATGCCCAGTAAAATGTCTTTTTTACGGTTTTGAAACCATGCTAGTTATGAATTGTTAAGAAATCGTACAGTTTTTTAATCATGATTTTTGAACCATACTAGTTGCAAATGGTTTAAAAATTTTAAAGGTAAAAAATTTTCGTTACCTTAAACTTTACGGTTAATTGGATGGACAGACTTCTGCCAGTTTTTTTTAATCATAATTTTAGAATGAAAATTTTAAGTAAGTGGGTTTTACTTCATAAAATTAATACCATTAAACTGAATGAATCTGTAATCATTTAAAGCGAATACTCTGAAACTAAAACCATTAAATTAAATCAAAAGATGAAGTCATTAAATTAAATCAAAGGATAAAGCTATTAAATTAAATCAAAAGATAAAGCTATAAATTAAATAAAAGGATGAAGCCATTAAATTAAATTGAAGTCATTTGAAACAGATCCATGGATAGTATTGAATAAATGATATGATGGCCAGTGATTTATCATTAAATTATAAGTTAGAATTACTTATCTCTGTAATTATTTTCTTATAGAAAAATAAAACCATTTCCTTGAAATCAAATTTTCTATCAAAATATCATAGTCACAGAGTTGAACTATGAATAGAAGAGAAAAAAAATCGAATATTCTATAAGATTTTTCGAAATCTGGGTAAATATATTTTGAATAATACTAAACTATATAGCTATTTCTTCTATATAAAAAATTGAGCCATTAAATTGAATCAGAATCCTCCGAAAAATAGTAAATCATGGCAATGAAATAAAAGTAGTTGCGAATCATCATTCACAAATCCTTCTTTTCCAGATCTTGGACTGTTTATTTAAAAATTCTACTCCTTAGTGTATTCCCTGGGGGGGTGACCCTCTCCATCAGTTTTCGAATATTTTCCTCTCTAAATGATAGTGGGATTTTGATGGGGACCCCCTGAGGGACGTTTTTGAAGAAGAAGAGTATCAAATGATGTCTAAAATATATGAAATATGGTCTGAGTCATTGAGATTTAAATTTTGGGGCAAAATTCATTTATATGAGATATTTGGAAACTGCAGATTTAATATGGAATCTTAAAGTTTAACTTTTAAAAATAAACCAAATTATATTTTGAAATAGTTTTTCATGGTAATTTAATTTATATGGATATAAATTTTAGCTGCCTGAATTATTGCTGTATGAGTTACTTGTCTTGTATTTAATTAGTGAATAAGCAATAACTTTCGTTTTTTAAATCTTACATACTATTTACACTGAAATTTCGTGAAATGTAAACTAGGTAATTTAAAATATATTTTATTCGAATGCGAATCTTTTATACGATTCTCTCTTAAATAAAAGAACTTAATTGTCATGTTCAGTTCATTTATTCAGAAATCCGAATACCAGTTATTTCACCTTTATCTAACATAAATTATGCTTATTATGAAAATGGCGAAATTCCGCAATATTAAAAAAGTCTTGTATTTAACGCAAACAAAAAGAATTTATTATCTACGATTCTGAAAAATTATCTCCACTCATTATTTATTTACTTATTTATTCATTTGTGCTCATAAGATGTATTGATCTTGATGAATTTTCATCAAGAGCCGAAACTGACAGTTCTTAAAAAAGTTTTATTTTTACTTAATAAGTCAGCTATTTATCTTTCATCTGCTTTAATCATGTTCCATTGCTTACATTTACGATAATAGCTTTAATTTCGTATAAAACTATTCTTTATCTTATTTTAGTAGATTTTGCGAAATTTCTCTCTTTGGGGTAAATAATCTCCATAATTGAAGTCAAAATCAAGCATCCGAATATGCAAAAGTAATCTTGATACAATCCATACGCAGATGGCAAAAACCTGATGGCAAACATTGTATTAGCGGTTTTTCCAAATTGACACAATACAATCATAATGATCATTATCCCTATGAAGCAAAAACGCTACAATGGCAATATTCTTTTCTTTTTTTTTTTTTTTGAGATTGTATAATGCCACGCATAAACTCTAAATTATTTATTATATGTTGGATGGCAACAGCTAGATGAATAAAATAGAACAGCAACGGTGAAATAAATACTTGCTAACCTTCTGAATAAGTCTGTCTTGTATTAAGGCGATAAAACAACACTTCAAGTTTTTATTGCATACCTTATTTTTACACTTAATATTCCTTTGTATCCTAAGGTTCCAAACGCAACATTTTTTTAATAATTCTGATTAGTGTTCATGGATTCAATCTCCATATTAAAGGTGTGTTGAAGCAAGCTTAATGCATGCCTCATTGCTCGTCCCAACTAGTATAATTAAACTTAACCTTATTTCAAGCTTTCATGGTTTATTTGGTAATCATGAATAAATCTTGTTGAGGTTAAGTTCATTCATTTCGAATTTTAGCCTATAAGGCGTAGATTGGTAAATAGTTTAGTACAATAACTGCCTTTTTATGCGAGTGAGATCAGACTTGAAATATCTTGTGACCTATTTGAGACATTTACTTAATAGCTGTCTAAGTCTTGTCTGAGTTTGCGAAGTTATAGTCTAGGAAAATGTTTTGGAAGAAAGATTCTGTTCAAAGGAAATCGTTTTGAAATCATGATTTTCAACATTTAGAGACGTTATGAAACACTGTTAAAAAAAGTCCATATCAAATTATAATTAAAAATACAGGCATTCAGAGTGCCGATAGTTTTTTATATAGTAAAATCCATTTTACCGGATTCTTTCTAAGTCTTACCATAGAAAATATCTTATGAAATCAGGATAACCAACTCTTGTGAGCTATTATTTGTGTAGAAGTTACGTTTTGAGCTTAAGTTCTGAGGACACATTCTTGGTAAAAAGCTTGAAAAAAATTTTAAAAAAGTTAAATCACTCCCTATAACCAGGAAGCATTGTTTCAGACATAAAAAAAAAATTTAAACGAAAAAGCTTGTAATTTGAAAATTATATAAAAAATTCCTTTAATGCTTTTTTTTATGTTGCTCAAATTTTTCTGAATTTCTGGTGTTTTCTTCTCATTCAATTATCTTATTTGAATTCAGTAGACAATGTAAGAAACCAAATTTGTAATTAAAAAGTTTAGTTAATTTTTTTCTATTGTGATTAACTGTTGATTTAAAACGTTTATAATCACTCAATTTATAATTTTGTTATTCAACTTATTTCTTCAATGAAAATTATCTTGAAATTAAAAAATTAGCCCTGAGAAATACTCATTTAAAAATCGCATAAAATACATACTAATACATGCAATAAAAATGGCGTATTACGTGATATTTCTACTCAACATAAAGCTACTCAACATTTTTATAAAGCCGAGAAAGTGTCAAAATATATTTTTGCTAAAACAGACGTATAATTAATTCTATATGAAAAATTCTATATAATTTTTTTTAAGACGCAAAAACGCACTTAAAAATGCAAACTGGCTGCATTGGAATATCGAAAAGAACTCTCTTTAAATTTCTAATTCCAAAATAGTCTTTTTAACACGTCAAAGGCAAACACGAATTTTTAATGAAGATACGTGATAACTATTATAGTATAAAGTTAATTGACTTTAATAAATAGTAGTGTAGAGTTAGCTGTTATCGACAATGTTAGCTGTTATCGTCAATGAAAAGGTACGCCAACATAGAATTCGATAAACGGATACAACTAGTTGATTCATTGCTGTTTTGAGAGAAGCCGGGTGAGCTGTATTGAGATGACCGTACTTTTTGAATGCTGATCGTGAGAGCTAATTAAGTTCACTGTCATGGTCTCTGTTGCCTTTAGCATTCGAGTGTGTAAGTTGTGTGAGAACGAGACTGAGTGGCAACAGCGTGAGGAGGTGGATAATGTCGCAGTCACAAGAAGCAAGTCAACTGCTCAATGTTAACAATCCATCGAAGTAGGCGTGTTTCGATCGAAGTGGGCGTTACTGTCAAGATAGGCGTGTTCATATCGAAGTGGGAGTTTCTGTTAAGGTAGGCATGTTCACATCACGTCCGAAGGTCACCAATGTGGGGAGAGTAAATATTGACAATGTCAAACTTCATCTATGAAAAGGTACCCCAACATAGAATTGAGTTATTATGTCTTATACAACAGTGAACTGGAATTATATTTTTGTAGTGGTAGATACACTCAAGTTAGATAACAAACACAATATTTAAAGATTAAAAATAATAGTTTGTACTAATTATTACTGATAAAAAAATTAAAAATTGCATTATTCCGTTTCATTTTAAAAGGGGGCAAAGCAGAGAGACGTATTTACAATAAAAAGATAGAGATAACGCGTTCGCCTTCGAATGAGTTGAACTGGATTCGAATCTCATCGGTGGCTGGTGGATACTAAATCCGCATCCTGCTTACACCGACCACAGTGCTGACGTAAAAATACCTTCAGTGGTAAACGGATCATGAGTCCTCTTGCCATCAGGCAAACCATGGGAGGTTTTCGTTTTTTTCCTTTTCATGTAACGCAAATACAGATAAGTTCCAATGAAAGGTCCTCCATTAAGGCAAATTTCCTCCAATACTTGATCCAGGACTTCTCTTGTCTTCCGGATTGGGTACAAAATAACAAGGCAGAGATGTTGAACATTAGGAGTCACAAACTCAATAAATTGCGTCGATTGTTTTACGACGGTTGTAAAATAAAATATTTACCTTTAAAATTAATTTTTTTACAATGATTCCAAACAGTGAAATATGTTGTTGTTGTTGTAGGCCATTAAGGAAAGGGATGTGATTGTTCTTGTTTTCCAGTGGCGCTATCTATGGCCAAGAATTCGACTTCTGCCACATCAATACGCCACACCCGTTCATAGGATGGACCCCTTTATACTTCCATTCATTCAACCACAAACCGTAATTTTGACCTGAACCATCGAATGACCAATCTCCAATTCAGTATCCACAGAGGTATAATTTGTTATGGGATAATGGAGCACTTGGTGACCCGACAGATTTAAAGTGCATCAGCAGTCACCATTTACAATACGGAGAGTCTTTTGTGGTCTGCTGGATTCGAACTCCCGTTCTCATGAACGTGAGCTTCCAACCAGGCTATTCCGGCCGGCGAATTTTGTCCGTGGTTTGAGCTTGGCGTTCTCAATTTTGAGTTAGAAAGAAATTTTCCAAAAATGAGAAGCTTGCATTTGAATGGATGGGACAATGAATATTTGTAAACCAGATCAGCTGAAAAATTGCAAAATAGACATGTAAACTGAAATGGATGAAGTTTTATTTAAAAAATATATATATAGAAGTGCATTATTGCTCAATTAAAAATGAAATATACTTTAAGGGAAAAGTGTAAGTCATAGATAGATTTGTCATACTATCATAGATATGACATAATTTTATAGATAGATATGATAAAAATAGATATGTCGTAAGATTATTTTAAGACGACTACTATATAAAGCTAAGCAATTACTATTATAACACAGCAAGTATATTGTAAAACATCTGAGTTTCGCCTTATACAGTGAAAAATTGAGCAATTTATTTTCTAAAAACAATTTTTTATTAAAAAAATGACTCGTTTTTCGTTTAATAATTTATGTTTTTAAAACAATTTTCAAATATATGACTTTTTTCTTATTCTAGTGCAGAAATCAACATAAAACGTAAACATGCATGAGTAGAAAAATTTTGATCTACTAACAAATGCAACAAAATAATGCCAATTTTTGTCTTTAGAGTATTACCGAAGTTCAAAAATTCAGTTCGTTTACGAACCAAGCAGAAATCGCATTTCTCAAGAGAAAGAAACATAACGAATTATTTTCAGCAAAGGCTAAAATGAAATCTTGGAAATGAAAGAATGCAAATCTCCGAGCAAAAAAAAAAAAAAAGCTACTAAAAACGCGTAGGAAGTGAAATTTAATTTTTCGCCAACAAGTTTCCTTATATAATATTCACGTTTCAAATATTCAGAGATTTCATTTCATTTTTCGAACGAAAGAAAAAAAATTCTCGCATTTCGAACTAGTGCAAGAAAGACAATAACTTAAACAAAAAAAACTGAATTCTTGCTTTGCATTGATGCATAAAGAATGCATCTTGGGAACCATCTTAACAAGATCCCTCTCAGAAAGTCTGAAATTTTAGTCGTGCGTGCATATTTGAAGCTATTTGCATTAAAGTAGAACAAAAAATCGTCCCATGTCAATTTACCCTTAGTCCTCATCGGGGGTAAAAGGCGCGACGCCTATATGAGAGTCGCATATATGAAACCGTAGCGCTCTTGTTAGAGAACGAAATGTCGTAGGGGGTGGGGGCGAATAACGGCAAGAAATTTCGCTTGAGACAAAAGGACAGACAGCCAAATGAAAGGCATAGACTTGTACAACCGTTATAAGTTCGCGCGCGCATGCAAATGCTGATTCCTATTTTCCCCCTGACCCCCCCTACAAAACACTCCTCCAATCCAACTCAGGTGGAAAAAAATATAAAAAAAAGGGATAAGAAAAGGTGAATAATAAGGCAGAGAAAAGTCGAAGTGCGTTGTCAGGAAAGAAGCTCATTCCATTTGCAAATACAAATGGGGTTGCAGTACGCGCGTCTTGCATTCTGGCACGACCACTTTGGAACCTCCATCCTACCCAGTCCCCCGACTCTCCCGACATAGCACCCCTTTTTCCTTACTTTTCTTTTAGGCAGAAAAGAGAAATAGGAAAAGAGATAGGGAGAGGGGTAGTAAAAAAAAAGAAAAGCAACAAAATGGTTGCTTAGAAAATGCACGGACGAAAACGTAGCCTGAGTGAAAAATCAGAAAGAAAAAGTAGAAAAAGAATTGACGTTGAAATAAATGCAATGATTTTTTTTTTTTGTTCTTTTTTTTGTGCTTTTTAGTGGTGACCATAGTAACAATGCTGCTGCAAGTGAGAGTGCTCTAACGTTTCCTATTCTCATTTTCTTAACGTGACAAATTTCTTGAAGTGTGAGAGGGTGAAATTCTATCTTTTATCCTCCTTGTCCGATTTTGGGTGAAATAAATTGGATCGAAAGTACGGGGGGTATTGATCCGAATTTCGCATTAATGTATTCAGCCTGAAGAAAAGGGACGTTAAAGATATGCTTTAAGTAAGGGAATTCTTGAGAAAAATTCTGGCAGGAAGTAACAAGAAATTAAGTTCTTTTTAACGTATTAGGTTCTAATGTTCCCAATGAGGGAACACATGTCTTTTTTATTTGTAAGAAAATAAAGATTGATTATTCAACTATTTAAATATTATATATATATATATATATATATATATATATATATATATATATATATATATATATATATATATATATATATATATATATATATATATATATATATATATATATAAAATCTTAATTATCAGTTTTACTTCTTACTTTCGTGTATCAATTGGTTATATTAGACGATATATAGTATTATTTCGACGATTGAATAATTTAGACGATATATTTTATAAATATAGAATATTTATTATATCAGGTATTTTATTAATATATTATAATAATTAGACCTAATTATTAGGCATATAGTTTTTTTGATAATTACATGTTTCGTGCGAGTTTATATGCAGTACTTTTCTATCTTAACATTCATGTAATGGGTTTTTATACAGGAGATTTTTAGATTTTTTATATACTTCCTATTTGTATTTATTTTTAACGTATTGTCTTACAATGTTAACCAATTGATATACAAGCGTAAATAAGTGAAAACCGATTTCAGCCGCTTATAAACTATACAGCTGTATAGTATCACTTGATAATTAAGATCCAACATAGAATCTTATAGTGCGTCTAATAATTTGACCAGGAACTGATATACATAACTTACTTGGATTGAAAATTATAAAATTGGGATTCTTTTATAAATTAAAGTCTAAGCTATAACTGAAAATATATTCACTTTGCTTATTTGTTTTTCATACCACTTTTCGAAGGAAGTTACTTTCTTTACTGCAATAAAACGACGGATTTCCCCCTACATGACAGGTAATGGGTTTATTAAGGGAATCTTAAATGAGTATGTCATTAGTTGATGAATCATAATTGATAAATTAAAAATGATTATGTCATAACAATAATGATTGAATCGTAAATGAGTACATCACTAATTGGTTAATCATAATTGGTTGAATCAAAATTATTATGTCGTAACAGTAACGATTAAATCTTAATTGGGACATGCCATTAATTGATTACTCATAATTGATTAAATAAAAATGATTATGTTATAAGAATAATGATTAAGTAAGAATTATTAAGTCGTAAGAATAATGATTAAATTTCTAATGAGTATGTCATTAACTGATTAATGATAATTAATTGAATCAAAATGATTATGTCATAATATAATGATTAAATCTTAAATGACTATGTCATTAATTTTCATAACATTCTTTTCCACTCTATATTTAAACGTATATAATTCATATTTAGTTAAAACTATATCTTTACCGGACATTTAACTATGAAATTAAATCAAAATGTTCAGAAAATAAAAATGACAGTAACAATAAGTATCAATAATGATTAAATTTCTAATGAGTATGTCATTAACTGATTAATGATAATTAATTAAATCAAAATGATTATGTCATAATATAATGATTAAATCTTAAATGACTATGTCATTAATTTTCATAACATTCTTTTCCACTCTATATTTAAACGTATATAATTCATATTTAGTTAAAATTATTTCTTTACCAGACATTTAACTATGAAATTAAATCAAAATGTTCAGAAAATAGAAATAACAGTCACAAGAAGTATCAATAATTAAAAATAATTAGGAATTTTCTTTTTCATTATTCTAATGAAAAGAAATTTTAGTTAATTTCTTCTTTTAAATATTTTGGGGGGAAAGTTTTACCGTCATTAAATATTAAGAAAATTCAGTAGAACATAAAAAAACGAAATTGAAATTTTAAAAAGCATGAAATTTTCTTGTTAGAGGTTAATCTATTCGGAATATGTCTATAAAGATGAAAAAGATCTTAAGTTTTTTTCTTTCCTTAATTTTTC
The DNA here is from genome assembly GCF_982258835.1 of Parasteatoda tepidariorum. Classification (NCBI taxonomy): domain Eukaryota; kingdom Metazoa; phylum Arthropoda; class Arachnida; order Araneae; family Theridiidae; genus Parasteatoda; species Parasteatoda tepidariorum. Next base: position 92,296,626 of record NC_141755.1, on the reverse strand, counting down.
TGTTCATATGGTACCGTTATTACGTGGAATTTTGATTTTCAAAGTTTTTATTGCCTAATATTTTGTAAGAAATACGAAACTGAAATGCAAATTTAACCGAATAAATAAATTTTATGCCACGCTCTAAGGATACACTAACAAAGAGATTACATTTTATCAAGTAGTTAACTTAAGATAAAATATTTCTATTTATTTTGAATGGTGCCACTTAAAATTATTAAATGGAACAGTTATCCTTCAAGCAATAAACTTGAAGTAAAATGTCTATATTTTTTTAAATAATGCAAAAATACACAAGCAAAACAATTAAATTTTATAGACGTTCATTGAAAAATTATCATATTAAGAAAGACAGTATTTTTCTCTATTGCTTTCGAAATTCAAGCTCCATATTATGCAAACAAAAGAATTACATTTTTTTTTCAAGTTTTTAACTTATTATAAAAATTTATAATCCTGAGGAAAAATAAGATATTTCGCAGTATTTTTAAAATATGCATACATTATTTAAAATCGAGAATAGAAATTTTTTCAGCCACAATTGTTTTTCTTTCTAATTTTTAATAAAATATTAACATATGGACAATAAAAAAATGTAGAAGCATAAATTACCAATAAAAAGATTTGAAATATTATATTAGCATTATACGATAATAATAAGGATTAAAAATATGCTTAAATTTATTTTAATTTCTTAATATTTAAAATAAATTTCTTTCAAATAATGTAAATAAATATATTTAAATCCAAAATTAAAAAGCTCTCTAAGCTTTAATTTATTTTATTTTGAATTGCATACGTCCTTTAGCAAGCCAACTGGACAGTATCGCTGTCAGGGAGATGACCTCACGTCAGAAAGGTTCCAGGTTCAAATTCGGGATAAGACATTGATGTTTCTTCCTACTCTTCTCTGCAATAAATATCTATTTTACTGTGGAAGCAATGTTAGACCACCTAATATGGTTTCCCTGAGAGATTGGTCTAACCATTTTGCCCTTCTGATACCCGAACGACGAATGTCAATATCCGTGAGGGAATTGGATTATTTTTGCGAAATGACTGGAAATTGAAATTTAAGATAACTCAATTTTCTCGTTCTGATTCTGTGCAAATTTAAATTTTTCTTATCTAGTGAAATTTTAAATATTTTTGCAATTATTACAATTCCGAAAAATTTTTACAAATTATTTGAGTTTGAAGACATAGAGATTACTACAGAGATACAGTGAGCAAGAGGTGGCTGAGTTGATAGAGCATTCGCCTTCTAATGAAGTGAACTGGGTTCAAATCCCAGCGATAGCTGGTCGATACGAATTCCGCATCCAGCTAGCACCGACCGCAGTGTTGACGTAAAATATATTCAGAAGTTGAAGGATCATGGGTTAGAGCCCCCTTGTCGTAAGGCTAATAGTGGGAGGTTTCAATGGTTTTCCTCTCCATGTAACGCAAATGTGTGATAGTTCCATCAAAAATCCTCAACGAAGGCAAAATTTCTCCCAATACTGATGCAAGAGTTCTTTATATTCTGGAGTAGATTCAAAATTACAAGGCTATGGAGTTGAACACTGCTAGTCGTAAATCCAAAATTGGGTGGGTTGTTCAACGATGGTTATAAAATATACAATATGCCAGAAAAATTTAAACTAACACAAAAATTTTCTATAAATTCTAAATTTTAAGATACAAAACAATACGTAAAACATTAAAACAGAAAAAAATACTCACCTTTTGACCAATTTTAACTGCCATAAAAGTTTAAGTTCAAATGACAATATTTATTTCACACTTTTTTAGAGCAACTAACACCGCATCTAAATTTCACTGTTTTCTCATCGATACATAGCATATTCATCGATTCAAAGCCATATGATATGTACTTGCAAGTTTAATTTAGTCACGCTTGTTTATGACTCATTTTAACTCAAGGAATTCAGTCCAACTTCCGACTTCTGTTGTATCTAGCCTTATGAGATTGTCTAAGAATGAGATTTTTTGAAAAATATGGCCCATTTAATTTTTGATCTTTCAATTAATGACAATTGAAAGATTTTGGTTTGTCGATTTTTGAATTTTTCTATCTTTGCTATAATTCGTGTTTTGTGGTTTTTAACATCATAATTATGGTTTGCAATTCTTACCATGGACTGAAATGAAATTCTGAATGTAACTCAGTTTGAGTGATTTATTTAAACTAAGATTCATGAAAACTTATTTTCAAAATTTAGTCCCCGAATTCCGGAATTTCTTCGTGCGCGAACTGCTTTGACTTTCGCATTGTGAGTAAAATTTAAAATGACCCCCAAGCAAATAATGTTATGACTTAATGACAGCTAAAAATGTTAAAACTTTCCTATTTGACGATATTTGTTAAATATTTGAATTTATGCAGTCCTGTGTTTAAACTTTTGGAGCAAGTAAAATTTCAATTTATTTTGTTTTGTTTAAATTTTAGCCCATTATTTTTCCTTTACTTCGAATTTTTTCGTGTATGTTTTAAAACTCTTGCGATAAAAGAAATTGGGAAGAGTTATTTTCAAATTTATAGATGTAACTGTGCCTGAACTAAGTGTGCCTAAACTTTTTCGGCGTACTGTGTTCGGCATATTTATCCCATCGAACCGTTTTCAAATTTGTGCCCTGCACATCTTTAATGTTTCTTTTCCAGCGAACAAAGTTTTTTTCGTATATTGCAGAATTGTAAACGTTCAACAAAAATCAGGATTTAGCAGCTCTGTGATTAGAAATTGGAAAAATGATTAAAAATGTACAATTAAAGCTGAATTAGCGAAATACGTTTCATGAGAAGTTTTTTATTAAACAGGTTTAAAAGTTTAAAAAAATTCAATAGAATTCGAGAAAATATCTTAGTATTAGAAATATTACGAATAATTAACGAGATAAATTAAACGAAAGTTTATTTTATTCTTACTCATACCGACATAAAAAGTGCTCAATGAATTGCAACTTTATATGAGTTTGAACTTTTAATTTTAAAAACATTTTTTCAAAAGTGCATGGTTAAAAAAAATTTTCCGGAAAATTTACATTCATGTGACCCAGTCAAAAAAAAATTAAAGCAATTATTTAGACAACATCAAAAATCCACAAAATTCATAATTTTTTTTTAAAAAATTCAGATTTTCATTCACAGTTTTTAATACAATATGTAACAAATGTTTTGTCAATAAAGGAAAAACAATTTTGAAAATTAAGTATTGGATGGTTAGCACAGGTACTGCAAATAATTGGTTTGCAAACAGTTTTTTATTTATTTTTTATTTTTCATGTTTTTTAAAAAACTGATCTGCCCATTCAATGAAAAGCCCTATCTGTTCCTTCATTTACTGAATCACAGATTTATTGATTAACTGATAATATGATTGGCTGATTCATTAATTCGTTGCCTTTCTTCCCTCAGCCTTATTCATTTACTCTTCATTAAAGCTCTCAGTCATTAACTTTATATTTCAAACGGAAAATATGAAATAATATTTTCTAAATAAAAATATTTAAAATAAAAATATTTAAAATAAAAATATTTAAAATAAAAATATTTAAAATAAAAATTTTTTAAACAAAAATATTTAAAATAAAAATATTTAAAATAAAAATATTTAAAATAAGAATATTTAAAATAAAAATTGAATCATCTTCATAATAATCATCTCCATATTGAATGATCTTCATAATAATCAGCTCCATATTGAATGATCTTCATAATAATCATCTCCATATTGAATAATCTTCATAATAACTGTATATGGGAAGGTAAATTATCCGATTAACGATTGGAAAAACTCTAAAAATTTTAAATAAATACATTAAAAGAAACAGATAGTTCTTTTAGTTTAAAATGTACTTTAAAAGACTCATTTCATTTAGTGATATTTGTTAGAGTCATAATCTTATCCAAAATTAACATAATTATGTAAGACTTTAATAATCGCAGTTTCACAAAACATAAATTTAATGATTTCAATTAAGAATGCTAAAATATTTACTAGACATTAAATTATACGAATTAATGAGGAAAATTATTACTGAAAGTTAATAATAAATAGTTAATAATTTGCTTACAGTAAATTTTGTTTGAGATATTATTTATCAAATCAATTTTTTTGAATAACAATAATAAATTAAATTACAAATTAAAATATATAATTATTAATTTTTTTCTATAATATATACACCAATGGATGCTTGACCCACGTTTGAGAAAATTAGATTTCCTCTTTTGAATTCAAAATAAATCTCCAGTATTTTTTCTATTTGAATGTGTTTTAATTAACTCGCGCTGTGTGTTGCAATAAAGTCTTTATAATTTCGATCACAATTGCTAATTCTTGTTACAGCATTCTGATTTCTACTGGAGCCAATGCAAGTTTTAATCACTTCCTTATTGATATTAAAAGAACTTATAGCAAAATTATTGCCAAAACAAGTTTATTGTCACTCAAAAAACCTAAACCCTAGCTTGAACACTCAATGGAACTATATTCCGGATTTAAAAAAAATAAGCATAAATCGTTTTCTGACTGTTGATAGCAAAACATTCCACAATATTACTGCCAAATAATGTGTATCATCTCATGTGTATCACAATTACTACTTCAAGACTGTCTTGAACACTAAAATTTTGACTTATGCTCCTTGCTGAATTGCCTCACGTGTTTAAATCGTTTTGTGGCCACTATAAGGAAAACTTTATTGTCCTGTTATCACCAATCAGAAATTATCATTAATAGAAATTTCAATAATTTTTCGACTGTTAAAGTGAACAAATTTTAACTTGAATTTAATATCTAAGGACAATGTCTGCTTTATTGGATATCTGACTATTACAAACATAACAGTGGTAAAAAAAGTTTTTGTTGTTCTCATACAAATACACTGCTCAAAAAAATTAAAGAATTTGAGAATGTGGGATGATCTTGGAACTAAAGAATGGTTTGGATGATTGATACATTATCGACAGATATAGTAGATTATGTGAGGTAAAAAATGGCATTTTTGGGCAGAAAAAAATGCGTTTTATTGAGTATTTGGGTACAAAAGGGAACAAAAACAATTTGTATATATATGAAAAGCAGATTTAAAAAAATATTTCCTTACAAGAAAATAGTTTTCAGTAGAGGGTATGGTTTCCCCGGACGACCATCAACGTAGAACACCTTTGAGGCATCGAGTCTATGAGGTTATTAATGAAAGGCTGGGGTATTGTCCCCCACTCTTCCAGAAGAGCTATTTCCAGCTCCTAGAGAGTTTGTGGGGTGGTAGGCACCCAGCAATATGTCTGCCTAGCATCTCTCAAATATTCTCTATTAGGTTCATGTCCGAAGAATGCGCTGGGCAATACATTCGTATGATTCCTTCCTCCAAAAGGAAACCATGTTAGCATGATGAGGTTTGCAATTTTCGTAAATTAACATGAAGTCATCTCCAATTTCTGCAGTACTTGGTACTACAATATGTTTCAGGATCTCATCCCAATATCGCCAGTCTGTCAGAGCTCCATTTCGAATGATAAGGAGATCGGTGCGCACGTCAATGGATATGCCGGCATAAACCATCACCCCCTCACCACCAAATCTTACACTTTCGTCCTCAAACGCAAAATTGTTTCTAGTGACACGTTCCCTCCAGATGAAAATACGCCTATTATCAGGATGAGCAGAAAAACGGGAATAGTCAGAGAAAAGAATATCACACCATTCATTTCTCCTCCAGTTCACATGCTCTCTTGCCCACTCCCTCTGAGCGAGAGGGTGCCTTGCTGTTAAAGTGACACACACCATTGGTCGGCGAGCATGCAGACCTACAGCGGAAAGGCAGTTTCGGGCAGTCAGTGTCGAAACTGTGGTGCCAGTAGCCAAGCGAAGGTGTTGTTGAAGAAGAGTGGCATTCATATCTGCCGTGCCTCCGGACCGTCTTCATTGGGCACTGTTTCACGTCTACGCCCTTTCCCTGACCTTCGATCAGCATTTCCAGTCACCATAAAAAGCAGTTCCAGATCCTGAGAATTCCACTTTGCGAAACTCCAATGACTTCTGCTACTTTGGCTTGTGTTTGACTCTCTTCCAACAGGCCAACAACTCTACGAGCTTCTAATTCAGTTAAAGGACTTCGTTGAGACATCGCGCTCAACGAAACGATATGCTTATTGAATGTCGATCATTCTTACGTTAAGTCGAAAGCCAAATCAAATTCGCTGCCGCTAAAGCGTCTTCTTCTACATCAAACTCAAAATTTGCATACTGCTAAGTTTGAAAATAAGTGTAAAAATTTAAAAACGTTATATATAACTTGGTTATATATATATATAATAGGTTATAGTATATAATTCTATATAATTATAACTGTAAATATAACGACAAACTTTTAGGAAAGCTAAAACACATTATCAGACACACACAAAAATTCCTTTTTTTATATCTAGACTAGCTGAATGCCCGATCTACGCACAGGGTGAATTAAAAATAAGTAAAAAATCAACAAGCTAAAATAAAGAATCAATTTTTTATATTTAATATGTTGCCTTTTTCGGTGGCTTTACTTAATTGAGGAAACAAAACTTTTTGTTTGTTGTTCATCCCATTAGAGCAAAATATATTTATCATCACTTGGCATGATGCTATTACTCGCAGCCAACTCATAATACTAGAAATTTACCACCATCGCGTAATTTACACCGGTACATATTCCTTCCGAGGGGCCGTAAAACACTTATCTCCAAAGTATCGGTATTAAAACTCCTTAGTATCGGTGATGTTGCAATAGTCACCAAATATATCAATATAATATTTTTTGGCCTAAATTAGAATATTTGGTACTTATTAAGCAGTACTTCAACTTTTGAGTTTTGAGAAAAATACAGCCAGTGACAGTCAATTAATGCCGATTTTTTTTAAAAAATTATTAGAACTTTATTATTATTATTAGAACTTTATTATTATTATTATTAGAACTTTATTTTTATTAGAACTTTATTATTATTATTAAAAATTTATTATTATTACTATTATTAGATTTTTATTATTATTATTAGAGCTTTATTATTATTATAACTTTATTATTATTATTAAAACTTTATTATTATTATAAGACTTTCTTATCATTATTAAAACTTTATTATTTATTATTATTATTATAACTTTATTATTATTATAAGAACTTTCTTATTATTATTATAACTTTATTATTTATTATTATTATTATAACTTTATTATTTATTATTATTATTATAACTTTATTATTTATTATTATTATTATTATAACTTTATTATTTATTATTATTATTATAACTTTATTATTTATTATTATTATTATAACTTTATTATTTATTATTATTATTATAACTTTATTATTATTATTATCATAATTTTATTATTTATTATTATTATTATAACTTTATTATTATTATTGTAACTTTATTATTTATTATTATTATTATAACTTTATTATTATTAGAACTTTATTATTATTATTATTATTATTATTATTGCTATTAGGACATTAGAAGAATTTTGGAGCATGACCGTTTCTCTATCTGACCATTAATTTAGCGTTATAATATTTATAAGTTGTGGAGGAACATAGTTCTTATAATTATAAATCATTATTATATTAATACATCATCTTTGCTACTACTGTTATATTAAAACACTATACTAAAATATTACACTAATATATTTTCTAAATACTACAGAAAACCAGTTGTTGAATTCGTATCAAAACTGTATCAATTATCATTATACCAGTAGTACTGTGCGCCAAAACAAATGACTACCCTCAATAACTTTTGAGCTAATGATCAGATATCCAAGTTCTCAATCTCAATGGCTCCAGAGGATGACCTCAAAAATATTGATTAATTAGTGCAGACAATATTTTAAATTACGAAATCAGACAAAAAAAGTCACCTTCTCTGAATAAACACACCTTTGTTCAACGGAATCGAATTTCTGACACCAGCAGTATAAGGGGCAGCAGCAATCTGGAAAAGATGGCCCCAATATTTTGGTCTGAAAGCTCTCCTAAGTTTGAACCTCTTAATGCTAATTTTACTTTTTGCCTTTTTCGCTATATCTCGAGAACTTCAAATGAGTCAGATACTTAAAAAATCAATTTCTCAGGAACTATTCGACCGACTTGACTCAAAATTTGTATTTTGCCATGCTTTAAAATGATGAAAACACTGTATGCCTTAAAATTAAAATTTTTTTGATCACTCTAAAATAAATAATAATAAATATTTACTATATGTTATTTTTTTGCATGGAATTATCTTTGGATAAACAAATTTTATACCTGTGCAAAAAAAAAATTTCGATTCGCTTAAAAAGTTCTTGAAACATGGCAAAATAGGCAAAAAATAAAATTAGCAATTAGGTGTCCTAATTTTAGAGCACCTTCCTCCTTTCCCAGATTGCGGCTATCTTCTATATTTTAGAGGTACGAAATCTGAATACATTGAAAAAAAGGTGTGTTTTTTAGAGAAAATACGTTTTTGTGTCTTTTTTCGTAACTTGAAATATTGTCTGCACTTATTAATTAGCATTTTTGAGGGATGTCACCCCCTTGATTTATTAAGATTGAGTTCTAAATAGAAAATATCCGGCTATTAGATCAAAAAGTTATCAAGTTAATCAGTTTCTTTTTTCTTTTTTTTCTTTTTTTCTTCTTTTTTTTTCGCTCACCATACATATTAGTACATATTAGTTGAGCGTCATCTCTGAATGGAGATTTTCTACGGTTGTTAAAATTTCCTGTTAATTTTTTTTTACTTTGTAACACATAGCTCATTTTATTTTATTTAAATCAATATACATAATCAATATTAATAAAGCATTAGTGTCAGTAATAATATGGCCATATTTAGGGCTTCTGAAAATTAATAAGTATCTTTTCTACGTAATTTTTGGTTTCTCGCACAAAAGTTCCTTATTTATACCAATTAACGTATTACCAACATTAATTAAGCATCATTGTCGTCAATGATTGTATGGCGATTTCTTACGGTTCTTCTAGACAAATAAATATCTTTTACTCCATTACTTTCGATTTTTAGTACATAGCTTATTTTTTTATTTCAATATGCTTATATTACCTAAATTAATTAAGCATCATTGGTGTCAGAAATAATATGGCGAATTTTTACGTTTTTTCTAAGCGAATGAGTATAAATAAATGATATTTTAGAAACACGTTTTAAGAGAAATATTATTATAAAAAAAAAGCGCTTCATAGTCATATCAGACAACTTTAAAAGTATAAATTTGTGGACGTTAGACCATGCGTGCTACCACATAATGTTGTTCATTAAATTTATCTGAATATAGAATAATTTAATTACTTAACTACGTGCAATAAATAATTTTTTTTTTATCAAACAGAGTTATAAGCTAGAAATTATCACTGATTTTCTCTTTAAAATATATGAAAAATTGAATTGTCTTACAGTTAAATCTTAAAAAATGGCTAATATTTTACCAATCAGAAAATTCCATTTCACTTTTAACTCATCCCACTCGAACTGTTCGTCGTAGAATGTTCCAATATCGATAGTGACTTTCCCCGTGCTTCAAACTATCTGTATTGCAAGTTTCATCGAACTCGGTTGGATGGTTAAGGAGTCTATATATGTATATATATATATATATATGTATATATATATATATATATATATATATATATATTAATATATATATATATATATATATATATATATATATATATATATATATATATATATATATATATATATATATATATATATATATATATATATATATATATATATATATATATATATATATATATATATATATATATATATATATATATATATATATATATATATATATATATATATATATTAAAGAATGTAATTTTGCATGGCAAAATTGAACTGAATCCAGAAAACTATTTCTTGTGAAATCAATTTTTAGATATGTGACTTTTTTTTAAATTTAATTAATCAGAAACTACTTGAACGATTGCTCTCAAATTTTATATTTTGCCATTCAAAATTATATTCTTTAAAATGATACCAAAATGTTTAAGTCTAATAATTCAAAATGTTGTATACTACTATTAAATAGAATAATAAATAATTATAAAATGTGTTTTTCCAAGGATAATTCCATGAAAATGATATATTGATAATTATTAAGCTTTTGATGTGATTAAGATTTTTATAATTGTGTTACAATTTTTTGATGTGCTTAAAAAATACATGAGATATGGCGAAGCACACAAAAATTATAATAAAGCTAACTTTAAGGGTTCTAAACTTTCGACCGTTCTTCTGCCTATTGGGATCATATATATCAGATTACGGCTACCCCCCCCCCACTCTATATTTCAAGGGGTCAGCTGTAGTTATTCAGAAAATTAACGTTTACATGTCTCATTTCGTAATTTAAAACATCGCCAGCAATTACCACTAATTAATTAGTATGTGTGAATTAATTTGCGGCAAAACTAATTATTTAGCATTAGAACTTCTGCAAACAATTATGATATAATCTCTAATAGAGTCCTGAATGAGAGAAATAATATGATATAGTTCGAGCAATATGATGTAAATTATTTATTTTAATAAGATGAAAGTTATTCTTATTAGTTTATGTCATTATTCTGTAAACTTCTATCTTTATTTACAGTTTTTATTTATTTCCTCTTTAGAACTTTTCTATTTATAGTTTTAAATTGTTTGATACAGTTATGCAAATTTACAAATTATTGATCACTGTGTTTGTCATATTTTATTTTAATTTAAAATCGTGTGAAAATGCTCTTTACGAATAATTGGCGTTAATTTTAACTCGTTTAACTTCGGAAAAGGATTCCTAATGAGGTAGCACTGCCATCTGTTATTGATATATTGTACTAAAATTCGATATGAGTAGTGTTTATAAAAATTCTCTATCCGATTTTATCGCATTTAATACCAAAAACTACTATACATGCCCATATAAAAGTGCTTATTTTTTTTTAATTTTTAAATTTTTGTATAAGTTAGATCACATCTCCATTAGACATTAAAGGGCAATATTTTAAAATCTCACGGTGTACGTGTTTTGTACTTCACTTCTTTCTTTTAAATAATAGCAAAATTTCAACTCAAAAAAATTTAGAGATATGAATTACTATTAAAATTTTGACAATAGTAACGTATCTTCTGATTGTTGGTGTACAATTTAGCTTTTAAAATATATGTTGAATGAAGATTCAGATTTTATACTAAGATTTTTGTTTCCACCTTTGCACAATAGATGGCAGTACCATATAGATTGTAAATTCTCAAAGTTCCAGGAAGGTAAATATTTCTTCTTTTCCTGGCTTTTCCTGGCTGCTAATTAAAGCTCTTCGTTCTTTTCAATAACTAAGAATTCAAAACGGAAAAGTATGCAGGTTACTTTTACTGGAAATATAAAATTACCATTTTATGAAGATATTTAGTTATATACGCGGATTAAATCATGGAATTATTTTTTTAACTTCTATGTTTAATGTTATAAAATTTGGATATGTGGAAAAATAAAATGTTTAACTGATGAATAAATAAGAGGATAGACTGATGAAAAAAAATGTTTGCTGAAATTCTGTTTCTTCATCAAAAATCCTACTATTGTTGTGAATTTTTAGGAAGTAAAAAAAAAAGAAAGTTGCTATGTCATTGTTTTTATGCAGTTAAAAATTATCTTTCTTTAATGTCATTTTCTATGCAGTTAAAAATTATCTTTCTTTAAAATCAACCTATATATTCTAAATAATTTTAGAAATTAAATTTTTCGCGAGCTTTAAATTAATTATTATTTAAAAAGATCCTTGGTTTTTCAGTTTAAAAAGTTTAAAAGTTTAGTTTAAAAATTTAAAAAGTATTTATTTAAAAAGCTCTCTATTTTATTCTAAAAATAGTGCGAAAGTTGTCTTTCTTGAATCTATCTACCCAATTAAAGCTCCCTAAATTTAGTAAACAAATAATTAGTTTTAAATATATTTAATTTTTATTAAAAAATATATTTAATTTCATTATTAGATATATTTTTCTCACTAACTGAAATAAAATTAGCAGATGAAATTTAGAATCTATGCATTTTTGGCAAATTACTGTAATTTACATCTGGCAAAAAAAAAAAAAAAAAAAAAAAAAAAAAATTAAGGAAATTTATATTTATGATTATGAATTTCTTTTTTAAATAAAATAAAAAGGAAGCGATAATGCAATTTTAATTTTAAAATTTTTAGAAATGTTTTTAAAAATAAAAAATGGCAAATAATGATGCGCATAATTGTTATTTTTATTCATAATTATGAATTTCAAAATATATATTCAGTTAAACTGAAAATTAAGAAACTCAAGTTATAAAAGTTTAAATTGTTTAATTTTTTTTAAAAAATAAAATAGGAAAAAACTTCGAGCATTTTTATTTTCTTGTGCGGTATTACTAATTTATATAATCATTTGATTTTATAAAAGAGCCTCTATCTTTCTCTAAATAAAAATAAAATTCCATGGAATATGTCAGTAACCCCTTAGTCTGTTACTTAAAAAAAATATTTAATTTATTTAGATCTTTGTTATCTTAGAAATTATTTTGATTTGTTCTTATATTTTGTTGCTATGGATTGTATACTTCAAGAAAAAGAATTTTATTGAAACCTTTTAAACAGTTTTCAATTTAAAGTTGTTGTTTTTTTTCGCAACTTTTTACCTGTTTTCTCTATTTATACGTGAAAAACCAATCACTTTTTTCCAAATCTGGAAAAAAAAAATAAGAGAAAAACAATTATAAAGTCTCAATTGTATAATTTCAATTATAAAGTAAATAAATATAAAGCACGTATAATTTTTAACCTTTTTCCTGTAAATTTATAACAATTTCGTAAACGTTATGTAGGTCATTTAATGCTATGATATAATGTCAATCAAAAATATGCTTAATATATTTTCCATAATTTAAAAACTAAATAAAATAAATAAAAATCATTAAAATGATTGGTAATCTTTTTATACTACAACCTTGAATTGAATGCAGAAAAAAATCCAATTATATTAATAACCAATTTTATTATCTTTAATTTTTTTATGCCACTATCTTGAATTGACTGCTAAATAAAATCTGTCCAATTATATATTCTTTAATCTTTTTATACCAGAACCGTAAATTGAGTGCAGAGTAAAATCTAATTGTTTTAATGACCAATTATATTAACTTTAATCTTTTTATACCACAACCGTAAATTGAGTGCAGAATAAAATGTAATTGTTTTAATGACCAATTATATTAACGTTAATCTTTTTATACCACAACCGTAAATTGAGTGCAGAATAAAATGTAATTGTTTTAAAGACCAATTATATTAACTTTAATCTTTTTATACCACAACCGTAAATTGAGTGCAGAATAAAATGTAATTGTTTTAATGACCAATTATATTAACTTTAATCTTTTTGTATCACAACCGTAAATTGAGTGCAGAATGAAATGTAATTGTTTTAATGACCAATTATATTAACGTTAATCTTTTTATACCACAACCGTAAATTGAGTGTAAAATAAAATCTAATTACATTAATGACCAATTATATTATCTCTTATCTTTTAATCTTTTTTATACCACAACCATGAATAGAGTGCAGAATAAATTCTAACTACATTATTGACCAATTTTATTAATGATTTATTACAAAGGATTAAATGAGATAATTATTCAGTTTTTAAATGATAGGAAATATGCTATGTATATTTTTACATGACAAACCTATTAAATAAATAATCTACTATTTAACATTTTCAGATCAATCTTAAAATTTTTAAATTCCTTACGAAACTACTGAATAGTTCCGAAAACAGGTAATAGCCATAGGGAGTAGACAGCGGTGTCCTCTCCTGAATGCATTGACTCAATATTCTGATATTCGAATTATCTCGCTTCAGAGTTTCTTTCACTGCAAACAAAATAAATTAAAAATTGAGAAAATCGATCACCTCTACCATAAGAATTTTTTTTTTACCTTTCATAAGTTAAATTCTTATTTATAAAATAATTAATGCAGTTAATAGAGCAGAAAATTTATCATTTTTAACATTAAACAATCTTGCATTTTAAAGCTTGCAAACCTACCTAGTGCAAATATTTGAATAGAAATATTCAACCTCAAATTCAGCAGATAAAATTTAAGTATTTCTCGTTTCTAAAAATCAATGCAAATGTTTTTGCTATTGAGATTATGATCCTATTATATTATAGAAGCAATTAATAAGTAAGGTACTTAAACATTTTGAATTAGGCACACAGGTCTAGTATAATAAAAAATTCTGACGTTTTTGTTTGCTATGTAAGCAAAACATTTATAGAAGAACTATTCATTCTTTTTTTCCCATAATTATCCTCAATAATTAAATACTTAGAGAAGCAAAACCATTCAAACTATAATATTTTTCCATAAAGTACGAAAAATTAGCTTATCGTACAAATGATTAAAGAATTATCCTTCCCACAGATTAAATTAACAACTTTAGAACTATTAAGAAACAGAAATCCATTATACTTTGACCATTAACTTCACCCGAAGCATTATTTCTGAACTAACAAACTCATAATCATAAAAAAAACCTGAAAGAACGAGAACTTCCTCGTAAAATCGCTTTTCACCACAAAGAATTAATGTTTGGTCATAAATACAACTCATCTCATTTCGAAAATAATCATAATAATAATAAAACGTGACGAAAAAGTTAAAAAAAAAAACGTAAAAGTTGAATAGGGAAAAGGGTAGCCCTGACTGAAATGCTCACCACTCAACCCCAAGCTATAACTCACACTCCAATGGATAAAACCGAAGAGGCAAAAATTTTCTCCACTTTCTGTATAGTACAGGTAATCAACAATTACAACAGATGACATAAATTTTATCCAGGGCTCTTATGTGAATTGCATATCTGACGTTTTTAAAAAGATCCTTCAGCAAAAGGTATGGATAAAAATGTATGGATAAAAAATAAATTTATTAAATATGATAAAATTATATAAAGATAGATCTATAAGGATAAAAATATGCTTATTATTATTTTTTTCATCAATACCAACATTGTGAGTGATTGTTTTTTTAATTGTTTTTACTCTTAAATGAACTCTTAAGTGTGTATTAAGCCTTTGATACAGATGGGACACCGGTGACCTTTTCATACATTATTTTCGGATGCCCTAATACAAGCAAAAATATATTTTGATATTTGTTTTTAAAAAGATCCTTCAGCAAATGGATAAAATTTCTATGGATAAAAATATATTTATAAAGATGGATCTAAAATGATAAAAATATGTTTATTATTATTTTTTTATCAATACCACCATTGTGAGTGATTGTTTTTCAAATTGTTTATACTCTTAAATTAACTCTTAAGTGTGTATTAAGCCTTTGATACAGATGGGACAACAGTGACCTTTTCATACATTTTTTTGGATGCTCTAATTACAAGCAAAAATATGTTTTGATATTTGTTTTTAAAAAGATCCTTCAGCAAAAAGGATAAAATTTGTATGGATAAAAATATATTTATAAAGATAGATCTAAAAGGATAAAAATATGTTTATTATTACTTTTCATCAATACAACCATTGTGAATGATTGTTTATTTAAATTATTTCCACTCTTAAATTAACTCTTAAGTGTGTATTAAGCCTTTGACACAGATGGGACACCGGTGACCTTTTCATACATTTTTTTCTGATGCTCTAATTACAAGCAAAAATATATTTTGTTATTTTTAATTATATAAAAAAACAGTCTAATAGGTCTTAAAACAATTAATGGACTTTGCAATTAATTTTACAATTACTTAAAACAATTAATGGATTTTGTACTAAAGTATAAAAAGAAGTTTGAAAAAAGACTTTTTTTCATTCATATTCCAGAATTTATCAATAATTGATTTCATAAATTAAAGAATTCCATTCTCTTAGCTCTAAATAATTTTGAAAATTTAATGTTTGGAAGCGAGCCGTGGTTGGAATATTTAACATTTAACGCGGGAAAGACACCGACATTTCATGCTGTGGTTCATAACCATAAACTATTAAAATTGTAATTGTAATATTTTTAACATATTTTTATCTAAGTAGATACAAAATAAGGGAAAATATGTTTGATAAAAATTCTGCTTCAAATGGTTAAAATGAAAAAAATAGTATATTACGTTATTATCAACTATTCCACTAATTTAGTTTTGATCTGATATGATCCAACTAAATGATCCAATATTTATAATTAATCAAGAACTATTTATATTATTTGTGTTACGTGACGTTATTTATTTCTTCATAATACAACAACCTTTGTGACGTCTGTTTTCATTTCAGTGGCAAAGGTTGTTGCATTGTGCGACGTCTGTATTAATATTTCAGCCGAGATTTCTCAGAGATTTGAACTCAAAGTTTGCTTCTTAAAAATAATTTTATGCATTAACTAGTTAAGCCTCACATTTAAAACATGTATAGGATTTTTATATAGAAGTTAAAATACAACTGAAAAGAATCATTGCAATCATGAGAGGTTTTCATATTTTTCCCGTTTTTTCCTACAATTGCGGGTAGATTTTGCAATAATATCCTTCCTGAAAAGTAGGTTATCCTACTACAAAATTAGGCGTTCTCTTGTCTTATGAGTTTAGATAAAATTTACGAAATTAATGAAGACAACATTATTAATGGCGCACTTGATAGAAAGGTACCATTTATGCTCATTAAAGAATATAAAAATAAAAATACATATCAAAAATGTCATATGGAATTAAGTCATTGCCATTAGAATTTTTCCTAAAATTTTGCAAGCTATACAAAGTAAATTTAATATACGGTCCCTTAAAAAGTCTTTTGTAGGAGAAACTCATAACTGGATATTTTTGATGTTTAAGATGGCTAGATTTGCGAGTTGGGTCCTTTTCTGAAATTTCATTGCTATCCCCCACTTCATTGACCAATGGGGTGTAAATACTACAGAAGCCACACAAACGGACCAATGAGCAACGAGCGCTAATTCCTAGACCAGTTTCCACTCCATAGACCAAACAAGTGAGGCTATAAGTGCTGACAGTTCAAGTTATGCGATTAGCACTACCATTGCAAACATCTGTTACAGTACCTTAGGTATACTTTATGTCTCTCTGAGTGCCTCAGTTATCCCACCCGGCACCCCCCTCATCTCACAATTTCCAACGATGCTACCCTCTTTATTGATCAGCCAGTTAAAGAAAATGTCTTATTTTACTAAGCAAAATGATCTTAAAACTTTTTTCATTTTCAACAGTTAAGAGAAATTGTGATTTATAACTGTTAGTTTTTTCTCTGTATCAAGAAAGAAAATCTTTTTTTCATATTTTAATTCTTTCAATTTTTGAAATATTATATAGTAAGGTATAATTATTGTGAAAATTTGAAAAATTTAATTGAATTGAATTTAAAAAAATTTACAATATCCATTATATTAACATGAGTCAATCATTTATCAATCAAAAAATGAGTGCTCCATGCTACAAAGATTATAGAAAACTATTAGTTTTTACTCTGTATCAAGAATGAAAATGATTTTTTTTCATATTTTAATTCTTTCAATTTTTAAAATATTATATGGTAAGGTATAATTAATGTAAGGAAGAAATTGAATTTAAAAAAGTTACAACATTCAGCTTATTAACATGAGTCAAACATGTGTAAAATTTTATTTTCCATTTTCTTAAAATAAAAAATGAGTGCTGTATTATCTGCATGCTACAAAGATTATAGAAAACTATTACTTTTTACTCTGTATCAAGAAGGAAAATAAATTTTTTTTCATATTTCAATTCCTTCAATTTTTAAAATATTATATGGTAAGGTATAATTATTGTAAGGAAGAAATTGAATTTTAAAAAAAATCCAGGTTATTAACATGAGTCAATCATTTGTAAAATTTTATTTTCAATTTTCTTAGAACAAGAAAATATCTATGCTACAAAGATTACAGAAAAAAATTCCTCAAAAAAAAACTCACTTTTTTTAGTTTCAAAGAATTAAAATTTGTATAAAGAATATTTGCTTAGACTATACAAAATAAGTTTTATAAAATTTAAAAATTTTCGTTTTTTCGTTCGCTTAAAAACGTTTTGAATTAACGATATAAATTGAGTTTTTTTCTAATTTCCCAACCTACCGATAATATTGAATTAGCTTTAATTTCGTTTACCATTTTTTTATCAGATTTATTTTTTTGTAAACTTTCATTTCCTTTTTCTTATAATGAAAATTAGTACTGTTGAGTTTTAACTCCCTGCAATAAAAATTATCTAAAAAAATTTTTTCAAAAAAGCTAATTTATTTTCAGTTGAAAAGAATTAAAACTTCTATAGAGAAAATTTATAAGTAATTTGTAAATAACTTTTTTGTTTTATGCATTTTTTTTATTTCATACATTATTAATTTTATGCATTTTTCTTCTTTTACTTCAATTCCCACGTTTTGAATATTCTATATTAGTTGCAATTTTTTTTATTTTAATTTCCTACATTGCTTAAAATATTGAATTAGACTGAAATACAGTTCAATATCTCAAAAAGCAAACTGGATTGCGCAGCACCAAATTGCACAATTTCAAATTAAACGAGGTAGCTAAATTTTGACGTAAGAGAAAATAAGGAAAACAAAAGCAAAAAATACCTGAGTCTACTACCGACTATATGCCACAAGACTATACCATAGCATACTATAGAACCGCACCACAGTATACTGAACCAAACGACCTGAACAACATTCGGGATCCGTGCACCTTTCCCTTCAAAAAATTACAAGAACAAGATAAATTTCTCCTTTTAATTTTTTTCATTAACAATATAAAAAATCATTATTATTTGGAAACCTCGGAAGTTCTAGCCTAAATCAACCTATCATATTGAAAAAAATAAGTAATAAAAAAAAGGAATAATTATTTGAAATTTTCATATAATATATAATATTAATCAGTTTTAAAAAATATTACCTTAACTTTTTATTTTTTTTAGCTATCATATTCTGTCACATCGATTAAATTTATTTAAAGGAAAACATTTTGACTTTATATAACAATAATTAAGGATTTAAAAAAAATTTTAATCAGTATTTAAATCAAAATTGAAATAACTTGTATTAGATTTTTTTCAATTATAAATAAAAAAATAATTAACAAATTTATCTTTTTATTTAACATTTGGAGTTATTCAAATATTTTTTGAAAATCATATTTTAATACTCATTAAAATCCATTAATTTTTCTCATATAAGTATTTACTCATTTACTAATTTTACTTACAAGTATTTACTAATTTACTCACTTATGCACGCTTACTTTTCTGATATTAATTACAATTAGCACATATTTTGCATCACTTTTTAATTTTTTAATACAAGATTTGATAAAAAGAAAATTCTGTAAACCTGCTTTTCTTCGGAGGAAAATAATAGGAATAATAACCTTATGGAAAATAATAGGAATAATAGGAATAATAATAGGAAATAATATCAACGCATAGTAAACATAAACATAAAAAAATCAACCACTTACAAACGTTGAAGAGAAAATGTAAATTCCTGTAAAACTGTTTCTCTGCCCTGTAAAAACCGAAGCAGTGAAGTCAACTTTTTCCCTAACAGCTGTGTTAAAAGGTTTCAGAAGAATTCTTCGATTTTAGTATCCATGAACAGACTAAGCATTATTAAGATAATTATTCCAAAAATATTTAAATAATTTGTGATATTAGATAATTAATAATTGCACCAATTATTAACTTGATAATTAATTGAAATAATATATAATTAATTTGCAATGTAAAATAGTTTTTTTTTTATTACTTATAATTAATTGTGTATTATTCTATAAAATTTGTAAAGCATTCAATCGCAATCAAACAATGCCAAAGAATTTTTCTTTATATTGTTTGGAGAAACTACTGCTTTACGATTATTTGTATTTTTCTATTTATTTTATTTATTTGCTAATTCATTTATATCTACCTAATTTGCCTAATTCATCTAATAATACCCCTTATTCCCATATAAAATTGAGGAAAATTTAAGTTAGTTTTATTTTGTGTTATAAATATTCACAAAAAGATGTCTAAGAATTCTATAGTGAAATCAATGTTACCTGCGGTATATTCCTAGATATAATTTTAATTAATCTCATCTGTGTAACCATAAAAGGCAAAATTGAATAAAAAATTGTTAAAAAAATTTCGTTCGGAGTCTTTTTTTTTTTGGAAATAATAATTTCCCACCGACATGAACCAAAGTTTAAATTAAATTAAACTTTAATTTTACGTCAAAATTTTGCTTAATTTCTATTGAGTTAAATTTTAAGAAACTTTTGTTTGGGGAATTCAATTATTCAATCAATCAATTCTCTTTATTCTCTTCTCAATATAAAATTATTTTTAAAAAATCAAAAACGTTTGGAAGAACTATTTGAAGAACTATTTTGAATGCTCATAAAAATATTGAAATTACGGTACTGCTGACTTAGACGACATATATTTTTCAATCAGTGAGGTACTACCGCCATCTATGAAAATCAGTTGTAACTAAACATTTTAAAAGTTGACAATAAACGCAAAAGTGACAAGCATTTAGTTAATGAGTAATAATCTTTGTAAGGTTTCATATTGATAATTTAATAAATGTTATTATTTTTTCAAACACTACTCACGCAAATATTAGTAAGAAAGCAGAAAAAAGGTGATATTTACGTTTTAACATGTTAAAAAAGCACTTCCATTGTTTTAAACCTACCTGTATTTTAAAAAAAAAATTTTTTTTCGTTTGTCACAAACTTTCATATCTATTTTTTCAACAAGCAAGATGATCAGAAATTAAAAAAATATTTATCAAAAACTCAAGAATACTTATTTTGTAAAAAGAATTTAAAATAAAAAAAACTTTAATTTTCGTTTCATGCTCAGAAAAAAGCGTATCATATTTATTTTAGGTAGTCAGAGAAATATTTTATTACAGCAGAAAAATTTCATAGTTCAGTCTTCTTCTAAAAAGCAAAATAATGTATCGAGAAACTATTATCATACCAATCCTAAAAAGCATTATAAGAGCATTGCAAAATAATTTATTCATAGAGGAAACTTTTTTTTTAATTTTAAACATATATTTTTCTAGTCATAATTCTTTTTTCAAAGTAAAACTGTTCCATTTTATCCATTTTCTAGTTAGTAAATTTCCTTTATACAATCAATTTGTTGACTTATTTTCTAAAACGGTAAAATATAGCATGTATATGCATTAGATCTTAAATTTGGCAAAATTTAGCTTCATGGAATTTAAACGAAACAAAGTCAATAAATAATATAATAAGTATATAAAGAGTAATATTTACATAAAAATAATGTAAAATGGATGTGAAAATAAAATACACGTATAGGGCGGAATTTTTTTTCTTTCTTTTTTTGTATTTTTACAAATACTTGATCTTATCTAATTCGGGTGAGGGAATTTCTACTCTGAGAATTAATTTTGTATTATATATATATATATATATATATATATATATATATATATATATATATATATATATATATATATATATATATATATATATATATATATATATATATATATATATATATATATATATATATATATATATATATATATATATATATATATATATATATATATATATATATATATATATATATATATATATATATATATATATATATATATATATATATATATATATATATATATATATATATATATATATATATATATATATATATATATATATATATATATATATATATATATGCATAAGGGGGTCACTTAAATGTTGCGATTTTGAGAGAAACTGTGATATAAATTAGGAGTTAGAACACATCATCAGAATTAAGTTCATGCCTAGAAATGTTGTCGTGCGAGGCTTGGGGCAATTATCTGTTTAGAAGTATACGATGAAACAGTTTATAATGAAAAGAACAGTTTATAATGAGAAGTGCTCCCAGAAGTGTATGGTGACATTGCCAGACATTGCTCCGAGGCAATTTTTAATCCTGATAATATGCCCCAAGAAGTTTGTCAAGAAATTTATGCGACCTCTTGGTAAATTATACTTTCTTTAAATTTGTATATTTTGAAAAAATAAACTAAAAATGACATTTAAAAAAAATTGTAGCCTGAAGATAGAAACCATTTTCATATATATTCGAAATAAGTGATGTTAAAATATCTAAGATTTGTTAAAAAAAATCTCGTGCTACAAAAAACAAAAAATGCTCCCCAGTGTAATTATCCAGATGTGATCACTATTAAAATAAATTCATTTTAGTTAAAAATATCTTATATTAAAGGTTTTTATTTTTTTTTTTTAGCATACCGAAATCACCTTTTCCCCCCATTTAAATAACTTATGCTAAGGCTATTTCAGTAAACTTTTATACTAAATAAAAGCATCTTCAATTTACATTTTAATAAAAAGTGTTAAATCTTTTAATTCCAATTTCATAAATTTATATGTTCCATAAAACGTAAAATACCCTCATTAATCACATTTTGTTACAGCACTAACGCATCTGCTATCAACTAACCTCTTCCCTTTCTGTTAAAATAAAATTTCCCATCCATCTTTTTGTTCTCCTAAAAACTATAATATTTCTATTAAACCAAAATTTAACTTCTTTTGAAATGGCAAATAGTAGCTTGAATTTATAGCAGTTACATTAAACATAATATAATAAACTCTACAGAAAAAAAGAAAAAACAAATAACAAGAATTCTGAAATCAAAATACGCTGAAATCAGCCGATTTTGAACGACTAAAGTTAAAGTCTGGAAGCTTTGCATCGGTTTTAAAAGGTAAAATATTGACATTTCAGTTTTTTTGCGAACATCGGCATGTTTGGAAAAGGGAATTTTCGATTATTTAAACTTCTACATTGTTAGCTTCCTGTAATTTTTGGAGTAATATATCTGGGGTTTTATACGTAAATTAAGAATAAATGTGTCAAATAATATAAGAATAAATGTATTAGTGAAAATTAGGAATTTAAGTTGAATGCAAAAAAGAAAACGTATATCCAGTTTTTGTGCAGATATAAATGCATGATGTGTATATATTAGAGAGAACTAGTAAAAAATAAATATGAAAAAATGAAAAGTTAAACACAAAAAATAAATATAAAATTACTTTTTTTGGTGTTTATTAATGTAATTTTAATAATTTTGAAATAATTTTTTAGACAATGAAATTTGCTGATTAAAAATATTGAATTACTGAAAAAATATAAAATAAACATTGAACTAATTATTTTACTAAATTTAAACAAATTTCTAAAATGTCGTGCTATAGATTTTCCGATTGCCATCATTTTTTATTAAAATCAAATATTTTATCAACTATTGTGTTTTTTGTTTAATAAAA
This sequence comes from Parasteatoda tepidariorum, assembly GCF_982258835.1. Lineage (NCBI taxonomy): Eukaryota > Metazoa > Arthropoda > Arachnida > Araneae > Theridiidae > Parasteatoda > Parasteatoda tepidariorum. The sequence goes on along the minus strand of NC_141755.1, from coordinate 92,273,183 downwards.
ACTCGATAGTTTTGCAAAATTTTTATTAAAACAAATTCCAAAAAACTTCCTCATGAAATTTTTAAATTAATTTTTTTTGTGCATTTGAAGAATAGAAAATCCAAAAAGTACTTTTATACTAATTTAAGCACTAAAATTGCTTTAGATCTTATTTAGATGAAGTAAGTAGTTTGAATAAAATTGTGTTTAAATCTAATAATTTCTGAAATATTGTTTTTATGTTTGTATTGTTCTTATGTTCGTGTAACGAACGTACCGCATTTTTTTAAAATATTCCATCAAAAATAATTTTTTTTTTTTTTGAAAATATAAGAAAGATGTTCTTATGACGCACATAAATTTAGCTAATTTTGATAAACTAAAAGATTAAATATTCCAAAAAATTACAAAAATGGAAAGCTACTGTGTTTTTTTTAGCAAAATTTCTTAAAAATAGACAAATCAGATGCTCGCTAATGAATAAATAATAGATTGAAATTACTAGAAACTAAAAAAAAATAATAACTTGTTAAAAAATAAATAACAGATAGAAATTACAAGGAATGAAAAATCGAAGAGTTACAAAGAATTTTTTAAAAGAAACTGAAAAAAAAAACTGTTTCCCAGGAGATTTAAAATACCAAATGCCTGTTTTGCTTCTTTCCCTTACATAAAGATAAAGTTCAAAATCGAAATATTAATTAAAATTTATCGTAAAATATAAATTTATAAACTCAAGAGAAGTCAGGTATTTTTCATTCCCGATATTTTCTCCTTCTAAGAATAATATATAGCCCAATATTCTTAGTTAGCATGTTATTCTTAGCACGAGAAATGCTTGCTGCAAACAAACAAAAATATATTTAACTATAAATTAGAACGGAGAAATCATTCGAACATTATTTCATTACATAAATTAATAGAATAAAAAAAATAATTATTTTAAGTTTTGCTTCATAAGTTATCTATTATTAATATTTAGTTTCATCTGCTACATTTCAAAGTGCAATTAAATACAAAATACACTTATTAGATATAAATTCACTGATTAAAATAATTAAAACGTCCTATTTTTTTTCAATTAAAAAATAACAAAGTAAATAATACCAAACCTGGAAAAATATCAGATCAATATGTGGGAAAACGAAATTAGGCACAATCTGTGCCCTAAATATGGTAACTGGTCACTTGCCTAGCATAGAAACTGACCGGCACCCAATTATTCAGCAAAAAGCATGTCTAATAAGAGATACATACTGTTTACAGCAGTCTTTAATACTGTTTACCTCTCGCACTAAGGCACTTTTGAGCTCATTGAAGGTCATTGAAATTGGTCTTCGAACTGCAATTGAACGTCCAAAGGCGTCAAATAGGTGTGCGATGAGATTAAGGTCATGAGACATCACAGGCCACTTAGTGTACCTGTCCATGTAAGCTACTATTTGTCACTATATCTATACTTATCCGTGAACATTATGAATTTATTGCTCATACAACCTTTTTTTTAAACTGTTAATTAATTTCAGACGTAAAAACTTATATTTATAAGAAATTGAGGCACATAAAATTATTTTAAAGAGAAAATTTTATTTTGTTTAAATTTTGCTTGGTTTTCAAGTTTTATTTGTTTCTTTCTTTATTAATTTTTCCCCTGCGGTAGATAAATTTTTATCCATACGAGGTCAAAGTATACTTCGTGCATCCAAATATGAATACTTCAAAGTATTCATATATACTTCAAAGTATATATGAATAAACCTAAACAACGCAGGTAATGCACAAATGATTATTTGTGCTTGCTTTATTCATTTTGTCCTTGCTTTATTAATTTTGTTTAACTTTATTCATATTTTATTTAACTTTATTCACTTATTCAGCTTTATTATTTTTTATTTTTTAAATAAGTGATAAGCTTGAAAGTCTTGATAATAGGCGTTATTTGTACAAGCGTAAATTATTTTTTAAAAACTTTATTATACTTAATTCAGCAACATTCATTTAAAAGAACTTCAAAACTTCATTCAAGGCTTTTATTAATTACTGTAATAAAAAACGAAACAAAAGATTTTAGATTATTATAATTAGTATTAATCTACTATCTTTATAAGTCTGTGATAAATCTTGGTAAAATAGACATAGTTTTGCATATTTAATAATTGCAAAACCTTAATCTTGATGTCTGACACAAATCCATTGCCTTGTAATTCATTCCAGCGGAAAATCTCGTTGAATTACCATATAATAAAACTTTGCAAAACCTTCTACTTAAAAAACCCCGGAAATGTATTTAAGAGAACAAAGTTCTCGCCTACACTTTTGCTTTCAAAATCAAATTAGCACTAAAATTTCAACACAACCCTTCAGTGTAAACTAATACATAATTCATAAGCGCTGATCCCTCCATGCTAAGTACCCCATAAACAACTGATTTCCGATGAACGCTGTTGAAAACCTGCTGTTACACAAGAAAGCAGTAACCTTTTTAGATCTATCGAAAATTTAGATAATGGTCCAAAAACTTCAGCAACATCAAAAAGCTTCATCGGTATTTGAAAGAAGGTACCACGTATATAAATGTATACAGGTATAAATCATCCCTTGTTCTAAAATCGGAATTAATGAAGGCCAAGGCACTTTGAAGTACAATGTATTGATCTATTGAAAGAAAAGTTGCAGCTTGGCTGTTAGGAGTAGGGAAATTTGATTTTGTTTTTTTTCCCTATACCTACAGAACTTTGTTTTTATGGAGGTTAAATAATCCTTTGCCGAGCCATTTTTCCCTGGGATAAGGTAGGTGGAAGATATTACTTTTCTTGTAGTACATCGATTTAATGTAATCATCGATAGTTGGGAGTTTTTCATCGTTGCCATTAGGGAAGGAAATTTATTCATTCAATCATGGAGAGTCTGCTTTGATTAAAAGGAAACACGTTAATTTGATTTATGTTCTGATGCGAATAGAAATGAATTATTATTCTCTACTAACGCAAGTCTGGATAATAAGACTTGCGACAAAGAAATAATGTCCGATATTCCATTAGGGTAACATTAATTAATTCTAATCGATGCAGCAGAAATATTTTTTGTACTTTTTTTCTTCAGAAGCATAAGTTTTTTATTATCATAAAAAGATAATCAGCATAATGGTTTAGTTACATATTTAAATAAAAAGAATTTCCTGGCAGATATTTTAAACTGAATAGTAAATAAATATATAATTATTCGTTTCATTGAGACGTATAAAAATGTCAACTCCTCCTGCAAAAGCCAGTTGTTGGCCAAGAAATTCATGAATATTTTGGTTCAATAATTTTAGGTGGACATCGACCACCTTTATTTCCCAGACAAGTGGTACATATTTATCTTATACTGAATGAACTTCAAACCAATGACTTGATAAAGCTAATTCCCTCACAAAGATGGCTCAGTACCTTTACCACCGTGCCATTATGACCTAATTGTGACATATATCATAAGAAAACATTTTGACAAGTGTTACGAAAAAGTGTAGTTAGACATATGTCACATATTAAATAAATATTCCCAAGAAACTGAAGCAGTGAGATAATATCTAATTGAAAATTTCATTTGCTTAAGAAATAATAATATATTTGTTTTATATTTAATGATATATTTGTTTATTTCTAAGTGTGTTAAGTTCTCAATCAGGTGTCATATGTCACATATCAAAGGATTTAAATCGATTAATTAACTCCCAGAATTAAAGAAAAAATCAACATTTGCATTTAAAATATATCCGAAATCTAACATTGGATCTAAGATGAATCTAACCATTGACCAAGACAAACTTTTTTACTCTAACAAGTTCGGCTTAAAAAGTTTTCTTTTAAAGAAATTTTAATTCTTTTTACAAATTAATTGTAGAGGAAATTTTTAAGTTTGAAAAAAAAAATTTATGAATTTTTAAATTTTTGTGAAACATTTAAAATTAAAAAAATTTAAAGTTGCTCTTTAATAAGGAAAAAGTATAATTTTTTTTAAAAAAAATTTTGAAATTGTTTTGTGAATTGAATAATTCTGAGATTCTGAAATATTTGTATGAAACAATATTCAAATAGAAATATTTATATAAAACAGTAAAATAACCTTATAAAAGATGGTAATCAAACTGTTAACTGTGAGAAAAACTGTTTATAAATTGCCTCCACTTAATACCGTTGAATAAAAAGAATTTTACTGTACCAACTCAGCCCATTTAATAAAGCTATTTAGTTTCTTGCAAATGTTTACATATTATAACCGAGCGGACTAATCTGTTTGTCTCATGTTCCAATCTGTCGTCTGAGTCCTCCATTCCCTTTAACACAAGAAGCGTTTCCAGTGTCCAGAACTCCCTAAGTTGCGTCTTGAATCCTCCAATGCATTTTACCTAACAAAAGGCCTAGCTCTAATGTTCTGTTTTAATTTATTTATTACGTTACTGAAACCATGATAGTTTTAAATGGTTAAGAAACCGTAGAGTTCTCTAGTCATGGTCTTATAACTTCACTAGTTGTAAGCGGTTACAAAACCGTAAAGGTAAAAATGTTCTTTATCGTAAACTTTATGGTTAATTGGACGTATATACTGCTACTGGTTGTTCTACAGTAATTTTAGAATGAAAATTCAATCGATGCATGCTATAGTCATTAATATAATTTATAAGTATTTTATCTAATATTTGAACGTTTATGCATTTTTAGAATTAAAAGTAAGATATAATGTTTTCAAAACTATTTTTTATCTTATATTTTCTTATATAGAATTAAAAATCTTATATAGTATTTAAGATACATTTAAATATAAGTCTATGAACAAGTGTCTTAATGTTTAGTGATTGGCAATACATAATTTTAATTAAAAAATTATTTAATAATCTAGTGAAATAATATTTTTTATATAAGAAAAGTAAGACTAAACAATTCAATACATCATTCCATTTATTCTAAATAATTTTTGACTGTAAAAGTATTATTTACAACAACCATACAAATCAAACTAAACATGCATGCGAACCAAAACAACCATACAACAACCAAAGAATTATTTACAGAAAAATCAGCAGATTTTCATTAGAAGAAGTAATAAAAATTTATTACATGAATTATATTTTCAAATCCTGTAAATGAATTTTCGATTTTATAAGCTCAGAATAAAAGTTTATCGGTGGAATTTGCATGATACGTGACAAATACTAATAAGAGCTAATTAACGTTTCATATCTTTATTGTGATTTTTAATTTCACTTATCTGATTACATTTCTGTAGTTATATTGAAACCGTGCTATGAAATTCCTGATTTTAATAACACTGAATGAAGGTTTTTCATCATCATCCTCATCATAATATAGTTTATGGAAAATATAATTAGAAATATTTTTAATTTTAATTTAATACCATTTATCATTTTTAAAATTAAAATAAACAACAATTGCACTAATCAAAATTTTAAAAACAATTATATACTCCATAACTAGTTTAAATTTGCATCATTATTAGGATGTTTACATTCCAGTAGATAAATAGTTTGAATTAAACGATAAAAATCCTGAATTTAGTTAAAGTTAAAAAAAGATTTACGATTATTATTATTATTATTATGAAATACGTTGAATAAACAATAATCACTCTTGTGCTGGTTATATTTTAGTAAAATACCAAACTTCTTGTTTTTAGTTAAATGATTTTTTAATGTTTTAAAAACGAAATGCGCGCATTCTTTTAAAAAATTTTCTATTATTTAAAAAGGAAATTCTTTGCTCAAATTTCCAGTGAACACTTAACATTATTTTTAAAATTAGAAACCTTAATATCACTAAAAACTTTCCCTTATGAGTGTCAGGAATAGTGTTAGAGTGGGGTCAATTTTCAGGGTCATTAGATAAGTTTTTTAAAATTTAAACACATAATTTTCTTTTTTTTCGATCCATATGTGCATTCCTCGATCTTTTTATCTTCATTCCCCTCTAAACATCTCAAATTAAAATGATTTGAGCCTCAATTTTGTTTTACGTTTAGAGCTTTCTCTCTCTCTGAAAGAAATTAATGAAAAATTTAAAGTCAAATTGAAGTATTTTTCCAAAAAAATCCAAATCTGCAATAAAAAATTGATATTTCTGCACAAAAACTCTGATTTTGTCCTAAACCACACCCACAAGGGGGAGGTTGGCCGTCAATTTTGGTATCATTAAATAATTTTTTTGCAAATATTTTACACTCATATATTTTTGAATGTGTGTATTTTTCGAATTAGGAGGCATGCTTGACCATTTCTATGTTTTATATACATCTCGTATATTTATTTATAGTTCTTTTTCGTATTTTTACGAATATTTTTATAATCAACATCTTAAAATGAATTGAAACAAACAAATAAATAGTGGGGGACATATTTATTTAATTTTCAACTTTTTTCGAATTTCATTTTACTTTTACAAATATAATAAAATTTAATAAATTTCAATACAGACATTAGACTTCATTTATTGTATTTAAAAGGAAACTTTGGAAACAAAACACAAATATTTTTTTCAATTAAACAAAACAAAAAGTGCCATATAGCGTATTGCCGTTTCTCTCAATCAGATAATTCTCCCCTCTGATTCACGATTTCTCCTCCCCACTTCCCCGGTCGTGTTGTTGTTTTCACTGCGGATTCTCTAGCAGGAAGCGTCAAACGCTATCTTTTTTGAATGACTTTACACAGAGCTCCTGCGATCTTGATTTGGAAGGAAAACATGATCGACACAGGATAGCTTTGATTCATGTATCGGAAGTACTATTTAGTAGAGGTAAGCACAACTCTTTTTCATTTACACATTTACATGGAAACATTGATTTCAAGTATGGCCATTGAACCGAGTGCCAGTTAGGCTTAGCGAGTTTTCGTTCGCAAATCCAATCGATACAGCTTAGATTCCATATGTTTAGTGTTTCTCAGCCTTCGTAATTTTAAAATGTTTATATTTAGAGTTTATTTTGAAAGAAGTTTGATTAATATTGCGATTTCTGAGCTCATTTGATTACATTTGGCAAGAAAATCAATAAAACTCTGAGAGAGAGGAAGAAACGATCAATAAAGGAAGGAACGTATAAGCTATGACAGAGTAATATCAAACAGATTGGTGTCTTTATTTTGACCCTTATTTTTTTAAACAACTTTACATGATAAAATCAAAACATTTAAACTCTATGAAAGTCAAGTAATTCTTTCTTAATTTTCTTACAGATATTTAGAAGGTCTCTACCTACCAGAATAAATTGCAATATTTACTCGAAACATTGGAAAAAAATATATCGGAGTATTTATATTTAAATTTTAATGAATATATGAAGCATAATGTACAAAAAATACTCTCATAAACATTATTTTATATATACTGACGTGTATAATAATATGTGGCATAATAATGGTAAAAAAAAAATTGAAAACATAAACATAGTATATGTTATAATGCTACACATGCATTATTATTCTATTATTGTAGTGACTTGTATATAATAAAGAATAATGAAATCTTCGGTGATATTCCAGTAAAATTTAGTAAATAAACTATAATTTGTATAAAAATGCTACGTAACAGTTCATTAACAGCTGTTTATAGGACAACATTTTTCTTCTTGGGAAGTCTTTTTATTATAAGATATAACATAATATATTGATGTTTTATAGTTATCGGAATCCAATAAAAAAATTTAAAACAGAAAATAGCACTAAATTTTTTATTGTTTTTTTATATACAGAATTATTTAACAATGCGTTCATAAGGTTGTGGGTTTATTTCTAGTAAATTAGTGAAATAAATTAAGCCATTTGTAAGTTTATTTTTACTAGATATATAGCAAAATGACCGTATCATTTTATAATATATAAAACTTTTTTGAATGGCTGTATGCTAAGATTCCATGCATATATTACTATACTATTGTAAAATAACGTATTTAAAATAACAGAGCAAAACTTGTTCAATGATATTTAGAAGAAATTTAAAAAATAAGCTTAAATAAGCACAGATATATGCGATACAATCTCTAAACAACTGTTTATGAGATAATTGTTTTTCGATAAGAAATCATCTTATTTCTGGATACCACAGAATAAAGTAGCATTTTACAATTATAGAAAATCCTACCAATTTTTACACTTATAGGAGGAAAGCGCTTTTAAAATGATAGCTAACACACTGTATCATTAAATTCAGCGTTTGTTATTGTCATCTATAAAGAATTAATTGAAAAGAATTTCATACGATACTAAATTTATTTCTAGTAAATTAGTAGATGAAATGAAGCCATTGGCGAGATTATTTGTTCTATATATATTTAAAGCAAATGAATAGTTCCGATTAAGTCAATTCTGACCATATTTTTAAAGCGGAAAATTTAAGTTTTATTTTGTAACAAGCTGATTTTTACAAATGACTGAGTAAAATTAAGGCATTGACAATTTTAATTAATCAGTTTCGTTTTTTTTAAGTTAGTTGATCAAATTAAGTAATATCAGATTTGGAAGCAGAAAATAGGGAAGTTTATAAAATGTTAAGTTTACATACCCTTTCACCATATTCTTAATGTATATTTTTGTTATTTAGGAAAATTTAAAAAAAAAAGTTTTTATACATTTAGCTTTATTTCTAGCGAATTAGTAAATTAAATTAGGCCGGTAGAAAAAATTAATTTATTTTAGATATGCTTACAACAAAATTTAAGAACTAATAAAATCTTCTTATTACTTGTTTTTAAAATAACAATGAAAATACTTCTTCACTAAACTTCTCATTCGTGTTATTTTTAAAGACATAATTATTTATGTAAAAAAAGAACTTTAAAATCAATAAAATCGAATTTGCTAAGATTTAAAAACACAATCTCAGTGTAATTTCTACTCTACACTTAACTGAATTGCTATGCATTTAGCATCAAAAGAAACATACCATCTTAAAGCTGATTTTTATTATTTTAGATGATAAATGACCTGACTTTTTGTGCAATATCTACACATATACAAAACTGTAACAGTTTTCAAAAAAAATTTACAAATTTGGAAGATTCTAAAACAAAATCTTTTAAAAATTAAATAGAATACGTTAATTAGAAAAATTAATTAAAGAAAAATAATATTAAAAAATTTATCGCAAAAATATTAATTTAATTAAAAGTATTATTAAATTAATTAAATAATAGTTATGATAATAATAAATCAATTAAAAGGATTAAATAAAAAGTCGGATAATGCATCAATAAAAGAATAAGATACAGAGAATGCGCATAATTAATGAAATATACGTAATAAAAGGTTTTTTAAATATATATAACTCTCTAATTTCTAAAAACAATTTCAATTTATTAATTATTTAAATGCAATTAATGTTTATATTGAATGTTACGGTAAATACTTTAAAAAAGGTGTGGTTAAAGAAAATAGAGGCTATTTTTTTTAATTAAAAATTGTTTGTATAAATCATATACGCTTGCACAAAACACATGCTTTGAAATTTTATCCAAAAAAATACAGGCATAAAAAAGGTATTTATAAATTTCACAACAAAAAAATATTGCATAAAAATCAGTTTTTAGAAATTATATAAGGAAAAAAAATCTGTCTGAAAATTTAATTGCAAATTGACAGTAAGAATAATGCTTAAGACAAAAAAGTTCATGGATTAGAATTGTTTAAAATAATTAGTGATTAAAATAATTTTCAAACTCTGTGCCATTAAAAAACTGTTTTACTCTTATTAAAGTACTCTTATTACCAATTAAATTACCCTTATGCTAAAAGTGTGATTCAAGTTGCAATGAAAATTGGTAACAATAATTTTTTAGGTGAGAATTTCTTAGAATTTCTCTCCAAGAGAGAATTTTTCAGGTTCGATGAATCTTTAAAAAAAAATCGAAACAAATTATACATTTATTCTGTATTTTCATTTGGCTTGTACTTGGTTTTGTTTATCGATTTTAAAATTGAAAATGTAAAATTAAGTTGTAAAAATGATTTTTTCTTTCCCCACCCCCTTTCATATGATATTGCAAGTAAATCAATCCATAAATAATTCAAACACCACGAATAATTAGCAAGAACATGAATAACAAATAAGAGAAAATAATAACAAATACAAAATGTACGCCAAAGAAGAGTGTTATACTCAATGCGGTACAAGAAATTTTTACTGAGGATTCATAACGTTTTTAGGGTCTCAATATAATTTCAATTCGAAGCTCTCGATTGAACCCCAGAAATTTTTTTAAAACTAAAAATCGATTTCAATCGAAAGAGATATAAACAGATAATTTAATTATTCAAAAAAGACTAAGAAAATAACATTATTTTTCTGTTTCATATTTAAATTATATTATTCACTTTATTACCAGCTGAATACCTGTTCTTCGTACAAGGTGCAAAAAATTATACTATTAATAAATCAATACTGACTGAATAGCAATACAAAATCATACACAAAACTGAAAGACAATTGACAACAAAATTAATAACGCAAAAATGACTCTTTTTTTCATTTATTATTATTTTCAGTCTTTTCCAGTTGGCTTTACGTTATTAGATTAAGCAAATCACGTTTTAAGTTACAGGATGTTAGTTATGTCGTGTTACTTATGACGTGTTAGTTTCATCTTATATTTTATAGGATGTTAGTTATTCCTGCTATCAAAATAATCATTACCTATATTCAGTATCATTAATGCAGTTTTGATAAGCAGCAAATATATTAATTTTTCTTACATTAGTATATTTGGCATTGATTAAAATTGCTCCATTTACCAAAATACCGAAAGTGTCTATTACCAAACTTCATTGGCGTCAATAATAGTATGACAATTTTTTATGTTCCCCCTGAACGAATTAATATCATTTCTCCATTAATTTTGATTTTCAGTACACAACTTATTTTTTATTTCAATTTTTATATACTACCAAAATTAATGAAGCATCATTGGTGACAATAATAGCATAGCAATTTTTTTACATTTGTCTTAAGCGAATTGTAATCATCTCCTCTTTAATATTGCTTTTTAGTATATAGCTTATAGTTTTATTTTACTCATTACTTATTACCAAAATTAAGTAAATTAAGGAAACTTCAATAATAGTATGGTAAATTATTACTATTCTCCTAAACGGATGAGTACCTTTTCTTCATTAATTTTGCTATTTAAAACGTAGCAACCCCAAATTAACTAAGCACTATGGGTATCAATAATAGTAAAGCGGCTAACTGCGCCTTTCTTAAATGAATTAGTCCCACTTTTCCATTAATTTTTCTCTAAATAAATAGCTTATTTTTTATTCCAATAAGTAATTTATACCAAAATTAATCAAACATCATTGATATCAATAATAGTAGGACGATTTTTTACCTTTCTCCTGGACGATTTAGTTCAATTTCTCCAGTAATTTTGTTTTACAGTACAAAACCTTTTTTTATTTCAAATACCATTGATTTTAAATAATTTAGTTTTATAGAGATATGTTTTAAATGTATGGATTATAAAATATTAAATATGTGGTTATTGCTTAAGAAATTTTAATATAGTGAAGTAGTCGGTCTATGCTACCACGCCCACAGTTGAGCATTGAACTTATTCTGACATAACAAATAATTAACGAATATATATATATATATATATATATATATATATATATATATATATATATATATATATATATATATATATATATATATATATATATATATATATATATATATATATATATATATATATATATATATATATATATATATATATATATATATATATATATATATATAAACTGCTGTTTGTAGAAAATGCAACACCATGAAAGAATCATCAGAATCAAATGAAATTTAATGCAGAAACGACTTGTACTGATACAAATAAATGATGAAATTTTCAAAACAAAAGAAACAAATTAAGCGTCCGAAATCAGTATTTGGTGCAGCCACCACGCGCTGCAATAAGTGCTGCTATACGACGTGGCATGGAGTCAAACAGATGTTGAATATCTGCTTGAGGAAGAGAATTCCATATCGCTTGTATGCGCAACCAAAGTTCGTCTTTGGAAACTGCAGGACGCGGATCACGAGTGAGACGCCGACCAACCATATCCCACACGTGCTCAATAGGCGACATATCCGGCGAATAAGCAGGCCAAGGAAGAAGTTGCATGCGTTGTGCTGAACAGAAGTCTCTAACAGTCCGCGCAACATGTGGGCGTGCATTATCCTGCTGAAAGATAGCTCCAGGGATGCCTTGAAGGAAAGGAACGACTTCGGGCTGTAGCACTTCACGGACGTATCTGTTGCTATTGAGATTACCCTCAATTCGTATCAAATTGGATCGTCCATGATACGAAATCGCACCCCAGACCATAACTCCGGGTGTTCGACCACTATGTCGTTCAATAATACACTCAGGAAGGCAGCGTTGACCGGCATAACGTCTAACACGAACACGGCCATCATGGGTCCACAAATTGAAGCGTGATTTATCTGAAAAGACAACTTGGTGCCAATCAGCTCGCCAGTCTCTGTGCTCAAGAGCCCACTGCCGACGCAGCCGTCGATGATCCGCCGTGAGGGGAATCCTGTATAATGGCACCCTTGCACGCAATCCACGGCGCAGCAGACGACGACGAATTGACGAAGCCGACAATTGTACACCTGTAGCAGTAGACCAATGTGCTGCCAGCTGCCTGGAGGAAGCTGTGCGATCATTCACCGCCATGCGGAGCAGGTGTCGATCATCGCGCTCTGACGTCACCTTCTGTCGTCCAGTGCCTGTTTTTCGAGTTGTTCGGTGCTCGTCGGTCCACTGCTTCCAAACTCGCATCACTGTGGAACTGTTCCGCTGCATACGAGCTGCTATTGCGCGATAGGAAAATCCTCCTTCTCGAAGGCCGATTATCCTCCCTCGTTCAAACTCCGTAAGTTGCTTGAATTTCTTATTCTTCCGTCGTGGAGGCATACTCAGGTCTCACTAAACGTTTGCCACTAACAAATAATCATAGACTATTTTCAACGTCCCGCTACAGCACTTTATTTATACACTTTCAGCATCAATTCAGAGGGCGCTGCGCGCGCCACGCACGCGCGATGGCTCTGAAACTTTATTAATTTGCATAATATCCTATAATTGACATTTGCTGCGAATTTCATTTAATTCTGATGATTCCTTCATGGTGTTGCATTTTCTACAAACAGCAGTTTATATATATATATATATATATATATATATAGTGTTTTTTAGTTTTACATAAGTTAAGCATTTCCGTAATTGCTCATAGTGAGCCAAGTGGTTGCGATGGATATAAAATCCACAATATTGAGACCAATGAAAGGATGGTTCCAATGTAGTCACTGGTTCCTTGCACACACTTATAATGTCTACTTCCTAGACAAACTGGTATCCATCGATCTGAACGAGATGAACTTCCGCTGCCAGGGATAGAACCCCAGTCTTCCACATTAGAAGCTTTACCACATAAAAAGTACTTTAACCACAGTGGCATTTCTGCTCCAAATTAAGAATGCTGCTCCAAATTAAGAACAGGAAATCCGGTTGTTGTTGTTGACGTATGCTTGCTTAGGCAGAGGGGGTGCGATTACTCTTGTTTTCCAGTGGCGTCATCCATGGCCAAGAATTCGATTTCTGCCACATCAAATATCACACCCGTTTATAGGGCGAACCCATCCATACATCCTTTCCATCATCCACAGATAATTTTGACCTGAATCAAAGAACGATTCAGTACCCCCAGAGGTAATGATTTGTTATGGGAACATGGAGGACTTCTGCGACTCGACAGATTTAACGTGCATGACAGGGCTCGAAAAACCTCAGAAATTTTACCCGTCCCCGAGGACGGCTTGTCCAACAATGTACCCGTCCTCCTTTGAAACTAACCCGTAGCTTCTAAATAAATAAAAATATAATTTTCTCTTATTTATTACTAACATTTATATAAATTGCACAATGAATTAATAGTTACTTGGATTACAAATACTAGGATTACATTATACAGTAATAAAAGAAATACTAGGTTGCTCAAGCCAATGATTTACAGAGGTTTCTGCACAGAAATCTGGGAAGGGTTTTCCATTTAGGTAGATGTTCATAATTGCATTTAACGCTTCTTGTTTCAGACCAGTACGCAATGTGCTTTTTTTTTTTTTTTTTTTGTAAGTTCATTGGTGAAAAGCCCCTTTTGACCGCTGCAGTACTCCCAGACAGAGAAAACATCAATTCCACCATGCGCAGAATGTTCCTGTATTTCTAGATTAGAGATTCATTTTAGAAGTGAGGGGCTAGACTCTTATAAGGCAACAAAACTTGAAAATATATCACGGCCATTAGCGGGAAACTGGTCGTCCGCGCGGACGTCGGATTCGAGAAACTCGTTGTCCGCTGGGAATTTTTAACCGCCGAGGACAGGCGGACGGGCTGTTTTTTGAGCCCTGGTGCATGAGTCACTTTACTACACGGGGAGTCTTCGACAGGCGGGATTCGAACCCAGGAATTCTCGGACATGGGCCCAATGCCCTACCGACCAGGCTATCCCGGCCCTAGGAAATCCGGTAATTTCAATATGTTCAAACAGTCACTTAACATAATTTTTCATTTGCATAGTAAAACAGTCCGAATCAAACTCCGTTAAAAAGTACCGGAACTCTTGGTGCATGATCGATAAAATTAATTTTTTCCGTGAAATACATTTTTACCGTTTTAAAACCGTAAAATTTACAGCAATAATTAGACTATGGTAATGCAATGATTTTACAATAAGTATTACCGTAAAAGACGCCTTTTTTTGCTACGTAAAATTTTATTGTAAAACTGGATTTTATTTTAAAAACACGGGCACCACGGGTGCCGGTACATTTTGAAGTACTTTTCTTCAGTATAAAAGTTAAGATTGTTTTATTCTGCATTTTATTCATATTCTGCATTTGTTCATATTCTGCATTTTATTGCCTCACAAGCAGAAATTGTCTGAATTTATTACAATAGATTCGTTATTTAACAATAATTAAATTTTCTTTCATTATAGGTGGTAATCCTGCTCCTTCTGTCCCATGGCGGCTGGAACGGACCCTCCGTTACTTTACTCTCATGTACTTCTGAATCCTCAAAACTCGTTCGAGATATCGTCCAGAAGGTATATTTTTTAATTACAAAGTCGAATATATGAGAGTAATATTGTTGAGTACTAGTTATTGTAAAATTTGCCAAAACTCAAAACCTTATTTTCTAGTGGGTGAAAATTAAAATATAATTAGAAGTCCTTAAACTAGAGGGAAAGTTTTAATCTTAAACTAAAACTATTATCTATCTGGTTGACAAAAATTTTTTTGAACTTAAGCATTTAAAAACTAAACATCTTAAATATTTAAATAAAATATTGAAATTAAATAAATATCACCAATTTAACCATATTTTTTAACTAGAATAAAATAATTAAAATCAATGAAAAGACATGAAATTTTTGCATGTTTTTATAAACTCATATGAATAATTCAGTGTCGAAAAAAATTGTCACAAATAAAAAAAAATAGAACACAAGCTAGATTTCAATAGTCTCTGATCTAGTTTTGTTATGTATTTCTATGTGTGAACACTAGATTTCATTTTAGAAAAGCTGTAGTATTTCTTTATATAGACTATATGAATATTACCGTGTAAAAAATTCCGGGTCATATTATTTATAAAATACTGTCACTTTGAGCATTGGTACTTTTCACCGTAACTTAATCCAAAGCTTTTTAAGTGTAGTTCGTGAAAATTTTCATTTACCTAAATATTTTATGTTTGGTTTGTTTTACATTTATACAAACTATTATTGAAAATCACTTTTGAAATCGCCATTGACTATTATTGAAAATCGAATTTAGATTTTAAAAAAACCCAAAACATACGTAATTGTAATTTTTCCACTCATCTGGTAATGGTTTACGGGGAAATTCCAATTTTCAAAATTATAGATTTTGTTCTTACACATTTAATCAAAAAATATGAATTAAAAAGTAAACTTTACCGTATAAATAGTTTTGATGCCGTCATGATAAAATTACAAACTTTTAAATCATTTGCTAAATTTTATCACATTTTATAAAACAATATTTCCTTGTTAATTTTACCACTGTTTTGACTGAATCTCTCTTCATGGTGGAAAATATAACATTATTGTACACTGAGAAAAAAGTATTTTATTTTATTTTATTTATTTTATTTTATTTTATTTTATTTTATTTTATTATTTCATAACCGCCTTTGGACAGCCAACTCAATTGTTGGGCTTACGACTACTAATGTTTAAATCCACACCCTTGTAATTTTGAACCCTACCCGGAAGACAAGGGAACTCCTGGATCGAGTATTGGGAGAAATTTGCCTTCGAGGGGAACTTTTTGATGGAACTAACCAGCATTTACGTTAAATGGAGTGGTAAACCATGAAAACCGATAGAATTCGAATATTTTTTTTTTGCCTATAATGTCATTACCTTACAATACGGTAATCTTATAAGAATTGTTTTTTTCTTCGTGTGATATTACAAAATATTCTGTGAATAGTTTAGTTTGATCATAATTGTCCCAACAATAATTTTTCGCTTTGCATCAGCCTGGCAATTTGAAAATTTTTAGCAGGTAATTATTAAAGTTCATTTCGAAACATATAATTTATTACTTTTTTAATTTGAATTCTGAGTAAAATAAATCTTGTACTGTACGAAAATTTTCTGCAATTTTAGTTAATTTTCTGTATACTGATTATTATTATTCATACTGTGTTATTAAATTAAATTTTTTTACGGTTGCGTCATAAATAACTTTCGCATTGGATGTATGCCAAAAGAACAGCACATGAACATGTAAATTAAGTTGTGTTACTAATGTAATTCATATCTTAAAGTGAGGTTTCAGCAATTATCATTTTACTTATTTAAAAAAAAATTTTTATATACTTCCATATCGCATGATATTGTTTTCATAATTTCACGATTACTTTTATTCCTTCATTTCCCTTCGTGCTTTTTATTGTCCTATTGAGCACAATATAATCGAGCATTATTGTTTTTAAATTAAAATGAAAATTATTCGTTTTTAAAATCAGTTTAGTTTGATCAGTTTGTATATTTTCGTATTGTGAAGTATCGTTTTTGTAATCAGATGAATTACGTTTCTTAATATGAAATAATGCTAAATCTGAATAATAATTTTATAGTACTCCAAACAGAAAATGTGAATAAAAAGTTTTCAAATAACATTGCAATTAGCGACCTTAACAATAACCTTAAAAAACAATCTTGAAAAAAGTTTCATAATTTTTCTATTAAAAATGGCAAGGAAATAATATATATCCACTGGCATAATAATTTAGTGAAAACCATGAATTTAAAAATAACTATTGTTTCACCATATTTATGTCATTTTATTAATCTCTTTTAAAGCACAAAATTTACGTTAACGGGAAGCATTTTTTTAAACCAAGTTCTTCAAAATATGAAACAAAATTTCAGATTATTTCTCTTAAAATATATACAGCATCCAAATTTTTGTAAAGCCACCTTAATATTTTCTTTAGCTATCTGCGGTACCAAGAAGTATGAGCTAAAAAAATATAAAAAAGTTGGCAAGTAATTTATGTAAACCTCTACAGTGACCCAGAAAATTTCAACAAAATAATCAAAAGTAATTTTTATCTCCTTTTTCAATATTCTGCTCAGATCAAATTAAAACCCATTGACTAGAACTCACGCCATTTATGATTTGGCAAACAAACCAAATGGGACGCTTTTTATTTCATAAAGAGAAAATGAACAAAAGGAAAAAACGCATTTATTTATGTGAATGGGTTTGGCGTAGAAACGAACGCCAGCTTTGGCTTCTCACAAACGAACTAATTTTCCTTTACTTCCATTTACAGCGCAAGGACTCAATATGCATTTAAATGAAAATTCTCCCTGGAATGTTTTTCATGCAAATTCAATTTACCAATTCGTAGAAAAAACAGCGCCAAGAGTGAAATTATTTTTCTCTTACAATTGTGATTACAAACTGTTTATTTTTTAAGTTGCCAATGGTAATAAAAAGAACGCCAAGATAATACATATAGCTTTTTTAAATGACATTTCAGAAACGCATTTTAGAGTAAAATCTGCACTCATTTTATTTCTTCGGCTCAAAAATTGTGTTCCATAGATAATAGATTTAATTAAAAGGTTCACAGAAAATGACATTTTTTAGTGTTGAATTGCCTTTTTATGTCAATTCAATTTACTGGAAATATTAGTTTGTTTCTTTAAAACAACGTTTAAATGGAATTTAAGTTATAAAATACAACTTAAAATGACTGTAAAAAGAATTTTAATATTAACTTTTTACTTTTTCGATCATTCTTTATGTATAAAAGGAAACTCCAGTTTTAGTATTAATAAATATATTTATATGCTCTTACTTCTATTCCGTATTTTAAATTTTCAGCATGTTAAGGCTCTAAATTTCCTTAATTAAACCTATATTACTTTAAAGCATACATTTCTTTTCGAAATTTATATACATATTCAATTATGTATACAAAATATTTTTACATTTTATTATATTGAACTTTATTTTTAACTATTGTTTCTCTCTTTCTCAAAAATATTACATTTCATATGCATTTTATTGTGTAATAAAATGGTAAATCTATTTTACGAATTTTAAAATAACAGTGAACGGGTAAAATTTGAAAAAACTACTTTCCTTATAAATCAGTGAACAAAATTTTTTTTCACTGACTTTTTACTGAATTAAATTTTTACATTTTTTTGAAGATTCATAACGCATTTCAGAATTCTGTCTTAATTTAAAATAAACTTGGAAATTGTTTTGATATTCTGGTTTTTATTTTTATATTTTTGGAGAAATTTCAAACTTTAATTATAAAAGAATAATAATTATGTTTATGTTAATAATAATAATTATAAAATTTTAACAATAATAGTAATTATTAATATCATTATTACTATGGTAATTAAAACTATTATTCTTATCATCATTATTACTATGGTAATTAAAATTATTATTCTTATCATCATTATTACTATAATTAAAATTATTATTCTTATCATCATTATTACTATGGTAATTAAAATTATTATTCTTATCATCATTATTATAGGAGTTAAAATTTTAATTAAAACTATTATTATTATTATCTACAATAATAAATTAAAGGTTTGTGTGTATGCCTGTGTAAGTCTCTTATAACTTTTGAATCGTTTATTCTTTCGTTCGAAAATTTGAACAGTGACTCCAAGAGTCAATTTTAGCTCTTGATTCTAAAATTCATTCGAAATTTTTAATTAGGTTGTTAGAGAAAGTAGTTTGAAAAATAAAATTTCCTCATAGGGTAAACGTTTGCTCCTATTTTAAATTATATTATAGACAATTCTATTTTTCCAAGTACTTTAAAGATAACATCAGTGATATTTACTAGCGTATAGCTTTGTTTGATCAAAAAAAGAGTTTATTTCACGAACTTTAATGTTCAATTATTTTTTATTCGTCATGACAGATAAACTAAATAATCAAATTAAACTTGGTATCATTGGAGGACTACGTCACTGAATTAGTATTCTTAAAGTTATCAGAGCCCTGTGTTTATTTTGTTTGTAGTAATTCTTTTGAAACGTGTTTCTATAAAAGTAAATAACTTAAAAACATCGGTAATTGAAATGAATAAACATTTGTTATGCATTGAATGGCGAAATTAATGGGAATGGGGAACTAAATCGTTTAGATGAAAAATCACCATACGATGCTTAATTAATTTAAGTAATGGATGCTTGTATTGTATTTAAAAAAATAATCTAAGTTAAAAAGAATTTATGCTGTAAAGAATTTATGCTGTAAAGGTAAGTATTTGGTAGCCGTAAAAACGGACAATACTATTATTGGCTCCAATGATGTTTAAAGAATGTTAGTAATATCTTCCAAGTCCCCGTAACAAATCAATATCTCTGGGGGGGGGGGGGGTACGGAATTGGAGATTGATCATCTCTGGTTCAGGTCAAAATATGTGGAGGAATGAATGGAGCATGAATGGTTCTTCCTGTAAAATGGGCTGTGACGTGAGTGTGTCTGAAATCGTATTCTTGGTCAACCACTGAAAAAAAACAAGAAGCGCACCCACTGCCTTTAAAATTCACTTGATTTCAAGCATTCTTGCTGGTATTGGCAAATGTCATAAGTAACAACAGCGAGAAATAGCGCAAATAAGCAAAAAGTGAACTAAATATTACCGATCTTATGACTAAGCTATTAAGACCTAATTTCCAAATTGTAACCATTTGAATCAATGAAATTGGAAATTATTTTGCCATGAGGTGCCATTGCGGCAACCATTATTTGAATCTTCCTAACTCTCTCTGAATTGAGACGAGCAAATAGGATGGTTAGAACATCTCACTGCGAAATCGGAGGTCCTAGGTTCAAATATTGCCTGCAACTAACTAATATTTCACTTTCTCTCTCACACACACATTACTCTCTGCACATCAAGTGCATTACTTCCAAAACTATGAATTTTGCTAAAAAATGAGTATATGTTGTTTCAATTTTAAATACATGGGGTTTTCGAGTTCGACTATCACTTGCTTCGGAGCTATTTTGTGACACTTTTCCTCGATTGTGAGAAACCATTTTTTTAGAATAAAATCCTCACATATCTGCTATAGACATATAAGAATTACCGGCTGTGGAATTCCTGTTCAACAAATTAGGTTTTAAAATAAACTAATGAAATAAAATAGCCCTAATTCGTCACCTAACTAACGTTAAAAATTTTATTTTTTTGTTGAACTTGAAGACAAAATAAGTTACCGACAAATAAAGTTTTATTAAAACATAAATTGTAAAGTAAACATCCTGCACACTCAGTGCTTTCTAAGCGCGTGAAAATGGAATTAATAATACCGTTCTCTCAGACGTGTGCACAGATGTTATGTAGTTGATTCCCTTATCGGGATATCGTAGTCTACATGACTTAACATGTGCAACATACCTGAAAGGTAAGAAAAATAGAGTTCGTCGCACATTTGCAACAAATGGAAAAAAATTACATTTGTTAACAAAATATTGCGAAGAATTATATTAATTAAAATAATAATAAGCACCGTAAATAAAAACAATACGAATACTTAATTATTCCTATTTCATGATATTTTTCTGCAGTTTTTGATAATAGATGGCGCTTTCAATTATTACGGATATTGCATTTGAAATGTTCGTGGAAAGTTTTTATTTTCCTCGACAGAAAAATCGTACTCATAATCACAAAGATTGATAATATTAATAATTATCATAAAATGAGAACCTTTTTATTTGTTTGGAAGGAGATCAAAAAAATTTCTGAAACACTAAATAAAATGTTATTTTTGATGATAATTTTTAAAGAAATTTTTTTTTTGTTAATGGCGGGCACTTGGGTTTATTTCCCATTGGCCTCAGAAATACCAGAATTGCTACTCTCTTATCGTAACCCAGTGAGCACCTATGGCTAAGTCACGGCGGTGGAGTAGCGTCGCCCGTGTCATACAACCTCAAACCCGTTCATAGAGCGGGTTACATTCACACAATCACACAGAAGAAAGGACATAGAACACAGAGAGAGAAAGAAACATCCATGTTCTAAGCTGTATTCGAACCCGCAACCATCGGCCACCTGGTCGGCTTAAAGAAATATTTATACTTGGTATTTTTTTTCCTGTTATACTTGACAGAAGTTATTTCAACAGATATTTGATACTTCTTTGCAGCGATTTCTTTCAGTTGTGGACCGATACAGAGTTTCCTTACCCCTTGAATGCCCCTTACATCCTAGACGAGATATGTTTTGGTGGTTACAGACAGAGCTGGAAGCAACAAAAATCGAAGGAGAAGAGACTTGGAACTGTCCCGTGTGTGGACAGAAATTTCGCTGCGAAAACACATTCGCAACACATTGGGACTCCTCTCACTCCAGAAGCATGGGAATGGTAAACTCTTTAAAATTAAATATACCTGTTATTGTGATATTGTATATAATATACCTGTTATTGTGTTAAATATACCTGTTATGTTATTGTGATAAAAGTACTTTTATACGAATGAAAAATCTTGAACAATATAGTGACTGTGATGCCACAATCGGCATTCATATTTATTTCCTATCCTTTAAAATGTATAATTAATTACTTAAGCTTATTTTATTAATCGAATTATATTTAAAATAAATCAAAGACTTAAACTTTTAAGGCGAACATAAAATATTTATTCTTTTTTTATCAATCAATGTAGCGTATACTTTTTATTTCAATACTAATGCAGACTCATGCGCCTAATCGAAAACCAAAATCTATTTATAACTTTTTAATTCTAAATTTCTAACCGCAAAAGTGTTTCAGTTGTATGGTTGTAATATTTCTCATAAATTTGTTGGCGACTCGTGATCGCCAAGGTATTTTTTAAACCCAATATTGATATGCGAGGTTGCCTTTGTTTTGGCGATGTTATATTTTAATAAATCGCCAACTCTGGATCTCCCATCCATGCTTCTCCTGTGTCCGTTTTGGCTTTTGAATAGGCAGGTCATGTGACCTTGTCTCCCATGGCCAGTTCTTGTTAATATTATTATGCAAAATTTATTCAACTGAAATTCTTATGGATAATATTTACATCTTGTATCTCGAACTCTACAGCTAGATTAAATAAAAGCTTTATATTAGTTATGATCCGGTTCTCATTTTCAAGTGTTATTTTCATCATCCTCTGTTTTCATCACAATCTTCAATTAGTCAAGAATACCATATAAAATTTCAACAACACACTGACTATTCCATCTTAACAGTAACAGCTCTACTTAGAAAGAAAATTTTTGCTAACTATAACTCATTATTGTTTCCAAAGATGTACTTTCAATTTCTACTAGATGGCAGCTCAATATCCAGAAATATCTTATTTTCCATACGATCGTGGTAGTTTTTGACCGAAAAAGCTTTTAAAAAGCATGCCAAATGATTTAAAAACAAATTAGTTTATTACTTTACGTCCTCATTCTCTTCAAAACAAATTTTAAATCTTCGAATTTATATTAAGACTGCTCATTTCGTCAAGCTGTAAGGAATAACAATAGCTAGCCGACATTTTAAACATTACAAACAAAATGTCTCCCATTTCATTTTATATATATATATATATATATATATATATATATATATATATATATATATATATATATATATATATATATATATATATATATATATATATATATATATATATATATATATATATATATATATATTCTCATAGATGGCAGCACTAATATTTTACCTAAACATTTTTTTTCTTCTTCTTCGATCAAATGTTTTTTTAATTTTATTATATTCGATTCAAGCTATAAGCAATATTTTACATCTTCGCGATTTTTGTTAACTGTTTTATTATTGTACTTTTAAACCTAAACCGCGTTTTAATTCACGCCGGTAAGTTTGATTTCCTTTTACATTTTGCTTTTATTTCATGTTTTTTTCAAAATAAGGTTTTTTGCGATATCGACACATATAAAGAATAATTTTTATCTTAGGATAATTATTCTTTATTCAGAAATATCGCATTATTTATGGCAATTAGATGTGTCTTGACAACGACTATTTGCTTATACCATTCTTCTTTCTCTACCATTTAGTTTTTTATTTTTATTTTATTCATGTTTTTCATGTTAATTTGTGTGTATATATATATATATATATATATATATATATATATATATATATATATATATATATATATATATATATATATATATATATATATAGTTATTAATGTTCATTACTACTAACATGTACAGCTTCATGCTCTAAAAACCTTTATTGGAATAGTTAACTCACTATTAAACGTATAGAAATCTGAAGAAAAAAAATGATTTATAACAAAACTCGGAGAAGCATAAAATTTGTTCTTGAGTCGTGGCTATAATCTGTAATCAAAGTCTAGAGCTATTTTGGGTTTATTAATAAAATGTATGAATGTCATGTGAAAGTTAAGACATTAAATGTAAAATTAATCTGATTATATCAGTTGCTTATGGTAAAAATATTCGAAAAAATTATTAATAAAAGGGGAACAATAATTAAAATGTGCAGGTTTTCGAATTTTATTTTTATTGGATTGCATACTTTATTTATTAAATCTACAAATAATTGCGAATAATTTTTAAAATTTTGAAAAAATCTGAATTCTATGCAGTTTTTTTTTTTTTTTTCGTAAATATGTCTTCGTAAACTATCTTCTGCCCAGATCTTGCTTAAAAAGTTTCCAAGTTGTATGATGTAACAATTTATTAAGCTACGGATAGTTTTCTATCTTTAATAGCTTTATTAAAATATTTATTTTCTATTATACTCTTTGAATAGTTATTATTCTTTTTTCAATAATTTATTACTGTAATCTAAACAAATTCTAATAAAGCATTTTTTAAAACTCAATTGAATGAATGCAAAAGTATCAAACAAAATTTCAATTCGAATGTACATTTTTTTTTCAATGGAATTTACATTTGTACAATTAAACACAATAGTACATTTTTTCAAAAAACGAAAAAAGAATAGTAAACGAATCAAATATGTTTGGTAACACATTGCGAATTCTATTACTACTTGGTTTTGAACCAATTAAATGACTCTTTCTTAATCCTAATGAAAAATATCTCTTGCGTGGTTATGTAATATCCTATGGATGTACGAGTTGATTTACTAGATCATGCGATTTAGATTAAACGAATTATCGCTCTAGATTTTATTTTTTTTTAATCGGCGTAGAACAACCGACTCTATAGTGAGTTTACGACTAACAATGATCAAATCTGTAGCCTTGTTATTCTGATCCCAATCCTGTAGACAACCTTCCTGGGGAAAACCTTCTGGATCAAGTATGAGGATTAACTAACCTATATTTGCGTTACATTGAGAGAGAAACCATGAAAACCTCCCACTGGTTGGCCCGACGGCAAGGGGATTTTAACACATGATCCGTCTGACACTAAGAGATATTAAAAGTTAGAGCTGTGATCGGTTCAAGCTGGGAACAGAATTCGTGTCTACCAACTAATGCTAGGATTTGAACCTGGGTCACCGCTGAACGGACGAACGCTCTATCTCTCTATCTGCCGTGGCTCTATACCTCTAGAATGCACAATTTAAAGGTGCAGTGTCAATAAAGGATGTCGAGGGTATTTTATTTTATTTTATAGCCATCGTTGAACAGATGACCCAATTTTTGGATATACGACTGCGAATGTTCAACTCCGTAGCCTTGTAATTTTGAACCCAATTCAGAAGACAAAGGAACACCTGGATGAAGTATTGGGAGAAATTTTGGCCTTCATGGAGGACTTTTTTTGATGAAACTAACCCGCAATTGCATTACATGAAAACCTCCTATTGTCTGTCCGACGGCAAGGGGACTCTAACTCATGATCCGTCTACCACTGAAGATATTTTACGTCATCACTGCGGTCGGTGCGAGATGGTTGCGGAATTCGTAACGACCAGCCTCTGCCAAGATTTGAACCATCTTATTCCGTATATCAATAAAATCATAAAAATCCAAGCTTCGAAAAAGATAATTGGGTACTGTTACTGTAATATCTCTAAGATGCAGCCAGAATTATACCAAATCGTAATTGAAAATTTTCGTGTAAGAAACTCAAAGGAGAAAGCAAAGTAAAGACGAAATTGCATTTTATTTTCCCCTCCAGTTAATACATTATTGTTTCAAGCTATTATAAAGTCTTAACGTTCTAAAATACTTTTTTTTTTTTAAATTATTCTCTCTTGAGCTTTGATGGCACAGGGAATAGAGTGTTCTCCTTTCAGTGAGGTGAACCGGGTTCAAATCCCAGCGATGGTTTGTCGACATGAAGTCCGCATCTGACTTGCACCAACCACAGTGCTAACGTAAAATATCCTTAGTGGTAGACGGATCATGGGCAAGAGTCCTCTTGCCGCTAGGCTAACCATGTAAGTTTTTCGTGGTTTTCCTCGGCATTTTTCGCAAATGCGTGTTAGTTCCATCAAAAAGTCCTCAACGGAAGCAAATTTCTCCCAATACTTTCCCTTGCTTTCTGGATTGGGTTTAAAACTACAAGGCTAAGGGCGTTGAACTTAAGTAATCGTAAACCAAAAAAATTAGGTCGAGTGTTCAACGACGGTTATAAAATAAAATAAAAAATAAAATATTCTCATTTATTGAGATATTCTTGTTCCAAACTTTGGCACTTTCGTTACCAAATAAAAAAAATAATAATTTCGTCGCAAAATAAAAAAATGTTTTAAAAAATAAATGGAAACGTTCCATTTTTATTTTTTTACAATAATGACAATAAAATGCTAAATTTTTTTTAACAATGATAAAAAAATAATAATGAAACGTTACATTTTTATTTTTTACAACAATGTCAATGACGATGAAACATTACGTTTTTATTTTTTACAACAATGTCAATGACGATGAAACGTTACGTTTTTATTTTTTAACAATGTTAAAAAAATAAAACTGAAACGTTACATTTTTGCACTTTTTCGTATTAGTAGATTTTTAAATTAAGTTTTAAAGCTTTACAAAAATTAACAAGGGTGTCGATTCCTACCAGAAAAATGCTAAAAAAATATTTTTACGATTAACTCTCGCTTTTTTTTCTGCCTAGGCAATATTCGATTTTACTCAGCCATAAAAAAAAAGTAATTAATGCAATTTTAAATTATAATTGAATTTTAAATGCGTTTGCAGGCGGAAGAGACAGTGTGCCTTGATGACTACTGTGATGTCTTCAGATGTGATGTACTCAAAAGACGAGTCCTGAGACAAAGACAAGAAGATGAAGATAGTATAAAGAAGATCTCGTCTTTTCAGCCCTCTTCCCTCAACCTATACTCCTTATCAATCTTCAAAAACGAGCATGCGCATTCCAAGCTTAGTGAAGACGATGAAGAAGTCAAGAAAATGAAAAAACTCTGCAAATCTGATGAGATGAAAAGGAGACATACTAAATGTAGGGTAAGTGAGAAAATAAAAATCCTCAATATAATAGCTTTCAAATATAATCCCTCATAATAAATAGTTCAATGAGATCATTGGCTTTCGATTCATCATTAAAAAAGTAACAGCATCACAATTCATACCAAAGTAATGTGATAGTGGACAGCTTTTATAAGTTACTTTCACTTAAAATAGAGAGATTTTGCATAAAGTCTGTCTTATCGAAACGCTAGGCTTATTTTCTACCACTTAGATACACGATGATGTTTTAGGAAATTTACGCGCATGCGCTGAAAAGCACAGATAGCGTCAATGTTACAGTTAGGGGAAACTGTAAACCTTTGCAAAATATCTCTGATAAGAATAAGGCAAACATAACTTCCTCAGATAATGAGAAATGAAAGTGTTACTTTATTTAACTTGGTGATATGTTGTACTTCAAATACTGATCTGAAATTCAGTATAGAGATTACTTTAAGGCTGGAAATAATGTGACTATTTCGAGCTGATAACAGCCCCATTCTCAAGGGGATTTTTTGTTACCAGTGGTATAATGGTAGTAATGTAGTCAGCATTGCGCAGTTTTGAAAGATAGGTTGTTAAAAATGACTACTTTTTAATCTAAATATGACTCCCATTTTTAAAGACAATAGCTAAATAGCAGTGTAAAATAATGCTTTAATTTAATCATAATTTTCCTTTATGTAGTGATATAACCAAATATGCTACTAAATTTTACAATTATTTTGAAATTGTAGTTAGATATATTTTGAGAGAGAGATTTTTACCACAAAAGTTGGAAAAATAGCTGTATTTTATTAAGAGAGGAAAAAAAAAGAAAATAGCTCATACTTTAAAGCTAAAATAAATAGAAAATAACAACAATAAAAATTAATAAATAAACATTTTTTTCTGCAAATGATTACAGATGAAGTATCTAATCGTTTTTTGTATTTATACATGTACTAAAAAGCCAGCTTAGGTCTTTATTAATAATCACTATCTTTCTTAGAAAGTGATATTCAGATTATTATTTACTTTAGAAATTTTTAATCGCTTAAAACAAAAGCACTCATTATTTCATAGAAATAAATAATTTCTTTAATTTTAATTACGTGTTTTCTACATTTCATTAATTTTTGGTTTTTCATAAAACTTGGACGACCAAAATTAAAAATGAAGCAAAGTTTTAATTTTCAGAATAATACCCTAATCCATGTTTGCACAGCGTCTCATTGGCCAATTTCTTTGAAAAAACACTCTTTTAGCTACATAAAACATAAAAATTTATTTAATTTATTCCAGATTCTCTTGCAGTTATTTTTTTTTCAAACTTATTTGTATACTTTAGAACATTATACTAAATCCGAATAAAAAATAATGCTTTGAACCGAAACAATGAGTTGATAGTTTAAAAAAAAAACGTATTAGTAAAAATAATTGTATAAATAATAACTGTAACTGAACATAAAATCTGCCAGATTCTTTTTCGCTCTTCCCAGCATTTTCACTAAAAAAATGAAATATGATATAAAATCAACACAGAGAATTCTTTCAGTTTTATAAAGCTATCAAACAAATGAAATAAGTTCTCAATTGATCAAACTGCAAAAAAAAAATCGATGTTTTAAAGGGATTTACTTTTACGATGTCTCTTTCTGTATTTAAGTCTTCTCTTTTACACTCTTAAAAGATAGAAAAGAGAAAAAAAACTATATAAATGTACTGTAACAAATAACACTGTAAAATGCAGTACAGTTTCTGAAAGAGAGATGTTACAACGCATTAAAAAAGAAGTGTATAAAACAGATTTCCCTCTGTTTTCCCCTTTTTATTTTTATGTTTCTTACTCAAGTCCCTAAAAATGAAAACTTTCAGCGCCTTTCTAAAACTAATCTGACATTTTTTGATTGATGATGTTAAGCAGGGGATGGGGATTGTTAAAAAGGATAGGGGAAAAAAAAGAAGAAGAAAAAAGGATGCAAGGGATAAAGATAAATACCTCTTAGTTTTCCTGTAAATGTTAGAAGCACTCTTTTTCCCAAAGCTCTGCATTGATTTCTTCTCTACTCTTGATTGTTCCCCTAAGAGATGATTTTTCATTGGCAAAATACCGCGCGCTGGCAAGTTGTCCTGAAAGCGCTCTTAATAAGCACTTATAAAGCTTATGCAGAGGGTGCTTGTCTGAAAGTCAATTTGAGATATTTCTGCTAGAATGGTAAAAAGCGATCGTCTTTCAGACTTTTCGGGGGATCGTCGAAAAATGAATTCGAATTAAAGGATAAAGAATATATCTAATCTCACACTTGGTTTGATATTAAAAAAATGCATAAGTTCGAAGAAATACATTATAACGGAAAAATATTATCTCTAATTTCGTAAATTAATTTATATGTTTAATTTGCTAATAATTTGTTTAATTTTTTGATAATTGTAATTTTCTTTTGATGTTTATAATAGTGTATTTGGTGATTTCGTATAATTCGTTAATCATTTGCTGATTTCTTAAAATTTGTTAATATTTTGACAAGAAAAAATAGAAAAGTAATTTAAAATAATTATGAGAAATTATGATGAATGGTTTCGTATAATTTGTTAATCATTTGCTGATTTCTTTAAAAAATTTAATATTTCGGAAAGAAAAAATAGAAAAATAATTTAAAATGATTATGAGAAATTATGATGAATGGTTTCGTATAATTTGTTAATCATTTGCTGATTTCTTAAAATTTGTTAATATTTTGACATGAAAAAATAGAAAAATAATTTAAAATAATTATGAGAAATTATGATGAATGGTTTCGTATAATTTGTTAATCATTTGCTGATTTCTTAAAATTTGTTAATATTTTGACAAGAAAAAATAGAAAAATAATTTTAAATAATTAATTATGAGAAATTATGATCAATGGCTTCGTATCATTTGTTAATCATTTGCTGATTTCTTAAAATTTGTTAATATTTTGAAAAGAAAAAATAGAAAAATAATTATTCAAAATAATTAATTATGAAAAATTATGATCAATGGTTTCGTACAATTTGTTTAAATTTGAAAATTCATAATCTATCAAAATGAGAACTTAAATTAAGAAAAAATAATTTATTACAAAAAATTACGATAATTGATTTCGTATAATTCGCTAACAATATTGTCTGTTAGTTAAGACTATAGAATTAATTTTTTTCAATTTAAAATTGTTAGAAGTTAGAAATCCCTTACGTAGAATTCTTTAATTACTTAGTTTTATAATTAATGCATTAGTTATTAAATGAAGATTAGTTTTATAGTCATTTGATGAATGAATGTTTAACCTCAATCAATATAAAGATTGTTTAAGTTAGAAAATATATTTTATGAAGTAAAAATAACATAGAGAAAGAGATTCTGGTGAATTTACCGTACCATGTGGCAATAATATTTCTGGGGCAAAAAATTTTTAAAAAACATAACCTTGATCAAAAAAAAAAATACAAACTGAAATGTAAATTTAATCGAATAAATTATTTTTATGCCATGCTCTAAAGTATCATGATAAAATTGCGAAATTTTATCACATGTCATAAATCAATATCTTATTATTAATTTTACTAGAATCATTACCAACGAGCTTCGGAAAAAATTCCCCAGCTATTTAGTATTCTCTTAGAGCCAGAAACATTATAAATTTTTCCGGATTCTAGTAATTTTGAACATGTCTTCTTTTATCTCGGTGTAGGATTATAATTTCGTTTACTTATTTTACCTGAATAACTTGAACTAAATACAATAATTTAAAAATTGTAATTGTTTTGGTTTTTCTTTACCTACACAAATATTTTGTGAATACAGATGTACAATTCCTCTGTTTCAAAAAAAAAATTTAAGAAATGAACTAGAAAAATTTATATTTGGAAAAGACATTTTATGGTATATGTATGAAAAAATAAATTATAAAATTAACATTTTGATAAGCATTGTTGCAACAAGCAATTTAAAGAAAGGGAGTGAAGTTAAGGTATTTAAACTAAAGTCCGCAAATGAAATGTTTGAATTTTTAAAACGTAAGACGGATTCTCAGTGGTATAAAGATAAAGGAAAAATTAAAATTAAAGAAATAAAAAACAATATCTAGATTATAAGACGACAATACTGTAGTATTTATATCAAAATTCTAAAGAAAAATCAGAATTCTTTTACCAAAGTATATTGTACTAGACAGTATTCATCACATTTGGCTATTAATATTGTTGAAAAAAAGTTATTTTATCCTTCTATCATCTAATTAAGTTTTATTTTTAAAAAACTAATACCTTTGTAGTTGTATTAAATATTTTAAAATAATTTCATTGATTATTGTTTTCCTTATCTCCCTACCATAAATCAGAAGTTCCCAAAAGTTGCTCTGAGGAACCCCAAGTATTCCCTAACAGTTTTACTAGGGTTCCGAAATTTAAGAGATTTTTTAAGCCTGTGCCGATTTTTTAAAACTGTAATTATATTTATATTCAATCATTACTTATTTAATATTTGGGTTGAATTTGAAAATAAGTCATGTAAGTAATCAGTAAGAAAGAAAATATTATATTTAAAAAAATCGCTTTAATTGATTTAGTATTTCCCATCAAACAATGCGAAGAAAGTAACTAAACTCAACAATGTGTTTCTCTGATAACCATTCTAAATGTTTACAACAGTTATTTTTCATTTTCATTTCAAAGGAAATTATAACTCAGTTTATTTTATTTATTTTCAATTTATGCATACATCAAAAACAATTAATTCAGAATTAGACAAAACGCCTCTCTAGATTCGCCAATTCAACTGTCCAACATAGCACCTAATTTTAAAACAGATGATAAAACTGTTAAGACTGGCTGTTGCTAAGACTATACTGATAAGGCTATAAAAGAATGAATTTAATTCCTCACAGAATGCTTAGTATTGTTTCTTTTGTAAATATGTTTATAATTGCCATATAACTTTATTTATTATAGTGGTGTTTCCTATAAAAGAAGGTTAATCAGTTAGGGTTCCATAGCTAAAAATTTTGAAAACAACTGTCATAGATTATTTTTTCCTCATTGGTTTGATATTAAACAATAGATTAATATATTTTTTTCTCCAAACAAACACAAATTACAATAATATACTTAACTCGACAAGTTGGACTTTTAACTAATCATCAATTTAAATTTCGAATCATTTTAAAAAAGTATCAATTTGTCAACGATCCCTTAACGGCTTTTTGTTTTAAAGATTCCAACAATAACGAGAACGTAAAATCCAATGAGGAGAAGGTGGTAGGACACCCGAAATGTCTGGTGTATTTCCCGATCATCGAAGCACAAATGGCGTTTAAATTATTCTTTTCATCAAGGAATTCCGAAATGCTCTTTCTCTTCATTTTCCTCCAATAAAAAAGTAGAAATAAGAAAATGATTCGATGCCACTTGAGGTTTGAAAGTCGCTCCACTAAAATACTAAAAGGAATCGATTTCAAGTAAGAAAAGAATCGTATTTATTTGCGATTTCGGTAACAAAATCATTACTGATGCTTTTAAGTCAGGCAAAATCGCTTCTTTTTCTTTCCTCTAAATCCTTTGAAATCGCCAACATTGAGATGTTTTTGTGACATAAATTGTTGCTTTATGAGTACAATCGAGAACACTTAGTTGAAACAGATTTGAGATTTCGAACATAAAAGAATATTCGAGAATAACAAATATCAGTGGTAATGAAAGTTGGAATTTTTTATGGAAAAAAGAAACCGTATTTTATGGATAGTGCTAAATAGCTTGAGAATTGTGAACTGGATCATTAAAATTGAGAAAAGCGTAGCATCTTAAGATATTTTTCAATAATGACACAAAAGCAGTGTTTTTTTTTCCTTTCTACAATATCGAAAAGCGTGAGCTTTTGAATGACTTGTTTTTATTTAAAAAATCTTAAATTTAAATATAATCTGGTGAAATTTATTTTTTGTAAGTATGGTAACCGGAAAAAATGTCTAATCATAATTAAAAAATTTAAAATGAATGGATTGCAATATTGTCCTAGCTTCCTATGATAACCAGCTTGTTTAAAATTCCAGCTGGCTAAACTTTTATAGCACGTCCTAATATACAAGCCAATTATAGTTTCTTAAAAAAGTTTGTTTTTTAATTTTATTTACTTAAGGCTTAACAATGCTTTTTTATGCAAACAATACAGACATTTCTATGATCCTTTTGTTTAGCATTACAATTTTCATATCTATTGTAATACAGAATTTATGGTAAAGCAGTTATAAAGTTGAAAAATTAAAAAAAAATCTTAAGGATGCTTTAAATCAAACTTGCGCCTTTGCCATTAAATTTTACAACTATTTGAATCATAAAGTAGAATCTAGTTAAAAGCCGTGGTCAGTGATAAAGATGGTAAAGATTTAATGAACACTTTGATAAAATTTTATATAAAAGAGCTTATCTGCTGAGTTAAAAACAGCGTAATTTTCTTTCATTCAAATTAAGGAATAGACTGTAATGTAAATTAATAACTTTCAGCTGAACTTTGCTAAAATTTGTGTGGAGGAGGTCAATGTTAAAAATTCCGGATTATATTATGACAAAAAGCAGTGGTCAGAAAAACTACATTACTTTTGTTTTTAATGTGGTGACTACAAGCTACTTTGGAATTGCAGTAATTACTTCACTATTTTTAGGAGACGAACTTTGCTGGAGAATTAATGTACACCTATGTTCAAAGTGGTTGAGGTAAAATTGAAAAAATTGAGATGCAATATTTTAGGATAAAAATGGATTTTACAGATAATGCACCCGCAATGCCGGTATTTTATATCGTAATTTAATCCTTAACTTTTTGCAGTACAATTTCATTTTTATCTGACTTATTTTGCTTTCTTTAAACTAATTAATGGAAGGGGTGCAGAATTTAATGAATCAAAACTGGAATTGGCTACACAACACTAAATACACTCATGGACAAAAAAATTAGCGCACCAAGAAGGAGTCGCCAAAATGAAGCGAAATTTTACATACGTAATGACTACTTTGATGTAAGTAAATGATTAGAAAATCAAAGAAAAACGATAATCTTTCATTTTCTAATCATTTACTTACATCAAAGTAGTCATTACGTATGTAAAATTTCGCTTCATTTTGGCGACTCCTTCTTGGTGCGCTAATTTTTTTGTCAATGAGTGTATAAAGGGCACTAAAATTACACTGAACCAAAATTACCTAAATAAATCAAACCCACTGAGTGGCTCAAAGTGATAAAGTGATAGTAGGTTTATAACAAACAATGAGTATCATGAATAAGAATAAATAATAATAAGTAACAAACTACAATAATTAATAAATGAGGTGAACCGAGTACGAATTCCACCGATATCTGGTCGATTTGAATTCCGCACCCGGCTCGCACCGACCACAGTGCTGACGTAAAATATCCTCAGTAGTAGGTGGATTATGGGTTAGAGTGCCCTTGCCGCCAGTTTAGCCATGGGAGTTTTTCGTGGTTTTCCTCTCCCTGTAACGCAGATGAGGATAAGTTCCATCAAAAAGCCTTTCACGGCGGCACATTTCTCCCAATACTTGATCCAGGAGTTCCCTTGTCTTCTGGATTTGGTTCAAAATTAAGAGACTACGGAGTTGAGCATTAATAGCCGTATACCCGAAATTGGGTCGGCTGTTCAGTGACTGTTATGAAATAAAAATTAATAACTGAGCAATAATTAATAACTTTTTTAAAAAAACATTAAAAACAATTGTAAATTCGATTCAGATAAAGTATTAAGCTTTTCTTTTAATTTGCACATTAGAAAAAGTTGTTTTTGAACATTAGAACGTCTGCGTAATTCTGTTTTCCATTTCTACTTATTCAATTTTCAATATTTTTCTTTTTCAATTATCTTTCATGCCCCAGCAACTATTTCGTGCATACTAAAACCAATTAATTAAACACTTCGTTGATAAACGTTAGAGCATTTCCAGCCGCTTCTTTGCATGTTAATAAGAAAGAAAAAAAAATAAGAGCGATTATAAAAATATTTTTTTTCCTCCGTCGACTAAGGAGAAAATGAAAAAAATATATAATTGCTTAACTGTTCTTTATTCTTTTTTCATAACTCATTTCTTCTTTAGGATATGAGGTTCATTAATTTTGAAGAAAATTAACTTTAATGGGAGAACTAAGCCAGAAAATATCACAAAAATGTAAAATGCGAGCCATTTTTTTTTTCTTCCTTCTTCCAAAGTTTCTTACATTATTCAGTGATTAGCAAACGAACAATTTCACTAATTAACGTTATGGGCGATGTAGAATCCAGCTGCCTCTTGCCCACGGGGAAATTTTTTTATGCCCGGCTTTAATCCCTGACTATTTTTTCCCGGGTAATTTTTTTCCTCCATTGTAATTGCGTAATTTTTTTTCAGCTTTAAATGTTGCAATTAATCATTTTTTGTGATGATTAATTCTCATTGTGCTTTACTACTGCGTCGTTAGGCCGGGGCTAGGCTTAGTAAAAAAAAACTGAACTATTTTTATAACCTTACCCTGGAGATATAAAAACAGTTACATGTCAGGGCAAATTTATGCTTCATCGTCCGGGTACGTTAATTTTTTTTTCGTATTTCGGGGTATTATTTTTATTACCCCAGAGAAGCTGATTAAGAATACTATGAATAATTAAAATTAATGGATGTACTCGACTTTTCTGCTTAACAAAGAAAAATTCTAGTTTTTAAGTTTCATGCTTCAGAGCTTAATTTTTTTTCTTATATTTATCATCGAGTGCTCATATTTAATTATAAAAAATTAAAAAGTGTTTTTCAACGTAAATGATTGATGTTTAATTTTAAGGAATTAAATTAAACACTTAATACAGCTCTAAATTCCAGATCCCTTAATCAAAATAGGAAATAATTAATTATCTAAGCATTTAATTTTCTTTAATTTCATTTCATTAAATATTTTTATTAATGTAAAATTTCAAAAAAAAAAGTTACATTAAGAAATTATTTTTAAATTTTAAATTACCAGCATTTATGCAAAAAAAAATATATTTTTACTACGCTTTAACAAAATTTCAGAATACTTCAATACACTTTTATTTTGAAATAAACTTTATCCATAATTTCATCTTTCATTAATCAATTTTTGATAACTAGACAACTAATTTTTCAGTCAAGCTAAATAAATTTATATTAAATGGCGGAAAATTAATTAAAAAATTTTATATTACTAGTGGGCTGCCCCCCCCCCTGCTCACTAACGCTCGCCAACCCCCGAAAATTGTACGCAATCTTATACCAAGCTCACTTCGCTCGCTACTAACTTAGGTACATTGCAAATACACAAAATTCTAAGAATTCAAAACAATCATTCAAATCCATATAACAACATTTTATTTTTAAAAAAAATTACATCTTTTTAGTAAATACTAAGTCATTAAAATAAATTTGAATTCAAACATGTAATTCGTTAAACCTATTAGAAATGTGTTATAGTATAAAATCTTAAAGCGTAACAGCACGACTGAGACTCATTTTTCAATGAATAACTAATAACAATAATAAAACAAATAAATTCGTGATATAAATCAAAAATAGTCAAATAAATTCATAATATATAAATTCGTGAAAAAAAGCGCTTTCGACAAAATACTAAAATAGAAATCTATCGACAAAGACTATTCACTTCTGTCTAGTTTAAGGTTATTTCAGTTTCCGTTTTTAAAAGCGCTATATGTTGCTAGATTTGAGCTAGATTTGGCGTGTGACATTTTTAGCGGCTATCATTGGTCGATATTTTAGCGTTGCCATTCGGGCAGTTGTAATAAGGCTTTTTTTTTGTCGCCGTGTAAGAGAAATATATATATAGATTTTTATACTGGCATTGAACAGCCGACGGAGTTTACGATTCTCATTGTTCAGCTCCGTAGCCTTGTAAATTTGAACCCATCCCAGAAGACATGAGAAATTCTGGATAAAGCATTGGGACAAAGCCTTCACGGATGACTTTTTGATGGAACTAAACTAAGTTTGCGTTGAGTAGAGATGAAAACCATGAATCTCTCCCCCCATGATAAGCCCGCTAGGAAGGGGATTCTAATCCATGATCCGTCTACTACAGAGGATATTTTGCGTCGCAACTAATTAAAAAATTGAAGAAAAAGAAATCTTCAGTTAAAGCTTTCTGTTTTCTTTCAATAAGCTTGAAATATTATTTTAGTTTAAAATATAACGGTATTTTAGCACACCAATTTACTTCCTTTTATTTCAATCCCAAACAATATATTACACATATTGCTTTATTGCACATATTGTTTTACATATTGCATGTAAAAAATATTTTTCAATAATTTTTCTTTCCTGATTTTAAAAACAAAATTTTTTCAGAAACAAAATTTTAAAGACAAGCCGCATATTACATTGATGCGAGAGTGGTTGAAATAGGCATCTGCATACTTTAAACGGAGACTTCTTGGAGCAAGACTTTAAAACCTCCAACTGTTTTTCATCAAATATTTAAACTGCATAATTTTTTGAAACGGAAATAAAAATATTTCTTTTAATACTTTTTTACTCATAGAGAGCGACGAACGACATTTAAGTTGTTGTTGTTAATTTACGTCGCACTAGAGCTGCACAATGGGCTATTGGCGACGGTCTGGGAAACATCCCGGAGGATGATCCGAAGACATGCCATCACAATTTTGATCCTCTGCGGAGGGGATGGCACCCCCGCTTCGCTAGCCCGACGATCTGAGCGCGAAGTCGAGCACTTTACGGTAGCACAGTTTAACGAGGATTGTTACACAGTTTACCGCACACCCTCGGTCCCTTCGCAGACTGATGCAAGTGGTCACCCACCCGCACACTGACCGCAGCCAGTGATGCTTGACTTCGGTGATCTGCTGGGAACCGTGTCTTAACGATCAGTCCACTGCGGGACCAAACGACATTTAAACTACACTGTAAAAAATTTCGTATCAAATTACGGTAAAAATTACTAACACCCTGAGTGCAGCATTCATAAATAATTTACAGAAAAATCCATTTTATTGTAAAATCTATATTTACCGTAGAATTTTGAATCGTAATTTCTACAATGATATTTCTTTAATTACTGTGATTCAATGATTTTACAATATTATTACTATAAAAAATACTGTACATCATATTTTTTTTTGTAAAATTTTACGATAAAACTGGACTTTACGGTTAAAAGTACCAGCACCCTGAGTGACAGTACATTTTACCATAATTTGACACCGAATTTTTCCCAGTGTATTATTCCAAGTCCACTTTAAGAAACGATCTTTGGAAACGAAATTAATCAAACTATTGCATATTTTTTAAAAGTGTGATTATTTATTTATAATTAAAAGTGTAAAATTGTCTCTTTTCCATCCTTCAATAAGTTAAAAGTTACTAATTCTTTAGACAGTAATCAATCATTGCTTTAAATTAACGTGAAATTAAAAAAATTACAGCAAGTAGTATTAAAATTTATTTCATTTTTTTTCTCAATAAAAATGGCAAACTACGTTCATAATGCTAACACAAACCTTTCATAAAATTAATTTTATCGTATTTTGTAAGCATCAACTTTAACAAATGTGTTTTAAACAGGATGTTAAACAAAATATTGCACAGTTATTGAAATAAATATAAATTATTTACATCAAAATAGTCATATTTTATTTTTTCACTTTTCAATATGTTAATCATTACGATTTCGATCAACAACAGGTGGCAAATTAAAAATTTGCTGAAAACAATATTGACATTTTTTTTCTCATTGAAAGTGGTAAACGACATAATACTAACCCAAACTTTCATTAAACTAATTTTATCACATTTTGTTGTACCAACTTCAACAAAGAGGCTTCCAATCAAAATAATAAATAACTGCCAAAAGAACTGCAATTTTTTCCTATTAAAAATGTGCAATTTTTTCTTTTCCATTTTTCAATGTATATTATACCTTTGTTCAGAAGTGATGAATTAAATATTAACAGAAATGGATATTAAAATTCATTTAAATTTATTTTTCCTATTGAAAGTGGTAAACAACGTTTATAATTTTCTTTCTTTCAATGTAATTGTCTGTCATTAAGCTAATTTTATCTCACTTTATAGTATCGACTTTAAGAAACAGGCTTCGGACAGGAAGTTAATCGAATTATTTCGAAATTATTGAGAGAATAACAATTTGAGATAATTATAATTTATTTATATTAAAAAAGAAATATTTTGTTCTCTTCAATGCGTTAATCGTTAGACGAAATCATTGCTTTAAGTAACTATTTGAAAAATTACAGCAAACGATATTAAAATTTATCGTGTCTTTTTTCCCGCATTGAAAGCTGCAAGCAGCATTTAGAATATTAACACCATCCTTTCATTAAATTAATTTATCATAATTCGCAGTATCAACTTAAACAAATAGACTTTAAGAAACAGGCTTCGGACAGGAAGTTAATCGAATTATTTCGAAATTATTGAGAGAATAACAATTTGAGATAATTATAATTTATTTATATTAAAAAAGAAATATTTTGTTCTCTTCAATGCGTTAATCGTTAGACGAAATCATTGCTTTAAGTAACTATTTGAAAAATTACAGCAAACGATATTAAAATTTATCGTGTCTTTTTTCCCGCATTGAAAGCTGCAAGCAACATTTAGAATATTAACACCATCCTTTCATTAAATTAATTTATCATAATTCGCAGTATCAACTTAAACAAATAGACTTTAAGAAACAGGCTTCGGACAGGAAGTTAATCGAATTATTTCGAAATTATTGAGAGAATAACAATTTGAGATAATTATAATTTATTTATATTAAAAAAGAAATATTTTATTCTCTTCAATACGTTAATCGTTAGACGAAATCATTGCTTTAAGTAACTATTTGAAAAATTACAGCAAACGATATTAAAATTTATCGTGTCTTTTTTCCCGCATTGAAAGCTGCAAGCAACATTTAGAATATTAACACCATCCTTTCATTAAATTAATTTATCATAATTCGCAGTATCAACTTAAACAAATAGACTTTAAGAAAACAGGGTTCGGACAGGAAGTTAATCAAATTAATGCATAGTTATTAAAAGAATGATAATTTATTTGTAATAAAATTATAAAATTGTCTCTTTTCTATTCTTCTAACAGTTAAGAGTTATTATTCCTTTCGATAGATCCGTTGTTTCAAGTAACGAATGCAGAAATTGCAGCAAACGATATTTTAATCGTGTTTAATGACATCTCCACTCCACTTCATAAATCACGAAGTGCAAATTATTCCCTTCGGTCTGAAAAACTTCCCTTTTCTGATCGATCAGTACCCAAGGGTTGAGGGAAAAAGTGTAATTTTTAAATAAAACTTCTCAGATTGTGAAAAGAAAGAGGGGAAAAAATTGAGATTGTCTCAGAATCATCTCATCGGCTATAATTATAGAGCCTCCAATATCTAGTTATCATAGTGATCAGTAGCTGACGCAAAAATTAGTCTCATCTTCCCTTTAAAAAAATTACATTTTGCTAAAAAAAGAAGTTTTATAGTAATCATCGCATATATCTATAACAATGACGGAATTATTATCCTATAACCTACAATTACTCAATACATCCAGTCTAGGGTAATCTTTTTTGCTAAGTAAGACACGTTATTACTTTTTATGCCTTACGGAACTCTGATTTTTTCGTTTGTCGTTCTTTTTCTTGAAGGAAATGTATTTGTGTTGTCGTTATTGCTATTAATTCCTTAGTCGAAGAGGTGATTTACAACACAATATAAACTTCTCAACCTTTAATGAGTACTTTCATAAATAAGAAGAAAATAAGCAAGAAGCGTTATATTGCTTATGGACATTTTCTCAGAATCGTAACTGCTTTAGGACAATACGAAAAGGGATGGTCTGGCAATTGATTTTATTCTTGTTCTAACAAGCTCATGGAAAAACATTATAAAACAAAAAAAAAATTCGTATTCAAGTTTATCGGAAAAAGAATTTAAAAATTTATTCTCAAACCCAGAATTGCGCTACATTAAACTGCATTCTTATTTTCAAAGAGTTATTATTTGAATATGTTGTGAATTTATGCTTCAAATATTTTATTACTTATTGGGACAGAATTATAGATATAAAATATGAGCAGTGTCAAGAAATGTCGATTAAAGTATGTTATATTTTCCCTCATTTTAAATAGCAATTTAAATTATTGCAACATAATTTGTCAGATAAATATAAAAAGAACGCATTACTGATGTCGAAACAAAAATAAATAAATAAATAAATGTTGTAATTCGTGCAATTTATTATGTTTTTAATTATTAAAGTAAAGCAATTAATGAATTTACGTTTCAAACAGTGTAATAATTTAAGTTAATCTATCTATTCAGATTATATATATATATATATATATATATATATATATATATATATATATATATATATATATATATATATATATATATATATATATATTAATAAAACACAATAAAGACAAAAAGATAAAAAAAAGAGAGATTAGCGAAGAAAATTAAGAAAAATATAATAATAAGTTTTATTTACTGTGCATAATTTACGAGTACGTAGTACTCATAAAATAAGTTTAAAATATGCAGAAAACATGCTCACAAAAGAGTTTTTAAACGAGAAGAAAAATAAAATATTTTTAATAATTATTTCCCTTCCAGAATATTATCTGTGATAGAATTCGATAAACGATTATCACTAATTTACGATTCGATAAACGATTATCACTGTTTTTTTATATCATTTTTGCTCATTATATTTTTTTTTCATTTTTTGTTTATTTATATCACTTTGTTCATTATTTTATTTTCTTATATCATTTCGCTCATTATTTTATTTTCTTATATCATTTCGCTCATTATTTTATTTTCTTATATCATTTCGCTCATTATTTTATTTTCTTCATTTTTTGTTTATTGGCCGTAAGTTTTTCATTAATTTTACTGATTTTTTTAAGCTATATTTTAAGCAAATCAACTGTTTAATGTGGACCATCCATCGACGTTAAAAAGTTCAAATCACGTCCGCAGGTCACCATTGAGGGGATTTAATTATAGACTTCATTAACTAGTTTACATGCCTTATATACTATTAAATTGGTATTTAATATTTGCAGTGGTAGTTATTTCACAGGTTATCTGATAAGAGACAAATTTTAGTAATTTGAATGTGAGTGAATTCAATAAAATTTTAATTTTTTTTCACACTATGAGAACAGCGGGGGAACGAACTCTCAAAAGTATGATATTATGAGGCCCAATATAATGAAGGTATGTTGTTATAATTAAACCACAGTTTCTAAAGCAGCAAGAAATATTTTTAAAAAAATAATGATATTGGTTATATTTAATTTTGAAATGTGCAATAGCCATAAGATACATTTTTCATGATTAGAATTATTTTTTAATTTTGGGCTACATTGTGACTTTTTTTAAAGTAAAAAAACACAATTTAAAAAAAAAAGAACACAAAAGTTTGAAAGGACTTATTTTTTTCTTCGCATACAGTTAGACCTACTGCAGTTTCATTATTGCTTATATTTTATTTAAGTCATATATACCTTCCTATCAAGCTTAAATTTTAGGGAGATAACAGTTGTTTTGAAACGTTTAAATGTTTTAATATTTGAATATGATATATGATGATTGAATATGATATATGAATATAATATATGATATTTGAAATGTTTTAAGATTCGGGAAACAGTTTCACGTGTTAATTTATACTTTCAGGCACATACTATTTTGAATTTATAGAAGAAAGATAAATATCGACGTTTTTTACTCAAAATGTATTTGTAATCAAATTTTACAATAAAAAGCTTTTGATTTTTAGAAAATATAACTCATTCTATTTCTTCCTTTGTGCTTTCTATTTTCCCTTTGTGTGGTGGATTTTTTTTTTTTTTTTTTTTTTTTTGGTGGTGGTGGTAATAATGTAATGAATCACTTGTTTAACATATTAATTTCACGATGAAATTATTTTATTTTATTTCAAAACAACTCCGTTTTAACGCGGAAATAAACACCACCAAATTAATACAACAATGATGTTTTCAGAAATGGTTAAAAGATGGCGTTATTGGATGAAACAAAATTTTTCATTTTTTCGCTAGTTCAGAAAATTGTAATAAGATGGCAGCACCTATTAAAATGGTTTTTAGTTCTTATTTAGCAGCACGGAACTAGCAACTTCTCTAACTTAGAAGTTTAGAATTTTTCCCAAATATTTTAAGTTGTAATAAAATTTATAATTTAACATATGATTATAATTTTAATTAACTCAATTTATAAAGTTTTTGATCTTCATCATTTATAAATAAGTGAAAGACATTCACCGAATCTCATATAATCGTGCAGCATGGCATAATTATAAAAGCTTCGAAAAATATTTAAGAACATTTCAAAAGAAACAAGATCTAATTTTATGGATTCCAATTTATTGTTTCTGTGCTAAAAATGTATTTTGCTTACATTTTATTTCGTTTCATTGCATAAAGTGTACAAAAATAATTTATAATTTTGTACTTATATGCTCCACGTTATTTTTACACTAACTTTCAAAATTATCTGTAATAAAAATGTGAAAAGATTGTTACAAATTATTGCAAATGTTTCGAAAAATGAAAGTTTTAATAAAAAAAAATGGGAAAAAATATTTTATTCAAATTATTTTTTTTAAATAGAAAATCGGTTACATGTTATCATTTTTAAAATTAAAATTTTGTTCGCAATTTATTAAATAATAAAAAAAAATTTAAATTAATTGGCTAAAAAAAATTGTTTTTTAAGTTAGCGAATTTTAGTAATATATTTTAAGATTTTTAAATTTTAGTAAACAATGTCCGGCGAAAAGCGAAAAAGATTGTTTGAAATTTAAGCAAAATTGCAAGATATATTTAGGAAACATATCTCTAATTGTGAAAGGTTTTTGTTCATTGTTTCTTCCCTTCGTTATCACTAACAAAAAACTTGAAATTCGTTTTGTTCTTAGAAAAATTAGTATATTTATTTTATATATGTAAACATAAAATGAAATTTTACTGTTAAAAAGTATCTAGATTGTGTTAAAATAATACCATATCTTTCAACAATATTTAACAAAACATTCACCTCAACTTTCTGAGATATTTTGTATTAGAATTCATCTTCCTTAAAAAATTAGCATTAATTAAATTTGAATCATGCATGTCATATGACAAGCATTCCTCGTTAGATTACTCAATTTTAAATGTATCTATTTGCATGATATTGATAAGTGTACATAGAATTTTTGGATTTAGTTTACAATTTATGTAAATCTACTAACATAAATTAAGTTTTGATTACAATTTCTTCCTTTGTGACATTTTTTTAAAATTATTTATCACCATTTTTTTATTCTTTTAGTCTCTTGTTCGCCAGTGTACAATTGGAATGTTAGCTAACTTGTCATCTAAAGACTTTCAAGATATAG
Organism: Parasteatoda tepidariorum; assembly: GCF_982258835.1. Classification (NCBI taxonomy): domain Eukaryota; kingdom Metazoa; phylum Arthropoda; class Arachnida; order Araneae; family Theridiidae; genus Parasteatoda; species Parasteatoda tepidariorum. The sequence goes on along the minus strand of NC_141755.1, from coordinate 92,228,662 downwards.
AAGGTAATTTTTTTATAACCCAAAGAGAAATCAAAAAATTAATTATTATTATTACACACACACACACACACACACATATATATATATATATATATATATATATATATATATATATATATATATATATATATATATATATATATATATATATATATATATATATATATATATAGCTCGTCGCTTCAAAAACAGCACATGCAAATACTTTAATGAAATTTATATCAGGTTTTGCAGGTGAAATTTATATCAGGCCAACTTAAATGAGCCTGCAAACATATTTGTTGCTTAAAAAAATTTGAATTCATTATTTCATTGTTACATAAATTACATTGTTAAGTACATTTTAATTGTTAATTGTTACATAAATTTTAAACAGCTAGAAATTTAGAATATCATTTGAGTTAAAAAAAAAAAGCCATTACATAACATTTTTTGTAAATTTGAAATGAAAAGGCATTTTAAAAATTTTTTTTAATTGTTTTGACTTTTGTGTAGTTCTATGTTTTAGCATTAACTAAACATATAGAGTTGAAAAGTTATGAAACATAATTACTAGGAAAATAAAGAAAGCATCAGTTGGATTTCATTGTAAAGAAAAGCGAAACTAAGCCTTAATCCAAATTCTAATTGATCTAAAATAATCCACATCTTTGCAAATAATTAGTTCCATTATTTTTAAACAGTGAAAAAGAAATAGTTGAAGATTTTTGTTTTAGCCCTCCAAAGATAAAACAACTTCAGCAAATTTTCATTCCCTGTAAAAAAAATAATAATAAATAAATAAAAATAAACGCAGAAAATTGCAAATTATTGTGAAACAGTTTCTGTCAATAACAGTGTCTCTTTGTCAATAATATGACAAAAGTTATTTTCGCTTCCTGTAAAACGCAGAAAGATCGGAAAGTAAGTTATTGTCTGCTTGTCCAAAATGTAGACTCCCAAAACTGCAACTGAAATTATTCTTATTTCCTGTTAAAAGACAGAAAAATATGGAATAAAACCTCTTCACTACCGAAGTATAAGGGACTATAGCAAAAAAATAATTTACAGTTTCGGATCTCTATTTTACTGCTCTATAATAATTCACAATAAGATTAACAAAATATATAATATACTACTAGGGGTCTAATAATTATAGGTACAAGTACGTGAGCCTCAGGTTTTAACCAAGTAAAATAATTCATATATTTCAAATGTTAAATTACCTCCAAAGTAGAAACCAAACATGCATATTGTTACATTATAGCTTATTTAAATACAATAAGGATTTAAAAATTATTCATAAAAAAATACATTTAAAAAAATATGACTTTTTATCTAATTACACCGAAGAGCCATTACATTATGACCACCCTCCATCCAGAACAATGGGCTCGCCCTGGTTTTCATGGTTTCTCGCCCAGGAACAATGTTTGCGTGGGGCACATCAGGACTCATAATCCTCATAGAACAATCCCTGACGTCTGTAAGCTACTTGAACATAGTTGCAGACCAGGCTCACCCATTCATGGCAACAGTTTTTCCTGCGGGGGATGGTGTTTACCAACAGGATAATGCACCATGTCATAAGGGTCGAATCATCATGGATTGGGGCGAGGAACATTCCAGTGACTTTCAAGTCATGCTTTGGCTCCCAAATTCACCTGACCTTAATCCAATCGAGCATTTGTGGTTCTACTTGGAAAACCAAATTCGTGCTGCCACGCTATCCCCTAGCAATGTGAGGGAATTGCAGGACCAGCTGGTGAGCGCTTGGTACCAGATACCTCAGACTACCTATCAGCGCCTTGTGGAATCAATGCCACGGCGGGTGCTAGCAGTTTTGAGGGCTAAAGGTGATCCTACTTGTAATGAGCAGTGTGGTCATAATGTAATGGCTCTTCGGTGTATAATTCAATGCTGGCATTAAATCTCAGTTTTAAAGCGATTTTAATTAAGCAAATCATACAAAATAAACAATTATTGAAAATAATCTAACAGTAACTATAAAAAATATTTAATTCTTTAGGGTAATATTTCAAAATTATGCGGAAAAAAACACAAAAAGTTAAAGCTATTAAAGGCATGTATATGTCTTAAAGTAAAACAGTTAATTAAAATACGCATAAAAATATTACTAAATCGATATAAATGTAAGCAGTCAAATGTTTCAAGGGCGAGCATAAGTATGACTTGTCGTAAATGTTGTTTTTGGAATTATTATGTTTTTATGTAGAGTTTAGATTCGAATACGATTGAATAAAGATATATTTAAAATATACGTTAAATATCTCTTACAATTCAGAAGTGGGATTAAAAGAACGGTAATTTGTAGTTTATGTTTCTTTTCTTTCTAAATTTACGATGTCCTATTTATGTAAAGTTCGTAAGTCAGAGTTACAGGTTATTGCAATGGAACTTGGCGAAGAAGTACACGATGCTTTTAAGGTTGTAGATCTAAAAAACTTGATTTTAAATAGTAAAAACTATGATGAGGATTTGGTACAAGGACTGATATTCAATTTAAATGCGGATAGAGAAGCCGCCGCTGCTGAGAAAGCTGCTGAGAGAGAAGCCGCCGCTGCTGAGAAAGAAGCTATGCGAAATCATGAATTAGAAATGAGAAAATTGGAACTAGGGAACGTTGGCACTGGCACTTATTTGCCTATTGATTCTCCAAAACCGAAAATAGACTGGCAATCTCAGTTAAGATACTTTGATTCGAAAAATGACGACATAAGTTTATTTTTAGTGCATTTCGAAAGAGTAATGAAACGAGTTAAAATGGAGCTAAATTTATGGGTGGCTTGTTTGACTAGTGCTTTACCAAGAGATATAGTTGAAATAATTATGCGAGAATCAGAAGAATTAGCGGAAAACTATTCTCATGTAAAGGAATTGTTACTAAAACGATATAAATTAAGTCCTGAAAAATTTAGGCAGTTGTTTTATTCGCATAAAATTAAAATTAATAGCACTTGGCGAGAATATTACTATGAACTTGAAACATTTTTTGACGGATGGATAAAAGGTTTAAATATAAAAACAGTGGAAGATTTAAAAAATTTAATTATATCAGACAGAATTAAGCAAAGTGCACCAGCAGCAGTTCAAGAATATTATGTCCGTGAGTGGTCCTTGTTGAAGTCACCAATGTTATTAGTGAATAAAATTGACGATTATATTGAACTGAAAGAGTTGTACAAAAATAACTCTCAGGTACCCTCTCTATGTGATCAATATGGAGTAAAAGGAAATGATCAAGTTATTAGAATCAAAGGGTTAGAATCCATAATATGTTATAATTGTTCTGAAAAAGGACATTATTCTCGTGACTGCTCTAAGCCAAAGCGTCCAAAATTTTGTACATTTTGTCGCACAGAAGGACACGGTACGAAAGATTGTCCAAAAAAAATTAGCAAACCGTCAGTAAATGTTTCAACGTTATCACCTCTTGAAAATCTTACTACTAGTAACACTGTTCTTGTACATGGGATAGCTACAAGTGCTTTAATAGATACAGCTGCCGACATATCAATGATTAAATACACATTCTCTAAAGAGATAGGAGTCTATAATACGCATAATGGTGACGTTATGATCATACGAGGAGTTGGTGGCTTGAGAAAATCATTAGGCGCTTGTGCAGTAAATTTAACCATTGACAGACTGGTACTAAATGATGTAAAACTACATATTGTTGCAGACGAAACGTTTCCTGGACCTAACATACTCATTGGAAAAGATATCCTAGATATACCAGATCTAATGATGGTTAGAAAGGAAGGAAAATCAATGCTGTTTAGTGTAAATGAATTTCCATGCTTTAAGAATTTTGAAATTGAAGACTTCAAAGACGCTGTTCTCAAAATATCAGAACCAGTAAAAATTCTGCCAAACACAGTACAAATGGTAGAAGTAATCAGCAATAGTAACCAAACCGGTAGTGAAGAAATTTTTATAAGTAAACATGAAAGTGATTATGCCTACTTGATAAAAGACGGTAAAGCTAAATTACCAATCGCGAATTTCAGTGAGAGCAAACTTCATCTTAAGAAAGATCGCATTCTTCTAAGAGGCAAATGGCTGACAGACTTTACTCCTGATAATACAGACATCTGTGAAGAGAGTAAATTGGTTTTAGTTAACAAAAATATTAAAAGAGAACCTATTCGATGTGACGATATTAAAGTTGGTCCAACTGTAACAACAGATCAGAAGCAGCATATAAGTAATTTGTTAAATGAGTTTAGAATGTGTATAGCTCTGAAGCCTGATGAGCTAGGTTGCGTTAATAATACAGTTATGCACATTGCTGAAAAACCTGGAAGTTCACCAGTTTCTCGGTCGTCATACCGTACTTCACATCATGAAAGAGAGATTATGCGTGGCATAGTTAGCGATATGAAGGAACAAGGTATTGTTCGAGATAGTTCATCTGAATATAGTAGTCCTGTATTGCTTGTAAAGAAGAAAACTGGAGAATATCGAATGGTTATCGATTATAGGAAACTTAATTCTCAAACCGTGAAAGACAAGTTCCCTTTACCGTGTACAGATGATCTTTTAGATCAACTATCAGGATTCAACTTATTCTGCATACTTGATGCTTGTCAAGGTTTCAATCAAATACCTATGGATAATGAATCATCTCGAAAAGCCGCATTTACTACACCTGATGGTCACTTTGAACCCACACGTTTATTTTTTGGATTGTCTAATGGTCCAGCTATTTTCCAACGATGCATGTCAAAGGCACTCGGTGACCTACTGTGGAAAGGCGTTACATGCTTTATTGACGACATTTTTTTCGGATCTGTGGATTTTAAGGATATGATTTTAAAACTTAGAGCAGTACTTCAAAAATTAAGTGATGCTGGAATAACGTTGAAGCTGTCCAAATGTGAATTTGCTATGTCTGAAGTTGAATATTTGGGATTTATTGTCAGTTCAGAAGGAATTAAACCGGGTCCAAGAAAAGTTGCTGCAATTGCAAAATTCCCTGCTCCGCGATCAAAACATGAACTTCGACGATTCTTAGGCTTAATTAGTTTTTTTCGCCGTTTTATAGAAAGATACGCTGCCATCGCATCCCCACTTACACGTTTGCTTAAAAATGGTCAAGCATTTGCATGGAATCCCGAGCATCAGATGGTGTTTGAGAAATTGCGGACCATGTTAACGTCTGAGCCAATTTTGAAATTATTTGACCCTCGTGATGAAACTGAGCTTCATACAGACGCAAATTCTTCAGGATTAGGAGGAATGTTACTTCAACGGGATTCAAATAATGCACTACGTTTAGTTTATTGTGTAAGCAGGCGCACTTCTCCCGATGAAGAGAACTACCACTCAAGCAAATTAGAACTGTTAGCTGTAGTGTGGGCATGTAGTCGTCTTCGACCATTCCTTCTTGGCATTACGTTTACTCTTGTAACAGACTGCAGTGCGATTATTTATTTAAAGAGTCAACGTAATATGAAGCCACAAATGGCTCGATGGACTGAGCAGCTAAGTGAGTTTAATTATGAAGTCAAGCACAAATCTGGTTCTCAAATGGCTCATATTGATGCCCTTAGTCGACCTCCAATAATGAATGAAGAAGTGGAGCAATTGTCTGACATCGATAAAATAAACAAGATGAAAACAAAAATGGAATCAGTCGTATTGTATATTAGTACAGAAGAAGATAAAGTAGCTTTGATTCAAGCGCAAGATGAGGAACTTCAAAATATCATCAAGTGTTTGAAAAATTGTAAGCGTCGGACAAAAACCAAGAACTTTGAAAACAAATACCAACTCATAAATGATATACTTTATCGCCTAGAAATAATTAATGGGAAGTATATGAAATTATTCGTAATGCCGAAATCGATGAGAAAATATCTTGCTGTTCGATTTCATGAACTCTCTGGCCATTTTGGGGTTGATAAAGTAGTCTTACTTATCAAGCAACAATTCTATTTTCCTCGAATGAGAGAGTATATAAAGCAGCATATACAGCAATGTGTTAGTTGTGCCTTTACGAAAGTACCAGCAGGAAAAGTTCAGGGTAAATTAAATCCAATACCACCAGGCAAACGACCATTTGATATAATTCATTTAGATTTTATAGGACCTTTCAATATTACTGTAAATCGTAACACAGAACTGTTGGTTTTCGTAGACAATTTAACGAAATTTGTTTTCCTTCGGCCCTGTTCTAGTTGTTCAACAAGATGCGTATTAAGGTGTCTTGAAAATTTTATTAATGATTTTGGAAGCCCCAACAGGATAATAACGGATCGTGGAACTTGTTTTACGTCTTCTAATTTTAAGGAATACTGTATGGCGCATGGAATAAAACATACTTTAAACTGTAGTCAAAGACCAGCAGCAAATGGGCAAGTAGAGCGAATAAACCGCATTTTAATACCTATGATTTCGTCAAGCTCACAATCCGACACTCACAGAGATTGGGACAAATTGCTTCCAGAAATTCAACGTTGCATTAACTGGACTCCAAGCAAATCGACAGGAAAAGCTCCTTTTGAATTATTGTATGGATTTAAACCTAATAAATTTGATAATTTTCCCAAGGAGTTGCTTCCGACTTCTGATGAGTATACGTCTCCCGAGTTGCTGCGCCAAGAAGCACGAGATAATATTTTGAAATCACAAGAAAAAATGAAATTATCTTTCGATAAAAGACATTGCGACGCACATAAATATTCGGTCGGAGATGTAGTCGTTGTAAAGAGACTTCCGGAGAGACTGGATTGCGTACAAAAACTCAATCTCGCTATAGAGGCCCTCTTGTAGTAATGAAGGTCTTGCCGTCCGACGTATATCAAGTCACAGATTTTAGAAAATCTGGACAAGGCCGCACAAGACGAGCTTACACTACAACTGCTCATGCATCTCAAATGAAATTATTTCATATTGTAAATGATGATGACGTATCACAAAATGATGACTCATTGTTTTACGAAGATGACGATGATAATGAACCATCGATAATCACCGACTCGCTAAATCTGTCTCAGATTTCCGAAGACACATCTAGAGATGAGTTACATGTTCAACAGAAAAGACCAAAAAAATTGCCTTCCTATTTAAAGGACTTTACTTTAGTTGACTCTTTTGATTTTTGTTGTTTTCATGGATGGGGTCATCCATTTATAGGATGGCCGAATGTAAGCAGTCAAATGTTTCAAGGGCGAGCATAAGTATGACTTGTCGTAAATGTTGTTTTTGGAATTATTATGTTTTTATGTAGAGTTTAGATTCGAATACGATTGAATAAAGATATATTTAAAATATACGTTAAATATCTCTTACATAAAATTAAGTACTCATATATTACTATGAAATATCATCTACTGCGCTGATTTCGTCAAACGTGGATCTATATGTTCTTGACTGTACTATTTTTAAATGTTAAGTAAATATAAATTTGAAAGTTTCATACAGATCACAAAACTATTAAGTCAAAAGAAAAAATATTTACAAGATAGCTAAATTATATGATATTTAAAATTACTTACGCTTTCGTGCACGTGAATTTAGCGTGATTTTTTAAATATCACTTCAGTTTGAGTGGAGTTCTACCAAAATAACTTGCATGTTCTGCATCTTTTGAATTCCCTTGGAAACTTAAACGTCCACGAGTGTTTCAGTGAGAGTAAAACTATACATTTTCTTGAAGCGTGTTTTTAGAATCTAAGAGCTGATAGCCCACGTATGTTGACCGAGGTTATATGGAGGATAAGTTACTGTTGCAACAAATTCTGTGTATTAAGACTGTAACAAAAGTTATTTTCTCTGATTAACCCCTTTAACAGTGACACATATTTCAGAAAAATGGACCAAAAATGGAAAAAATTTCTGACTGTTTAATTTTGTTCCTTATGATATTATATAATTTAGAAAAAGGTTTTTATTACAAAAATAAAATTTTAAATGCACTAACTACTGTATTTATAATTTTATACGCATAAAAAATATAATTTTAAAAATTTAATTACATAATTTTAACATGCACATGAAAAGTAATGGATTACCCGCACATCTTATTCAGTTAGAGCAAATTAAACAAAACTTGGAAGCTAAATATAATATAACTAGTATAATATAATATAAAAACACAACAATATGATTTTCAATACACAAATTTTACAAATTTTTCCTCTCCCTCGACTGAAGTCGTATTCGGTGAAAAACTAGACAACTAATGCCATCTATTAGGAAAATAGTGAATTAAGTATCCTAAAGTAGAAACGAATGCAGCTCGGGCATCTCAAAATAGAAACGTCAATTTTTACCTTACTTGATCTTGCCTAATTTCGATGCGAGGAATTCAAATCTTAAGTTTGCTAATAAAGCTACAGGTTTTTTTATCGACATCTTTAGTATATTTTTGGTCGAAATGGGCAAGTTTAAAAAGGTTATATAACTAACAGGAGACGCGAAAATGTTGCGAAAAACTTCTAGACGAGTTCTTCATCGGGATCAAAACTGCATAGATACGGGTCGCATTCATTTAATCGACAATCACTTCATCGACAGGCCATTTCATCGACACCACTTCATCGACAGGCCGTTTCATCGACTAGGTCATTTCGTCGACAGGCCGTTTCCTCGACAGGGTTGTTTCGTCGACAGGCCATTTCGTCGACAGGGTCATTTCGTCGACAGGGTCATTTCGTCGACAAGTCATTTCGTCGACAGGGTCATTTTGTCGACAGGGTCATTTCATCGACAGGGTCATTTCGTCGACAGGCCATTTCGTCGACAGGGTCATTTCGTCGACAGGGTCAATTCATCGTCAGGGTCACTTCGTCGACAGGGTCATTTCGTCTACAGGGTCATTTCGTCGACAAGTCAATTCATCGACAAGGTCATGTCATCGACAGGGTGATTTCGTCGACAAGTGATTTCGTCGATAGGATCATTTCAACGACAGGGTCATATCGTCGACAGGGTCATTTCGTCAACAGGGTCATTTCGTCGACAAGTCATTTCATCGACAAGGTCATTTCATCGACAGGGTCATTTCGTCGACAAGTGATTTCGTCGACAGGGTCATTTCGTCGACAAGTGATTTCGTCGACAGGGTCATTTCTGCGGCAATTGATTTCGTCGACAGGGTCTTTTCATTGACAGGATCATTTCCTCGACAGGGTCATTTCGTCGACAGGGTCATTTCGTCGACAAGTCATTTCTTCAACAGGGTCATTTCTTCGACAAGTTACTTCGTCGACAGGGTCATTTCGTTGATAGTGTCATGCGTAATTCTGAAACTATTTCAGAGATTTAATCTAAATATTTCTATTATTAATAAGAAAAATGCACTTATTTAATCTTATACTAAAGTAAAATTCTTTATGGCTGTTTATTGTTCCAATTGCACTAAAAGAAGTTCGCTTTTTAAATTAATTAATAGGTAGTTGAGAAGCGTTTAAGCGGTTGATGTATCGAAATCTACATTTCTACATCTAAATCGTAATAGCTCGACACTTATTTTCTGGATAGGTAAGGATTGTCTTCAGAACATTACCAAGCATGATATCCGGACCGTGGTCACCAGTTAATATAGTGTGACGTTAACAATCAAATTATTTTTAATATCAAATCAAAATAATAAAATATATTTTTAGAATTAAAAGTAATAAAAATATATTACAATGAAAATTTAGACACTATTTCAAGCAGGGGAAAGCTAATTTTATTGCTGTAAAAATTTTCAACATTTTTACATAAATTTTAACAAAAACATAGACTTCAGTCGAATTCTCACAGAAATGAAAATAATCATAGACCTAATTATTATATTTGCATAAGTAGAAAAAAAATCGTCCCGCAGTTGACTGATCGTTAAGACACGGTTCCCAGTAGATCACCGAAGTCAAGCATCACTGACTGCGGTCAGTGTGCGGGGGGGGGTGACCACTTGGATCAGTCTGCGTAGGGACCGAGGGTGTGCGATATCGGTCCTCGTTAAACTGTTCTACCGTAAAGGGCTCGACTTCGCGTGCAGGTCGTCGGGCTATTGAAGCGGGGGTGCCATTCCCTCTGCAGAGGATTAAAATCGTGATGGCATGTCTTCGGATCATCCTGAGGGATGTTTCCCAGACCGTCGCCAATAGCCCATTGTGCAGCTCTAGTGCGACGTAAATGAACAACAACAACAGAAAAAAAATTCTAGGTTTTTTATGATGGAAAAGTAATTTCTTAATGTTCACTTTAATTGCAATTTTAAACTTTTTGTTCAGCATCGTTAACATTAGGACAGGAATATGCTTATACGAACAATCGAACTGAGTCTTAGTTTCGTTACTACTATTAAAGATTTCGAAGAACAATAGGAACACAAACTTGATGTTTAGGTATTTACCGAGGCGGTTGTAGATTCCCACAATATTTAAAGTGCTACTCACCTTACCAAAAATGTTTAGAAGCACGGGCGTAATGTTGCAAGTGTGTTAGTGTTTGCTCTTCACAAAATGTGTTTTTTCTATGAATAGTGGATTTAGTAATAGTATTAATTATTCAATTCTAATCTAATATTATCAAATTATACTATTTTTGAATTATACTATTATTATAATTAAATAATAATAGTATAATTTAATAGGAATAATAATAGTATAATTTAATAGGAATAATAGTAGTAGTAAATAAATGATGAATTAATTCATTTTTTATTTGCAGGATTTAAATTAGACACATTTTGTTTAAAAAAAAATTAACAAAAAGTCAAGCCTGGAATTTAAACGTAAGAATAAGTAACTCTTACTTTACGGAAAAGAAAAAAACATCTTGCAATTAAAATTTGACCAATTTTTTAATAGTATAAATTTTTAACTGATTTTCTGCACAGGATGAAAACACAATTTTCAAACGCTTACTGACAACTATTAGCACGACTTATCGCCAATCAAAATTTTGATTATTTTCTGCCTGAACAAGCCAGGAGGCTCAAAACTAAAATGCAGAAAAAATGAAAATAAAAAATGCATATATATTTAAAATATCAAATTTGTTCAGTAGACTACAAATGAGAAAAAATAATTATGAAAATTTTCACACATTGCAAAAACCACAAGGGCAAAATTTCACAAAATATTCTATCAACATTCAAAATTCCACTTTTTTTGTTTTGGTACCAAAAATTCACATTTCTTTTTCAGAACACATATCAAACATGATATTTAAAAACATTTCCATTTCCGATTACACTTTCTAAAGGACTTATTGCTCGCCTTTAAAATATATACTCTCAATATATTTTAAAATATATACTTCTTTAAAATATATACTCAATTGCTTTTGCGATGATAATCTACAATAATGTACATTAAAAATTAATCTTAGAAACAAATGTGTTAATTATGACTAGAAAAAAATTGTGTACAACTTAAATGTGTAAAATACAAGTAATGTTTCGTTTTTGCAACGTAATGTGAATAGAGGAGTTGGCAATTTTCAAATAAAAAGCTTTTTTCCGGCAACTTCAACATACTATTAAGATTTTGCATCAGGATAGGATTAAAAAATTTCATCAGAAATATACTAAATTACAAAGAAGTGCAAGGGGCATAACGTCTTATGTAAAAAATCATAAGACTAGTTTCAAAATTACGCATGACATTGCCTACAAAATAATCTTTTCTTAATATTGTCGACGAAATGACCCCTGTTGAAAAAATGACCCTGTCTTCAAAATGACCCTGTAGACGAAATGGCCCTGTCGACAAAACTACCCTGTCGACGAAATGACCCTATCGACGAAATGACCCTGTCGACGAAATAACCCTGTCGAGGAAACAATCATGTCGACGAAACGATCATATCGACGAAATAACTTGTCGACGAAATGACTTGTCGACGAAATGACCCTGTCGAGGAAACAATCATGTCGACGAAACGATCATATCGACGAAATAACTTGTCGACGAAATGACTTCTCGACGAAATGACCCTGTCGACGAAATGATTTGTCGATGAAATGACCCTGTCGAGGAAACAATCATGTCGACGAAACGATCATATCGACGAAATAACTTGTCGACGAAATGACTTGTCGACGAAATGACCCTGTCGACGAAATGACCCTGTCGACGAAATGACTTGTCGACGAAATGACTTGTCGACGAAACGATCATATCGACGAAATGACCCTGTCGACGAAATGACCCTGTCGACGAAATGACTTGTCGACGAAATGACCCTGTCGACGAAATGGCCTGTCGACGAAATGGCCTGTCGACGAAATGACCCTGTCGACGAAATGACCCTGTCGACGAAATGACTTGTCGACGAAATGACCCTGTCGACGAAATGACCCTGTCGACGAAATGACTTGTCGACGAAATGACCCTGTCGACGAAATGACCCTGTCGACGAAATGACTTGTCGACGAAATGACCCTGTCGACGAAACAACCCTGTCGACGAAACAACCCTGTCGAGGAAATGGCCTGTCGACGAAATGACCTAGTCGATGAAATGGCCTGTCGATGAAGTGGTGTCGATGAAATGGCCTGTCGATGAAGTGATTGTCGATGAAATGAACCAGACCCATAGATACACATGCCTGGAAATGTCGTCCTACGCCGCTAAGGATACTCCTCTAATAAGAACTATTGAGAATCACACGAAGAAATAGTTCATAATAGGAACGTGCCCCTAGCGGCGTATGATGCTGTAACCAGGCAGAAGTTCCTATGAAGTTTTAATCCTGATGATGAACCTTAACTCCCCTAGAATTTAATTGCAACGTTCACGCGACTCCGTGTTATATATAACGTTTTTAAGCTTGTACATTTCGATAAAAAAAAATAGATAGGAAGTTTAATGTAAAAAGAAAACTGTAGCTCGTAAGGAGAAACCGATTTCATTTTTGAACTAAGCGATACGAAAGTTATTTCTGAAAGTTGTTGAACTCTTTAAAAAAAATCTCATGCAACAGGAAACAGAAATAAAAGAAATTCTTTCCCTGTGTGACATTAAAAAATTCTCTGATATTAAGTATTGGAATAAACTTACCTAAAGCATATCAGCAATTATATGTTTGAATCATCATTGCTTATCGTCAATGAAAATAATAACTTTGAAATAGAGTAAAACCAAATATATCCAAATGAAATCAGAAAATAGAAATTTAAATATATTTTAAAAAGAACTGATGTCAATGATACATGAAAATCTAAAGAAGTTTCAATTTTTGAGGATTATGTGCGTTAATTTTTGAGGTAATTTTTTAAAAATAGCTGCAATAATCTAAACCAGCATTCGAAAATTTTAGAGATTTTAAATTATACTTGAACTGAATTAATGTCTTGAAATATGATTAAAATATTCATGATATTCAATAAAATTATTTGATTTTAATTATCTAATTATTATTTGATTATTTTATGCTTTTATTATTGTTTAATGTTTATTGTCACTATCTTAGTGAGATATCTTCAACGTTATTAACGTGGATATCTATGCTTACGACTGATCGCTAAGTGCTTCTTTATAAGTAAAGTGGTTTTAAGCATTTTAAAATGATTTAAATCTTTAAGTGATTAAAAGATGTCTTTAAATTAAGTAACCCATCATTTGAATAGAATGTCTTATCCTTTTTCATAAAAGAAATATATTTTTAATTAATTTAGTGTGTTAAATGATGTCCCTAAATTAAGTAGACCATACTTTAAACAGAACGTCTTATCTTTTTATATAAAGGAATTATATTTGATAAGAACAATCATGACATCAAATTTAAACAATAACAATTATTCAATCATATCAATAAGAATATCAATAGGTTATCAATAAGAACAATCATGATAAGAACAATCATGACAATAAAAACTATTTATGCATCATTAAATCAAATAAATCATTTAAATCATTTCAGATGATTTGGATCAGTCCATCTGCTCCTTTCTCACTTGTGATAAATACTGGGATGATTTTGATACGCAAGTAAGTTGGGACTATCTATAAATACTTAATTTACTAATTAAAATAATTACTATATTAATTATTACTATTATAAGCTTATTTTAGCACATTATTATTATAATTACAAGCTTATTTTGATACCATAATTTTTATTATATATATATTTTCTGCAAAACCCTATTATTTTTATTGAAATTGCATTGTAATTTAAAATTGCATTAGAACCCATATCCGGAAATGTCATACGCCGCTAGGGGCACTACGCTATTATAAACTTTTTCTTCATGAGCTTCTGAACAGATCATTCTAGCGAAACGCCCCCTAGTCGCATATGAGGACATTTTCCTGGATGAGCTATGTAATTTTGACCTGATGGTGGACCATAAACCCTTAACGATCGGTTAATTTTCAAGAAAACGATCATAAAAGTGTTTATTTTGCCAAATACACGTATTTGATTAGTGCTAGTATCTAGTTTAAAATAAACTAACTATTAACAATTACCTTAAAAATATCCTGGTACTGCTATATGGTGTGAAAAATGAGAAATAAAATTTTTTCCGGGCGAAAGAAATTAATTAGTTTTATTCTTATTGGCGCATTACTACTGAACACTCCAGCCCGTCAATATCACGGGAGCGAGAAATAGTGAGCTAAAACTCACCCCGTCATTTTTACGGGAGCGAGAAGAAAGGGGTTAACTCACTTAGAAGTTTGTCGGAACAGTTACGAGACCCCGTATTATATATAACGTTTTTAAACTTGCACATTTCGACAAAAAGACTTCAAAATGCCATATTAAAATAAAACTTTAGGAGTAAAACTAATTTGAAATTCCTACCCTCGAATCAAACAAGATCAAGTATTTGTATAAATGAATTAAAAATTATGTTCCCAGTAGTGTTATCTACCACTAAAAAAATACAATTTCCAATTCACTGGTATATAAGACATGTTAACTCGATTCTATGTTGGGGTACCTTTTCATAGATGAAGGTTGACATGGTCGATAACAACTATCCCCACATTGGTGACCTTTTAACGTGATGTGAACACGCCTACCTAGACAGAAACTCTCACTTCGATTTGAACACGCCTACTTCGATGGATTGTTTACATCGAACAGTTGACTTGCTACTTGGGACTGCGACCTTATCCACCTCCTCGCGTTGTTGCTACTTAGTCTCGATTACGCACAATGTCGGCCAGCATACACTCGACTGCCTATGGCAACACAGGAGCAACCACGACTGAGAACTTAATACAGCTCTCACGATCAGCAAAAGTACGGTGATCTCAATACAGCTCTCCCGGCCTCTCACAAAACAACGATGAATCAACTAATGGTATCCTTCATCTAATTCTATCACAGCTATAACCTTTATTATACGGGGGAGAACTTACAAAAATACAATTCCAATTCACTAGTATATAAGACATGTTAACTCGATTCTATGCTGGGGAACTTTTTCATAGATGAAGGTTGATATGGTTGATTACAACTATCCCCACGTTCCCCATTGTTATTAACTATAAACTAGCACAACCAAAAATATCTCTTACTTACAGATTTTTGATACGCTTCATCGGGAGAGAAAAATAATCAAAAGGAAAGACTATCTTTAACTGAAATTAATAATTTAAAAAAATAAATAGAAATTACAAAAAAAAAAACACTTAAGAAAAGATACTTTTCAATCGAGAAAGGTTGATTTGGCTTCTTAGAAGAAACCCTCACTTGTAAATTTTCTCAGTTGCTTATTCAGAACAGTAAAGTATACATAACAGGAAAATTGAAGCAAATAAAAAAGTGAAATGAACCATACTGATAATCAACCAAATTACTTAATTTGGTATAAAAATGCCCGATGTTTCCTAAAAAAGAAATCTAATCCATATTTTGATTTTTCACATACTTATAATTATGATTGCAATTATTATTTACAGTATTACTCCTTGCTGATTGGGATTGTCATTTTCGAGAATATAATCTAATCATTTGCGAGCATATATGTTATAAGCTGTATATTATAATTAAGATTGAAATTATTATTTACAGTATTACTCCTGGCAGAATGGGACTGTCATTGCGAGCATATAATATAATCATTTGCGAGCATATAATATAATCATTTGCGACCTTATAAGTATAAGCTGTATATTATATGATATATAATTAAAATTGCGATTATTATTTACAGTATTACTCCTGGCCAAATGAGATTGTCATTGCGTGCATACAATTTGCGAGCATATAATATAATCATTTGCGACCATATAAGTATAAGCTGAATATTATATGATATGTAATTAAAATTGCAATTATTATTCACAGTATTACTCCTGGCAGAATGGGATTGTCATTTGCGAGAATATAATATAATCATTTGCAAGCATATAAGTATGTTATAAGCTGTATATTATAATTAAGATTGAAATTATTATTTACAGTATTACTCCTGGCAGAATGGGACTGTCATTACGAGCATATAATATAATCATTTGAGACCATATCAGTATAAGCTGTATATTATATGATATATAATTAAAATTGCAATTATTATTCACAGTATTACTCCTGGCAGAATGGGTTTGTCATTGCGAGCATATAATATAATCATTTGCGACCATATAAGTATAACCTGTTGTGTAATACTCTAATATGTTTTCTGCATTTAAATTTTATTTATAAAGTCGATTTATTAATCAGCTATTCGAAATTTACATGAAAAATGTATGTTGTCTAATAATCTATAAATAGTCTATAAATGTCTAATAATATAAATAAATAGTCAAATAATGTCTAATAATCTATTTTCTTTATAGTTCTATTAATGTTTTTATTTTCTTTCTTTATCATAGGTTCATCAAGTACCAATATTAGTAACTACTATTTTTGGATTAATCATTACCAGCATATTTTGCCTCTGCTATTACGGAATCTGGGTCTTAATGGAGTAGGTTTCTTTGCTAGTTTGAATAATTACGCTTTTTTTTCGGCAAATTTCAATTTAGTCAAATATTTTAAAAAACTAACTAGTTTTATTCTTACAAAGCACTGAAATTACTGTACGAGTTTTTAGGGCTTATTACTTTTCGAATTTCAATATATTATATTTTAAATATAAATGATATGTTCTTTTCAACAATATGATTATTGATATTTCTTATTGTTTTAATTATGTTTTTAGAACTATATTTTGTATTAATAATGTGTAGTAAATAACTGTTATTATTGTTCACTGAAATGGTTGAGTGAGATTTTAGAGCATATTACTTTTCGAATTTCAACATATTATATTTTAAAGAATATAATTGATGTGTTCTTTTTAAGAACATGATTATTGACATATCTTAGAGCCGGATGGCTCAGGGGATAGAGCATTCGCTTTCCAATGTGGTGAACTGGGTTCGAATCCCACCGATGGCCGGTCTATACGAATCTGCATCCGGCTTGCACTGACCACAGAGCTGACGTGAAATATCCTCAGACGTAGACGGATCGTGGGTTAGAGTCCATTTGCCGTCAGGCTAACCGTGGGAGGTTCTCGTGGTCTTTCTCTCCATGTACCGCAAATGCGTATTAGTTCCTTTTGAAAAGTCCTCCATGAAGGCAAATTTCTCCCAATACTTGATCCAGGAGTTCCCTCGTCTTCTGGACTGGGTTCAAAATCATAAGGCTGCGGACTTGAACATTAGTCGTAAACCCGAAAATTGGGTGGGCTGTTCAACAATGGTTATAAAAAAGTACTGATATTTTTTATAGTTTTAATTTTGTGTAAGAACTATATTTTGTATTAATAATGTGTCTTAAATAATTGTTGTAATTATTCTAAAAATGTAATTGCTGAATTTTAACAGTGGTTATAATTTAGAAAGGACAAATATTTTAACAGTTATAAATATTATGATTTATTAATTCTAGAATGTGAAATTTTTATTTTTTAACGATCATAATTTATATAATTTTTAAAGTATATGATTAGCGAGATTTGCTATTATTGTAATTATTATAATAACTGTTAAGAACTACACTGTAAAAAGTTCCGAATCAAATTACAGTAAAAAATAACAATTTCTTGCTCAAACATACATTTCAAATAATCTACACCACTGCAACTGAAGCGAAATCGAAAGAAAAAAAAATTTACACAAATTTATAAGCATTAACATAAATACAAGTTTGCGAACTACACTTTGGGTATTTTCCTATTAAGCTTAAACTAGATTTTATTTATTAATTACACTTGTTGATTAACTATACTTTTATATTATTTTTATATCATTAATATCATTTCATGGAAATTAGAAAAACAAGAGAAATTTTTATAAATATTATTCAAAATAGTAACGATGAAATAATATTATTAAAACATATTTAAGAATGAAGATTTCTATCAGTAAATCAAAATAAATAGTTTCATTTACATTAAAAAGTTGTTTCTTACCTTTGTATTAAAAAATGATGAAATGAAATCTTGATTTTATTTCAATAAGAATTTTAAAAAATATATTTCGAGGGTAGTAATTACATGCATTGACCGTTATGTGTTGTGAGTAATAAGGTATACAGAGCATAAATTTTGAAAATCTTGGATATAAAATCATCAAAAACTTTTTTCAACCGGCATTTAAGTTCATTTTTGATTATTATTGTTATTGCTTTTGTTTTAATTTCTCTAACTGATTTTTATGATTCTGACAAAGGTACAAAATTACATTTCAAGAACACTGATAATGACAAGCCACGGTAATGTGCAAATGCTATTAAATATCTACGGTTTTCATCCAGCGTGATATTCCTATAAATAGATTTTTTTTCCCATTGGACACAAAATGTACTAAATTTATAACTTTAAAATAAAGTATGCTCTTCATCATACAAATTTAAAATATAAGCAGTATTTCAAAGCAAAATTTTCAAAAAAAATTTTTTAAGGCAAATTAATTGCTTACCGCGATGTGCAGAACTTCCTAACTTGAATTCTGGTAAAGGTTATAAAAATGTAATGTGCAATACGACACTCGTTCGCATAAATATGATCTAGAAATTCTGAGCTAAGATAATATTTCAAATGTTACGTTAATGCAGCTAACAGATACTTTCCATGTAGGTAACAGATATTTTCCATGCAGGTAACAGATACTTTTCATGTAGATGACAGATACTTTCAAACTTCAGACACAGATTTAATTTATCATTAAATAAAAAAAAGCATTCATGAAACCTAAACAATGACCGAATGTAAATTTTAAACGAATTATTTATACAGAAGTAAATTAACAAAAATAAAAATGAAACGTCAAAAAGAGTTTGTAATGTTCAAAATAACTTAATTTAGTTACTAACTGAAAAAGATTTCAAGCATTTCAATTTTAATAAATTTTTTTAGTGTTTTAATAAATTTTTCATCAAAAACACTCAACTGTATTTAAAATTTGCAGTCAAACGTATTTAAAAAATTCAAACAAGAGCATTAAAAGTAATTTCTATATTTAAATATTTCAAAAGCTTTCTAAATAAGAGTTTAAAAGCTTGAAATAACGAACTAGTAAAATACCTATTTTAAAGAAATGATAAGAAAATATTTGATATAAAAAATACCTTTTATATTACCAAGAACTTTATTTTTATGCACTCCAAAAATATATTTTCAATTTCAATTACCAAAGATACTTTCTATTCAGAATTACATTTAATAATAGAAATACCGCCAAATTGAGGAATTGAGGGAAATTTTGGTGCAAAATTTTTCATAACATTGTATCCAATAACAGGATTTGAGTCAGTCAATTCTTTCCATTCATCATTGGGAGCTATTTCCAATATATGTTTAACTGCAAAAACATTAGCTTCTTCTTTCAAATATTCATCTCCATATTCATACGCGATCTTGAGTATTTCATAGATGTTTTCAATGGATAAGAAAGAGGCAAGAATTTCGCCACATTTTGTTCTCAAAGAACGAACATCATATTTATCGGCAAGTATTAAAAGTTCCTTCACGACTGACCAAGTTTTGTCCTCGATTTTTCCGGAATACAAATACTTCAGGAAACATTTAAAAATTTCAGGTGACGAATCATTAATGGAAATGGTATTTGTCTTGGATTCTGAAAAGTCACTACTTATCATTCTACGTAAAACTGGAGAGTGAGCTGCTAAAATGCATTTGTGGACGGAAAATGATTCATTTCCTATTTTAAATTTGATATCAGTCAAGAGGCAGGATTCGTACATGCAATCGAAGTCATTCACAAATTCTTTCAAGTTTTTCAGTAATCGCTTATCATGAAAATAATCACTCGGAGAAACGAGAATTTCGAAAAACACTAAATTGCTTTTTATTAATAATTCAGAATGATTTCCAAAGCATGGATCTCCTGTTGCCTTATAACCTTTAACAGTTTTATCATAAACAAAGTACTTAAAAATTTCACTCGAAATCGTAACGACGTCCATTTCGTTTACTCTAATTTCGAAATTCTGATACGTCTTCAAAATTGCATTATATGAGGTATTTACAGATACGGTGATATTCATTCTCATGGATTTTGGAATATTTATCCCCGCTTTTTTCACGAACATCATCTTGAAATAGGATATTTTCTCAACACTTGAATTTTCTTGATACAAAATTTCAAAATAAAATGTTGAGCCGGGTATGGGAGAAAATTCATCAGTTTTTATGCTTTTTGATCCCAAAGATTTTATATTCTTTAAACTCCACGAGGTAGAGTATTCATGAGAAATCTTACTTACAACTTCCTTTTGATTTAGAGTCGTCATAGCGTTTTAAGATGAGAAAAGACAAACGGATTAAACTTAATATCTCTTAAATATACAGAAAATGATTCAATACCTAAAAGTTGACTATGGAAACTGCGGTTTTAGAATCAACACAAGCACTCTTGAGATAGTATTTCAACTCTATGCTTCAATTACGTTTTCGAGTTGTAAAGTACTGGAGTCCACATTTGGCGATGCCTCCTCAAAACCATGACTAGTCTTATTTAAGACGTGAGTTATGCTGTGAACTTTTTACTCCGATAATAAAGTTTTTAATCATATTATGATTTTCAAACTAAGGATATTTAATAGTGTAACTTGATTAGAACTAAAGTTACTGTTTAATTAATAATAAATTTTTTAGCAACAATATTCATAGGAGAAGGGTTGCAACAAAAAATTAGACAGGAGAAGATATATATACATATTTTTTTTTTTGGTTTGAACGACGTAAGATGCCTACTTTTATATTCATTTATTTGTTTATTTTTATATATTAAAACAGAGCCTTTGAAACTTCTTGGCAGAGCAGTCCCGTTGTTCTACCAAGTACTCTGTAGTATGAAGGTAACGGGTTCGAATTACTCCATTCCGTTGGGTTTTTCTTTTTATATCCGTTGTTGAACAGTCGACCAAATATTGGGTTTACGACTACTAATGATCAACGTAGCTTTGTAATTTTGAACCAATCCAAAAGACAAGGAAACTCTTGGATCAGTATCTTGAGAGGTATTAATTTGTTATGGGAACATGGAGGACTTTGCTACTCGACTGATTTAACGTGCATCAGTTACCATTTACTATACGGAGAGTCTTCGGCAGGCGGGGGTCGAACCCACTAACTCTTGGACAAGGGCCTAGTGCCCTGCCAACCGGGGTATCTCGGCCTTCGGTTTTTCTACGTAATATCCACTTAGCCCATGTCCAAGAGGTCATGGGTTCGAACCTCACCGGTTGAAAACACCCCGTGTAGTAAATGGTGACTCGTGCACGTTAAATCTGTCGAGTCACAAAGTCATCCATGTTCCCATTGCAAACCATACCTCTGCGGTACTGATCCAGGAGTTTCCTTGTCTTCTGGATTGGGTTCAAAATTACAAGGCTACGGAGTTGAATATTAGTAGTCGTTAACCCAAAATTGGGTCGGCTGTTCAACGATGGTTATAATATAAAATATAAAATATCCATCTCTAACTTGTGCTTCAACATCAAAGGGCTTATAAGCAATACTTTGCAATAAACACATAAGCCGGAATATTTATTTTTAGCTACACCTAGAACCATGCATTCCATATACATCCATGTAATTTTCCATGCATTAGATGATTAACTGTTCATTAAAATAAAAGTTTCAATTCGCTATCTCTTTGTAAATGTGTATAAGAATAAATTTTAAATTTGCACGAATTATAAATTACATATACGTATTTTCTTGGAAAGATAATTAGCAACATGGGTTGTATGACTAAGAGATTAAAACCCATAGACGGAAACAAACTCGGGGTATAGGAGTTACTGAACAACTTTAATGCTAGCTAGGAAAGTTTTTTAAATAGAAAAAATTAACACTTTAAGTTATATTTTTCGGAAACAGACAGCTCTAAATTCAGAGAGACCATTCAAATGTACATTCAAGTAGGCTGCAGGAATCGAACTCACTATCTCAATGCTTTAGATTATTTATTACATTTTTGTTCTCAGTAAATTTCTTTTTAACCAAACAATCAACGGAAGTACATTTAAAATTTTGTTTGAGTTACATTTAAAATATTACACACGCAATTGTTCAGAATTCAATAAACTTGTGGAAACCATGGTTCATAGCTTATCCACAAATCTGCCGCTTTATTCTCATAGCACTCATCACTTTAACGAACTCACAACCCCTTCATCTTTCAATTTTTTTTAACATCTGTGTGTACATTAAAATTTATTGTTTGTAAACCTTTTTTAAGAAAATATTTTTTTAAGAAATTGAAACTAGATAATTTGCCGACCAGGTGACCGAGTGGTTAGCGTGCCTGACTGCGGAGCCGATGGTTGCGGGTTCGAATCCCGCTCAGGGCATGGATGTTTCTTTCTCTCTATCTCTCTCTGTTCTATGTCCTTTCTTCTGTGTGATTGCGAGAATGTGACCCGCTCTATAAACCGGTTTGTGGTTGTGTGACGTGGGTGACGCTGCTCCACCGCCGTGGTGTGGCCATAGGTGCTCACTGGGTAACGAAAAGAGAGTAGCAGTTCTGGCCTTTCTGAGGCCAATGGGAAATAGACCCAAGTGCCCGCCATTATAAAAAAAAGAAAGAAAAAAAACTAGATAATTTTAACATTCATATTTTTCAAAGAAGTATTTTTAAAAAGAAGCCGGTATGACCAAAAGGCAAAATTCCTGGACGGCTACAAAGAGATCACCGGCTCATACTTCAAATTCATTTAAAGACTTCAAGACATAAAATGCTTTGAAGTCGGATTCACATTTGTAAGAAAAGTTTATTTTTTAACCTAACATCTAGAAGCAGGATTCAATGGGGATCAGAAATTAGTCGGGAAAAAAGTTATGTTTATTCAGAGAGAATTCTTTTTTGAGTCTTGTTCAGTAGCTTAAAATATCGTCTGCTCTTAATCAATTAGCACATTTGAGGTCACGCTGTTGAACCGATAAGACTGAGTTCTAGAACGTGAAGGTCCGAGCATTAGGTCAAAAAATATTCAGGGTGGTTCTTTTATTTTTTTTTGCTCACTGTACATGCAATGCGTGCCTGCAAAACATTAGTAACCTCCCTGGCTGGTCTGTATCGATCGCGAAACACTTGTAACTTGGAGGTAGCAAGTTCGAAACCAGCCGTAACATTAGATGCATCTTCGTGCAGTCTTTCACTGAATAGTGCTATTTGTTCTTTTACTTGCCGAAGGCTTGTAAGCCTTTCGTGTGTACTTGAGCACACAAACCTAGAGATGTATGTATATAAATAATCAAATAAAAACGGGGGAGGTCTCCCTGGCCCAGCGGTATCACCCGTCAAACGTAGTGTGAAGCGTGCAGGTGGCGGGTTCGAATCCCGTTTTAACCCTGTGATGTCCTTCTCAGAACTGTTCTATCTGTCCTTCTACTTGACAAAGGTTTATAAGCCTGAAAAGAGCACATATGCTGAATAAAGCTGTTGTTGCTGTTGTAGTTCATTTACGTCGCACTAGAGCTGCACAATGGGCTATTGGCGACTGTCTGAGAAACATCCCTGAGGATGATCCGAAGACATGCCATCACAATTTTGATCCTCTGCAGAGGGGGTGGCACCCCTGCTTCGGTAGCCCGACGACCTGCGCGCGAAGTCGAGCACTTTGCGGTAGAAAAGTTTAACGAGGACCAATACCGCACACCCTCGGTCCCTACGCAGACTAATCCAAGTGGTCACCCACCCGCACACTGACCGCAACCAGTGATGTTTGACTTCGGTGATCTGCTGGGAACCGTGTCTTAACGATTCGTCCGCTGCGGGACTTCAATAAAGCAATAAAGCAAATGAAAACGGGGTATCGCCCGCCAAACGTTGTGCAAAGCGTGGAGGTAGCGTGTTCGAATCCCACTGTTAACCTGGATGTATCTTCATGCTATCCTTCTCTGTATTGTGCTATCTGTCCTCCTGCTTGACAAAGGTTTATAAGCCTAAATAGAGCACGCATGCCCGCAAATGTATGTAATTCCAATAAACCAATATATATCAAATAAAAACGTTATAAGCTGTAAGTTAATAACTAGCATCAAATTATAATTTTGATTTTCAACGAAACAACTATATTATTGATCAGCTCATAACACATGGAATCGAACCAGATTCTAGGCCATGACAATTTTTTTTATTAGGGAAAGGCCAGTCAAGTCTGATCTTGAAGCTTCCAACAACCCCAGTACGTGTGTTTAAAAAGTGACTTTTGGTATACAAATGAGGAGGAGTACTTTTGCTCAAAACTGTAGTACTCGGTACTGCGTAGAGTGCTTCGACAGCCAATAAGCAAATGCATACCTGTGATAAGGGTACCACCGGGGAAATTGTCCAATTTTCTCAGAAAACTATGACCTCTTAAAGCAGCTCATTGTTTTTTGTTAAAACACGAAGTATATTGTTCCATAGATTAACAGTTTTCATACACAAAGAAATTAGAATTATTATATTCATACATTTCAATATCGACCATATAGGGGGTTCATAATCATCGCTTTTAATATATATTTTCAAGCTCCTTGAAGAAGAAAAAATGAAAAAACCTGCTAAAAATAAAAAAATTAAAATGTTTTTCTTTATTTTATTCGTATTCTTTTTCTGTAATTTCTTCTGTTATTATGACATATTCTACAAGAACGTCGTCCAATATAAATTTCGTCAAATCTCTGAAAGTTAATCAAATCCCTTCTGCAATTTCAGGAAAGTGTAAAAGTAATAAATAAATGCCCCTAAAAGTAAGAGATAGAAGTAAATAAGGGTATATCAACTTGCAAACCTCCTCGTTTACTTTCTATCTACTTATTTTTTTTTAATATTTCATTACTTCTCAAATAATAGCTCAATTTTGCAAAAAATTCGTAAAATTTCTAAAAGTTTCTTCTTTTTTTTTTCAGGAAACATCAAATTTACTCGAACCACCAATGCTGCAACTGTCAGAAATCGCAATCCTCGGAGTATCGACACCGGCATAAAAATCGCCATAATGATGTAGACAAGAAAAAACCAAAATATCGGCAAACCTCTCCTGAACTTTATCGGCAAACATCACCTGAACTTTTTCGGCAAACACCATCTGAACTCTATCGGCAAACACCTCCTGATCTATATCGGCAAAACTCGCCCGAGCTTTATGTTACTCAACGAGCGGCTAGCAGGGCGAGTCGAGCTAGTCGATATGAGTAACGAGTCGATATGAGAAATTTAAAATTATTTCAAATTTGAAACACATTTACAATGTGTATATATATATATATATATATATATATATATATATATATATATATATATATATATATATATATATATATATATATATATATATACATTTTTGTAAGAAAAAAATTTTGAGTGCTCCTCACACTATTGTATTAATATATTTTGCTTTGGCTATATTGATGCAATATCAGAAAGCACTCTTTTTTGCGGATATAATCGTGTCGGCTGATGAAAATATTATATCTTTTATTTTCCGGATTTTTTAAAAAAAAATTTTTTTTTTTTTTCTTCCCAGTTGTTTGCTATTTTTTTTATTATTATTTTTCTTTTCCCCCCTTTTTTCCATATGTCTGTAATTTTTCTTTGTTTTATCTATATATATATATTTATCTATATATATATATTTATCTATATATATATATTTATATATATATATATATATATATATATATATATATATATATATATATATATATATATATATATATATATATATATATATATATATATATATATATATATATATATATATATATATATATATATATATATAAAACCTTTTTTAATTTATTGATATTTTTTAAACTCGAAATAATTAAAAAGACACATGGAGAAATTCGAACAAAATGTAAACTATTACTCTTTTTTTTTTTTTTTAACAAACCTAAGATTTTTTTTAGGTTATTAATATAGATGTTGAAGAAGTTTTATTGCTATTTATTTTTCAGTTTTGGATAAGTTAGAGATCAGTTATTTTACGGTAAAATTAGAGAAAATAAGTTGCACGAAATTTAAATGAAATATTACTTGTTTTGATAACCCATAACACTGTCGAATAATCAGTCATTATGTTATGCATCATTGCGCTCACAAAATGTAAATAATCAATTTGACTACAATTTTTTCAGCATAGCTAAGCAATTTTTCACAAACCTATTTTTATATCATTACTATATATGTAATGAAAAAGTTTTCCTGCTATTTTTTCAATTTTGTATAAGTTAATATATAGTTTTGTATAAGTTATGTTTTGTATGAGTTAATAAGTTATAAGTTTAAGTTATTTTGTGACATAATGTGTGAAAATAAGTTGTCCAATATTTAAACAAACAAAATAACCAATTGCTTTGAAAAGCTACAACACTGTTAAATAGTCACTCATAATGCTATGCAATATTGCGATCACAAAGTGTAAAAAAGAAGTATATTTATTAAGTTTATCAAAAACTTGATTACCCTTTTTGCAACAAATTTAAGAATTTCATATCATTATAATAGTAATTAACAAAACAAAATAAAAAATTTTCAATTTTGTATACAAGTTAGGGATAAATTATTTTAATTTATGGTAATAAATTTATTTATTAAACAAATATATATATATATACTTCAATAAATATTAAAATAACTGAAATAAAACAAACGAAAATAAATTATAATTATTCTAACACTTTAACTTGCTACATAACACTTGCAAATAATCATTCCTTACACTATGCATCAATGCGATCACTAATAACATTGTGATCACCATCACTAATCACATTATGTTCACATTGTGATCACTCAATTTGTCAATTGATCTCTCAATTTGTCAATAAGATTCTTTATCAAACATTTAACAAACCACAAATGGCATTCATTAATGCTCTGTTTCATAAAATCAGAGTAATCAGCTGCAAATTAATCACTTAAAATTCTTTCAATTTAAAAATTCTTACATTTTTTATCTTTCTCTGATATCTATATTATTCTCCATTTAACATTCAAAACATATTAAATGAGAAATACAAAATCCTAGATCTACAAATTATTTTTAAGAAATATAATGTATTAAAAAGTATATATAAATATGAAAATTCTGTATTAAATTATAAAAAATCTCTAAATTAATTATAACTTTATTTTCGCATAGAAACTTTCGCTTTAATTTAAAGTAACTGTAAATAAGCATATATTAATGTCAAAAGTTTTGTAATAAAATTTTAGTTAAAAAAAAATTTTTTTTGCTAAGTATGTATATTTTATAAGAATACTGAAGAATACAAGACCATTTCTTCAAATTTCTCATATATTTTTAACTTTTTCTATAAATTATTAAAAATAATAATTTATTTTCTGTTATTAAAATATATATTTCTGTTACAATTTATAATTATATATTAAAACTAAATAAATATTTATAACTGATAATTGCCTGCTAATAAAAATTAATACATGACCACTAGTAAAATACATTTTACTGCAAAGGTTTATCAAAATTAAAAGAAAACCCAATTCATGCTAAAAATTATTTTTTGGTTTCTCTTAAATAGTTTGTTTTTTAATTTTCATATTAGAAGGTTTTATTGATTCACTTTACTATTTAGAAAATAGTAAAGTGAATCAATATAAATTCCACCAACAGGATGAACGTTTTTTAATTTATCTGATGTAAATTCATAAATTTTATTGATCAGTAATAGTTTTACTAATTGTTATGATCTTGAATACAAACATCAGTAATAATTACTTTTTAGTTACGTAATAGTAACATGGATCATTTTGGACTAAATATTTTTCTAACACATTCGAAATTCGAGAAAAAATCTATGTGATTTATTCTGTGTGATTTATGTGAATTTATTCTATGTGAAATCTATGTGATTTATTCCATCCACCATTAGAGTTTGTAAGTAGGGGGTGCTCCTTGTATATTTCGCTATCGGCTTGAATGCACTGTATATTCATCCCTACACATTCGAGCTTTAAACTCATGCTTTCATCTTCTAAAGACCCAACTGAGCTATAAGTTGGGTAAGACATTTTTGGCTATGAGTCAAAACTTTCAGTAGCTTCACAAAAATGTGACACTTCAGCAAAATGCTCGGAGAAAAAAATTCTGGTTAAATTACCGTACTATATTGCAATGACAATTCAGGTAAAAAAAAACATATTCCTGGTTAATAAAACCGAAATATACGGTATTTAAACCATTAATTTGTTAATTTTTCCATTCATAGGGCAACTGTTTAGTGTTTACCGTAAATTCTGCTCCTTTTTTTCAAATTACTGTTTTTAATGCAACACATTTAGCAAAAAGTACAAAACTGAAAAGCAATTTAACCGAATAAATTATTTTTATGTTATACTCTAAAGTATCATGATAAAATTACTAAATTTTCCTACATGTACCAAATTTTTTTTACCGATTATAAAACCATGTTAATACTGCAAAAATCATTACCAAAGCATTTCAATAAAAATTATTGAACTTTTTGGCGTTCAAATAGAGCCAGGAACGTTTTAAATTTTACCATATTCTGGTAGTTTTGACCATACATTTTTTTTCGCAGGGTGAGTAAGAAAAAATATTCTGATGTAATGCAAAAGTGAAATCGTATCCTAAACACATTTTTCGAGGCGTAATGAATTAAAGTGATTATGGAAACCTCATTTAAATAATTGTGTAAATAAATCTTCAATATTCGCATTTCTGTAAAAAAAAAAAAAAGTACTGTTAAATACTGAAATTGACATCGAGAAATGCTTCATAAGGAAATTTTATAATTGAAATAAAGATTAAAAATGGTATTTTAAAGTGATAGATTAAAAGTACTAGCTTAGTCGAAACTTAATATCTAAAAAAAGAACCAATGAATGAATAGACGAACTATTGGATGAGTAGAAGTTATAAAATGAAATTAGTTAAATTGTTAATAGCTTAGAAACGGTATAAATAGGAATTTCATGACACGTGGAATAGAAAAGATATATAAATAAATATTTTCCTGGTCTTTTTGAAATCACTTTAGAATTTATTTAGATACAATTTTTTATTCAAAATATATGAGAAAAATAACAATTTCATATATTGACTAAAATAAGAAGCGTTTTTATAAATAGTAATTGTAATAATTAAGAGTGAAATATTTTATAAATAAGAGTTATGTGACGAGAATTGTCATTTATATGAAACATTATTTATAGGTTTAATGTAAGTTTGTAATGTGCATTGTAATTAGCTTGATAAAAGTCTTAAATCAAAGATTTAAGTCAACTGAGAATAACAAATAAAATTGGCTTTTGCATTATATCAGAATTTGCTATTATGTACGTTACACTTTCGTAGTTATTAGAAAACTTTTAAGCTTTATCTTAAATACAAACCACATTTTGAAATACCTATTTCTCATTTTTTTCTTTTTTTTTCTTTTTTTTTTTTGGACTTTTGACTTTTGACTTTTTGACTTGAAATGAAATCTTTGATTTAACTCAAAAATATAAATAAAATAAGTTTTTGTAGTATTTCCTTAAAAACTTTTCTAGTTAACTCTTTCGACTTAATGCTATTTTATTATAAAAAAGTAAGCAATTATCAAAAAAAAATTGAAATTTTGCACAAAAAAAAGAAGAAAAGAAAACTTGAAAATATTATGGAATGCCTCTTCGTTTTCTGAAAATTAAATGTATAATAGTACAAAAATTTGGAAATTCTACGTAGATAGGAATTAAATATATTTTAAAATTATAAATTGTTAAATTATCGCTAAATTTAATACTTTTAAATTTTTTAATTGCTTTTTAAGAAAAAATAATTAAGGTCTTTGAGTTTAATAAAGTAATTGAATAACCATTAAGGCACCATTATTTTTAATATAAGGAAACCTCTAAAGAAAATATAAAAATCTCCAAATTAAAATTTTAAAAATATTAATAAAGTTAATAGAGTAAATAATAAAGTAAGTAATAAAGTAGAGTTATAATATTTTTTTAAATATCAAACCAGTTTAAAGTATCTAAATTTTGCCAAGTTAACAAATTTAAACACAGTAAAATTTAATAACAAATTATAAATTACGCATTAGCAAAATAATTCCGTGAAACTCGTAAGTATTTAGTTAATTATTTTGTTGCCGAAAATCACTCGTTTAATTTTTCTCTCTTCCTTTATTAAAAAATAAATTCTATTTTGATTTTACGATTCAAGTTTTGTGCAATGTCTTTTTGTTTAATTAGTTTCAATTTATTCGTTGTTTTTTATTTGCTTGC
Organism: Parasteatoda tepidariorum; assembly: GCF_982258835.1. Lineage (NCBI taxonomy): Eukaryota > Metazoa > Arthropoda > Arachnida > Araneae > Theridiidae > Parasteatoda > Parasteatoda tepidariorum. The sequence goes on along the minus strand of NC_141755.1, from coordinate 92,197,991 downwards.
CTCTAATTTTCAAACTAAATTTAGCACTGATTTTAAGTTTATAGACATTTAAATTCTAGAAAAGTTAACAAATTTCTGTTAGTTTGAAAAATGAACAGGTTTACCTTTAGGTATTAAAACATAAAAGAAATAAGGGTGTTGCTATAATAAGAAACAGAAATATGTTGATCTTTCAAAAAATTTGAAACTGTCTATTTTAAAGTTCTCCACACAGCTTTTTATGCAAAATACTTTTATCAAAATGTTATTTATGTTGATTAGAAAAACTATCTAAAACTGTGTTTAAAAAGTTAACAATACATTGATTATTTAATTGTATAGAACTGAAAATTATTTAAAAAATTAAAAAAAAATATTCAAAATTATTTAAGGGCAAAAGAATAAAAAAAAACAATTATCGAAGCAGATTTAAATATTTTTTTTAAAAAAACTATTTGATTGACGGACTTCTTTAAAAAAAATATAACTTTACCAAGTTTTTAGAACACTTTACAAATTAATGAGAAGCTCATGGCTGATAATTATAAATGTAATTAAAGAGACAAAATCTGACCCTCCAAAGAGGTAACCATATAATAACCAAGTAAAAAAATTCGAAAAGACGACAAAAAATAATAATAATATCCTTAAATCAACATCTGTAATACTTTCAAAAAACTAATTCAAAGACATTTATTTTTATAAGTAACTTGAATTAAAAACATATGTTTGAAAAACCAATAACTACTTATATACTTATTTTTTAAAAAATAATAATAATACATAACAAATGTGGAAAAAAACTGTCGAATCAATCTTAACAATAATTGAAAATTCACCTTTGAAAAACCGTTTAAGTGCTTCTTTACAAAGAAAGAATAATATATACTAATCATCTAATTATTCTGATTGTAAGAAAATTGATTTGAAGGCATAATTTTAAAAAACTAATCAGCTATTACTTTATAAACAATATTAAAGCAATATAATAATGAAAAACTATACAAACTAATAAAAACCGCTCTTATCAATTTTAACTTGAAATGAAAAAAACTTTTAAGAAAATTAATGACTCTTTAGCCATTCCTATTTATCGTAAATTGAATGGAAAACATTTTATTGCTACTTTGACTATTACTACTGCTGAATTATTAGCTAATTCTTCTTAATATACATACATTAAATGCATGAAACACGTAACAGAATAATCCAAAAACTTTTCTTTTGTTATTCAATTAAAGAACCTACTTTTGAAAAACAAATTGACTGCTTCTTTACAACTAATATCCATTATTCTTTATCGTAAATCATTCTACAAACTGATGCAAAATCCTTTCTTATTTATTGTAAATTGAATAGAAAACATGCTATTGCTACTTCGACTTTTACTACGTCTTAAAAACTATTAGCTACTTCTTTTAAGCTCGCATTAAATTCTTGAGACACGTAAAATAATAATACAAGAACTTTTCTTTTGCAGCTTCAATTAAAGAACTAATAACCTCTTTATAACAATTATATATTAGTCTTTATCATGTAACACTTTACAAATTCATTCAAAAACCTTTCTTATTTTTTGTAAATTGAATAGAAAACAATTGCTACTTCAACCTTTACTACTTCTAAACTATTAGCTACTTCTTTTTAATGTACATTAAATTCGTGAAATACGTAATATAATAATAAAAAACTTTTCTTTTGTAACTTCAATTGAAAAACCAACTTTTTAAAAACATTAATTAACTGCCTCTTTAAAGCGACTATTCTTAATCTTTAAATTTTTATCATGAAACTCTTTACAAACTGATGCAAAAATCTTATCTACAAAATTCTCTTATTTACAGTAAATTTAATAAAAAGCATGTTTTAGCTACTTCTTTTAATGTACCTTAATTTACAAAACACGTAATAGAATAACACAAAAAAAAAAAAATTTCGCAACTTCAATTGAAAAACCTACTTTTGAAAAACCAATTCCTCACATAAATAACTGCTTCTTTACTACTAATATACATTAATCTTTATCATGAAACACTTTACAAACTGATACAAAAACTTCGCTTATTTACTGTAACTTTAATAGAGAAGCATGTTTTAGCTCTTATTTTTTATATACATTAAATTCATGAAACATACTTCATTAAGTGTAACTTGAATTAACAACCAATTAACTACTTCCTTACAAATCTTTTTAATGCTTCATAATTACGGGCTATGTAAAGGTAATTCTAAAAATCACCCTTGTTAATTCTTTTTGAGGAAACTAACTTCGTGTATAGAGTATTAAATGATAAAATTCGTCATAAAGTTCATTACTAACTATTATAGAAATCACACTTGTTAATTCATTTTGCTGAAATTTACTTTTGGCAGATCAAATTAACAGCTGATGTATAAAACAAGTCATATTAATACGTCATTCCCTTGAAACTCTATACAGACTAATTCAGAGAATACGCTTGTTAATTATAACGTTGCTAACTATAAAGATTATTTTTTATTGTGAGTTTTTCTATAAATATCACTAAATACTTTTCAAACAGCTTAATGCTTGCTTAAAGACTATTGTCTTTCAATAAATATATTTACTCGCAAAACATTTACCATTTTTAACCATAACATAACTGTGTTACTGAAAGTGATGTTTCATATTGATTTTTCATATTTGTTTATCCACATCTGCCGTCCATTGTCCTTCATATAGAAAAACACTTTTCGTTGTTTTGCAATTTCAGTTAGATATATTCCATGATCATCTTCAACCATGTTTAATAATTTCATGTGTATTTATGCCTTTCATTAAATTGTTTCATATGCTACATTAAAGTGAGTTCTTTATTTATGTCCATAATTCACACACATCATACAAAACAGCGTTAAAATTTCAGAAACTTCTTTAATCCAACATAAACATAGCTGACATATTTTACGGTCATTCGGAAAGATTTTCTAAGTGCACTGTACATAATACAACATTCACATATACATAAACTATTCGAATTTTTATTCCAAAATTTGGTAAAATAACCGGCAACAGTCTGTCCATCCAATAAAACCGTAAAATTTACGGTAACGAACAATTTTTACCTTTACGGTTTTGAATCCGTTTACGATTAATATGGTTATAAGACCATTAATATAAAACTATACCGTTTTTTTTAACCATTTAGAACTAACATGGTTTCAAGACTGAAGAAATTCAGTTAGACATGGGAACTGGGCTATTTGTAAGATAATGAGCATTGGAGAATGTAGGACAATGGTAACTCTTCGTGTGTAGAAGGGAGTGGGGGAAATATTCTGACATCAACGCTCTAGGACTCGAACCCCAGTTCTTTAACCGTGGTATTCCAGTTTTTTAACCGTGTAACGAGAAAGCAATTAGTAAACGGTATTTCTCACAGTTAACAGTTTGATTACATCTTATTTAAAGTTATTTGACTGTTTTGTTTCAATATGATGAAACAACAATTAAATAAATTATTATTAAACCATTTTTTTCCGAGAAATTTCCGAAAGTGTGGTAATAAAATATTAATTCGAAAATAAATTCCAAAAAAGTAAACTACTTTGGCAGCACACAAAAAATATAGCTCTCTAAGTAATGGATCTTACTGACATAATTTTGAAAGACTTATCATGATGCTTATGATAAAAATAAATTATTTTGAAACTATAAAAAACATGATTTAAATTTTAAAACATAAATACACCTCAAGAAAATCTTTTTCTTGACAACTGCAAAAGTCGACACCATGTAAAAAAAAATTCTGGATCAATTTACGGCAAAGAGTAATGGCACCCTGGGTGCATCATCCGTAAAATCAATTTTTTCGTAAAATTCTATAAAGTAATTTTTACAGTAATGTTTACTTAATTATGGCAACACTGTAACTGTAAAATACCGTAAAATAAATGACGCTGTGTAATCACACTGTAAAAATTACGGTGTCTCAGTGATTTTATAGTAAATACCACTATAAAAATTACGGTATCTTATTCTTAGTACAGTAAAATTTTAAAGTAAAAACAAATTTTACCGGGCATTTTTACATTGCAAAAAAACAAAAAGCAGTTTGATCCGGCTGCAAACTAAATTTTTATTTAATTGCATCGAAGCAAATTAACAAAATAAAAAACAAACAAGAAAAAATTAAAAATAGACAACAAAAATGGTAGTACTTTTACAAGAAAGAGTAAAAAAAGATTAAGGAAAGATTGGTCCTGATTTGAAACAGTTTAAAATGGCTTTGCTGTGTAAAATTCTTTTCAAAAGCCTATCTCTAATATCCAGGTAAGGGAAACAATAGAAAATGGCGTGATTTTCATCTTCCAGAACGTTGCAAATCAGGCAGAGTTCCAATTTACAAAAATGCCTCTGGTGACTGTTTAAAAAAAAATAGAAAAAAAAAATTCTGGGTAAGTAATTGATAGAATAAAGATGCTCCAAGGAAACAATTTTAATGAGCCTAATATTGTTCGACATTTGCAGCAATGCATATAAATAAACTTTTTCTATGATCCTAAATAAAAGAGAAAAAAAAAATTCTTAATTGAACTATGAATTTTTAGGACATTACCTTTAGTCGGATGATCAACTTTCGTGAACTTGTTCAACCGCTTTTTCTATTTTTAGTTCTCAACTTATCTAAAATATTTCAGCAAGAGGGTTCCCAATATTTGAATAAAATAAAATTTCATTTTATTGAAAATTGGCTTGAAAGGTAAATAGAAAACCAAGATTGAAAACTTTTAAAATTTGAGGTAAAATACACTCTATAACAAGAAGAATTGATGCAATTAATTTAAATGTCTTTAAAAAAGTATATTTCCCCCAAAAAAGTGATCTCCAATTGCTATTTCTTGTAAATATTTACTCTATGAACCAAACTACTTATCAGAAATAACTTAACTGGGACATCAGTTAATTTTGAAAAAAATGTAGAACAAAAAATAAATGCATATTAATTTTGAAACAAAGGAAGATCAGACTTATAATATTTCGCATTATTTACGAATGTAAGATTTTCGAAATAGTTAATACGTGATACCTAAAAAACACAATATTTTTAAAATATATTTAAAATTCTATTTTTGTATCTTATACAGTACAAACAGGTAGAGTAATGTCCTCGGGTATCGAAGACTGAGGTTCACGTCCACAGAGAGTCCTCAGAAAGAGGAAGCAGCGAATGGAATGTGATTTATGGTCTTGTTTAAAGGTCACTTACATTTAATTAAAATCGCTTTGAAAAGAATAATATACTATTTGCATCGCCTTGTGAGTTTGCAACCTTTAATGCATCGCCTAGTGAGCCTCTATTATACATCGCCTATTGTGAGTGTAAGACAGGCAGATAAGCCCTCTCGGCTACAATAAAGCAGTTGGAAAGAAATAAGAGGCTTTATTAGATGAGTTTAGTTGGCTAGAAAATTCTGGTTGCTAAACTGTATTACGTGAAAGCAGTAAATAAGCGGATTCTCACTCAGTTAACAGTTTGACTACCATCTTATCTATGATTCTTTGACTGCTTAGTTTGAATATGGCAAAATAACAATTAAATAAATAAGTCGGAAAAAAAATGGTTAAATAACAATTAAATAAATTGTTATTTCACCTTTTTTTCCGAGAAATTTCTAACAATGTAGCACGGAAAATAATAATCATATTAACAAATACGAAACTATATAATTGCCGAATTTAGTAATTTTAATGATCATTTTTATTCAATTATCCAAATGCTCAGAATCAATCCTTACTCTGAAAAGATAACGGTGAAAGTACGGGCAGTCAGGTGCCGGTAATTTTTACGGTAAAATCAATATTTTCCATAAAATGCTTTGGAACTAAAAATCTGGAATACTGTAATTTTTACAGCAATAATTACTGTAATATCACTGAATCACTCTTATTAAATAAATATTACTGTAGAAATTATGGCATAATATTTCACAGTAAAAATGGATTTTACGGTAAAATTGATTTTATGGATAAGGCATTCACAATGTTGCCACTTTATACCATAATTTGATCTGAAATTTTCACGGCATTTGTAGATTTTTTATCAAAACAAATTGTTTAATAAATTTAAGATGATAAGTTTTATTTATTACTACATCTGAAAGCTTAAAATAAAGTATTTTTAAAAGCAAAGAAAGGCAGCAAACTGTTGTGAGGAAAATTTAGAAACGATTAAGCATTGAGTTGTAATTTTGCTTACGTTATCTTCAATTCTCTTCAATGAACAGGATTTACTATGAATCACTATGTTTTATTTTGGCCTGGATAGCCTGGTTGGTAGGGCTTTGATCAAGATAATTAAGTAATATATATGTGTGATAATCAATGAAATAAAATAAATCAAATAATCTAGATAATTAAATAATCAATATGTGTGATAATTAAATTCTAACTTGAAAATTAATATTGAACAGCCAAAAAGAACAGTTTTCAGAAATTAAGAGCACAATTTCAAAAGAAAAATGTCTTTAAGAAGGAAAAAAATAAATTTAAAAATTTATTACTAACAGTCTTGAATCAATGCTTTTGTTTCTATCACCATTAAAAGATTAAATGGTCATTAAATTATCGATATGTATCACTCAACATCACCTCATCCTCAGGCCAACGAAAAGTTAATATTAATTTTGCTCGTCGAGGACCTTTCGAGTAACAGCACTACAAATGAATTCAAAATACTTGAGACGCCTTACACAAAGAACATAAAGATAATTTTTTAATCGAAAGTTTCACAGATTTATTTTAGCCTGAAAACTACGATTTTAGGCAAAATTATTTTTTTTTTTACCTTTTTAAAATTATTATTATTTTTTTTTTTTTTTTGAGTATTTACTATGAGGCTATATTTGCGGCAGAAATTATGGATCTTTCATTATTTATAAAATCTACAATAAATTCATTTATTTTCTTCAAAATTAGAATAAGATTATAACTTCATGATCATTTTATACTCACAATCATTGGTCACTACGTAAGAATCTTACTAATATATAATGGCGCCATCTATGCGGGTTTTTTCCAAGTTTCTTATATCAATTATAAGTTTCAGACGTATAAAATAATTTTACAATTGAAAAGTGATAGCAATGCTTTTTTTTAAGTTTCGTATGTCAATTATGAAATTTTCCGACATACTAAAATAGTTGATTTTGAGAGGTGATAGCAATGTTCTTTCTACGTTTCTTATGTCAATTATAAAAGTTTCCGACACATAAAAATAGTTGATTTTCAGCGGTTTAAAATTATTAATCCTGAAAAGTGATAGCAATTTTTTTCTAAACTATTGTATTTCAATTGGATGCTTTTCCAATTAAAGTTTCAGACTTAAAAATAATATAATTCTGAATATCGATTTTGAAAGTATCAGTCGCATTCAGTCCTATGGATTAATTTGATAATTTTTGCGCAATAAAATATTTTGATGAATTATTTTCCGTATAAAACTAAAAATGTAAGCAGTTAAATCACTTGGACATTTTTTCATTTCACAATTAGCTATTTAAAGATATTCTGAAAACAAAAATAAGCATAAATCCTTTTTAATTTCGAAATTATAAGATGGATTGCATTTATTAATTGTAATTTTTCGCAAAATTTAATTGTAATTTTTGGGTAATTTCTTTAAAGCAGATTTCTTTCAACGAAACATTCCAAGTGATCCACACTTTATAGTTTTCACACTTTTCTTCAGAGCATTTTCTCTGCTCCATATAAATGTTTTTTTTTTAAAAATGGCACATTTAATTTCTGATTCTCTATCAATTTTTGGTTTGAAATTATACTTACTTGAAGAATGGATATTATTAAGTAGTTTGAATGAAACTAAACACATTTAGAGTAATAAAAAAATATTTATCACGGTAAAAAAGTTAAATTTGTTACTAATTTTTATATAAAATCAATGATATAAATGATACTTTTTTTATCAATTTTCGAGAGCAAGTGTTCAATCATAGTGCTGCCATCTCTTAAAAAAACATAAAAGTATCACTTAAAAATTTACTGCAATATAGTGCTGCTATCTTTGAAAATGAAACTAAATTAAAATAAATGTTTAAAAAATAATTATTGAAAATTATACCAGCATTTTTTTCTTAGAAAGCACTCTAACAACTAATATACGCAGTTACAATACGAAAAAATATATTTCACAAAACATTGAATTAAAATAACACAATAGGATTACGATTAGGACACGAGGATAAGATTATGATAGTATGCTGTCTTCTATCTATATAACTAGCTAGAACGGAAAAGAATTTTGGAAAAGCTGTAACTTTCTGCTTAGAATGAACGAATTTCTAACGAAAATTTTAAAATTTAATAAACCTGTGCTTTTTTTCTTTTTTTTTTTTCTTCTTTTTTTTTCTTTTACTTCATGATACTTTAGCACTTTTGGTATTACTTTACTTTCAGTTCTTCTTCAATGATATCCGTAACGCTAGCTAAACTTATGTTTAAGAGCAGATGTAAAGCAGCAAATAAAAAAAAAGGTTTAACATGAGTTATTTATAATAGGAGAAATATTATTTCCATTGTCAGTAATGTTAAACATAAATACACTTATTCTTATTCGTCCTAATGGCATTTTAATTTCAAGGTCTTTAAATGTATTAGTCTCTAATATTAAAACATCTTACATCAACTACTACTAATAATAATAATTAATCGTTTTCATTTTTTTATCACGAATTTTAAATTCTGAAACTTTATATTATCCTTTAAATGAAAATATCATTAGCTTGGTCGAATTTTCGGCCATAGATGGCGCCACAGACATACGTCAGCAAAAACATCATTAACTTGGTAAAAACCTAGAATTGCCCACCCCTTGGCGACTTTTTTAAATCTTGCCAAGTAGGCTATTATTACTTGGATCAATGTTGCTTTTTATTATTAAAAAATCAATTCTTCCAAATTTATAAAAATATTATTGAGAAAACAAAATAAAAAAAATAACTTTCAATAAGGTTGCAACATATCGCCCCGAAATATCTTCCAGAAACCTAGTTTGGCGAGATTTCAAAAAGTCGCTTGGCAAGATTTAAAAAAGTTGCTTGGCGAGATTTTAAAAAAACTACGAACACTTTTCATTTTCCCAAAATTGAGGCTTTTATCCATATTGTCATTTTGCACCATTTTCAAAATAAGCGTAGACAGCCCTGGCTTTAGATAGACAAAACGTGACCTAACAGTCATGCATGAGTAACCGTTGCTAACTCACAGCACTTACAAAAATAGCATATTATTATTTTCAAAACAGCATCCTTCAATATTACGAACCGAGCTTTTGAAAAACAGTCATAAGAACCGATAAAAGTAGAAGATGAGAGATGAGATACGAAACGTATACAAATTATATATTTTAAAGTACACACTTTTAAGACTTAGATTATCAATTATATTTATGACTTAGAATATTTAAAACTTATATTAGTCTCAATATTAAAAAAAAAAAAAGTATTTAATAGTCGAAATCTTTCGTCCAGGTTTTTAATCTCCACGATTTTTCCACGCTTTTAAATCTATACATAATATTTTTTATAATTTTAATTCAATTATTTTTCTAAATTGTATTTTTTTTCAGTAAAAAAATAATTAAAGACATAAATGACAGCTAACATTATGCTTACTCAAAATATTTAATTAGTTTGAGTGGGGTTTAATTTAAATATTTGTTTAAATTCAAATACTCTTTAATTTCAGCATAGCTTAATTAAGGGTATAATTAATTAGAAAACGTCTAAAGAAATTTGCTTTCTTTTTTAAACTAGAACATAAAGTTTTAAATAAATGAACAATTACGTAGAATCATATGGGGAAAAAAAAGAAAAAACTCTATTCCCACGGGAGCTGAGATTAAACCTAATTACATGATCACCATAGAATATTGCTACAGAAAAAATACATCGTATCACAAAATGATGACACTAAAAAAACATCAGTCATGTAATTAGTAGCATCTTCATAGCACGAAACATATTTCCCAGCATCCCCCCTTTCAAAGCAGAAAAAGCCCTCCATGCCCTGTCAATTTCGTCATGTGCATCACCCTCCCTAGTTTTCAGGGTCACGTGATAAACATTTTGTGTTATGATGGCACATGTCTCGCACGTGGTTTCTACAACAATGTTGGTCATCGCGTGCGCGCAATGAATTTTTACGCGCCAAATAACAATGATCTGAAGAGTGATGTGTGAGAAACAAAACCCCATATACATAACACCGTATTGCTCCTTTCAATTTAAATGACGCATCCATACTGAACCACCTAATAAAAATTTCTCGGTATTTGGCCAATGATTACATGAGAAGTCTTATTCGCTATTGGCCGATAATCACGTTACATTAACGAGGGAGATTCGGGATATTTGATCGTGTTAAGATGGTAGTATTATGATGAAAAGAGTTTTGATAAAGTATCGAATATGAACTGTTTTCTTTAGAGTTTCAGTTATATAAGTTTTTCTTTTTAATGTTAGCAGCAGCTGATTAAGTCATCTTATTAGCCTCATTCTGTAGATTCATTTTCTGTTTCTTGCAACTTTTCTCGTGTTACTTGGTGAAATTAAGAGCGGAAAGCAAAATTTCGCAATCTAATCCACTTGAGAGTGCTGCAAAATTCTTGTTATAGAACAATAATAAGTTAGAAAAATATCGCTTGGAAACATTTTTCTAACAATCGTTTGAAAGTGTGACAAAAGTGTGTGTTTTGTCTGATAGAATAACAATATTATGAACATTGATAAAAAATTTATTTCGCAAATAAAAATAAAATTTAAGAAAATATTTAAATCACATTTCTTGTAACTATTGTAATTATAAAAAGTTATTAATTCAAAATACTTTTTTGAATAAAAAGTAGTTCTGAAATGATTAAAAAATAAGAAAAAAATCGAGATTTTACCACCAATACTAGCAAGTGCAGAGTATAATTATTGAATATATTAATTTTTTGAACTTAAAAATTTCTTCAAATTATCGCCTTCTGATGATCACTCATCTTTCCTGATTCTTCAAACGAATGTAAGAACGAAAATGATTTGCTCTAAAAGCACCGGAAAAACCTCAACTATATTCCACTTCCAGGAAGGAGGACTGGCGGAAGTTAAACCGGAGGTTTATTCTCAGCAATTATTGCATTTGTCTAAGACTTCATTTCAATCAAATGCGATGTTTGACGGATCAGGTGATAGTCGTTACGATGAAGAACAACGGAATTACCGAACGGAACCAGATGAAGAACCGGAAAAAGGAGCCGTCGGACTTTTGGAAGTGTCCCGCACCTTGTATGGTGGAGTTGAGGTTGCAGGTCACGGTAGCGCGAATTTTGACCGAAACATAATTGATCGGAGTGATGAAAACTCTAGATCAGATCCTAACGGTTGGACTAACAGTGTGTGTCATATAAAAACTGATGGGGATCGAACCACTGACCCTCGGGATACTTGTAATCAGGATTCTTGTAACCAACAGATTGAGGAATCCAGGATAATTATAAGAGGTAAGATTTTTTTGGAAAAATAAAGTTTAAAAAGTTTTGAGCTTAATTTATATTATTAACTATTTAATTAACTTTTTGAAACACCTACCTTCGTCTAACAATTGTATTTAATTTAATTTCAATTAAGATAGGATCTCAACTAATGAAAATCATTAGTCAAAAATAATATTTTTCAGACAAATTGACTATGTATATTATATATATATATATATATATATATATATATATATATATATATATATATATATATATATATATATATATATATATATATATATATGTATATATATATATATATATATATATATATATATATATATATATATATATATATATATATATATATATATATATATATATATATATATATATATATATATATATATATATATATAGGTAGATAGATACGTACATATGTTTGCATCTATATACATACATATATAGATGCAAACATATGTATATGCATAAGTAACTGATAATTACTCTAATTATTAGTTACGTCATTGTTTCACCAAATAAGCGATATATGCATGCATACATATATATATGCATACATATATTTATACACACGCATATATATATACATACATAGTAACAAATTGATACATGGTTGCGTCACCTAGTTATCTTATGTTATTTTTTTACCATTAGGAGTCCGATCAATATTTAATAACTTAATAAAGATCTACTATACTTATTTCAGTGTTACTTTAACTAATTTCAAATTTTAAGTAAATATATCAGTTGTAAAGCATATCTATTTGTCAAAATTTAATTGTGTACTGTTGAAAAGAATTAATATTATCTTATATAACTAAATGAACTTAATGCTTTAAGGGATTATTTGAGTAATTTAATGGATTCAATTATTATTGTTATCGTTTCAATTCGAATGAGCCGTTTTTTTAAAGGGAATTATTTATATAATTTAGGCTCTGAAGTGTTTTTAATGTATTATGAGAGTTTCAGTTAATTCAGAAGGAAAAGTTAAACGTTTTTTTTTAATATTTATTTATTACATTAATATTAATTTTATTAATATGATTGACTTAACAATTTAACAACAACAACTTAATTTGACAACACAAATTAAGAAAATTTGCACAATTTTTTAGAAGAAAAACAAGTAATTTTTTACAAGCAAAATTGTCCGCTAAATTTATTTTGTAAGCTATGAACTTTATAATATCTAATCTAATTCTACTAAGTGTTAGTTTTTAATATATTTTTGTAAACTTATTCATGCGAGGCAAAATATAGTTATAAACAAATTCTCACGACAAAGACATGGAATTTTTTAAGTTTTTGTCTCTTCAAAATTTCCAGAAATAATTTGCGATAAATTCACATGTCCCATTTTTGAAAATTTTAATATAGAAATCTAATTGTTTATTAGAAATTTACAAACTGGAACTGGAAAGAGGTATAAATTAAACGTCAGTTATAAAGAATAGTTTGAAAAAAAAAACAATTTTATTAATTTTTTTTTATAAAATTTTATCTAAATTAAATCTGATATAATTTTGTATACTCATCAAATATTTCAGAAAAAATTTTACGTGTAGAGAATTTTTCTTCCTTTTATCCTAAATCATTAGTTTATTCTAAAGTATTATTATTTAATAAAAACAAATCTAACGAATTTTCAAAAAAAATTGAAAATTATTTTCAGTTAGTAATCATTTTGAAATCAAACGAATATATTCATGCATTATAGTTTACGTTTTAGAATTTATTGTACATTCATTATTTTTTCAAACATTTGAGTTTTATAAGCTGAAAACAAAATATAAAAATTCTTTTCTTTATAATTTTTAATAATATTGTAGTTCTGTTTATTATTTCATTCTACAAAATCATAATCATAATTTACATAACCCTCGAAATATAGAGGAAGCCGCAATCTGGGAAATATGGTCCTAATGTTTTTATCAAGAGAGCTGTCTTTGTTTGGATCCATTAATGTTAATTTTACTTTTTGCGTATTTCGTCATATCTCAAGAACTTTAAGCCGATTAAAAAAAATTTGTGCTTAATTGTAAAATTTGTTAATTCAAAGAAAATGCTATGAAAAAAATAAATTTCAGTAAATATTCATTATTTTACTTATTAATAGTCAAAAAAATTTTCATTTGCCAGGTATGCAGTTTCTTTCATGATTTTAAACTTTCTAATTTTACATGACAAAAGACAAAATCTGAGTGAAATCGGTTGAATAGCTCCTGAGAAATCGAAGTTTATAAAAATCGCATATTTACAAATAGATTTCTCAGGAACTATTCAACCGTTTTCGCTCAATTTTTGTCTTTTGTCATGTAAAATTGAGTACTTCAAAATGGTGTAAAAATGTATTTACCTTACAATTCAATTTTTTCCCGAATATTATTAAATAAAATAATATAAATTATAAATATTTAATAGGCTTCATTTTTTGCATAGATAAACGAATCTTTGGATAAACGAATTTTTCAAATGTATGCAAAAACTTTCCATTTCGCTTAAAAAGTTCTCAAGATTTGGCTAATTGAGGGGTCCAAGGATTGGATCGTTCGCCTAACCAAACAATTGGGACTATATTTCCCATATTGCGGCTTCTCCCTATATTTTCAAGCTCAGAAATCCGAATCCGTCGAAAGATTGAGTGCTAGAACGAGACGAGACGATCATTAGATCAAAAGTTATTTGGGGTGGTTCGTTTATTTTTTTGCGCTCTGGTCCTTTGACTTTAACCACCCTCATTAATTTTTACATTTATAACTTATTTTTGTCTATATATATATTTTTTGTTCTACTTGATTTATTTAATGTATTATTTATTTTATTATTTATTTATTTATTTTATTATTTATTTTTTTTATTTATTTATTTTATTATTTATTTTTTTTATTTATTTATTTTATTATTTATTTTTTTATTTATTTATTTTATTAACTTGTTTTATTTTATTATTTATTTTATTATTTATTTTTTTATCTATTTATTTTATTATTTATTTTTTTATTTATTTATTTTATTAACTTGTTTTATTTAATTTACTTATTTTATATTATTTACTTATTTCCTTTTATTTACTTGCAGAAAAATAAAAGCTTTTGTAAATAAAAGTTTCGGTATTTTTTATTGATTTGAAAATTATTAATAATTTTTAAAATATTTTATTTCAATTCATATTGGTAAGGAGAAGCAATAAACCTTATTTTAAAGCAGATGAAACTTTTTTCTCCCTTTTTTTTTAAAAAAAAATTCAATTTTATGTTCTATAAGATCACTGAAAAACCCCATGTCAATTAGATAATTGCAGAAAGTGGAATCAGAAGAAGGTGGCCAATGATATGCGTTAAATACATACAATACAAACAAAAAATAAATAAAATAATAAAATAAATGCAATGAAATATAAACTTATATCTAATAAAAAAATATATGAAGTTATTTATCAAGAAAGCGCAATCATTGTTTTGCAATAATTTTAATCGATTTAATAGTTTAATGATATATTTTTATCTGTCAGCTATTAACATTACGATTTGCATCACTTTTATTTTAAATTTATTCCAATGAATAAAAGAAAAATCATCAACAACGGAATCAGAGAATCAAGTAATAAGATAATAAATCAATAAACAAATCATGGATTCACTTGAATAACGATCTACTGAAATAGCATTGGTAAATCAGTTAGTTGAAAAATCACTGATTTGTTAATCCGTATTCCATTGATTCACTGATTCACTAATTTATTTGTTCATTGACCCAACGGCTCTTTAATTCATCTGTAGGCTGCTTTTCAGATTAATTCATTCTTTCATTCATTATTTTATGATTTGTTTATTGTTCCTTATCCTCTATCTAAAAATCAATTTTATTATGTAATGAGGTTACTCACTATTTTGGATGTGGTAAAAATAAATTTTAAGAAGTAGCAAAGCTGATTTTTTAATTTGTGGCTTTCTTAAAATCCATGTTAAATTTCAGTTGCCACTTATAAAAATCAGATGGAATGGATGCTACTTCGCGTAAAAACCGATTTTTACTATTTATGGCAACATACTGGGTGTTTTCTTAATGTATATTTTTTTAAAATTCCTTATCATAAATTTAAAAAAAAAACATGCACATGGGAGATCGCAAACTAATATTTAAGCTAGGAAAAAACAAGGACGCTCCCAAAATCTGACGAACCACTATACAGGAAGGCGGGTGTAATTAATATCAGGTTTAATTGGACACTCAAACTTGGAAGTGTTTCTTATAACCGACTTTCAACTAATATATGAAAACACGTATTGTAGCTTATTTCATTCACTCCCTATATTATAATGTCAAATATCTATAGAGTTTTGGCTTTTTCCTCGGTTAAATATTAATTTGCAGCCCCTAGTATGTATGCATTTTTGTTTCCATTTCTTTTAAATTTTTTAAAATGCATATTGAAAAAAATAACGTAATTTTAGGAAATTTCAGGAACCTGTTCCTTCTTTGTGTGCAAAGGTAGGCAAAACGAAAACTTCTCTTTCTATGTTTTCGTAATTCCTTTTTAAATCCTATACATTATTTACTCACATTTAATTATCTTTTCAATTTATTTTCTTTGTTTTCTTCGGTTAAAAAAGGAGTTTCTAATGTGAGCATTGCTCCATTCCCCAAAATAAGCAAATCATAAACTCACTTCCCCAGCTAATGCTTATGTAACACTTAATCGGCCCTTAAGATATTGATAACTTCTTTTAATCTTTCAGATTACAGACAAATAGATACTGAAGACAGGATACCTGAACCTCATACACTTTCAGACATAAAATACAGTTATGCTGAGTCTAGGAATATTTACAGTTCAATCCTCTCTATGAGAGATCCTTATTTGGGATATTCTAGCCAAATCTATCAATATCCAAATGAGCTTTTAGCTTCTCAAGGTGAAACTCACAGCAGTTTTCAGAGTGCAAAACTTCAAAGTTCACAAGCGGAAATCTATCGTCCTGTTGCTACACAACTTAGGCATGAGAGTACAATTGGAACAAGTTATACTGATGCCAAACCACATACTTATGGTAATTTTTATTTCGTTTCTTCCTTCAACAATTATAAAATTATATTTTATTCAAGCACACACGGAGAAAAAAATACTGACAAAATTATTATAATTATTAATTATATATATATATGTAATGTTATGCCTTTAAAGGCTGGATAATTGAAGAGACTTAGGCGAATACATTTAAAACGGCGTTTTATTACGTTATATTAAGTATTGAAAGCAGTGTTCGTTGGCTCTGTACAATGATGGTCCCCCCCCCCCTTGCAGGGATGCTTGGCTCTGGCACAGATTTCTCTAGCCACGAAAATATAAAAAAGACTCGCATTTTCGGTTGTCTCGAGATTTTAAAGGAAAGTTCAGAAAGGGAGTGGTTGCAAGGATCTTCTTATCTTACTGAAACGTCATTCAATTGATACAATTTAGAGATTATGATTCGCTAAAAGGATATCACCACTCTGCCACTGGGAAGGTTTTGGGACTATCTTAATGTGTACTTCATCGGCGAATTATTGCCCATTAACTTCAGAAAATACTCTTTTATCTGGCCTTATCTGGTTTATCTTGACTTTTTATGGCTCTTTGTGAGAGACCGACTTCTATATCTTAAACTTGATAAGAAACATATGCTTTAAGCTTATCAGTTAATATAGAAAGACTTGCATGAGAAATTCTATATTTCATATATATATATATCATTGGAAGGATTGGAAGGATTTTGCATGGGTAAAAATGACGTCAATTCTAAAAGCTTCAAGCATGATCTCTCAAATTGTGCTTGTGCCAACAGTTTCGTCCTGTAAAATCTTCCAAGACTTGTTGTGTAAAGAAAATTTGTTTACATAGAGTTAGTATCGAAATATTTCAATTATTTTGATTAACCCTTGTGTTACATCTTGTAACTTGCATTACATACAAAGAAACGCATATTTTACTTAATTATATATTTTATGAATTTCACTCAATATTCAATATTTGTATACTTAAAAATAACTGCAAATATTTTTTATTCCTTATTATAAAGCTCAGTTTAATAGTTTAGTTTATTTTAAACAAGGACAATTATTTTCGAATTCTTTTATGCAACACAGTATGTGAATGTTTTGCACTAAATAGCTGTTAATTAACGAAATGTATTACAGAAATTTACTTTGATTTCTTTGTTAAGCATTAAATCGAAATTAAATTTTAAAAAATATTTTCAAATAATGTAAAATTTGATTTCTATTTAATTTTAATGTTTTCGGCTGAAATTTTAGAAAAATTACCACTGGCCCTGATAAATAATAGTAGTTGCATAGTAAGTGCAATCATAAATACCAGTATTTTGATGCATAATCAAATTATGATACAAAAGGAATAAAAGAAATTAAAAAAAAAAAAAAACTTCACTGAAACTAACAAATTTGTACTACTATCGCGATGCCATTATTTCGGGTTTCAAAGTAAATGCAAACATAAATTTCAATATTCTGACGTACATTAAGATCCTAAGATCGACAATCACACCTAAAACCAACAAAATTTTACCTCTCACTCCAATAAATCATAATTATGGCAAAACCCATATTATAGATTACTAAGTATATGCAATCATAAATTTCAATATTATGACTTATACTGGGATCCTAATATAAGCAATTGCAACTAAAACAAACAAATTTTTGCCTCTCACTCCAGTAAATCATAATTATGGCAGAGCGGGTATTACAGGTTGCAAAGTGCATGCAATTATAAATTTCAATATTATGAAGCATATTGGGACGCTAAAATTAACAATCGCAACTAAAAATAACAATTTTTTACCACTAGCTCTGCTGAATAGTAGTAGTGACAAAACTGGTATTACAGATTGCAATGTAGGTGCAATCATAAATCTCAGTACTATTGACACAACATGGGACACTATTACGTTAAACAGTCGCAACTAAAAACTAACAAATTTTTATTTATAAAAACTGACATTTCGATTAGCAAAGTAAGTGCAATCATAAATCCCAGTATTACGACGCATTATGAGAAACCAAGATAAACATTCGCATTCTCACTCTCTAAATAACATGTAGATGATAGATATTTGAATTTTGGGAGACATCAAAACGAGTCAATGCTTCAGATGCCGGAAACGCATCCGGAAAAATTCTGACCTCTTAGTTGTTATCCGGCCAGTTGTATTTCCGGACAACGCAAAGACTTCCAGTTCAGGAAACTGCATTTCCGATGTCTCAGAGTTCTGGATGACGAAGTTGCTTTATTTTCAATAAATTGAGGAAAAATTGTGGTTGATTGAATTATGATTATACCTTGGAAAATAGAATATTTTATATTGCTTTAAAGTTTTTTTTTTTTTCAATACCTGAAATAGTCGCTAAGTGATTATTTTTTAATGTGTTGTCAGATTTTTTTTTTATTTGAAATGCAAAGCACTGAAATACATTGACCTAAAAAATGGAGCTATCAGTAAACAATTTATTTATAGTACAATATTCGGCTGATAAAAGAAGAATAAATTGGATGAAATCGTTGCTGCTATTTATTTCATAAACTTTTTGATTTATTCTTTTAGAATTTTTTTCATTGTTTGGTACGCATTATTTGGTGCGCATTGTATCGACTTCCATAACTTTTGCTCTCATGACCAGATTTTTACTTATTAAAAAAACAGCGCACATTTAAAAAGATTTTTTCTATGCATATGTAAAATAAAAAAACTGGGAAAGTTAGAAGATAATAATTAAAATACGCTCTTAATTATTCTAAACTAAAACAATTCTTTGTACTGCAATATTTTTGAATAATATCAATTTTTCAAACTTTTGGACAAAAATATTGTGTACAATAATTATTAATTTAAATTCCTTCATTATTATAAAATAAATACTATTAAAACTATAAATAAATAAACGAAATAAAAACTATTTAAATTTTCCAAAATTCTCAAAAATTTTTTTAAATAAAATGTTTTTATTTGAAAAAATTAGCATTTCAATCTGTGATCCTAGAAATTATTTTATTCCATGATTGTTCAAAATTTTTATTGTGAGAAAAATTTTGAAAATTAAAAATTTTGTGAAAATTAATTGTATAAGGGACATTTTTATTTCGCGCGACTAAGCTTTTTTATTTAATAAATTTATCAGTAAATTTTCAAATTTTTATGACACGGATAGTAAATTAAGGTAAAAAAATACCTGCAATTCGTGCCTTGACGTTGTTTGAGACATATGCGATTTGTTTATCAAAAAAGACTTACCGTGGAATGAGGCGAAGTAATATAGTGCTGCTGAGAAGTGAAAGATGTTGTTAGCTGTCCGTGGTCAAAAATGTAGAGAAAATGTGAGAGATTGATGTTTTTTGGCTTCAGTTAGGTACGTACCCGAGACCTTTGAGTTTGTGGTTTGATTCTGTAACCACCATGGAAGCGGTTGTATAACCCTAGCTTGAGTTAGGAAGTTTTGTATAATAACCGTATAAATTATCGACTAACTCTACTAATTTTGTAGACGTTCGTTACAATTGCGAGTTGTGGGTTTTTTTTCTCAAAAAAAAAAAAGAGTTGATAGTATAAATTAACGGCTAACTCTATGAATGTTACTGAAGTTTATTATAATGTAGTTTACTTGTGTGAGGCAATTGAAAAAGTTGACGTAAGATTTAAATAGCATTAAAAATAAACAAACTAAGTGTTAATAAGTTTTTCGGTAAGATTTCAAAATAATGTGTCCACAAAATAATTGAAAGAAAGTATTATAAGAAACTGACTTAGCTAAATGTTGAAATAAATCTCTTATAAATAGTCCGCATTTGGTTAATTGAATTGACCTTTTTTTCATAGAAAGTCACTGAACAAAAACTACAAAAAGGTTGGATGTTCAAAGGAAAAAAAAAATTCCTTGTCAATTAAGATTTCATTTATGCATTTGTTTTTTTACAAAATACTTGTCATAGGTTACACACTCAGAAAAAAAATGTGCCACGTTAAACACTTATATGGTACATTAACTAATTACATGATTCAAATTTATTGCAATCTTATTCATTTGTTACTTTGTACCATGTTTCTGTTCAAATTGAACCATAGCGACGTGATATGAAGTAACTACGATAGTATGGTTCAACCAAAGAAAAATATTGATGTAGCAGCACTTTAACGACATCACTCTGAATAGACCCTTACTGGTTTATTTCTTAAAACGGGAAATTTATATAGCATGTGATGAACATAGAGATGTATGAAAAATGGAATTGAGCAAGAGTTACACGATATTCAATAATTATTTTTTTTTTAATTATAATTTATTGCTTTTAATTTTATTTGCTTTTAATCATTGACTATTTTAAAATAATTATATAATTTAAATATATGTTAAGATATTAGCATTTTTTTAAAAATTTTGATATCGTATTTTTTGCGTTTACAAGCACGTAATAAATGCGGGTATAATATAATGTTTGTAGAGCAGCATTTCAGAAGTTAATGATTAAAGTAATTAATAGGCAATTATGCTTATTAATTAGTGTTTACGATATTTTAAGTTACAAGATCATTTACAAAAACGCACTTTTTAGCAATAAACATACATTTCTTTTAACCGAATCGGATTTTTGGTCTCCAGAATATAGGGAACGCCAATCAGTTGGCCGAGTGGTTAGCGTGTCTGACTGAGGAGCTATTGGCCACGGGTTCAAATCCTGCTCAGGGCATAGATGTCTCTTTCTATCTTTGTGTTCTATGTCCTTTCCTCTTTGTGTGAATGTGACCCGCCCTATAAACGGGTTTGTGGTTGTGTGACGTGGGCGGCGCTGCTCCACCGCCTTGGCTTCGCCACAGTTGCCCACTGGGTAACGAGAAGAGAGTAGCAGTTCTGGCATTTCTGTGGACAATGGGACAAACCCCAAGTACCCGCCATTAAAATTTAAAAAAAAAAAATAATAATATAGTGAGCAGCATCAGTTTAGGAAATATGGTCCCAATAGTTTAGCCAGGAGAACGTTTCTCAAAGCGCATGTGCAAAGGGTATTCAGAAAAATAGGTTTTTGTATCTGAACAATCGTGATATGTTTCTGTATCGTAGCTTAAAATATCGTCGGTATTAAATAATTAGCAAATTTGAGGTCACTTCTTCAAGCCATTAAATTTGAGTCCTAGTACGCAAGGATCCAATCAATAAATCAAAAGCTATTCAAGGTAATCCGGTATTTTTTTCCGCACTGTACATATAAAATACCATAAATTTTCTGCCAATAATAGTACTCAAAGTAATAATTTTATCAGAATATATTACTTCATATTGCTTAGGAAAAAATAATTCAATCATTTAGTTTTTTGTTTTAAAAAGTAATTTCGATAAATACAACTTTTCTAAATCGGATGCTAATTTTGAGCTGCAAAAAAAAAAAAAAGACTGAATAAAATAAATCGAACAACCATTCCTGTGGAGAGAAAAAATAAAAAGAACTTTTTCTTTTTAAATTTTGTTAAGTAGTAAATTTATCAAAATCACACTATTTCAGAAAAAAAAGTTCAAATCAAACATAATTTTGGATGAAAAACAGACCAAATCGGACAATTATTCCAGACAAAAAAATACCAAATCGGTCAGTCTTTTCTTAGAACGCATTAATGAAAACAAATAATTTCGCTTACGAGGCCCGCAAATACACAATAAACGAAATTTAAAAAAAAAACTCCTACCTATGCATAAACTATAATAAACATAAACTTCTTTCACAAAGAAAACTGATCAACAAAAAAATATAAACATTGCATTACCGTTTGATTTTTAACAACAAAATTACTCTGAACTCAGTACTTTTTTTCGAAAGAAAAGTTAAAAATATAAAATACAGTTTTTTTTTATACGAAATAGATAGTTTTATTATTTAAAAATTGTTTGCTTGCATTAAAATAAGATCATATTAACGTTTCCAGGTTAATGAAAATATCTAATGAAAAATAAGATCTCATAACTTAAATTTCTTTTATGTAAATATTTTTCAACAGAAAAAAATTCAGTAAATTTTTATCCAAAAATTAGCGAGTTTAAGTAGAAACTTTTTAAATTGACAAATTTATACCGTTATTTACCCATCTGTAAAGAAAGATTAAAAGAACTCCCGGTACTAGAAAACTCATTTAAAAATACAAAAGTACTCTGTTTAAGGGATTATTGCCGTTAAAAAATTCGCTATCTGTGAAGTAAAAAAGAAGAAAAAAAAACTCCCTGCAACTCTATTGTCCTCAACATTTAACTGTTTTTCAACATTGTTGGCTTGGACTCATCTTTAACGTTGAAGTACTACGTATCCTAGCACGTGTCGAAATAGAGAGGTTTTTAAATATGACCTGGTGCACCAAGCCGCAGTAGATGATCGTGTTTCCAGACTAATGCGAAACGCGCGTTGAATTTAAGGGACAATGTACTTATAAAACTTTAAAAAATGAAGGTCATTTTAATTTTGTAATGTATTGAAGTAATGGCGAATTAGATTGAATTGTTTTAATTAACATAAAAATGAAATCGAAACAGTGAAATATGAATAAAGAAGTTTGAAATTAAATGATGAAAATTAAATAATGGTTGTTTAAAATTGAAAAGATGAATAAGACCATGGAAGCAATAAAATGTATTCAATGAAATTTCGAGTGAAAAGGAAATGTTTTAGACTGAAAGATGATCATTGAACTTAAAATTATAAAAATTGAATAATGGAGCTCAGAAAAAAGAAAAAATCAAAGCTACCAAAATAGGTTAAAATTTATCGTGTTTTTTATTCGATGAGAACACTGAAAAGCTGTAATTTTAACCGAAGCGTAAAGGTGATAATTTCGATAAAATTAACAATATAATACGAGATAAAATTTGTTAAATGTGGTAAAATTTGGTCATATGATAATGATACCTTAGAGCATGGCTACTATTTGGCTCATTTGTATTTCAGTTTTTATTTTTTACTAAATATGAGGTAATAGGAACTACAATTTGGAAAACCAGTATTTCTGATAAGTCGTTACCATATGAACATTAAATGTGCCAAATTATTTTTCTACTATTTGGTTTTAGTAGCCAGAATCAGCATTTTTTTTTTTTGTTGTTGCAGAAATGTCATTACCATACGATATGGTAATTTTACCAGAATTTTTTATCTATCTCTTTGTTGCTCTAGGTTTCTTAAATCCGCACACTTTTCGTCTTGATCAACTTTTTTGACAAGATCAACTAATACATCATTACCACAAATAAAATGTATTAAGAGTCCTGAAAAATCAGGCTTACATTAAGTGCATAAAAATAATGTTGTTATTAAAATATAGTATTGTAAAAATTTTACGAACACTGAGAAAAAGAGTAGGGGTCAAAATAACCTGAATATGGTAAAATTTGCAGTGTTTCTGGCTCTATGGGAAAACCAAAAGGCTCGTTAATTTTACTGAAGCTCTTTAATTGTGATTTTCGTAAAAGTAACAATTCTATTTAGTTTTATAATATATGATAAAATTTGATTACTTTATCAGGATACCTTAGAGCACGATATAAAAACCATTTATTCGATAAAATTTACTTTTCAGTTTTGTAATTGTTTAATGCTTGCTAATAAGAACTATAATAATGGAAACAAGAATTACTGGTAAACAGTTTCCGAATGAATGGTTTAAGTACCATATATTTTAGGTATATCAACCAGAATAGTGGAGTTTTTTTCTTTTAACAGAACTGTGGTTTTCATACAGTATGGTAATTTTACCAGAATATTTTTTTCTAAGAGTGCAGGATATCTAAACTTTTTTAAATATCAATGACAGAAAATACAGTTTATATTGTTTAGACTTGATAGTATTACATAAGCTGCAAGTATATAGAACTCATAGAATAAGTCAAAAATTTAGAGAAAACGTGGAAAATAATATAATAAAGATTAATGAAAAGAGGAGAAAAAAAATATTTTTAAAAATATTTTTAAAAATATTTAATAAATATTTCTATTTAAAAAAAAATTAAAGAGTCGAAAAACAAAATAAGGAAAAGATATAAACTCGTCATCAGCTCACACGATTACATCCGCAAAAAGGAGTGCTTTCTAATATTGTATTTATAAAGCCAGCAAAATATATCAATACAATAGTGTGGTGAGTACCCAAAATAATAGAAACGAAAATAGAGCATATTAAGTAAAAAATATACTAAATAAAACATATCAAGGAAAAAATAGAAAATTAAATGTAAGAAAAATGAAGAATAAAATATAAAATGTAATCTATAAAGATAGTGGAGAATTCAAATGAATTTACACGTTCCGGAATCTTTCAAGAATCATTTAAAATATTTTCGTAATAAGTTTGTTAGATTACAAAATATGTAAATATAGCTTAAATAGAGATTAGAAGCGTAAGTAGAGAGATTTTTATTGGGCGTTCTTACTGCAGTAATGACGCGCGTTTGATTTGTTAGTTACCCGGATTGGCCCGAAAAGGGATGTGCGATAATATACTGGATAATTTAAAGTAATATTATTATTACTTTAAATTATAAAAATATTAAATTATAAAAATATTAAATTATTCTATAATTATAATAATATACTGGATAATTTAAAGTTCATCCTTAATAAGTTTGATATTTAATTATATAATTTTAATAATTTTAAAAAATTAACATTTATTTAAAAAAAGATGATTGACCCAGTTTCACAGATTTTTAGCCATGGATTTGCCCGAATTGGATTTGCACAGGCTAAAAATATATATTTAGGTAACAAATAAATTTTTAGTAAATTTATTAATGATAATAGCATACAATTAATTAATAATTTTATATACAACTTAATTACATTAGTTGGGTATCCATTGTTTTTTTATCAAATTTTGAAAGAGCTTGTCTATTTGCTTTTCGGATAAATAAACATTACTACACATTCTTCAAATTCTATTTATTTGATTAAAATTGTTATTTAAATGAATGTTTTTAGGAACATTAAAATTCCAAATAATTACTTTATTTATATTAAAATTAAAATAATTTCTTTTATCGTATAAATCAACAATGAAAATATTTTCTTCTTTTTTAATTCCTAAATCCAAAAAAATAAAATTAATATCACCATCATGATGACGAAGCAAGATTATTTTCTCGGGGAAAATATTATTTAACAAAATTTTATAATCTTGAAAATTAAAGGTAATTAAATCATCAATAAAAATAGACAAAATTAATATTAAGAATATAATTTTTTTCATAATAGTGTAAAACTAATTTAGCTAAAGAGAAAGGAAAATTTTGATCCCTATGGTATTTCATCAATTTGAATAAAAATATGTTTTCCATTCTAAAGATAAGTGTTAAAAAGACAAAATTCAAATAGTTTCCCAATAATCAAAATCGCAATTAGGATATTTTTAAAATCATAGCAATAGCTCAAAATATCATTTTTTGGATAAGAAATGGGAATGCTATTGAAGAGATGCAGGAAATCAATAGAATTAATTTTATTTTGTCTAATAAATTCTAAAATCGCTTGATTATTAGTGATAATCCAAGAGAAACCTTCTTTAATGTTAATAATTTTATTTAAGCAGTTAGAGAAAATGGTGCTAGACTTAGTTAGGTAAGTTTTAGACTCTCATGTGATTGTTTTAAATTTAACACGAATTTTATGAAATTTGGGGACTGATAAATTAAGTAAAGAAATTGTATGTTGATAATTTTAATTTTTAACCTCATGTATAAAGCTAAATTATTTTTAATGATAATATTATTATTTAAATTACTAAGCCTAAATGTTTACTATTTCAAACTCCTTATTTAAAAGTTCAACATAGAATTTTTTACAGAAGATTGCATAGTTGTTGTTAGCCTTGTCTATGTGGGTAATTACAATTTTTTTTTGTAGTTGCTTAATTGATCGATCAATTTTAGAAAAATTTGTTGAATTGTTACTGTTATTTAAATTTTTCTTATTATTGAAAACAAAATTTTAAGGTATAAGTTTTAAGGTTAAATAAACAGCCTATTTCCATACTGTTAGCTTACCTAAAAATAAAGAGAATCTATTTGACATCTTCAAGCAAAAATTACTGAGATCATTAAGAAAGCATTTTAGAACTTTAATAATTGATATATGATAAATGGGCCTAATTTTTTGTGCCTTTTATCATTAAATTTCTGAGTTCTGAGTTTTCAATAATATTTAAATTACCAGTAATAATAAGTTTATGATGTTTATCAACAAATTCAAAATATTTCTCTTTTTCACAGTGGCATTCATAATCGGATATAATAATTTTTCCTAAATTTTTGCTAATATCATTACAATTAAAAATAGTTCGATCAAGAGATTTATTTTATTTAAAGCTCTTAATTACATTGAAATCTTTTATTGGAAAGATTTTTTTAAATTTTAAAAAATATTATAAAATTTAATCTTATTGAAAAAAATTTTAAAGTTAATAACGAAAGATAAATTATCTAAATTTCGTTTCTATTTATTGAAATTTTACTTATTTAACTTTTACAAGATCGAAACAAATAATTTTGAAGTGTGAGTTAATAAAAGAAAGTTAATAACATCTGAAATCTTATATATAGCTCATTATCCTTAGGGTATGAAACGAAATCTTTCATTGGTTTAATATTATAATGTTCCATATTAGAAATAAAATTTTCACTTTATTTGTTACTATTAAGAGAGCTTTTATTACTTTCTAATCCCCATTTACCTCGTTTTGTATGCTTATATTTAATGTGAATTAATTAATAAAAGAAAAGTTAACCATAACATCTTGAGGATGATTATATATATGATTATCTTTAAGGGAGAAAACAGAATCTTTCATTGGTTTAATATTATAATGTCCATATTAGAAATAAATTTTATATTTAATTACCTTTAAGAGCGTTTTTATTATTTCCTGATTACTCGTTTACCTCAATTAGTATGCTTATCTTTCACGTAAAAAAGAGAGTATGTTGAGGAGGTATGTATATACAGTGGAACCCCTGTTTTACGTTGTCCGTTTCCTACGTTATCCCACTTTCTTAGTCAGGTTCTTCAAAATAGCCTATACCAATAATGTTAAGATATCATGGATTTTACGTTACCCTTTTTAAGAAAATCCCACTTTATACGTTCTTCTAACAGATAAAAGTGATTTTTTCTCTGCAAAGCTCGCACAAACTTTTTCAGCGTTTTCTTTTTCTTCTTCTTCTTCCTTTTTTTTAAAAAAAGAAGAAAGGAAAAATGTTTATTAGCTTTAGCTTTATTTATTGGATGTGACATGTTCGTTAGATGTAGCTTTTTAGTCATTCTTTCTATTCTATCCTGTTCGGTTAGCCGAAGTCATTATCTTTTTGTCTGTAAGAGAGGATTTCCCGATTGATTCAAATTATAAGCACAAGGATTTACCCAAACCAGATTATTTTGTTTTAGATTTTACCAATAAAATTTTTAATAATCTTAACATAAATGCAATTATAGGTAAAAATAAAAACCTTCTTCCTATCCAACTTAATTGCAAACCAACTTTCAGATACACTAAGAGTCTAAAAAATTTAATCTGTAATTATAGGAATATAGCTACCGATAATTTAAACTATGTATGTAATTGTGATGATTTTAAAGATACTCCTTTTTTTGATAACTTCCATAAACACGTTATTACAGGGGATTTAGATATTATTGACAACGATAATATTAAAAAATTTATGTCTTTAGGTTCAAAATTTAGACCATCTTTTCCAACTTCAAAAAACAAAGTTATTTCCATTTTTATTAAAAATCTCGATGATTTTATTTTAAAATTATCTTACAAACATAATTTCCCAATTGAAGGTTTCTTTGAATGGAGAGAGAATATCATTAAAGATTTTAAAATCAATATTAAAAGGGACAAATTAGTTTTTCAAAAGGATTTAATTTTTAACTCTGTTTTAAGACAAGATATTAAAAATATTCAAAATAAATTTTGCATTACCACCGTTGATAAAGCTAGTAATAATTTTGCAATTATTTGAAAATTTTTTTCAAACAACTTCTTTCCAATGAACTTAATAGCAATATTACCTACAAAAAACTTAACACCAACAGTGATATTATTATTAATATAATTAATGCTATCCATAAAAGACTTAAAATTAAACCAAATAATATTAACAATTTTCCTTTTCTTTTTGCCAATCCAAAATTCCATAAGACTCCAACCAAATTCAGGTTTATTGCAAGTGGCGTTAATAGTAACATGAAAAAAATCGGTATTTACTTTGAGAACATTCTTAAAAAAGTTTATAACAAAATTAATAAACTTACTAAAAATAATAACTATTTAAATTGGAATATTAAAAATAGCATTCAGGTTTTAGATACACTAAAAACTTTAAAAAATGTAGATTCAATTCACTGTTTTGATTTCGAAAACCTCTATACTTCCCTTCCAACTAATAAAATTCATGATGACCTTCTTCAAATTCATAGCATGTTTAATCTCAGTGATATTATTAATGAAGATAACTGGAACTTTCTAGTACATATTAACCTTAACAACAATTATATTCTTTTCAATGACCACCTTTTTCAACAAATTAATGGTATTCCCATGGGAAATAATTTCAGTACTAACATCTGCAATATTTTTCTTTTTCTACAAGAATATAGATTTGTAAAATCACATGTTAATCTTCCAATTGATTCTCTCTTTCTCAGATTCATTGATGATCTATTAGTTATTAATTTTAATGATTTCGATATTCTAGCAAAACATATTTATCCAAATGAATTAATTCTTGATAAAACAAATAATAGTAATTCTTCAGCAAATTTTTTGGATTTGACTCTTAATATTAATGCAGATAAAAATATTAAATTTAAACTTTTTGACAAAAGAAATGATTTTAAATTTCCAGTTAAAAAATGCATAGATTTCAACTCTAACTTAGCCAATAAGGTTTTTTCTAATATTATTGCCAATCAAATTCATAGATTTTACAGGAATAATTCTAACTATAACGAGTTTTTATTAGATACCGATATATATAAAAACGATTTAATTAATAGCCATTTTCCTAGTTCATTTCTTAATTTCTATTTTAAAAAAATCTTAAAAAACTTGGTACATTAATTTTTAATTAATTTTTCTGTTTTAAGAATAAGCTCTGATTTTTTCAAGGTAGGAACTAACTATGAAAAACTATTCCTAAAGCCACTGGACGGAATAGTTTGGATGTATGACCTTTTATACTGGATTAGTTAAATATTTTTTAGTTACTTTTAAATATTTGTAGCCTCTTAAAATTAATTTAATTTTAATTGTCCAGTATAATAAACAGTTTATTTATTTATTTATTTAATTATTTATTATTTTTGTATAAGTGGAATGGGCTCTGGTTCGTAAAGAACCACCCCAAATGAATGCAGGTAGTACCTGTATACTTTAAAATTATGTAAGGTTGTATGAATGAAGAATAAAACCTATAAACGGTTTTCTATTCCTGTATGCAGGCTCTGATTTTTAAATAAGTCACCCTGTGAAAGCTGGATATGTGTATTTTGTAAAATTATGTTAGAATTTATGAATGAAGGATAAGTCTATAAACGGCTTTCTATCCTGACAGACTGACTTTTAAATTAATTTCCCTATAAATGATTTTTTTAAGACTGCTAATTTATTCAATCCGTTAAACATTTTTATTATTATTTCAATTTTATTACCTTTTTACTAATTGTTTCTCATAGATGGCAGCACTAATATTTTACCTAAACATTTTTTTCTTCTTCTTCGATCAAATGTTTTTTTAATTTTATTATATTCGATTCAAGCTATAAGCAATATTTTACATCTTCGCGTTTTTTGTTAACTGTTTTATTATTGTACTTTTAAACCTAAACCGCGTTTTAATTCACGCCGGTAAGTTTGATTTCCTTTTACATTTTTCTTTTATTTCATGATTTTTTACAACATAAGGTTTTTTGCGATATCGACACATATAAAGAATAATTTTTATCTTAGGATAATTATTCTTTATTCAGAAATATCGCATTTATAGCAATAGATGTGTCTTGACAACGACTATTTGCTTTTACCATTCTTGTTTCTCTACCATTTAGTTTTGTATTTTATTCATGTTTTTCATGTTAATTTGTGTTTATATATATATATATATATTATATATATATATATATATATATATATATATATATATATATATATATATATATATATATATATATATATATATATATATATATATATATATATATATATATATATATATATATATATATATATATTTGCTCTAATGATTGGACAATCACACATTAAGCGCCAGCTTCGATGGTATTAAGGGTTTCAATCTTAAAAATACTGTCTTAATATTTGTGGTCGGGAAATCGGTAATGTTAATTTTATATTTTGCTTACTTCTCAGAAATTTTTTACTAAATGAAAAGAAAAATCTGCCCTCGAAACTTATTTATCCGAAGAAAATTCTTGTAAAAATTAATTTTAATAATTAATCTGTATATATTTTAATAAATTAATGTTTTATTTTTTGAAATAAAATGGAAACGAATTTTTACAATTTTAAATTATGTTATTTTAATGACAAAATCCAAATTTTAAACAAAATTGGTCGAAATAAGAGATAACATTTTTAAATTTTGATTTATATGTTGATTCAATTTTGAAGATATCAATGCACTCAATAATAAGTACATGGTATCAAGTACTGTAATGAGTAATAAGTACAGTAATAAGTAGTAAGCACGATCCGGTTTTCAAAATTAGACTTCGAATTTACTTCGGAGGTATTTTAAGTATGTAACGTTATCAAAAATGGCACATTTTTGATCAAGTTTGAGAATCCGTTTGCAATGTATATTGGCTGGAATTCAAAACCAATCTAGTCCATAGGACGACAAGAAGGCGAAAGGCAATTGATGCAGTTTTTGAAACCCATGACTGGAAATATTGTGGTATTTACGACAGTCTATCCAGAAAAAAAAAATTTGTTGAATTTGTAACAAGTAATGGCAATGATGCAATTACAATTTTCACTCTCTTTTGTAATAAATTTTCAGTATCTTTTTAAATATGATATCAGAAGTTAAACGTTCTTTTCAACTATTATTTTATTTTTATTTTTTTTACTCTGATCGCTTTTGAAAGTCAAGAATAGAATTATTGTTATAAAGTTCAATTTTGAAAAAGAAGTAATATTTGTGATAAATCAGGTACTTTATACAAGGCACACGTGATAGCGTGGTTATCGAAAATTTTCTCATAACTCACTTGATTAAATTACATGTATTTACGTCAAAGTAGGAGACACGAGGCTACAAATTTACCGAGGTTGGTATGTAATTCAGCCAGTCAAACACTGCTGACCTTATGTGACACCCTAACTTGGCCACCCATAAGAAATCTCTTTTTGATTACTTCCACATAACAGATTTGATCGAAATATTGCATTGAACAATTACTAAAACATTTAACAATTGTTGTACTTGAGTCGCGATGGCTCAGGGGATAGAGCGTTCGCCCGTCGTCCAATGCGGCGAACCGGGTTTGAATCCCAGTCGAGGCGAATTCCGCATCCGGCTAGCACCGACCACAGTGCTGACGTGAAATATCCTCAGTGGTAGACGGATCATGGATTAGAGTCCCCTTGCCGTCAGGCTAACCGTGGGAGGTTCTCGTAATCTTCCTCTCCATGTAACGCAAATGCGGATTAGCTCCATCAAAAAGTCCTCCACGAAGGAAACTTTCACCCAATACTTGATCCGGGAGCTCCCTTGTCTTCTCGATTGAGTTCAAAATTGCAAGGCTACGGAGTTGAACCTTAGTAGTCATAAACCCATAAAATTGGGTCGACTGTTCAACGACGGTTACAAAATAAAAATAAAACATTTCTGAACTTAAATTTTTCTTAAGAAAGAAATTTATAGATTTCTTGCTCCTGAAAAAGAAATAGTAAAGAGCGAAACTTTCCTTTCTGTTAAAAAGCAAACTATTTCTAACATAAAAGAGTCTAAATCTTACATAAAACAATATTAACTACTATACTTTAAAATAGTTTTTTCAAAAATACTTAAAAATTCCAAAAAGAGCCTAATGTTAAGTCAAAATATTGTATAATCTACAAACTTCATTTGTATACAACACTTAAAATTCGTTTATACGTTGCTGAAAATAGTAGGCAAAGACAAAGGTACACACTGGCTAAGACCTGCAGGGAGATTTCCCATGATTACCGTTAAATTAAAAATGTTTCCAGGTAAGCTTGAATTAATTTCTCCACATCACTAGTTCAACTTACATTACCTGTAACCTAAACAATTATTTATGTAATCAAAAGATGAAAGTGTTGGATAAAGGTGTTAAGCTATCACTATGAAAGGCTGGTGTTCGCTCCCCATCACCAAAAACTTGGTTCCACGTCTCACTAAAGAATTGGTCGTAAGAACCAATTTCTCCTTTTTGAAAAAAGGACCAATTCCATAAACTGGTTAGAAGGAAGATGGTTTAATTAATGAGTCTGAAATGATGTTTTTTTTTTAAATTTTATATCCGTCGTTGAACAGCCAACCCAGATTTTTGGTTTACTACTTCTAATGCTCAATTCCGTAGCCTAATAATTTTGAACAATCCTGAAGACAGGGAAACTCTTGGATCAGTACCCCCAGAGGTTTGATTTGTTATGGGAACATGGAGAACTTTGTCCCTCGACAGATTAATGCGCATCACTCACCATTTTAGTCTTCGGCCGGTGGGGATCGAACCCACGACCTATTGGACATAGACCCAGTGCCCTACCATTGTCGAAAATTTGGGTTGAAGGGTCAACTTTTCAAGCAGATCTGATATTTTGTTCAAATTGTAACTTCATTAGTGCTTCTGAAAGTACCACTACGTTGGCACAACTTCGCACTATACTTAAAAATCATAAATCTTTTTTTTTTCTTTTTTTCTTTCTCTCTTAGGCCAGGAAATAATAAAAAATAGTTTTTTCCGTATAAAAATAGGATATTTTATATTCTATATATTTTTTTTATTTGCAATGCCAAGCTAAAATGCTAAACCACGCACAGATTACTTTTTAAAAACCTCTTCAAACTTAATGGAATCGAATTATGCTTAAAGGATTAGCATAAATGTCCTTACAATAAAATATTAAAAAAAATAGAAAGAAGAAAAAAAACTGAAAAATATAATTTTTATTGCTCGGCATCTAAAAAATTATCCCATGTTTATATTCTGATTCTGAATTCACTGGTCCCATTCATTCGACGAAGTGACACGTGACCATCGTGAGTACAGTCACGGTGATCAGTATCCTCCACGCGAGTCGCGGATCATGATCCATAATGGGGGGACACGTGACGACGTCACGTGAACGTTGTTCCCACTCTTCAACAAAACACTGCCCCATCCTCCTGAAGATAGGGGATAGTTGTGAATGGTAACTCGTTTGGAAAACTACAGAACCAGGGTCTTGTACTAGAGTATTTTTCGAAAGCAAAGTTTTGGGGGCCATTGTGTGTCTGTGCATTTACTTTTTTTTCTTCTTTTTATGAGTAAAGGGGTATTTGAGCACAAAAAAGAGGCTTTTTGGTAGGCCAGTCTGGAAATAGATTCGCGTTTTTGGATCAAAAATATTTCATTCGTTCTTTTAAGATTGTTCTTTGAGGATTTTGACATCATATGAAGCAATGTTTTTCTGCAAATATACCATTTTTATGAATGTTGTGAATTTGTAACAGTTACTTGTAGCAGTAATTGTTAGGTTCAGTTTTGTTCATATTTAGCCAGTGGCCTAAATTAGCCATTACCTAAAATAACCACAGCTATTTTAATTTGAAGGGCCCCAACTTTGTGAAACTAAAAAGGGAATGTGCTCAAGTTTTTGAATGTTTAAAAATTTACTCTAACGTAAGATTGTTGGGAGCAATAAAATATTCGAAAATGGAAAACTATTTATTGATTTCTTGTGCGTAGAAAAAGATTTTCTAGGTGGAAAAATCTTGCCAAATTGGTGAATTTTTCAAACCTTTTAATTACTGTTTAATTAAAGCTAATTATTCGTTTCAAAGAGTATTGACAATTTTTTCCACTTTTCTGAAGTAGTTTGAAAACTCACTTGAAATAACAATATATTTACTAACTAATGTACTTTGGAATTCAGAGAAATGAGATGCAGATGAACGTAGAGCATTAACTGTTTAAGTTTTTAACACTTATTTTTTAAAAACTAGCACATTCTTTAAGCTTGCATGAAATAACATATCGTTAAAATGACCAAGTCGATGAAATTACCTTTTAATAACCCTGTCACCGAAAGAACCTAATTGATAAAATGAACCGTCGACGAAATGAATCGGATTACTTTTTAAAGGTAGCAATATATAAATATACATATATATTTATACAACAAAATAAATAATTATAAAAAACAATAACTTTCATTAAGCACTCTTTTTTGCGGATATAATCGTGTGGGCTGATGAAAAGATTATATCTTTTACTTTCCGGATTTTTTTAAAAAAGTTTTATCCCTTTTTTTTACAGTTGTTGGTTTTTTTTATTATTATTATTATTTTTCTTTCCCCCCCCCTTTTTTTTCATATGTCCGTAATTTTCCTTTGTTTTATCTTCATTTTGAACTTATATATATATATATATATTTCAGTCACATTGTGCAGAAGTAAGGATGCAACTATGGAAACGTAGAAAATATTATAAATTAACCACACTTAACAATTGATATTTATTCAAGAGAAATAAATTTCTAGCCACGAACCGAGGAAAATAAAACATTTCAATAAAGCTCAAACCTTAAATCTATTTATTGAGGAACATATAAAAAGGTTCCAGCTAACTAATTACTCTAATCTCTACGCCTCAAATAGAAGCGAAACTTAACTTCATAATTCGGGTCACGTAGACCCATTTCCTAGAAGAGACGAGTTTAGATGTAGAGAAAATCGGAAGTTGACTATTAATTAGACTGGAACATTCTGTCATTACAAAAGAGTGTGAATAAAATGAGAAGAATAAAAAATAAAAAAACTGTAACTGTAACGTAGCGCATCGTCAATCTATCAACAAACAGACTGCGTGCGTGTGATGTGGTAGTCGGTCTCCCAGCCAGACCCCCCTGATCATAGACATCTTTTGTTCGATAGCGTGGAATGAATAGATTCGAATACAAACGGCTCTTTTCCTGCTAGTGGGAGGAGAGGGAACATGCCATGGTACTTGAAAGATATAATATTGAGGCCTATAAATGGTATCCTGAGTTCATGAATAATTACAATTTACGAGGTTTGATAGAAGCTGGGAAAATGATTTTGTTGCCATAGTTCTCATAAAAATTCTATATATTATATATATATATATATATATATATATATATATATATATATATATATATATATATATATATATATATATATATATATATATATATATATATATATTGATTCTGCACTGCAATGATCAACACTTAATAATCTTTTCCTAAACTGCAATGCTTGCTGATAACGTTGCTTGCTTGTTGCTCCAATGTCCATGTAAAATCATAATTAATTTAAATCATTAAATTTAAAACCATATAAAAAATAAAGCATTAATTGCTCAAAATATAATAAATCCTTGTTTTAATACCAATATCGCGTTTAAAATTTTTAAATATTTTGATCATAAAGTTTTCCTTTGGAATAATATGGCATAGATATACACAATAATCTTTTTTTTTTTGTAAACATACATTTTTCCAGTTTTGTTGCCTGAAATCTATGTTCTGTTTATGGGGCTTAATAAGTAGGGAATAATTTGATACATTTAAGCACAGAGGCCAACTTTTAATAATTAAACAATAAAAAGAAAAAATCATGATTATTTGGAAGAAAAAAATTCTTAATCAAATAAGTTGACTTTTGATGCAATTTTTTAATACGTACTTAATATGATTAGAATAAAATCTTAAACTTTTTTATGGTTATTTTTGAGAAGGAAAAAGAAAAAAGATATTGTTTTGAAAAATAATATTTGTTTATCAATATGACGTAAGTGGGCGGTATTTCAGTAATTGCTGGTATTTAATTGCCAACTTACAATTTATATTTTAAAATTTTTACTGTAATGTTTTTCTACGTTTTAATGTTTGTTCTACATTTTAATGTTAGGTCTACACTTATGGGAATTCCAACGGGCTGGAAAAAAATCATAGTTAACTTAAAATTATGATCCTGCCAAAAAGAAAATATAAATAAGTTAAAGTATGACAAATAATGTAGTACGCGAAAACATTTTTGGTTTTTTACGTTTATCTAGTTTTTACATTACATGTGTTAAATCTCTGCTCAGATTAAGAAAGTATTACCGAAATACTAAATCTAGAACAATTTGCTGTATTTATGCGCAGGGACTGAGTTTTAATTAGAATAAATAAATAAATAAATAATAAAAAAAATAGACAAGAACAAGACTAAGTCATGAATATTTAAGGGGGAGGGAAGAGTTAATCTTGCTCAAATAAGTTAACTTTTGATGGTAATTAAGTACTCAATATGATTATGACAACAACTCAATGTTTTTCATAAATATTTTCTTAAAGTGAAACAAATAAAATTATGTTTTATTATAGTATGATGTAAGAGGACGATTTTGCGTACGATATTTAATTGCCAACGTACAATATGTAATTTAAAAACCATGCAATTGATGCCTAAAGTTTAAATAACATATCTATTGAATGTCCGTTATTGAAATCAGTCAAAAATTCAAATGCGTCGGAAAAAAAATTATGTTTATTCGGAGAAAGTTCGTTCTTTTTGATTTCGTTACCTAAAATATCATCTTCACTAATTAACTAGCATATTTGAGGCCATCCCCTTGAATCATTTACAGTGAATTCCAATACGTGAAGATCCGATCGTGAGATCAAAAGGTATTCAGAGTGGTCCGTTATTTATTTTGAGCACTATACTTTCGAATAAGCAAATTGTTAGCATCCAGAATACAAATGAAATGGTGGTATTGCTCATTTAATATGATTTTTACATTTTAAATTTTATATCACAACTTGAGAGAAAACTCTAAATTGTAATAGGAAATATGTAACCTTAAGGATAAAAAATCTCTATATAAAACTTCAGTGGGAGACTTCTATAAGGAAATTTAGTGAAAATTAAACTCCATAGTAGTTATTTTTCCAAAAAGAATTTCCATATTAAGTTTAAAATCAGCATTATTTGCTTTCAATTCATTCTTAAAATCTCGCAAATTAACTATACCATTTAGTAATAAAAATATAGCTTACACAATGTTAAAAATAACAATAAATTTTACAGAAAGAAAAATATTTGTCACAGAAAACTTTTTTTTAAAGAAAAATACAGATACTATTACCATTGCCCACAAAATGTAAAAAAATTCCTTTTTTTCGAACTTTTTTTGTATTTTTCGTTTTAAGCTGTTTTGATGACAAAACGGTTTTTCTGTTTTCCACCCTATTCATAAACGGATTAAAACCGTCAATTCGAATTCGAGATTTTGCAATATATTTTTGCTTAACGTACAATGACTTTATTTATATATATTTTTTATCAAATTATTTTACTACTTTTTTCTATACTTGCTCTTAGTTTTCTGCAATTATGTTATGGTTTTGAACATCGCATAAATAAAACGCTAAAACTAATAACACGTACTATAAGAAAGAATATGGTCAAAACTACCTGAAATTGGTAACATTTACCGTGTTTCTGGCTCTGTGGAAACACCAGATTGCTCGGTAATTTTTTCCGAAGCAGTTTGTTGATAATTTTGGTAAAATTAACAATAAAATATGGTTTTATAATATGTAATAAAATTTAGCAGCAGTGGTAAAATTAAGTAGTTTTATCATGATACCTTAAAGCATGACATAAAAACCATTTATTCAGTTAAACTAACTTTTCAATTTTGTATTTTTTACCAGATGTGTGATATTAAGAACTGTGATTTTGAAAACCAGAATTTCCGGTAAACAGTCACCATATGAATAGAAAAATTACCAAATAAATCATTTAAATACTATACTAAACTGCACGAAATTATCAAGTAGACAAAATTATGAAAAATACTTTTGTAAGAGAATATCTTAAACATAATTTTATTTGCACTTTTTAAATATTAAAAAGTAAATTAATTGAAATAGTGAATGCCCCGTTGAGATCAAATTGAACCCACGTTGTTACTTCAAACGTACAAAATTAAATAAATCACATACTTCGGTTTGAACTGTTTTCAAAGTAAAAATAAAAAGTAATAAACGTTAACCTTCTTTCAATATTGAGCAAATACCCGAACCACCGGGATTCGAAAACATAGCATTATTTAGGAAGTACAATGTACAAATACAATGTACATTGCATAGGAAAACAATATACAATTATATAAATTAAAATACAAAACATGCAGAGGAGATCAAATTGATCCCACCTTAATACTTCATGGATTAAACTAAATTATTTAAAATACATAATTCGAATCTAAAACTTATTTAGAGCAAGAAGAAAAATACTCAACGTAAACCTCTGTCAATATTTTTGAGGCGTAATATGTAATATTGTGCAAATACACGAACCACAGCAACAGGAAAGCAATGTACAAAACTAAATAAATTAAAATGCAAAGCATCCAAATGAGATGAAATTGACCCCCACCTTAGTACTTCAAAGCATAAATTAAATTATTTAAAATACATAATTCGGTTCTAAGATTTTTTAAAACAATAACAACAACAAATACTCAACGTAAACCTCGGTCAATATTTTTGAAGCGTAATATTGTGCAAAGACTCGAATCACTATAATAGGAAAACAATGTACAAAACTAAATAAATTGAAATCCAAAATAACCGACTGAAATCAAATTATCCCCTCCTAGTGTTTCAAGGGGTTAAACAAAATTAATTAAAATACATATTTCGGTTGTAACACTTTTAAAATAAAAAAAACTTCCCGTAAACCTCAATTCAATGTTTTTGAGACACAATGTTGTGAAAATACCTAAACCAACGCAATAAGTAAACAACACACGTAACAAAATAAATAAAAAATACAAAATTTCCAGCTGAAGTCAAATCGACTCCACCTTAGTATTTCAAGGGTTAAACTAAATGAATTAAAATACATGATTCGGTTCCAACAGTTTTGAAAACAATAACAACAAAAAATATTCAACGTAAACCTCTGTCAATATTTTTAAAACGTAATATTGCGCAAATACTCGAACAACCACAATTGGAAAAAAAACGTACACAATTAAATAAATTGAAATACAAAATACCCGGCTACGATCAAATTGACCCCCGCCCCCTTTTAAAACTTTAAGGGTTAAACAAAATTAATTAAAATACGTATTTCGATTGTAACACTTTTAAAATAAAAATTACAAAAACTTCCCTTAAAGCTTATTTCAATATTTTTAAGACATAATATTTTGCAAAAACCTAAACGAAAGCAAAAGGCAAACAATACGCGAAACAAAATAAGTTAAAATACAAAATTTCCATCTGAGATCAACTCAACCCCACCTTAGTACTTCAAAATTTAAACAAAGTTAATTAAAGCACATAATTTGATTCCGAAACTTTAAAAAAAAAAATTATTCAACATAAGCCTTCTGTCAATATTTTTGAGACGCAATATTGTGCAAATACCCGAACCACCGCAATAGGAAAACAATATACAAAACCCTTTTCAATCATGGAAAAAAACAGCGTGGGTGTCATATTATATTTTGTACGGTGGCCGTTGTGGGATTCCTCGCGTAAACAAGAGTCAAATCCGTCAAACTCGAAATCGTTCTTTACAAGAACTCTCCTTCGAAAAGAACAAAAAGTAAACGGATCAACCTTATCTCTGACGCATCTAGTGTCAACCACGCGTCAATGAAACTTCCATTATTCTGAGATCAACGCGCCTCCTACCCCTTAAAAATCGAACTCTTTCATACTTGGTAGAAAAACAAACTTGAGATCGCATGTTGTTTATCTGAAAGGGTATTTGAATAAAAATTGCATGGAAAATCATATTATGTATAACTAATCGAGTACCCGTTCTTCGTACGAGAAATAAACACTAATGTAAATAATCACTAAATCGGTATTAATCGTTAATAATCAAAGTAAATAATCACTACGAAGCCATGCACAAAATTCTAAGGCATATACCGGTAGCATAAATAAAGCTCAAATGATTCCAATTCTATTTATTTATTTATTTATTGATGCTTTTTGTTTATTTATTAAGAGATCGCATGTTGTTTATCAGAAGGGATTTGAATAAAAATTGCATGGAAGAACATATTATATATAACTAATTGAGTACCCGTTCTTCGTACGAGATAAAACAAAGTAAATAATCACTAAATCGGTATTAATCGTATTAATCGTAAATAATCAAAGTAATACGAAATCATGCACAAAACTGTAAGGCGTATACCGGTATCATAAATAAAGCTCAAATGATTCCAATTTTATTTATTTATTTACTTATTGATGCTTTTTATTTATTTATTTATTTATTTATTTATTTATTTATTTATTTATTTATTTATTTATTTATTTATTAAGAGATCGCTTGATGTTTATCAGAAGGGATTTGAATAAAAATTGCATGGAAAATCATAATAGTATATATAACTAATTGAGTACCCGTTCTTCTTACGCGATAAAACAAAGTAAATAATCACTAAATCAGTATTAATCGTATTAATCGTAAATAATCAAAGTAAATAATCACTACGAAATCATGCACAAAATTGTAAGGCACATACCGCCATCATAAATAAAGCTCAAAATATTCCAATTTTATATGCAGTCGGACTTCTATTTAACGAACTTCCATTTTGCTAATTTCTCTATTTTGCGATCTAGGAAACAAGAACATTTTGGAAATTTCTTCGTAAAATTACTTCCAATTATTGAAGTAAATTTTTTATTTAACGAACTTTTCTTTGAGATCCACTTTTCCTATTTTCTAAAATATTTCAGAACAAATGGTGTTTATGCCATGATCTAAAATATCTTGATAAAATTGCCAAATTTTACCACATTTACTCGATTGTATCAGATATTATATATAACCATATTTTATTGATGATTTTATCAAAATCATTACCAAAGCACTTCGGTAAAAATTACCGACCCTTACGGTGTACGGTAATACCAGATTGCAGTGAATTTTACTATATTCTGGCAATTTCGAACATTTTTTTTTCTCGATGTACATTACTATGTACATTACATTAGGTTAAAGCTAAGAACTTCGATTTTTTGTGAAATATATTTTCAGTATGTATTTTCTTAATTAAATGCCCTAAAAAATTAAATCATTTGTTTTAATTGAACAAAACTTGTTCTTGGACCTTGCATCCCAAGATATGACCTAGTTGTTGTAATTTAGGACAACTTGCAATTTCTACTTTACGTTGCTATCAAATTTTTATTTTAGTTTGATTTCTGGAGAGAAAAATACACATTACTGTAAGAAACATTTGGGCTTTTATTGATTCTTTTTCGATTGTAAATCTGATAATAATTATCGATGCTAAAAGTTACATGTAAAAACTGTGTCAAGGTACAACACTACTCTTCATCAGAGGCGGCCATTATCGAACACCCTGTATATCCGAAGAGAAATAATTCCAATGAGCTAATGTTTTTGGAATTAAATTCTTATTATGAATTTATGAACTCTGAAAAATATTAAACAAGTAAATAAATAAAAACTCTAAGTAATTCTTTCTTAAATTGTTGACAGGTTTCTTGAAATTGAGCAAAAATTTCTCAAAGTAGCCGCTCTTTGAGTAAATAAATAAAAACTGAGTAATTCTTTCGCAAATTGTTGACAGGTTTCTTGAAATTGAGTAAAAATGTCTCCAAGTAGCCGTTCTTTAAGTAAATAAATAAAAACTGAGTAATTCTTTCGCAAATTGTTGACAGGTTTCTTGAAATTGAGCAAAAATTTCTCAAAGTAGCCGTTCTTTAAGTAAATAAATAAAAACTGAGTAATTCTTTCGCAAATTGTTGACAGGTTTCTTGAAATTGAGTAAAAATGTCTCCAAGTAGCCGGTCTTATTTTATATCCATCGTTGAGCACCTGACCCAATTTTAGGTATATGACTACTAATGTTCAACTCCGCAGCTTTGTAATTTTGAACCAATCCAGAAGT
This sequence comes from Parasteatoda tepidariorum, assembly GCF_982258835.1. NCBI lineage: Eukaryota > Metazoa > Arthropoda > Arachnida > Araneae > Theridiidae > Parasteatoda > Parasteatoda tepidariorum. The sequence goes on along the minus strand of NC_141755.1, from coordinate 92,155,244 downwards.
CAATGAAACTCCTGGATCAGTACCCCCAGCTGTATTGATTTGTTATGGGAACATAGAGGACTTTGCGACTCGACAGATTCAGCGTGCATCAGTCACCATTTACTACATACTATTACATTTCAGTCTTCGGCCGGCCTGGGATCGAACCCACGAACTGTTGGACATGGGTCCAATGCCCTACCAACCAGTCTATCCCAGCCCATATAAAGTAACTGTTTAAATTAAATATAACTATTTATCATGTGACTATTTACCAGTTTTCAGTATAGTGACATGCTCGAAACAGCATGTACTTACTTTTGAGACTATGCTCAATTTCGTTTAACCAATAAATTACTCAAAATGCATTGCCCAAGAATGAGTACATGCAGTTTTAAGCATATCACTATGCACAATATTGAAGACATGTGGATATTAAAGTCGTTTGTATTAGTTTTGAAACTATTTTGACACATTTATGCTCAATTTTGAGAAAATCATTTTCTTGACAGTGAGAATAAACGATAAGTCTACCATTATGTTGTTGTTAATTATGCCACTTTCCAATTCCAGCAAGCCTGCTTGAAATCAAGCGAATTTTTAGGACAGGGTGTGCGTTTCTTTTTTCTTTTTTTTTAGTGGGGCCATCTGTGGCCAAGAGTACGCCTTCAGGCAAACATACATCGCAGTCCGTTTCACAGGGAGAATTCAATCATACCCCATTTATTCATCCACGGATCGTAATTTTGACCAAAGCCAAAGAACGATCAATCTTCAATTCAGTACCCCAGACGTATTGATTTGTTATGGAAACTTGGAAGACGTTGTGACCCCGACAAATTTAAGTGCACCAGTCACTATTTAATAAACGGGGACGGTGATTGAAACGGGATTTGATATCCCGTTCTCATGATTACGAGCTCAATGTTCTATCAACCGGAACTATTCTAACCCCGTCTACCTTTGCATTTTTTAGTTTAATCATGGTTTGTTAAGCACCTCATTAAGAAGATTCATTTTATTCTATTAAAATATAAATAAAATTACTTTCTGGAATAACCACGCCTTTTTGTCCACTTTGTAAATCTGGAGAGAAATTGGGCAGGGATCACCTGCTTCTACGTGGGGCCCTTCATGGACACATTGAGTCCTCAAGATATTGGGAAGCAAGAGAACTTTTAAAGCAATGACTTCGGTCTTCTTTCTTTGTTATCCTACGTACATTTGTATTCGTTATTAATTTATTCCTTCTATTTGTACCCTTTGCCTTGCCATTAGACATACAAACTTTCTGGAACAATTTATTTGTCTTGAATAATTGAATTTCACTCGTTTTGGCTAAGTAAAAGTCTTATTTATTTATTTACTAGCTGAATACCCGTTCTTCACACGGGGAGAATAAAAAAATAAATGAAAAATAAATAAATCAGTATTAAGAAACACTACGAAATCCTGTTCAAAAAACTGAAAATCATATACCGATCTAATTAAAGAACTTGGTGGAAGAAACTGGTAAGTGAAATTTTTAGAGGAATTAATGAATCAGAGAAAATAAAAAAGTGGTTGTATCAATACGGGTGTGTTTAATGTTACAGAACTGTTTTTGCCTTCATTCAAATCCTAACATAACTAATTACATCAGTTTTCAGTATGCTTACATGATTTTTATTTCAAATTTGGCAGGGGTAAATAATTAAAAACAAAGAAATATTTGTCCCTTTTTCTAATTAATTGGTAATAAAATAGTTCGGATGCAACTTTTTTTTTAGTTCTGAAAATGTAACTTATCAGGTACTATTTAATATTAATTGTTTTCCTTTTTGGTGGCCTTGGTTATTGAAATAAGCAAAACCGGTTTTTTGTAGCTTAGCCCATTAGAACAAAGATAAAATGTATTTAGTATCACTTCGCATGATGCTATTGCAGTATCAAGTAATTTTCTAAGGTACATATGCCTTTCGAGGACCATAAAAAGCGTATTTCCAAAGTATCAGTATGTACTACTAAGTATTGGTGCTGTCTTAATAATCACCAAATATATCAATATATTTTATACCATTATTAGTATATTTGTGCATATTACATAACCCTTCAACATTTAACTTCTGTGAAAAATACATTTATCAGTGACAGCCAACAAAAGCAATTTTTTTTTTCTAATCGAGCTCTTATTAGAATTTGATAAGATTTTCGGAGCTTGGGTATTTCTCTATCCGACCTTTAATTTACTATTAAAATATTTATAAGCAGTAAAGAAACAAAATTCTTTATATTCTAATACATTAAAATATTAATACATTATCTTTGCTACCACTGAAAAAAATAATTTCTGAAATTACGAAAAACCCTTTTTTTTCCATTAAATCCACTTTTTAGCACATAACTTGTTTTGTTTTATTTCAATTAATTCATATTATCAGTAGTAATTAAGCATTAGTGTCAATAGTAATATCGTGATTTTTTACGACTCCCCAAAATGAATAAGTACATAGTCTCCATTATTTTTGCTTTTGGTACGCAAATTTTTTTTATATCATTTAACATATTACTAACATTAAAAAAAAATCAAGCATCATTGTCGTTAATGATAGTATGATGATTTCTTATGGTTCTTCTAGATCAGAGGTCGCCAAAGTGGTCTATATAGACCCCCAAGGGTCTATTTAACAAAAGCGGGGGTCGATCTGAGACAGGGGGGCGAATGGGGGTCGATCCGAATCGGAAGGGTCGATTGTGGGTCGAAAAAAAAGCAGTTCTCAATACGCAAATCACACATACCTAATTAAGTATGTAAAATTTGTGAATTTTTTTAATAATTGACTAAATATTAGTTTCTTTATAAAACATAAATTAATAAACGTATATTTATTGGGGTGAAACAGGTATTTACGTACTACCGAGCAGTGGCACGAACTCAGAGCAGTTTATAAGTCATGTGCATATGTGCGCTTGTCCAAATGTCACGTGTGACGAGCATTGACGTTACAAATGCAAATATCATACGCAGTTTCAGCTATCTTTGCGAACTATGTTGAATATTTGCAGTGTCTTTATTAAAACTTTTATAGTTTTGGATAATTAGTTATTGTTTCGATAAAATCATTCGTTTAGTTTAGATATCAATTTTAATTATCAATGCACAAAAAAGAAGGTAAGCATTAATAATATGAATTAGTACAGCCCGCGACAAAACTATAGCACACTTTGTATTTTTTTTACGAAAATTACAAAATTGACCAATTTTGACGAAAATTAAAATTGACCAATTTTGAACCCAAGATAGCGAACCTTGCAAAAAACACCAGGCACACCCGTCTCATTGATCAAGTAGCAGTAAATCTTTAGTTACTTTACTTAGTATATCTACTTATGCATAATTACTTATTATTTAATAATGAGGTATTTAAATTTCAATGTTAATATATTTTTCATAAAACTATTGTTACACAATGTACTATTACTTTAATAAATGTTTAGAATCATAAAATAAATGTACAAACACAGTATCTAATAGAGTTTTATTTTAATTAACAGAAAATTACTTTTGTGGGGGTCGATGGGGGCCAATTTCTTATGTTTCTCCTAAACGGATTAGTGCCACTTTCCCACTAATTTTTGCTTTTGATTACATAAATATTTTGTTTCAATTCAATTACCGTTGCTTTTAAATAAGTAATTTTTTAGAAACTCGCTTAAAAGAATTAAAATAAATAAAATAAAAACATGTGGTATCAGACAAAGTATAAATTTGGTGACGCAGAGACCACGCGTGCTACCACGTAATGTTCATTGAATTCATCTGTAGCGAATATAAAATAATTAAATATTTAAATACGTGCAATAAACTATTTTTTGATCAAATTGAGCTATAAGCTAGCAATTATCACTGATGTATCTTCAAAATATGTGAAAATTGATTTGTTAAATTTAAGACAATGGCTAACGCATAACCAATCAGAAAATCCCATTTCGTTTTTCGGTCATCCTATTGGAACAACTTGTCGTGGAATGTTTTGATGTGGACAGTGACCTTCCTCGTGCTTGAAACTATCTGTATGCCAAGTTTCATAGCTTTTGGTCGGATGGTTTATAAGTCTATAAGGGACGTACAAACAGACATTCATTTTTATATAGATAGATTTTTATAGCAAGAATTTATTCCAGTCTCTTTCTTATGTTTGAATAATTAAAGAAGAAACAATTTTTTACTTTCTAATATTTGATTCTAAGGAAACAAATTTTTTTTTTAAAAAAACTATGTCTTTACAATGTTTATAAAACAGCATTTTGGTGATTTTAAAAAAAGAAAACTTCAATTAAATTGCATAATCTGAAACTGTTATTGTTCTCCACTTTCCCCCTTGACATTATCTCAGAAATTCTTACACTCTGTTAAATTTTTTTTATAATGTTTTTTAGATTTTCATTAATTTTTCGATTCCTAATTAGTATTTTAATTTCTGTATAACTTTAATTAGTTTCTAAGTTTAATTTTCTTTTAATTTTAATATTTTTTTATTTTTATTTTAAATAGCTTTTTGATTGTAATAAACTTTTTAATTTTTATTTTATAAAAGTAATTTTTGAAAAAAGTATAATTTATTCATTCAGTATAATTTATTATGTAATCTAAAATTGACTCAATTCAATATAAAAATAACAATTGCAGTTTCCAACTCTGTTGCAAATTTTTTTCAATTTCATAAAATAATTTTTATTATTTTTTCAGTGATTTGTTATCTTAAAAAATGGTAAGACTTCTGGAAGTTTAGTTAAGCATAGTATACTAATTGTAAGGGTCATCTGGAAGAGTGTCTTTCGCAAGCTCTCCAATATGTTTAGTCACTTACCCAGTGCTCATGGTGATTTCCTGATGCTATTTAACTGGACAACAGGACATCTCCGGTTTCACGCTGTTTCAAATCAATTCATCAATTGTGACTGTTGACAAGTGCGCATGCGTAGGAGGAGTAGGAGTGAGAAGTTGTTTATTGTTATGATCCGATTCTGTGTCAACAAAAGCTATTGTGCGCATCATACTGATTTTCACGTGAGAAATTATTATGTTTATCTTGTCCCCCTATAAAGAATAGCATATGGCCTTAAAAGTGTAAATAAACTGTGTCATTTTGTAAAAAAAGAAGCTATGAAAGGAACAGGAGTACGCCTGAGCTGTTTTTATATTTATTTATTTAAAAAAAAAATGCTTTCAGAAAGATCGTATCAGTTTATATTAAACGAAGAATGTATCAGCGTGTGCAAGCCAAAAAAAGAAAGACACATTGTATGTAGTGAAGGTTTGAAAACCTGTATACTAGAAAATTTAACATAACAAAGAAAGAAAAATGCATATATTGAAATTTAGAAGCATAAAAATTGACAAAATTAACCCGTTAGTACTCATGATCTTCTTTGGGGATGTTTATAAATCCATCATAAGCACACAGAAATAATTTTTTCGACAATGACTTCTTTTAAATATGCATTTCTTTGTAATTTTATCAATAGTAGTGCGTATAAAGCATTCGGTCAATATTGAAACCTCCCAAGGTTTAAAATCCTGTATTCTAGAAAATTTATTACCAAAACGAAAGAAAAAGGTACGTAAACTGATATTTAGAACTGTAAAAAAAGGCAAAATCTCATGTTCTTTGGGCTTGTGGTTTCCTTTTTGGAATAGTTTTAAAAAAGTTTTAATATTAGTAATTATTTGATTAAAAACTTCATTCTCCTCAAAAATATACGCATTAGAAATGACAGTCGACATGTTTCAAGAGCTCAAAAACATTTCAAAACTTGCCAGACGCGAATGAGAAGGAACAAAAGTGATTCTTCTTCTCGTCTGAGAAGTCTTGAAAATGGGTTCCTGTTTTTGAGGGCTTGAAACATGTCGACTGTCATTTCTAATGTGTATATTTTTGAGGCAGATGAAATTTTTAATCAAATAATATCGTACCGATTCAGCTAATTTATTTAATGACAGTAATTAGTTTTTAATCATGTATGATGTTGGTTATTAGTTTTTAATACAAATTATTTTTAGCATTTATCTTAATTTTATCTATAGTAGCATTACTTTTTTTCAATTTTATTCATAGTTCTACGTATGAATCATTCAGTTGATGATGTTTGTGGTGATGGTGATCTTTTTGTTTTCTTTTGCTAATATTTTTTTTCAGACAAACTCTGTTTGGAAGATTTTTTTTTTTATTTTCCACGCGCTTGAGCAGTATAAACGAACTGTTTTAATTACTTTTATCTTACGCAGTTTTAAACGAATTTTTCTCAAATTTTGAAGAAAAATATTTTATAATTAACTTTAAAATGTTCTAAAAATTTTGTTTAGTTTTAATGAATATTTTTCACATTAAAAGATATAGCAAAAAATAGCAACAAAAAAAAACAGACAAAAAAAAATCATTTTTTTTATGAAAATCTCCATATTTTCATAAATACTTAAGCTAGGCTTGCGAAATTTTGATTAATTATTGCATATAATAACCAAAATAACTGTCACAAGTTAGAAATATATTACTACGTTGATTTGCATAGGGTGTTTAAAAACTTTAGAATTAAATTAGGCAAAGGGTGTTATTTACCGTTTGTAATTTATTGTCAATCCCTCAAACCTCTAAAAGCTTTTCTTTATTGAATACGCACATTAACTTCATTGATATGTATGATATATCGCATGATCGGAGCACTTCTGAAGCTATAAAAAATTTCGTTAAGTATTTCTTGAGAAATATGAAAAAGTGTACTCGTATAGAAGCGTTTCTATAATTTTGTCCACCCCCTGTATTATATTATATATTTATTTTACATATTTTTGAATATACAATTTGAAATATACATTTTTAAACATATTTTTTTTTATTCGAAAGAAACTTCATACTTTTGTTGATAAATATCATTTAATTTTGTAATACAAACATTTTAAAAGGGAAGAAATACTTATAAATAACAATTATTATAAAAACATTTAAGTAATTAATTAATTTCAGTGATTAAGCATAAAATATTAACATTTCCTAGTCTCTAAATTTTAAAAATTCAATATATAATATAATTATAAGAATAACCAATAGTTGTCAATGCTTTTTTTTTCTTCAAAAATACAAATTACTAGAAAAATTTTGTAAATGTCAATTTTGAATTTCTCGTTTAATTTCTATTTTAATTTAACATTTAAGCGAACTGTAAAAAGATACGCGAACAAGAGAATTCTTGCGTATTTTCTCTAAATGTGTCCAAATTGTTATTCATTAACCTAACTGCGTATTGAAAATGATATCTATCTCATTAATTATTTCATATTATATATTATTTCACAACGAGCAATGATATTTTTTGAGTAATTTCAGCTTAATCAGTAGCCAGAATTATTTTTTATTAGCCTTGTTAAACATTAGATTCAATACAGGTTTGTTAAAAAAAATTCTCACGTTGCTTACCATTTGCCGCCTCTTACCGTGAACATTCTTTAGTGGGAAAAAGTAACCAATGAACACCTCGCTTTACATGACGTCACATAATAGAACACTACAATTGGATCTCACCTGACTAAACTCCTCCCAATGAAGTGTTTCAAGAATTTCCCAGGCATGATATTTGGTACAAAATGAGTTGTGACCAGAAACCGATGACAATTTTCATCATTCAAGCTTTTCCGCTTTTTAACAAGTTCATGAATTTCATGGAAACTATGAAACGATCATAATTGTTTCCTGTTTGAAAATCTGTTGTGTACTATAAGGGGAAAAGGGTTGTTTCGTTTATCAAGTATAAAAAATTGTAACCAGTTTTTAATAGTTGAATTAAAACTTTATTTTAATCCATCTAAAGAAGTAAACCAAATGTTTGTTAATTGATAAAAAGTAATTCATCATGCTCTTCACAGGTAAGTTTTATTTTTTTCTCTCCATAATTATTACGACTTTCTCCATAATTATTACAAATCATTCAAAGATGTTTTCTGACCACAAATCTAATAGCGTTAAGTTCTGAAAGTTATTTTATGCTAATGGTTCTTAATTAAATTTAATGGCATTATTTTGAATGCAATTACATTAAAATACTTGAAAACAAATAAGCCATTCAAAAAGTTTCAACCAAAACTCATTGAACTGTAAGAAATTACAGTAAAAAGTCTATTTTTACAGAAACACTTTAAGGAACAAAAATCTGATCGCATTTTTTTAGTAATAATTACCGTATTCTGTAATTAAGTAAATTTTACTGTAAAATAATTAACGGTACAAATGGAATTTACGGTGAAAACTGATTTTATGGTAAAATGGATTTTACAGATGATGCACCCAAAGTGCCATCACTATATACTGTAATTTGATCCGGAATTTTTTAATAGTTCAGTTGTGTTTGAAAATTAATCTTATAGCACTTTTAAATAGCATGCTATGCCCATTTAATCATATTTTCGATTTGCTTATAACGTTTTGAATTTGCTACTTTCTTTAAAATTATTTTTTGAAGAAAAATGTTCCTCATAAATATTTTTAATTGAAACTTTATGAAAAAATGTATAACAAAGTGTTAAATTTTTGAATTTAAAAAAGAATTAAAAGTTTTAAAACGAAACGGCTTAATTTCTTTTCTTATTCCATATAATATTATCTATTTTCATCTTTATTTTATTTATCATCGTTCATTTATTTATAATAATTTTAATTTTCGATTATGTTTTTATTTATTATTATTTTTTTTAATATTGTTTCACATCAATAAAAAATATTTTTTAAAAAATGCATCTCTAATGTTTTCCTTTTTTTTCTTTTATCCTTTATCCTTTCAATTTCGCTCTTCATCTTTTATTAATCTCTAAGCATTTTATTATTATTATTATTATTATTATTCCATTTTACGTCTATGTTCAATATTTTGAGACAAGCTCGTGGTTGAGAGAAGCTCGCTAAAAAAAAAAAAAAAAAGGTATCTAATGTTTTTCTTTTTTTTCTTTTATCCTTAATCATTTCCATTTTGTTTTCCATCTTTTATCTATCCCTAAATCTTTTATTATTATTTTTATTATTATTATAATTATAATTATTATTATTCAAGTTTACCTCCAAGTTTAATATTTTGAGACAAACTCGTGGTTTTAAATGTCTTAATTTATATGCACTATTTACATGTTGTTTTTCTATCGTGTCATGTTAAATATTTTTCAACTGCTAAAATTTAGCATTAAATTTATGGTTAAGCTTCTTACTTGATATCAAATAGTTTAAAAAATGCAATACACTTAAAAAAATTTAATGAAATACTTTTTTTCCTATTTCGAAAATATGCATTTTAAGAATTAAATAAGAAGATTTTTAAGATTATTATTATTTTTTTTTTTAGAGTTTATTCTTGCTTTACTTTTCTGATAATTTACAGTTCAATTCAATTTGCATCCTTCAAGTTTTATTTCAAGTTCCAATTTAGTTTCAAAATCAACCTTCCATTGACAACACATTCATGGTATAATACTATTAATAGTTTAAATAGTATTTACAGTTTTAATAGTTTTAAAAAATATGATAACTCAAAAACCTCGTAACTCCTTAGTTAAAATTGAAATTGTTAAAGCACTTTTGAGTGAAATATTTTTTACGTATTACATATTTTCTTTGTAGAACATTTAAAATTTATTGATTACCATACTTTCTCATACTTCAGACACTTTTTAAATTGTTCACAATTGTTTTAACTTTCTTTCATTAAATGCATTTTATGAAACAAAAATCTCTCTAAAATAAGTTTTAATTAATTTTAAAATTAAGTACTAATTACTTATGTACAATTAAATAAGATTTTATTAATTTTAAAATTAAGTTTTAATTTGCAAATTATTTATAAGAGATTTCTAAATTTTAAGACAAATCTTTTTCATTAAATATTAACTCTCTACAGATTACTTCTATGCCTATTTCCAAAATTATCATTTTTTTAACTGTTTGATTGCATCTTTTTTAATTGCTTGGATTATGCACAAATAAAGTTGTACTTGTGAAATTCTTGACATCTTGCATCGTAATTTTCAGAACTTGAAAGTTCAGCAAAATTATACATTGTGGCAAGTTGACAAGTAAAGATTCTCATATTTGATAAAAACTTTTGATTTTTTTTTATATGTTTAAGTTATTGTGACCAGAACCAAAACTAGAGACGAAAGTTTTCTTTATTCTTAAAGCTTCATTATTATCTTAATTATTTTTTAAAACCTTTCAAATTAATAAAACACTCAAAACTAAGTCACCCAACAAACAAAACGTCTTCACAATTTTTAGTTTTTCTGTTTTTTTTTTTTATTTATAGATTTATTATTTTTAAGTTTTTATTCTATCTTTATTAAATTTGTTCTATTCTTCTTCCTTTTTTTTAATAAAAAAAAGTTTGAAAAGAAAAGTTAACGTAAACCGGAAGTAGTATATAGAATTTAGAATGTTAATTTTATACTCTTTGTACTACATCTTGCTGAAAATTACCTGTATTTAAGAACGGGCGAATGTCTTAATTATTCAAAAATGATTAACATGCATTTTTTTTCATAAAAAGAGGAGAATCACTGTTTTGGCTTCATTTTAAAATCACAAAGAAAATCGCGAAAATCAATTAATAATTCTTAATTTTTTGCCTATTATTATGAACCCAAATAATGTAGATAGAGAATACGTTTTCATAGATTTACTAAATAGAATAGAATATATTTCTTTAAAAAAAAAAAACATACTTTTTCCACGTATGCATTTTTTACGAACAGCATAAAGGGCACGATAAAATATCGATTTTAAAATGACAACCACAACTGAAAAAACGAATTCAACATTAGATTTTTGTAAGTGATTGTAATACAATATTCATAAGTCAGAGCGTTTCATTTTTTCAGTGACTGACGTACCTTGTCAGTGTAATAGATATTAATCAACATTATAGTAAATATTGTTTAAACTGTACATGAATATTTTGATATGTTTGTGTACAAACAATATTAAGGAAAGTATTCTTTTTAATCGAAAACGTCAAATTTTTTTGTCTATGAAAATATGGTATTTTTAAACAAAATAGTTATAAATTTTTGGAAAAACATTCAATTTTTCTAAGAATGTCGTACATTATGATGCATCATTAATAACTATCAAATATTCAACTTTGACCTGCTACATTCTCTTTTAGAAAGTTCCTACAAAACAGCATGGACGGCCCCACCAACTACTCAACCTCAAGGTAAGAAAAAATATCTCAATAATATTAAAAAGATAAAAAACAATTAACAAGAAAAGATATTAATCAAACATATATATATATATATATATATATATATATATATATATATATATATATATATATATATATATATATATATATATATATATATATATAAAAACAAAAAAAAAGTTATTACCTCATAAGAGAACTGAAAGTATTTCCACAATAGGGGATATCCAAAAAACATTAGCAACCTTCGGAATACCAAGACAGGAGATGCTCAAAAGTTTGTAACAGGAAATAACATCCTAAATATCGAAAAAAAGAAAGAATTAAAAAAAAAAGAATAAAATCACCAAAACGGGCATACATTACCTGACATACATTACCATGCAGAGGGGGGCATGATCATGCAGTCTTTCCGGGAGCACTTTCGGCGATATATTTCGGCCTCAAGGAAAACAAAAGAAAACTCGACGCAGACAATAAACCGTGTTCTTGAAAATCGAAGTGGAAGTGCATAAAATCACCACCTGGGAAACAGAGCTTTTCGGATTAAATTGGGATGTTGTAGGTGCAAATACCAAGCAAGTATATGGGTTCGAGTCAAGGGCGCCGGCAGCGGGGTGCAAGGGGTGCACTTTCACCCCCCTGACTTTTTTTCAAAACAATTACAGAGATACAGAAAAATTTTGTTATAAAATTTTTTTATTAAACATATTTTTGTGGAAAACAAATAATTAAGTAATTATTGATACATAACAATTAAAAAATTGTTTAATCAAACAAGAATTGTAATCGTCCTGTTTGCTGTCCAAATCTGTTTATAACTTTTTCAATGAATTCTGAGTCATCTTTGATTCTTTTCTTATGCACACTGAGCATTCACAAACTTAGCAGATATCCAAGCTATATTTTTAAATTTCATTTAATAAAATGTAAATAATATTTTATTCTCTATTAGTTATTCAGTTTAACAAAGGTGTATAACACAAACTGACTTCTCGCAACTGTAAGACTTCATCAACACAATAAATACCAATGTTAATCTTGCACAAACACGTTAGTATACGAAACTACTGTTTGTAGTTATTTGCGCTTCAAAGTCAGTAGCTATGCCAGCGCCAGCGCGATCGCCTCTGGGCAAAATTTGCAAGTACAAGAAATTCGTACTTTTTTTTAAATATTTTGCTAACAATGAAGAAATGTATCTGGAAGAAATGAACAGATGAAAGTATATGTAATAACAAAACAAAATGTAATAGCAGAATATTTTAATTTTTTTTCGGGGGGAGGGGTGGGTAGTTTGCAAGAGGGTTGCACCCCCTTATATATTATTCTGCCGGAGCCCTTGGTTCGAGTATGAGTAAAAAGATGAAAAAATAATAAAGAATAATGAAAATGATAAAATAACATAAAAATAAACATTAAACTTAATAAATTAACTTAAATAAATCGACTGAAAATGTAAACAGGCACCCGATTATGCTTCAAGCTAATCCAGCCGACATCTACTTATAAATCCAACCATGATATCATTATCCAGGAGAAGCTTACGTAAAGATTTACAGTTAATTATATAATTATTGCAACTAATCATGCAATTATATTAATTATATAATTATTGCAACTAAACTTAATGCGACTAATTTGAGATATAATAACATTTCTATAGATACTAACAGATGTATCAGAATATCAAAAAATTAACTTGTTTAATGGAAAATAATTTCTTTCATTAAAAATATCAATTTGATTTGAAAGTTAGATGAGTCTAATGTAATAAATAAATCAAGAAAATCTAAAGTTATATTAGATTGATTAGTTTTATCCAAAGTTGATTCCTCCGAATAAATTGTGTCTTCAATATTAATAAAATCCACACAATTAAAAATAATATAGTCATCAATAAATCTGAAGTCATTTCTAATGGAAATCGCATCATTTTCTTCAACGAAGTACAAAAAAAGGTTTGCAAGGATACTTGCGAAATTGGTATCCTGTGGTATGCCAACAATCTGCAGAAAAATACCGACACGGATAAAAATTAACAATATTTAAATATAAATTAACAATATTTTGCCAGAATTCAAAATCAATATCTAAAATATTATTTAAATCATAAGAGTGCTAATAAAGAACATATATATATATATATAACGTCATTGCCGAGTGGAAGGATTAAAACAGGTCATAGATCGGGAAGGAGGGTACAAAAATTAATTTATTAATTATTAGACAAGAGCAGTCATGAGAGTGAGTGAAAGTCCACATGAAAAGTTGCGCTCCTTGGTTATATGTTAGGGAAAATCTTGCAAAGTAAAATCCGTAAAATGTCTTAATTTAGGGAAAGAGGGAAATCTCTGCAGTTGCCATTGGATTATGAAATAGATCGAATGTTTCCCACACAGAGCAAAGGGAAAAATGTCCTGCTCTTAATTAAATGCATACTTGAGCTAAAAATAGATTTAAGAACAGGATGTGGCTTTTAAAAGTGTGAGAAAGTATTTCGTTTAGAATAATTAATTAGGATGAAGTTTTATAAAAGAAACTAACATAAAAAGATTAATTGAAGCTTTTTATGTTACATATATATATTAAAATTTCTTACATCATTTTAAGCCGGCATTTGCTTTTATCTTAACCATTAATACACCATTCTCAAAATCAAACATGATATAATATTCTAATCAATTCTGACGAATAAAAAGACACCAGTTGCACTAAAAGAGTATGAAAAAGGGATTAATCAAATAACTGAATTATATTCCTCACATTTTAGTTGTAATGTAAGTCTTTATACAAGTAGAAACACAAAATGAAGTCAAATTTATTTTTAATTCAAAAGTTTTCATTATATTTTATGTTATTTTAATTTATTGTTATGATTCATTTCTGTAAAACATCTTAAATTTTTAAAATGACCCCAAATCTAAATTTGTCTATAAATATTTTTAAAGATGCATGAAAAGTGCTACAATTTTATACCGTTCTGAACCATCTGCTTATAATAAAGTACTTAGTTGAACAATAATAGAGAGATTTTACCGAATGTTTGTTCTACGTAATTCAAATCTGAATCGCTTACACCTTTACAATACTGCAATTAGTAGAAAATTTTTTGTATGAGCCGCAAAGCTCCGTTAGCGGGTCCATCAAAAAGTCCTACACGAAGGCAGATTTTTCCCAATACTTGATCTAGGAGTTCCACGTCCTCTGAATTGGGTTCAAAATTACAGGGCTACAGAATTGAACATTAGTAGTCGTAAGTCCAGAATTGAGTGGACTGTTCGACATCGGTTATAAAAGAAAACACACTGGTCCAACCTGGATTAAAACATGGTTTAATTTAACACCTTTTTGCAGAAATTGTTATTATTAAGACTGTTATGGTTCCTTACTGAGCCAATCTTTCTGAAAGTGTCAATAAATTTTTAAATAATTCATTCGTACTTCATTCGACTTATCTATCAAACCTAAATCTATTTTTTTTCAAAGAGTGCCTTAAAGTTTCGAAAGCAGTTTATTTCATTTTTAATAATTTTCTTTGGAAAAAAAAAAGTATCTTGAGCAGAAACTTCTTTTTAAGAAATATGCTTTGCAGTAAAATTACATGTTTTTTTTCTTCTTTTTTTCAGATCCATATCAAATGTTTGGAGCGACTAGTTCACGACTAGCTAGTTCAGGTAACTAATACTTTTTTTTTTAATTAATTTATTTTTTGTTTCTATTAGCTCCCTTTTTCCTGTCTATTTCACAACCTCAGCTTTTACGATTCCATTTTAAAAATTTTAACAGCTAGTAGTTCGTAATATACATTTCTTATTCTTTTTTAACATTAATTTCAGCCATTATTACGCTTTTAATTTTAATTATTATTTAAAATCAAAATTTTAAAACTGAAATCAGTGTCCCTTTATTATAAAATTAGACTTAATGATATTACCCTATTACGCAATATTTTATGATAACATATTTAAAATGGTACCCAACTAATTACCTTACAACTTAAATATATCTTCTTACAATGTGTATATTTAACACATATGACAGAAATCACAGAAATATCACAGAAATATTGTGTTTTTTTTCTGATAATGGCTTATAGCTCCGAAAGTTTGAAACTTTTTATCTAAGTTTTAATTTACAAGTTATATGTGAGTTGGAATAAAGAATAGTATTACTTTATTTATAAAATTAAAAGACAATGTTAAGTAAGCATTACGTCATTTTTATAATCTGAAATTCCTTTTCAACATAAAATCATATATCATTGTAATTTTACTCATTTAGATCTTTTAACAACAACCTGGACTAACTACACGTATATTTTGACCAATTTAAGTTTTTAAAAAAAAATTCAATTGAACATAGTTGAAACTTTATTTCATGAATAGCTGAAATTCTTGAAGTCGAATAATTGAAGTTGAACATGATTATTCTACTGTAATCAAAACATTAAGTTTTTAAACATAAACCTTAAACCATATAAATTTTCTGAACTATAACTAAATTTTTAGTAATATCATTCAAGTAATCATTAATTTGACAGTTTTGTACCTTGTTACAGGAAGTGGACAAATTCAGTTGTGGCAATTCTTACTTGAATTGTTATCCGATAGCAACAATTCATCTTGCATAACGTGGGAAGGTACAAACGGTGAATTCAAGCTCACAGATCCAGATGAAGTTGCCAGACGTTGGGGCCAACGGAAAAGCAAACCAAACATGAATTACGACAAGCTGAGTCGAGCGTTGAGGTATTATTATGACAAAAACATCATGACCAAAGTACATGGCAAAAGATATGCTTACAAATTTGACTTCCATGGTTTAACACAACAAGCTTCACAGCCATCTCTCACAGACCCAACTTCCACCTACAAATATCAAAGTGACCTGTTTTATCCCAGTTATGGACATGGACCCAAACTCAGCTTCAGCATGAACCCACACCATAGCGCCGTGCCACCATCAGGTAACCTGTTCCAATCTTCATCTGCATATTGGAACACTCCAAGCAGCAGTCTTTATACTTCTATACCAACTAGTCACGCTCCTTTACCCCACCATCATCATTCGAGTCATGTTCCCAGTCATTACCCACACTATGGTTGAAATAGTTGCTTATGGATGAATTTTTGAACCGTGACATCAAGCATAAAATCTTAAACCTACATAAAAACTAAACTCATATATGTCAAAAACTTAAGCTAGGGATGAATTTTGAAACTATTATTTAGTGACCTACTTTGATCTGCCTATTGGAAGCTTCAAAATGGTAGTCTTTATACCAACTAGTCACGCTCCATTACCCCACCATAATCCTTCGAGTCATGCTCCCAGTCATTATAAACATTATGGTTGAAATAGTTGCTAATAGATGAAACTTTAAACCGTGACACCAAGCTTAAAATCTTAAACCTATATAAAAACTAAACTCAGATGTACCAAAAACTTCAGCCATGGATGAATTTTGAAACTATTATCTAGTGAAATACTTTGATCTGCCTTTTGGAAACTCTGAAATGTAGTCTTTATGTAGTCTTTTATACTTCTACCCCAACTAGTCACGCTCCTTTACCCCACCATCATCATTCGAGTCATGTTTCCAGTCATTATCCACACTATGGTTGAAATAGTTGCTTATAGATGAAACTTTAAACCGTGACACCAAGTATAAAATCTTAAACCTATATAAAAGCTAAACTAAGATAATGTCAAGAACTTTAGCCAAGGATGAATTTTGAAACTATTATTTAGTGACCTACTTTGATCTGCCTATTGGAAGCTTCAAAATGGTAGTCTTTATACCAACTAGTCACGCTCCATTACCCCACCATAAGCCTTCGAGTCATGTTCCCAGTCATTATAAACATTATGGTTGAAATAGTTGCTAATAGATGAAACTTTAAACCGTGACACCAAGCTTAAAATCTTAAACCTATATAAAAACTAAACTCAGATGTACCAAAAACTTAGGCCATGGATGAATTTTGAAACTATTATCTAGTGAAATACTTTGATCTGCCTTTTGGAAACTCTGAAATGTAGTCTTTATGTAGTCTTTTATACTTCTACCCCAACTAGTCACGCTCCTTTACCCCACCATCATCATTCGAGTCATGTTCCCAGTCATTATCCACACTATGGTTGAAATAGTTGCTTATAGATGAAACTTTAAACCGTGACACCAAGTATAAAATCTTAAACCTATATAAAAGCTAAACTAAGATAATGTCAAGAACTTTAGCCAAGGATGAATTTTGAAACTATTATTTAGTGACCTACTTTGATCTGCCTATTGGAAATTCCAAAATGGTAGTCGCTATACTTCTATGCTCACAATTCATACTCTTCCTCATACAAGTCAAGTACTTAATCATTATACACATTATGATCAACATCGTTGTTTATGGGCAAGATTCAACCCTATAAATAGAGATAAAACTTAAAGTTATCATCTGGTGACATACTTCAATCCATGATTCCGCATTAAAAAACTTATGGCGGTATTTATAATTGCTTATAGAGTAGAGCGTCGATTATCCGATTGCCGATTTACCGGATTGTCCAATTATCCGGAACGTTCGAAGACCATGTGTTTTTTACAACTTTAAAAAAAAAAAGAAATTTCGCAAAAATGCTCCTTTATTTTCGGAATATATGAAAAAGGGTAAAGAAAATGACTTTTTCTTCATTTGGTAACCTTGAAAAATATCTCTCGTTTGCTCTTGAGTTTCAATATAGGTGACAAGAGGCTAGTAGTTTCTAGAAGGGGAGCTCATTTCTTCTTTTTTCAAGAATTAGAAAAAGGAGGTGAAACACCTTTCTCAAATAACCTCTCTCAGTCTTAAAACACATTTTGTCAGGCAAATTTTGTAAAAAATAAAATGTTACTGTTCAAAGTTAAACATTTTAAAATCACCATTCTTTGTATGCTTACTGTAGGCTATATTAAAATTTCCAGTCCTAAGCCTGCAAAAATTGTGAAAATAAGTTACTTAATAACATTCTTATAACCATTTTTTCAGAGTTGTTCAATTATCCGGATTTTTTGTTTTCCGGATCGGTTTTGGTCCTAATCGGTTCGGATAATCGAAGCTCTATACTAACTTATTCTTATGCTACTTTATCACATCATTACTAGTTGATCTAGTTATTTTTATGAATAAAACTAAATCGTGAGGAATCGTGATAAAGATCACATGAGTAAGTGGCAAATATTTAAACTTCTAGCTGGGTATATGTTGTATAAATCTATTTAAAAACTTCATATAAATATTTTATATGCTCATTCAACAACTATATGCTGCAGCAGCAAATCATCTTAGTTTAAATCATAAATTTGATCATCACATAACAGCATTGTTTAACATTGCATTGCTCATTTTTAAACAATGAACTGTATCATTTTTAAGCCATACTGGCATGGAGACATCTGGTTATTCTATTTCATATAAGTAATCGAACGCAGAAGCCATTTACTTTTTTTCAAAATATTTATGCTACTTTACCATAACAACATTGTTCAAATCATGCATTTAGTCATTAAATTACCACTTCTAGCTAAGAACTTTCTTAAATATAATTTTGATAGATGGAACAGAAAACTTGAAATTAGTAATGGAGAAACAAAATTGTAAGAATAAGCTGAACTTCATGGAGGTTTCAATTTTTATAGCCCCATTGAAACACGTGAAAGAAATTTTTTCTTTTTTCTTTTACATGGTATATTAAATCATTCATGCATGACAAAATCATCCAAGTCTTGTATCTAGTCATTAACCTCACTATAGCTTGTATAATATTTATGGGAAAAAGTGATAATTAAGGCTGGAGAGACTTAACAACATGAGTAAGCTGAACTGTTAAATGGAAATGTATTGTATGATAGTATTGGTATATTCCAAGCTGAAGTTTTAATGCTTTTATTCTGCCTTTTGTCAAGCAACAACAACAAATCATCGTAATTCGTTTCGTATTATTTAATCATCACCTAACACTATTGTTAATATAACTTAATGTAAATTAAGTTGACAACTAAGCGTAAAGAACTCAAACCAAAATGGTTTACCCGTCTCTTTGAATGATTTCAAACTTCATAATCATATTGAAACATTAAAAACAAGTTGATAACTATTTTTTTATGATATCAACATGATTCAAGTCGTGCATCTAGTCATTATCTATTTTCCTACCGTATTGTAGGTGACAAACTTTATGAGAGAACTTGAAAATAAGGAATACACTGTGAAAACTTACCAGAACTTGTTACGGAACAAAATTTTGATATACCGCAATTTTTACAGTAATAATTACCTCAAAATCACTGAATCACCATATTAAATTAATATTACTGTAAAAATTACGGTACAATTATCAATTTTACTGTAAAAATAGATTTTATGAATGATGCACTTTAGACCGTAATTTGATCCTGAAGGTTTTACAGTGCAGGCCTTAAAAACATTATCACTCAGAGAAAAATATCTTAAGTGGTCAATTTTGAGAGAATGCTTTTTCATGAGTCAAAAAATTAATTGTGTTTTCTTTTTTTAACAAAACTAAACTTAATTTATTGCTTACTCGGTAGTTTTTACTCGTTGCAAAAATAATACTTCAAAGTAGAAATTGGCTTAAAATTAAACGTTTTTAATCAAGAATATTGAGATTTTTGTTAATTTTTTGCCTCGATAGCATTTAAGTTTTGAATTATTAAACACAAACTTGTTGTACACATTTTATGTAAAAAATATTTTTCCAAAAAAATATAAACATGAATACCCATGAATTTTAATATGTATTTGTTAAAAGAAAAAAACATGAGTAAAAGAGCTTAAATGTGTTAACTGGAATTTTATCTGAATCACATCGTCAATACATTGGAAAAACAGAGAAGTTATGTTTACGTTAAGTTTTATTTTAAACCTTTCTTTTTTTAAAAAAATATGATAGTTCTCGAAAATTTTTTGTTTCTTATTTTAAACTTTTATTTGTCGTAAAGAAGCTTTAATCCGAATTATGATAATAATTGTGCAAATCAACATGTTTTATTGTTTTTATTGTCAATGACTTGACCACTTACGGCAAGTTATAGATGGAACTTGATGCAAGATAATTGTTCACAACTGACTGTACAAAAACTGTAAATATTTATTGTAATTACATAATAAATGTTTTTTTCTGATTACATTACAAGTTTTTAAGTTTACATTGATTTAAAAAAAAAAGAATTTTTCAAGAAAACACAATTTTTTTTTCAGCATTAATAGTTGCACAGTAATCATTGTACAGTTGAAGAACTGTAAAATTATTCATGTTAAATATTTTAATTGTTTCCACACTGAGACAAAAATTCTGATAAAATTATCGAACCGTGTGGCAATGACATTTCTGGTAATAATACCTTAATTTTGGCTTAAAAAAATACACACATATATATATATATATATATATATATATATATATATATATATATATATATATATATATATATATATATATATATGATATTTTATTTTATTCTATAACCGTCGTTGAATAGACGGCCCAAGTATTTGAGTTTGCAAATACTAATGTTCAACTCCGTAGCCTTGTAATTCTTAAACCTAATCCAGAAGACAAGGGAACTCTTGGATCAAGTATTGGGTGAAATTTTCCTTCATGGAGGATTTTTTGATGGAACTAACCCTCATTTAAGTTACATGGAGAAGAAAACAACGAAAACCTCTCACAGTTAGCCTGACGGTAAGGGGACTCTAACCCATGATTCATCTACCACTGATGATGATATTTTGCGTCATCACTGTGGTTGGTGTGAGCCAGATGAGGAATTCGTATCGACCAGCCATCACTGAGATTCGAACCCGGTTCACCTCATTGGAAAGCGAACGCTCTATCCCCTGACCGGAAATTCTGGTTTTCAAAATTATAGTTCTTAACACCGCACTTTTTGTAAAAAAAATCAAAACTGAAAAGCATATTTAACCGAATAAATGGGATTTATGCTGGCTCCAAAGTATAATGATAAAATTTCAAAATTATATCACACTTACCAAATTTTATCATACATTATAAGACCATATTTAATGGATACTTTTCCCATTTTCAAGAGCAAAGCACCGACTTCTTGAAAAATCTTGGTAAAAGTTACCGAGATTTTTGGTGTTCCCATAGAGCCAAAAACGCAGCAAAACTTAAGAAATATCTTGGATAAGATTTGCCGGGAGCACAATTCATATCAACCAGCAATCACAGGGATTTGAACTTGGGTCAGCTCAGGGAAAAGAGAAAGCTTAACTCCTGAGCCACCACGACTCTATACAAGACTTATAAGGTAAAGATAGTTTTAAACATTTTATCATAATAAAATAATTTTTTTCATAATGATAAGCAGCCGTAGCTTAAGGGACAGTGATCTCGATGTGCCCCAGGCTTGATGATTAGTCGATACAAATTTTGCTCCGGCATGCACCGACCGTAGTGCTGTCATAAAATATCCATACCTGGTGTTAGTACAAATTTACTTCGTAACTTTCACAGAAAAGACTTGTTTCCATAGGGTTAAAATCTGTTCTGACTAAACACATTTACTTTGTAACTTTTACGGAAAAAACTTGTTTTGAAATGGTAAAAAATGATTCTGACTACGGATTTTCTTCGTAGTTTTAACGGAGAAAACTTATTTTACACAATAAAGCGTATTTGTATAGCAAAGATTCATTGTCCCTATGAATTTACTCAGGAACTTAAGCGGAAAAAAACTTGTTCTTCTATGGTTAAAAGCTATTGAGGCTACCGATTTACTTTGTAAATTCTACGGCTTTTCACAACCAACCCAGCCATCCGTTAAAAAACGCAAATATTATGGAATTTTTTTATTATTTTTTTATGACATCGAACTTAAGATAACTGAAGGTAATTAGCAGTGGGTACAAAATATGTTCATAAATTCGGGTGCAATAAAGCATACAACAGCAGATAATATAATTGAATCGCGATTATGAAATATTATCATCAACAACTGAAACACTATTAATTTGTCATTAACCATAGTTTGCTAACTTTAAATAACTAGACAAAGAGTACAAAATTAGTATTCTTTTGCACATAAACTTTGTTCAAATGTTAATTAAATCATGCTAAAAATGGCAGTTTTTAAACTTCATAAAGTAGGCTTGCTCGATGGTCATTGCTGTCAATGACTGTAAAATAAGAGATGTCCGTGAACCCCAACAAAGAACCCAGTCCAATAATAGCGACCTTTTAAATTATTGAATGAAGTACTGTTTTATAGTATAAGCAGCAAAATTTTTGATGGTTTTCCATTGATGGACCAACATGATCTTGATGGTAACCATCAATAATCATCATGAACCATTATAATTTTGATAGTCACCAACATAAGTAACCATCACCCCATTGTAGGAATTCGGACTGATTTATGATGGTCCAACATAAGAATAGCAACTTGTTTTGATGGTTTGTTCTTGTTAAACCATCAGAAATTTCCATCATAGTTTCTTAGAAATCAAATGTTGGAACGATCAGGAACCACCATCATCCCAATGTAGCAATTCGGACTGATTTTTTAATTGGGCCAACTTAAAAAAATAAAGCAAATTGTTTTGATGGTATATTCCTGCTGAACTAACAATAATTCCGATTAAAACTTAATGGAAATGTATAGTTGGAACCATCACTGATTGTTGGTTCATGAGAATCAAACTTCTCTTGATGGTTAACAATCATTGTTTTAAAGTAGCATTTTCCATCATGGAATGATGGAAGTTTGTTGGCATATCAAAATCCATGACCGCATAATGGAAAATGTTGGATAATGGCGACCACCAAATGATGTTGGACCATCTTGAATAGCACTGAAACCAACATAAACCATCAAAATGTTTTGATGGGACCATCAATAATTTTGACTAGGGAATATAAGTAAAAAAAAATAGTTAAGGGAGTGTCGAGTACCCCCTCCCACTGTCAATTTCATATGTATAGAATATTTTTTCAAGTCAATGGGCGATCGGACATTAATTGTTATATTAAAAAAAGATTATTTTCAAAGTTTCAAGTATTTATGCTGCTGGTAACATGGTAAACAATAGTTTTGTAAATATGTTGAATACAGTAGTCATGAAATTAAGAAAAATCTGTTGAATTTTGTGATAAAAATAATAAATGAGGTTTATCTATTGTTAATACATTGGTCATTTTCATTTACACCTGAAAGAACAGTAAAAGAACGTAATTTTTGTAACTGGGCGGGGCTACCCGACACATTTTAAAAAGAGCTGCAAAACGTGTTTTTTTAAATTTCTCTTTTTTTAAGTTAAACTATTCTTTTTTTGGTTTATTCTTTTTGCATTATTTAATTAGATGATAAAACAATAGAAACATACAAAAATATTGATTATTACTCAATGTTATACAGAAATATAAGCAATACTCCTTAAGTGGGCGGGGCTACCCGATTCTGCCCTAATTGTATATTTCTCAATCACGGTGATGCATCATACACTCGTTTCAAAATTTTAAAATATTTCATAGAAAATTAACTAATGATAATGGTTCAATATTCAGCGAGAGAAACATCAATTCTCCTTATATTTTAAGACTACTGAACAATAACTTTGATTCACACAAATTTATCAATAATCCTTTATCGAATGCGACTGAATTTGTACAAAATCTTTCACATATGTGTTAAAATGTGCTTAACATCTGCTTCTGGCCACCTTTTAGGACGGCTATCATCAGGTACGAGAAAAAGCTGAAAAGAAACGTTAAGTCCTCTTAATTCCACCCTCTATCAGTGAAGGCACACAAAAGGGACAGCTGTAACTGACCTACGACCCAGTGGCCTCCTCGTGGCACGTGCCCTCTTTTCTTTAAACTCCCACAATCAGGGATATTGCGGTTCGAGGTCTGAAAAGAGCTCACTGAATATTGGAGACTTTAATCCCCTCTTATCTTGATCCACCAGTTATTTGCTGAAAACTTGGCAGCCAGCATTGGTCGAATAATTTTTGTATTGAGAGAAGATTTTAAAAAATGTAGTTACTGTTATATGCTGGACGTTTCAGATTTTTTTTTCTCGGTCAATCTAAGGAGAAGAAAAATTTTCAACTTATCATTTTTATCCTCATGCACTATGATAATTAGTTGCTTCTGGCTTATGCAAGGATTGGCGGGCTGCAATGAAACGAAATTTGCTGATTCCAGCACCCCCCCACGCACGATTTTGCACACACGAAAATGCAATTAATGCACAGCTTCAGTCTAGTAATTTCCCTATAAATATAAATTTTTATTAGTTTTAAACAATATAGTTATGTTTGAAAAATAACGAAATATAAAGGTCTGACAGTGCTTTAGTATACCTAATATGCCAGGGTACAACAAATATATTGCAAAAAAAAAAAATATTATTTTCTTAACAAACTTTTTTTTTATCATTCTATTATTTACTTATGTAAATATTTTCCTCTTTGTCGTTCGAAAACGTGCTAGAGATAATGGAGTTAAGAAAATTTCAGCATTCATACACTGTAAAAAAACTGTTAAATTTACTGGAAAAAATGTCGACTGGTGTTAACAGATTAAAACCGTTTATTTTACAGAAAATACAATTAGTTAAAAACAGGCGTTTGTTTTTTAGGTGGATAAGTATTGTTATTTTCACAAAACACTCTATAAAATAAACATATTAACACTGTGGTCAGCGTGAGCCAAGAGCCAATCCACACTGAGATTCAAAGCTGGGTTACCAAATTGGGATACAAGCTCTTTATTCCCTGAGCTACCGCAACTCTAGTGTCTTAGCATGAAGGGAAATCTCAAACTGTTTTTATCTTAAAAATCTTACTAATTGAAATAATATTTAAGAGTAAAAACTTTAAATCTATAGTGGAAACTTAACTTAGCAAAAAATAATATCGAAAGAAATATAATAATTAGGTAGAGTACTATATCAATTTGATAATATAGTCGAATGGAAGTTTTCTTATACTATGTTCAAAACCATATAATAATTGCTGAAAAATAAGGTTATTAAAGAAAATAATCGTAAAATGATTTGAAAAAAGATAAAGTTATCGTACTGTAAGCAAAACAGTTGTCCCGCAGGGGACTGATCTTTAAGACACGGTTCCCAGCAGATCACCGAAGTCAAGCATCACTGCCTGCGGTCAGGGTGACCACTTGGATCAGTGTGCGTAGGGACCGAGGATGTGCGTTATTGATCCTCGTTAAACTGTTTAAGTGCTCGAGTTCGTGTGCAGGTCGTCGGGTTTACAAAGAGGGCATGCCATCCCCTCTGCAGAGGATCAAAATTGTGATAGCATGTCTTCGGATCGTCCTCAGGGATGTTTCCCAGACCGTCGTCAATAGCCCATTGTGCAGCTCCAGTGCGACGTAAATGAACAAACAACAATTAAGCAAAACAGTATGCAAAAAAAAAAAAAAAAAAAAAAACTAGAATTTTGATCTGTTAATGATAAGAATGAGAGTCAGAGAAAAACTGTTTTGTGTACAAAACAGATTTAAACCGTCAAATATACAGAAAAAGTTTATGAAAAGAACGGGAATTTTTTACAGTGTAGGCACATTGAAATACAAGAAAATTTTAGAACTTCAATTATGCGAAAGTAATATTCAATACAAATGTAGAAAAAAAAAATGTCGCTGTTTACAGAACAGAATATGTATTTTTTACATAAAAATCGAACTACGAAAACGAAAACAATAGTTATAATTATGAGTAAATTTATGATCATCAGGGAGCGCTTGTTGTATTCGATATACCGTGCGTAATATAAGTATTGCATTACCCTGAAACGCTTTTGAACTAATGATCGGCTTTTCACGTAGAAAGATTCAATATTATTGATTTGAAGGTTAGACTAAACTAAATACTACTTCGAACTAAGTACTAAAATAGACATGAAAACGTACTTATTTTAGATTCGTTTCTTTTCAACCAATTCGAATTCAGAATTTTAAAATATATAGGAGTCACCAGAATTTAAAATACATATTGATGGGAGATTAAAAGCCGAAAAGAGAAATCAAAAGTTTTGTCCCCTTCATGATAGTTTTATTTATTTATTTACCTTCTCATTTTTTCAAAACTGATTAATATCACCTATATAAACTCATTTTTTCAAACATAATACAAAGCAAGGAAATAGTTCTTAATAATTATTTAATTTTTTAATTTTAAAATGATTAAAAAGTATGAATTTAGTAGTATTTGTTGGACATAGATCGAATAGTTACCGAACGTATATGTTTTTTCTTGTTCTTTTTTTTGTGTGTGTGTGTGTGTGTGTACCTGGTAACTTAAATGTATAAATTATTTAACGAACTTGATTTAAGTTTCAGATTTGGCTTAAGGAATCATATAAAAATGTTTATAAATAAAATTTGAAGTTTTTTTATATCTTTATAAAATTCAATAACATGCAATCATAGATAACTATTAAACACTACTTTTTCAATAAATATTGTCATTCTAAACATGCGACATCGAAACTAATCATATTTATTTAAAATTATTAAAAATAAAAAGAAACTAAATGAAATTTGCATTTATAACGTAAAATTGGATACTTGCACTTCAGGAAGAAGAAGATCACCAATACCCACACATGTAACCTATGACGCTAGACCGTTTCTAAGCAAAATAGCTCAACTTTAACAGCTAAGAATTGAGCTAAGTTATTCCACATAAGTTAGAATGCAAATTAATATAAAAAATTATTTAAATACAGCTCCTTATCACACATCGAATTTGATGAAATATAATTCTTTCTCGCCTACGTCTTTAACTTTACTTAGATTTATTATTTCTTTATGTATTTTAATGTAACCGTCATATATTTTTGTTTTGGGTTAATAACTGTAGCATTGTAACTTCGATGCCTAATTAGTTCTATATGACTTCGTGGCTGTCTTTGAGTTAAGTAAGAAATATATAGTGAAAGAATTGAAATCGTTGTGAAAGAATCTTTGTGAAGGAATATAGAATGTGTTACTTAAAGGAATTGATGCTTCACGACTTGGCTTACTCGAAATGGAATGAAAAGAAAATTGCTAACATTAACAAATTCAGAGCTTCAACAACCAATCAGGATCGAGATACCTGTCGCTTGCAGGTATCCCATTGTGATACCAAGATCACTAGCCTTATATAAAGCTATTAATTGAAAGCGTTCGGTAGATAAAATTATACAACATTATATAAAAATAGTATTCAACTATTGTATACTATTTTTATTCAATGTATAGTATACAATAGTATACTAATGTATAGTAAACTATTGTATAATGTATGGTATACAATAGTATACTAATGTGTAGTATACTATTGTATAATGTATAGTATACGACAATAAAAGTATACAACATTAAAAATGTACACTGAGCAAAAAAAAAAAAACAACTAATTTTTGATCTAATGATCGGATTTTAACGTTCTAGGACTCAATCTTAATGGCTCCAAGAAGTAACCTCAAATATGCTAATTAAAAAGTGCAGACCATATTTAATTTACGAAATAAGTACGAAAACGTCTGAACACCTTTTTTTTCGACGGATTTGGATTTCTGACCCCCAAAATATAAGGGGTAACCGCAATCTGCGAAATATGGTCCCAATATTTTGGTCAGGAAAGAGCTCTAAAGTATGGACCCCTTAATGTTAAATCTACTTTTTGAGTATTTAACTATATCTCGAGAACTTATTAAGTGAATTAAAAAATTTTATCACGAAATTAAGAAATTCTTTTATCCAACGATAATTTCACGAAAATATGACCTTTAGTAAATGTCTGTTTTATAATTATTTTATTTAAGAATGGTCGAAAAAACTTTGAATTGTAAGGTATACAATATTTTTACGTAATTTTAAAGAATATAATTTCGCATCGCAAAATACGAAATTTTATGAAAATCGGTCGAATAGTTCTTGAGAAATTGAATTTCTAAAAAGTCGGATATTTAAAATTTAATTTCTCAGAAACTATTCGACCAATTTTGCATTTTGACTTGTAAAATTACATTCTTTGCAGTGAGACAACAAAAAAATTTATACCTTACACTTCAGCAGTTTTTGAATAAAATAATAAAAAATAATATATATTTACTAATTGTTAGTTTTTGCAAGGAATCATCTTTAAATAAACGAGTTTTATAATTTTTTGCAAAAATTTTTCAATTCGCTTAGAAAGTTCTCAAGATATTGCGAAATACGCAATATCTCGATTGAGAATATTTCTCAATATCCAACTTTGGATATTAACAATAATAATTTGGACAACGAACAAGTGAGTATATCTCATTGAAAATATTTATTTAACATTAAGGGATCCAAATTTCGGAGCGTCCTCCTGACCAAACTATTGGGACCACATTTCGCAGATTGCGGCTACCCTCTATATTTTGGGGATCAGAATACATCGGAAAAAGGAGTATATTTGTTCCGATAAAGAACGTTTTTGTGCCTGATTCCGTTACTTAAAATATCGTCTTCACTTATTAATTAGCATATTTGAGGTCCTCCCCACGAACCATTAAGATTGAGTTCTAGAATGATAAGATCTGATCATTAGATCAAAAGTTATTCATGATTTTCCAGTTTTTCTGCGCACTGTGCATTATGAATATCAAATTGTGATGTCGTTATTATTTATATTCATTAAAAAGTATTCAAAATATATTGTATAAATTGTATTAAAGAGTTTATTAAATTTGATCATGATAACTGAAAATATTCATTGAAAATATTTATTTAAAGCATTTAGTTGAATTAAAAATATATGAATAATATATTTTTACTTAAAATTTTGATTTCGTAATAACAATTATTTAGTGAAAGAAGTTAAGAAAATTTTTTGATAATTAACATTAAAATTTTTTATAATATTTTTAACTTGAAATTGTGACAAATAAAATTTATTGCATGCATAGCAATTCAAATGTTTAGAAAGAGAATTAATCATAATGTTATTATAATCATTAAATACTACTTTGAACTAATTAATATTATTAATAATAATTGTTATGTTTTTACCATAAAGCTACTACGTCGACCTTTCGTTTACAAATATTAATTAAAATTAAAAACGTGTCAGGAATTAGTATTAAATAAATGTAAAATGGTGATTTTGTGATTACTAATATTAATTAAAAACAATAGTATGAAATTAATTTTATACATAGTATAAAAATGCTAAAAAAAACATAACATATTATAGCGGATTGATTACTGATATTTTTAGAAAAATAGTGCACTATAGTACTCTGTAAAAACTGTGTGGTGTGTGATGTACGCCTATCCGAATTTAGTGCTCAAAAACTCTAAAGATTGTGTGTTACTTCAAGTTAATACCGAATGAAGTGTTGTAGATAAATCTTAACACCAATAATTGATAACGCTCACATAATTGTACACCATTCATGGTTTGGAACAGCCCAGAAGGTGAGTTGTCGTTTTTAAATGCTACGTAATTTTGGGAAAATAAAAGTAAATTGTGGTTTTTATTTGTTTATTACAGTGATATAATCGATATAGAATACTCCAGCTACACATAATGAGTGAGTTTACTTAATTATAAACATTATTTCTGAAGATAAGAACTTTTTTTATCTTTGATCTGGGGACATTTGTAACTAGGCTTAGCAATCAAACCCAGAACTTACAGCAGAGCAAGTACCAAGATCATAGTCGATTATTTGTTATTTATTGAAGATATGAATTTTTTAATTTTCGATCTGGGGAACATTAAACATTGTGTTAAATGAATATCCAATTTTTAAATTTCACATGCAACAAAAAATACTTCGAATGAATACTAAACGGAAAAACAGAAATTCTCTCGAACTTCTGACTACAATTTTGTGATAAACAATTGTCTGATACACATTGATTTAAATATATCTGAGAAAAAAAGAAGAAATTACACACATAATGATGTTAAGTATTTATTTGTATTAAAGATTTTTAAAAAATGAGATAAGTTTGACAGACATTCAGCTAACGACGAAGGATCAATGAAAAAGTAAAGTATGGTTTGATTTTCATATAGACATGTCTATCAGGTAGGTAATAAAGTATCATAAGTATAGGTCATTAGAGCTCCTTTATCATAAATAGCATTCCGCAGAAAAGCTTGAAACTTTTGTTGAATTTCTGGGTCCTTCTAATAAATTATCTGTAAAAAATAAGCAAATTAGAAGATTCTACAAAATCATGAGAGTTGAATTTAAAAACAAAATATCTGTTACCGTACAAATAGTTAATCATATATTTCTTGTCGAGTTATTAAATTCTAATAAACCATCAAATTATTTCGATATTGAGATTTTTGATCGAACAGTCTTACTCGTTTTCTCAAAAACGAAAAGACTAATAAGTTTGTTCAACTAAAGACAGTCGAAAGTTATCAAACATAAAAGCTACAATGAAACAAAAAGTCACTTCTATATGTTTACAACGGAAAGATAAATGTTTAAGCTGAGTTTGTGAAACCTAATTAAATTCTTTGTTCTCAAAAAAAAAAAAAAAAAAAAAAAAAAAAAAAAAAAAAAAAAAAAACTAAATAAATAAAAATAAAATGAAATTAAATAATAAAAAACAAACAGTAAAAATTGTGATCGCTTTAATACAATCACTGGTTATCCATTAGTCAAATATTTTTTTTTCTGGACTCTGATAAATTCCATAACATTTCAAATCATGGGTTGCAAAAACCGTTTCAATTGATCTTTGTAGTCGGATTGGTTTTCAAATCCTGCTTATACGTGTTTCAAGAGGTCACAAAATACTTTTCCTTCTTCAATATTCATATTTATATTAAAATCAACGTCAAAACAGTAATTATAAATTATTAATAAAAAGAATAAAAAAATACTTTAAATTATTATTATGTAAATACATTAAAAATGCCTGCTGTGAAAATAAAAAAGAATTTTAAAAATACTAGTGGGCTGCGCCTCTTGCTCGCTAACGCTCGCCAATCCCCGAAAATTGTTACGCAATCTTATATGGTTTGCTTCGCAAACCAAGCTCGTTTCGCTCGCTACTAACTTAGGTACATTGCAAATGCACAAAATTCTAAGAATTCAAAACAATCATTCAAATCCATGTAAAAGCTTTTTTTTTAAAAATTACATCTTTTTAGTAAATACTAAGTCATTAAAATAAATTTCAATTCAAATAAATGACATGTAATTCGTTAAACCTATTAGAAATGTGCTATAGTATAATTCGTGATATAAATCAAAAATCGTCAAATAAATTCGTAATATATAAATTCGTGAAAAAAGCGCTTTTGACAAAATACTAAAATGGAGATCTATCGACAAAGACTACTCACTTCTGCCTAGCTTAATAGTATGAGATTGCCGCAGCTGATGCTCTCTAGTTATTTCAATTTCCGTTTTCAAAAGAGCTATATGTTGAGCCACCTCAGCTAGATTTGGCATGTGGCATTTTTAGCGGCAATCATTGGTCGATTCGCTGTGTAAGAGAAATAGTAAAGTAAACAAAACAAAGCAAACGTTGCCACCGGCGGAAAAGAAATACAGCCAAAATTTGGGAGTCACGTAAGAGAATTATATCTATATATTAGATTATCAAACAGCAGCGGTTGCCATAGCAATGCATGTAATGACGGCGCATGCACACCGTTTATTACTCTTGAATACAGTTGAAAAGCGTGATAACGTCCAAATAAGGTGCGCACGCTAAAAAACTCAAAACAACACCCATTTTGCCAATGGGTAACAAATAAAAATAGATAAGTAAATAAATATAAAAAATTATTTTGTTTTTTTGTTAAAAAGAAACGCTTTTGTTTGCTATAAAATTCAGAAGTTGATAAAACAAATATATAAATGCAATACTTCATCGAAAAACAAACCAAACATGCGATTTACAAACATTTATGAAGAAAATATCTATGAGAATATATTGTGATTGTTTATTGTGAGAAATATATCGTGAGAAAAAGTATTGGAGTAAAAGATTAAAAATCACAATTTTTTCCAAGCAAGAAAATGTGTACCTAGCAACAGCCACTAGTTGCCAAAAAATTAATTTGCTATCATACATTTTATTAGTTACAGTTTTGGCGATAGTGGCTTGAAAGAAACTATTTAAAATAAAAGCAGAAGGTGACTAACTCGTAGTCAATCCCGGCCAAACACTACATAATATTTTTTTAAAAATTTTGTGTACAAAACCCATTTGATTTTTGGCGATAGTAGTTAACGTGATAAGGTACCGATGTAGATGTTTGTTAGAGAAATTTTAAGTGCATAATATTAGTTCTCTTCGTGAAATTTTTTTTCCAGCATAGGAAACAGTTTAATTTTGATACATTAATGGATCTATTAATTAATACAACTGCTTTTGCGATGTTAGTTGGCACGAACATGTAAGTATACTGATGTTTCACAAAGCTATTTATTATTAGTGTTTGATCATCAGTTATCTTAGAGAATTAAGAATTTATGTCTTGCAACGATGACCTAGTTTTGATCTTTTAATACATCACTCGTAATAATCACTTTTTTAATATTTAATTTCTAAGTTTAAAATAATAATTAAAAATGATTGCAAAAAATTTACTTTTTGAAAAAAAAATTGTGCTTTCTATCTCGGAAAAAATTTACTTAACAAACGAGAGAAAAAATAGAGAGATATTATTTACAAGAAATGGGTCTCAATGTTAAGAAAATTGAAGACATTAGTGTAGTTCAATTCTTATATTAGATACATAAATTTAATTAATTTTTTTTTTGCTCATAAAGAAAGTTCTCATATCTTATTAAATTTAGATCTATTCTAATGAAAGATATAAATACTTAAGAAATTTACACCAAAGACCCATTACATTATGACCACCCTGCTAATAACATGTAGGACCACCTTTAGCCCTCAAAACTGCTAGCACCCGCCGTGGCATTGATTCCACAAGGTGCTGATAGGTAGTCTGAGGTATCTGGTACCAAGCGCTCACCAACTGGTCTTGCAATTCCTTCACATTGCGAGGGGGCGGTAGAGTGGCAGCATGAATTTTGTTTTCCAAGTAGGACCACAAATGCTCTATTGGATTAAGGTCAGGTGAATTTGGGGGCCAAGGCATGACTTGAAAGTCACTGGAATGTTCCTTTAACCAATCCATGACGATTCGACCGTTATGACATGGTGCATTATCCTGTTGGTAAACACCTTCCCCTGCCAGGAAAAACTGTTACCATGAATGGGTGAACCCGGTCTGCAACTATGTTCAAGTAGCTTACAGACGTCAGGGATTGTTCTATGAGGATTATGGGTCCTAATGTGCCCCATGAAAACATTGTTCCTGGGCGAGAAACCATGAAAACCTCGGCGAGCCCATTGTTATGGATGTAAGGTGGTCATAATGTAATGGCTCTTCGGTGTATATAAATTATAGCAACAAATATTAGAGGAAAAAGCACATACCGTAATTGGCGATCGTGTTTGTGATGATGTTTAGACATTAGAGCAAATTCCAAAAAATTCTTTCTAAATCGAACAATCTGTTTGGGTAATTCAATATCCTAAGCAAAGTAGCTAAACTTTCAACTCCTATAAACAAAATTTAATTTTATTCGTGTTCATTTAATCAAACATTAATAAATACTCCTTATACGAACTAACTTACCTGTAGTTTATAGCCAATTACCGTAAGAAATGATAAATTGTGGACCTCATGCAGAGACTAAACTTTTTTAAATCTTCAGCCACAAATTCAAAATAATAAGTTGCATTCTTTGTCGTTGAATTCATCAAAATCTAATAGTCTACACAGTTGTTCTACTCACAGAACCGCAATTTTACGTAGAGCAATGCATCTTGAATCCTTCACCTTCCTTTCCTTTGAAGAGATCGGCTATAGTTTGTCTACAGTGAGAACTCTCCAAGCCATTCGACTGGACCCGTGGCTGTGACTATGGTAACGAGGCATAACTATTTTAAGTACGGGTGTGTGATCACTGTTTAGGACAAGTTTTGGCTCGGGTCAACTAGAGGAAGAGAATCTTTTTCTTCGGTCTATTGTGTTAGCCCTAGAGTGAAGAGAAGCTACCCTCCCTGAAAGGCGCTATTCTTGTTTCCGCAATAGCAGACGGCCTCAGACTTTGTGGCGGGGGAGTTCTTGCAGTAGACAAACTAAATACCCATTATTGCAAATGCTTTTTTTTTTTGATTTTTTAATCGAAGTTAAAACGATATTCCTCCACGTTAACAGTTTTTAATTTACGGACTTTTGCGAAATGTCTTATTTTCTCGTACGTAGGTTGATATTTTTTTACGGGCACGTGCACATTTCACCAGAATTGACGCATGCGCAATTACTTAAAATCTTACGTACGAGAGCGTACGGAAGTTTTCGTAAATTTGCGAAATCTCTTTAATATTTAACGTCTGAGCCGCGATGGCTCACAAGGGAAACTAGGGAAGTGTGACTCGCCAATTTTGAAATAAACTAGTGGGATTATGAGGAATAATTTTAGGGGGCAACATTAGTTTCGGCCCATAGAAGATCCTGTGAGAGATAAAAAATAATTCAATATGTAGAAAAATCGGTATTTTATTACTTCAATGCAGACTATTAGTTACTGTAATTATCTCATACTCTAATTAATTTTGTGATACTTTCACGTACTATATAATGCATATTTACTGTCAAAATTGATTTCGAAAATTTTAAATATCTGTAGTTTTTCAGAAAAA
Source organism: Parasteatoda tepidariorum (assembly GCF_982258835.1). Taxonomy (NCBI): domain Eukaryota; kingdom Metazoa; phylum Arthropoda; class Arachnida; order Araneae; family Theridiidae; genus Parasteatoda; species Parasteatoda tepidariorum. The sequence continues at coordinate 92,120,279 of NC_141755.1, read as the reverse complement.
CCTGTTAGGTTAATTTAAAGAGGAAAATTGACATATGATTTTTTAAATTTTTTTTTTTTCAAAAAGTTTTTTAAATTAATTGGAGTATGTAATTGCAAATCAATTAATTAATTAATAATTAATTAATTAATAAGCTAAATAATTTTTTAAATGGCAAATTAATTAATTATTTGATTAATTACAAATTAATTGGAATATAAGTCAATTACAATAACTAATAGTCTGCATTGAAGTAATAAAATACCGATTTTTCTATATATTGAATTATTTTTTATCCCTCACAGGACCTTCTATGGGCCGAAACGAATGTTGCCCCCTAAAATTATTCCTCATAAAGCATACATCCCACTAGTTTATTTCAAAATTTGCGAGTCACACTTCCCTAGTTTCCCTTGTCAGTGGATAGAGCGAAAGAGAATTTCCGGTCAGGGGATAAAGCGTTCGTCTTCCAATGAGGTGAACCGGGTTCGAATCCCAGCGATGGCTGGTCGATACGATTTCTGCATTCGGCTTGCACCAATCACAGTGCTGACGTATAATATTCTCAGTGATAGACGGATCAGGGGTTAGAGTCCCTTTGCCGACAGGCTAACCGTGGGAGGTTCTCGTGGTCTTCCTCTCCATGTAAGACAAATGCGAGTTAGTTCCATCAAAAAGTCCTCCACCAAGGCAAATTTCCCCCAATACTTGATCCAGGAGTTCAATTGTCTTCTGGATTGGGTTCAAAATTACAAGGCTACGGAGTTGAACAGTAATAGTTGTAAGTCCAAAAATTGGGTCGGCTGTTCAACAACGGTTATAAAAAAATTAAAGAAAAAAATTTAAATTTTTTTTTTTTCATTTAACGTCTGTTTACTTTGGTTTTGTTAAGCTTAGTTCGACTTCATGTTAATATTCTCTCTATGTTGTGTGCATGTTCAATTAACAAACTAATTTTATCTCAAGAAATATTCTATAAATGCATCCTAAGTAAATGATTCTTTCTTTATATTGCATCGTATATACGAAATTTTTTTGCACTATACTATGAAACCTTGTTAAAGAATAGCAAATAAATTTACGTTTCTCACAAAAACTGGACTTGGGCAGCTTGCTAATTAACGCCAATATCGAATAATAGCGCCAATAGCCAATAGCGAATGAAGTCTCATTGCATCATTATTCAAAATAATATACAGTGCGTCAAAAAAAAAAATACGGAGCCTTCAAAATAATTTTTGATTTAATGAACGGATTTTCACGTTCTAAGACTCAATATTAATGATTCGAGGTTTGACCTCAAATATGCTAATTAATAAGTGTAAACGTTATTTTAAGTTACTAAATTGCACACAAAAATGCATTTTCTCTGAATAAACATACTTTTTTCCCCAACGAATTCGGCTTTGTACTAGAAGGCAAAGTTAATGGAGAAATAATACTTATTCGCTTAAAACAAAGTAAAATGTTGCCTTAATATTATTGATGATAAATTTTGGTAACAGGTATTACTGACATCATGGTAACTGGTGCAGTTTTAATAGGAACCAAATATACCCTCATAATGAAACAAAATACTATACATTTTAATGATACATTTTATCCAGTTTCTCGAAGAAACAAATACAGGAGAAAATAGCTTGATTGTGAAAAATTTAAATATCATATGCCAGCTGATACCGAAAAGAGTTAGTCTAAATTTTGATGGGATGAACTACCAAAAATGTGTTTTACTTAATATTATAACTTAAAGCCACCGAACGATGCAACAAATTATCTATAAATATAATTAAATAAAGAATTTGTGTGTGTGCATGTTTGTATACTGGATTGGGGTATACCATAACCTCTGAAAATACGAGATTCAAAATGAACCTAAATGAGTAAAATTTTTAACTAATTACGAAGCCCGATTATTTCAAAATTATAATTTAAATTCAGAGACATGGAATATACTTAAAAATGGAATTTAATATTTTAAATTCAAAAAGGGAATTTTATCATTGGCTTAGCGGAAACCAGTGTTTTAAAATAGGCTATAAACGATTTTCAACAAAGACAATATTTTTTTTTTCCAATGACCACCTGGATAATGCCCTAGGTCATACAGGCACCTGAAGAGCAAATTTGTTGGCCACACTTTCAGGGGTGTAAATTCGTGTAGTAAGTGGTAAGTATGGATCAGAAAGTGAATTAACTTATCAATAATCACGAATTCACATAACAAGCAAGTTTTATTTTTAAATATAACAGATCTGTAAAAATATGGCAAGAAAAAGAACGATAATGTTTTTTTTTTATAAAAAGCAAGCGCGTGGCTAGATAATGATTGCACGCGACAACTGGTAGACGGTTTCAGCGCAGTGAAAGTATTTAACGATAGATGGCGGTCGCCACAGGGGCACCATATTACGTGGGCCAACGTTACTCCCACAGTAAGGACAGATAGTACAGAGAAGGAAAGAACATCCATGCCTTTCCCGGGATTCGAACCCAGAACCTTTCTGATCCAAGGGCAGTTCCCTAACCCCTACACTGGCCGGTCGGCACAAAGACAATATAGATTTTTCAAGACGATTACAGATTTTTAAAATATTTTAAAGATAACATCAGTAATGTTTGCTAACTTACATCTATAATTAAAAATGATTGATTATATCACGTTTTCTTATACTTAATTATATTTTATTTCTTATGCCAGGTTATCTTTTTTATCGTAACATAGGCAAACTACATCACCAAATTATTATTCCTAAGGTTATCGGAAGCCACGTGTTTATTTTGTTTATAGTTATGCTTTTAAAACGTGATCTCATATAAACGTGATCTCAACGATAATGGAAACAAAAAAAGTATTGTAATGAAAAGCAAAATTAATGAAGAAATGCTAATTTGGTATAATATTAAATAATAAAATAATTTTTCATAATAATAATTAATAAACGTTTTATGCTAATTTTTTGATGAATAAGCATAAAAAACACCAATATTATTATTGACGCCAATGATAATTAATTTTGGTAAATTACTAAATGAAGTAGAATAATAAGCTATGTACTAATTAGTAACTGTAAATTACTAATTGAAGTAAGATAATAAGCTATGTACTAATTAGTGACTGTAAATTACTAATTGAAGTAAAATAATAAGCTTTGTACTAATTAGTAACTGTAAATTACTAATTGAAATAAAACAATGAGGCAAAATTGATAGAGTAATGTTACACAGTTTGCTCAAGAGATCGTAAAAATTCGGTAAATTATTATCGAAGCCAATGATGCTTAATAAATTTTGGTAATAAGTACTAATTGAAATTTTAAATGAAATGCTATGAACTAATTTGAAAAATAAATGGAGAAAATGTACTTATTCTCATTACGGGGTGCCATAAAAAAGTTGCTTTACTATTATTAACACCAATTATGCATAATTTTGTTAATGAGCACTACTGGCCTCGTGGTAATTTGTGCCGTTTTAATAGGTACCAAATATAACCTTATATACGTACAAAATATTTTATAGTAAATATAATGCTGATTACAGCTGCTTCAACACTGTACAATTTTATGTTAGATTTATTGTATAGAAAGGTGAGTACAGGTGAAAGTAGATTAACTGTGGTAAATTTTAAGTATGGGGTTGCCTTAATGAACAACATTATGTCAGATGATACAGACTGCAGTTAATCTTTAATTTGATCGGATGAGCTACTAAAAATGCATTTTGCTTAATCTAATAATGTAAAGCAACTGAGAAGGGTAATAAATAACAATGAATAAATAAAAAAACATTGGAATCATTGTAACTTTATAATTTTTGTTGGTATTTATCAAAGTTTTTTTGCATTGTAGTAGTGTTCAGTACAGATGAACTGATGCTTTGTTTTCACTCCTTACAAAAAATGGGTATTCAGCGAGTATATAATAAAAATACAATATAAATTTAAAAACTTACTCTAATGCTCATGCAGATGGCTACTTTTTTTTTCTTTTAAAATATGCAATAAAATGTCTTAAATAATTATTAAACTAAATAAACACAATTCGCAAAATTGCAGTACATTACCTACTATTATAAACCACACCTTTAAAGTACTTTTGTATATTGACTAGATGATCATTTAAAACGTCGTATTTCTAATAACAAAAACCTGCGTTTAGTTAAAAGGACATGCGCCAACATTTCATTTTTATATGGAATCAATAAAAGATTTTTAAAACAATCTTTTTCTTGGAAGATAAAGAACTTAATATCTGAAGGCACGTTTCGCCATTTTTTTTATTGATCAAATATCGAGCTATTCATGCCACCTTACAATTTACCGAATGAAGTCTCACGTATAATAGGATTCGATCTTCAATTCCTTTTTCGGGATTTATGGTCAATTAGTAAAAGAATCTTCAATGAACGTTGTTTAAATGACAAGCCCATATTTAGTTTCTCCCAAAAATAAATGAACCTAATAGGACACACAGGGAAATTATAACGATTGAATGAACAAGAGATGCACAGCAGAGTCCTCTACATTGAAGTCTCCTTGAATTTCTTCTCGTACCAAAATTTTTAATCCTGGAATGTTAAATTACATTCAAAACTTTCTCTAGATAACGGAGTGGTTGACCACCAATAACGAATTTTTCAGATGTTGATCTTTAAATTTTCCTCATTTTTGGAATTTTTCTGACGCTTATATATTTTTTTCGTTACTTTTGAAAAGAAAAAGATGTTTTATTGAAATTTGTGCAACTAAAGGGATACCTGCAAGTGATGTAGTCGGGGGTATCTTGATCCTGTTCTATTTGTTAAAACGTGGCATTTGTTTACGTTAGCAACTGTTTTTTTCCATTCTATTTCAAGTCAGCTAAGCTCGTCAAGTATCAATACTCTTAAGTGACACATTCTATATTCTTTCACAAAGCTTTCAACTCTTTCATTATAGATTTGGGTTGATCGGTGTTGTATTTAACCAACTTCACGTTAATTAACATTCTAACTTATGTGGATAAACTAAGTTCGACTTTAACACGCCATCTTGTTTATAAGCGATCAGTTATCGCTGAGGTCATGGGTCACGTGTCATTGTATCTGTGGTCGTCTTCTTCCCCAGTTGCAAGTACCCAATTCGGTTTCACACATGCCTGTTTCTAAAACCACTCACATGTATCATTCCAGCTGTAATGAGTAATAATAGAATTTCAACACACCTTAATCTGTATTACTTTATTTTTAATTAAAACCTATATTTTGTGTACTGCAGTACATAAAAACATCGACTAAATATTTTGTAACATTTACTTGAATAACTGCTATAAAATCTCTTACTTCCATACGACGAATGAATCGTTTAGCAGTTATTAAACATCCCGTACGTTACATTGACTTTTGTAATAAACTTCTTGCAACTTGGCGTATTACAATTAAATGATCTTTGGCAAAAAAAAAAAAAACATTCAAGTCCTCATAGCAACAAAAACTAAAACTGTTGATGAAGTTGTAAAGGTAACCGAACAAATTAGTTCTGGCAATTCTTGAATGCTATTTTAATAAAGTGATAACTAAGTTGTTGTTAATTTACGTCGCACTAGAGTTGCAAAATGGGCTATTGGCGACGGCCTGGGAAACATCCCTGAGGATGATCCAAAGACATGCAATCACAATTTTGATCCTCTGCAGAGGGGATGGCATCCCCGTCTCGGTAGCCCGACGACCTGCACGTGAAATCGAGCACTTTACGGGAAAAAGTTTAACGAGAACGAGTACCACACACCCTCGGTCCCTACTCAGACTGATCCAAGTGGTCACCCACCCACACACTGACCGCAGCCAGTGATGCTTAACTTCGGTGATCTGCTGGGAACCGTGTCTTAACGATCAGTCCACAGTGATAACTAAGAAAAATGATTTATGCTAACAGGAATATTTGGAGGTGGGAAACATTAGCCTGAGAAAGCATAATTATATTTAGCATATACATTAAATGAATAATTTTAAAGTTTTGAAGAAGAAAACACTGTTTTGTATAAGAAACAAAAATTATTGCGAAACAATGATAGAGGTTGGTGATCGACAAAGGAAAGGGGAATCTGCTCCTCAGTTTTCAAAAATTGAAAAATCTTAAAATTTTCAAGAATTTAATGCTTTGCATTTTAATTTTACTGTCCGAATTAAATCGAATGAGGGTAAATGTGTACAGTGCGCAAAAAAGGACCTCCCTGAATAAATTTAGATCCACAGAAGACAATTTTAAAATTCGATTTCTCAGACACCGTGAACGAATTTTATAATTGTAGGTGTACGATTTTTATAATTGTAAGTGCGTGAATAATTTACACAATTGTGTGCAAATTTTTTTTAAGTCACTTAAGAGGTTCTCGAAATATGACGAAATACTCAAAAAATAAAACTAACATTAAGGTGTCCAAATTTCAGATCACTCACCTGACCAAACTATTACCCCCTATATTTTGGGGAACAGAAATCCGAATCCGTCGATTTGTTCACTGATTGAAAGTGCGTTTATGTGTTTGATTTCGTAATTTCAAATATCGTTTGCTCTAATTAATTAGCATATTTGAGATCACTCCCTTGAGCCATTAAGATTGAGTCCTAGAACGTGAAAATCTGATCATGAGAGAAAAAGTTATTCAGGGTGGTCCGTTTACTTATTTATTTTTTGGTGCACTGTATATTATTTTGAATAATGATGCAATGTGACTTCATTCGTTATTGGTAACTAGCGTTAATTATCACGCAACTCAGGACCAGCTTTTGTAATAAACGTAAATTAATTTATTAATCTTTAACAAGGTTTAATGCACTGCTAAAACTTTTCGCGTATCTAAACGGTGATCATAGTGGCAACCACTTTACACCAAAATGGTATTCCACAACACCAAGAATCAAAGATAATTCCTGTTGTAGTGAATAAAAATATCGTCAGCACTTATAAAAATATCGTCTGAAAAAAGGTGTTCAGAGAAAGTTTGTTTTTGTGCCTGATTTCGTAGCTTAAAATATCGTCTGCACTTATTGACATATTTGAGTTCCACCCCCTCGAACCATTAAGATAGAGTCCTAGAACGCGTGAAGATCCAATCGTTAGATCAAAAGTTATTAAGTGTGGTCCGTTTATTTATTTATTTTTTTGCACACTGTGCATTAATCACATTTGTAAGCAGTTTGTACTTTTTCAACCTTTATTTTGATAAAAGTATCTTCGTTAATTTAATTGTTCAAATACTGATGAAATTCGAAGGTGAACTATGACACACCTTACACTTGTGAAGAGACTGGAAATTTCATAATTGTTTAATACAAACTATTAAAGATAGTCGTTGCGATATCATTAATTTAAAACAATCTCATCTGGAGCAATTATAAACGTAGAGGCTACTCAATACAATTACCATCTCTGCCTTCTCTAAGGTAATTATTAGATACAATTTCAGAACAATATCGATGTTATCGCTGCAATTATTCAGATGGGACGAACCTAAATTTGATACGATGAATTTTAAACAATGAAAACTGACCTTCGTTTGGATACCTCAATCCTCATAGTGATATTAACCATTTCGAAAGATAAGCGGCGAAATTTAATTTGTATAACAAAATGTAGTATGCGATTAAGCGATAGTGAATAAGTCGAAATGCCCAATGATATGATATTTAATATCTGAATTACTCTTAAGATGGATTCGCGAGCAATGAGGAAAATTATAATGGGTCTTTAGGTAATCGGGTGCATTCGCGTAAAGGGTCTGATTGCCCATCAATTGATTTGTTATATCATATTTCGTATTCGATACAGAAAGGAGCGTTTGTGATGAAATGATATAATTTTATTTCATAAATTGATGTTATAACGCAATGTACTGTAAACAGTTTTTTTAAACTATTGTTATACAATTAATAAATTATTTATTAAAAAAACAATTTTGAAGTACATATGCAGTTTTTATTCCAAATTTTATTTTTCTGTGAATTGGCAACGTAACCACAGAGAGTATTCTTTATGGATGGTGTTTTCTACACTAGAGAACGCTGCAAGCTCGGTACCGCCTAAATTTCCGGGTTACTGTTTCCGTTGTATTTTAAAGCCATTTTGGCATCATTTGTGTTTTGAGGTTCTTGCAAACAATGTATTTGATTACTTATTACTTGTGTTTACAATGCTAAAAGTGTTAACACTAACGTAAGATGGTGCACAGCTTGCAACAAGAACAAACAGTAATAAACTTATAGAAAGAGGCCATATCAAGACTGCCAAAAAAGCAAGTTATTCAAAATCTAGCAACCATGTCATCTTTTTTAACAATATTATCTCTAAAAAACTGAAACAAATTTTCACTTCAAACTCACCAGAATTACATATTAACATTAATATCTTATGAAATATGGCAGATCTGAGCTCAGAAATTATCTAATTTATTTCTTTTATTGAAAACAAAATTATCCGTTTGAAAGCATCGCCTATCAGAATAACATGCAGTAAGCAGCTGCAAACTTTTTAACCGGAGCTAGAGTAGGTGCCGAGCTCGAGATTGTTATTGTTTACATTTCTATTGAAAACAAGATCCATAGATAAGCTAAAATCCGTACAAATGGCAAAATACAATTCATGAAAAAAGGGTATTCAGAAGTTTTAATTCTTATTTTTCATAAATTTAATTTAATTTCTTTTTTTTAAAAAAAATCTTACACACTCTCAGAAATTAAATTATCATTTCTGCCGATTCAGCAATTTTTGAATTGCATTTCGTTTTTTTTTTTTTTGACACTCATTTAATGAGGAAATAATAAAACATACAAAAAAAAAAAAAAATGCGTTGGAGCAAATTCATAATCAACAGTTGAAGTTGACTCTGATCAGACGATTCAAATTTGAAAAAAATAAATTGCGCCAAAAATATCATCAATCTCAAATTTTGTTTTCTTTGGTTCGAACATTGATGAGTTTCTTACTTTAACAACAACTTTAATTTTTTTAAAAACTCATGTCCAGATATATTCGAAGTTAAATTTAAAATGTATATTTTAAACTGTAGAATCTCCCTTTTTTTCAATTTTTATTTTATTTTTGCGTGAATTGGCCACGTAACCAAAGAGAGTATTTTTTAAAGTAAAGCTGAAATTCGTACAAATGGCAAAAATACAATTTGTGAAAAAAGGGGGGAGGGAATAAATCAATTCTATCTTCCAAGAGCAGAGCTGTACTCTTAATTTATCCTTGATATTCGATGGACACATTCAAGGGGTGGATCACTCATCTAAATTCGATGAGATCAACCACTCAGGAAATGGGGATAAGGAAGCTTTGGCCAACATCTTTCCGTTTGTCTTTCCCTTAGCTAACCAACCAGAGCTCTTCAATCCTTTCTCTACGTGACTGGTGTAACTAACAATCAGTTAAAACAATCTAATTTAAATGAACTATCGCGTTCGAAAACAAGCCACCAGCAGTAAATTTCGTATGAGGATTGCCTGCTTCCGGACAACTAAAACGACCCTTCACAACAATAGCTATGAAAAGTTAATAATGAAAAAGAGTTGAGTATCAATAAACCAATCGTTTATACTTAGATTTTGATTTAAGGCTTTTCTAACTGTGTCATTTTTACTGCAATTCACAGTGGGCCAGCATCCAAGGTTTCGTGGCCAAAATTAGTATTTCGATAAAATTTGTTTCAAAATTTGGGGTTTTTTATGTGCAGGTAAATTGAATTCATAGTTAAAATTTTGAAATACACTAAAAATACCCAAAAAACAAAATGGCGACTGAAATAAGGCGAGCAAAATTAAAAAAAATAATATAGTACGTTTAAATAATTAAATATAGCAATGAAAATATAATAATTTTATATTAAAAATGAAAAACATAATATATTTCCGAAGTAATACGTATTACAAAATAACGCGAAAACATGAAGAAAAAAAACATAATTTTTGTTTTTCGGTATATTTAGTCCACCCTTGCAATACGGGCAAATTGGGGCAGGTTTTTTCGAAAGAAGAAACATCAAAGAAGATAACAAAAAAAGTTTAGCTAATTACCTCGTGGAACTTTTTGGAACTAAGTTTCGAAAGTCATTCAAACATTGTAAAATATCAAATGATACGATATAAACTATAAGTTTGTCAAGAGTATCAACTAATTCAACAAATTGAAAGATTGTAAACAGTAAGGCGAAATTCCTATATATTCTGAAATAAAAATTTAAAAGTTACATTTAAAAAAAACATTTTTTAACATATTTTTCATTGCATTGTACTCTCGTCGGTCCAAGAAGTAAATTATAATATTTGGAATGATTATGAATACTTAATTTGGGGTATATTAAAACTGCCTACACATATTTTTGTTGAATACTAAATTTTTGACTTTTGGCCAAAGATCATGGTCTTCTGGCCCACAGTTCAATTGAGTAATAAACTATTTTTATAATTGATAAGAGTTCATAACAATTATTTATGACCGTTACTTGAGTTTTATGAGCGAGTTCTAATATTTATTAAATAAGAGTGAAAGGTTTGTAAAGAGGCGGTGCCGAGCATTACTATCAATCGAGCAGCATCATTGGATTAATCGTCAATATTTAGATTTCGATTCTGTTCTTCGAAGACTGTTTTAGCTTATAAGACAATCCTTTTTTTTGAATTTTAATACTTATAAGTAGAGTCGCAAAAGCACAAGAAATATTTAAATAAGCAGCCCAACTCAAAAATTCTGAAAATTTCCTGAGTAAAATTATTAATGATGCATTTCAAAAAATTAATCTCTTTATGAATTTAAATCATTGATATTTTCACAAAGTGAAATTCTAAATAAATTATACGCAGCATAATTTAAATTAATAATTATGTATTAGTCTACTTTTATCTCTAATCACATTTATTATTCTACCAGAAAAAAATATTTACAAATGAAGGAGATGCCAACTATAAATTCTAGTTCTAATATTTTTTTTAAAAAAAAATACAAGAATTTTTATATATAAATGTGATCGATGATTTCTGTAAACTTCTGAACTTTGGATTTCCGGATCGCGGTTAGCGAAAAATCCGGAAATCCGAATTTTTTCGGGAGCACAATCATCTCTGAAATAAGAGACTAAACCCAAGAACTTTGGGGAAATAAATGGGAGTTAGCTAATTATTTATTAAGATGCTAGATTCTTTTTTTCATTATTGGGAGTTTGAAAACAAGGCAAATGTTGGTAGAGTTAAAAATACGAGGAATTTCTAATTAAGGCGTAAACCCAGAAAGTTTAACCCAGGAAACTAGAATTAACTACTTATTTATTAAAATGGCAGTTTTTTTTCCTTTTTTTTTTGATTTTGAAAATAAGACAAATACTGGTAGAGTTGTAAAGAACAAGGAATATTTTAAGAAGGGTATAAACCTAGGAAGTTTAGAGAATTAACTTACTTAAATATTAGGATGCCAGTTTCTTTTTTCTACATTATTTGTGATTTTGAAAACAAATATTGGTGGTAAAATTACTTTAAACCCTATAATTGTATAGATATAATAGAAAAAAAATCCTGTTAATAAGCATGTTAGAATAGCCACATTGTTTTACACATCTCAAAGGAATTAGGTTAATAATTGCATTACCTTTTAGTTACCTCAACTTATATTCTTAATTTATAGTCTTAGCGTAAAAATCTTGAGAGAAAAAATTAGATTTATATCAATTAAAAATCAGAAAACATACTTTCTATATAAAACCATCATCCAGTTGAAGAGGAAAATTCAAATAAAGAGATGAGAAGTTTAGAGAGGAATACACTTTAAAATAAATGTACAAGAAATTTTCATAAACTTACGCAACATAAAAAGTCAAAATGAACTACTTAAAGTAGTGAACATTTGTTTCTGTAAAGAAATGCTATGTTATCTTACTTTTCAGAAGGAAATTCACTTCGGAATCTGTTTAATTCCAATGCTTAGTGATTTCTATTTTTTGAATGTTGCAAAGATTTTATTATTACATAAAAGTTTTGTCTTGAACGCCCATAAAAATTAAATCACGAAGCCTCATTATGATTTTAAAAAAATGTGTCAAGAACAAAGTCAATAAATTAAGTCTTGAGGCATTTTCAAATCTTCCAGAAGAGACTTTTTGGAAAAAAGGCACAATATTCATGAAGGTTTCATATTCTTGGCTATTGTACCATTATCCATGGTCAATTTAAAAAAATAAAATATACATAAACAACCTATCTGGAAACAATACTAAGAAATAGTTTGATGCCAAAATATCCTTTTTCAGAAAAAAAGGTTGCTTATTATATTTAACTCAAAGCACCTTAACTATTAAAAACGTTAATAGATACTTCGTAATGAATAAAAAGCTCAATAAAAGTGTAAAATATGAGTTTTAAATTAATTTATTTACACTATTGTTATAGTACATTAAGCATACAACTGGAAGTACTAACGTTAATTCTGTACAGAAATCATTATTTTATCAGTTCTGCATTAACTGTTCACCATTTCACGGCATTTAATACAAGGGTTAATAAAGTAAATATATTATTAAAATGAAACTGGAATAGATAAACTAAAGAATCTAAATAATAAAATATAAAAAAATTCCATTTATGAAATAAGCAAATTATTTCATAAATGTATATGTAGCACCTGTTTAAAGTGCAAATATGAACATAACACCATAAGTAAAACAAATTTTTTATAACACCATAAGTAAAACAAATTGTGCCAAAGAAAAACGAACCACCCTGAATAACTTTTGATTTAACGGTTGGATCTTCACCTTATAGGATTCAATCTTAATGGTTCGAGGGGGTGACCTCAAATATACAACTTCTCAGGAAATGTTCAACCGTTTTGCTCAAATTTTGTAATGTAACTTTAAAATGATGTAAAAAATTGTATACCTTACAATTGAACATTTTTTCGCCTATTATGTAACAAAATAATAAAAATTAATAAACATTGACTAAAATTTATTTTTTTTGCATGGAATTATCTTTGGAAGAACGAATTTTATAATTGTACGCAAAAATTTTTCAATATGCTTAAAAAGTTCTCGAGAAATACACAAAAAGTAAAATAAACATTAAGGGGTTTTAACCTTGAATCTCTCTCCTAACAAAACTATTGGGATCATATTTAGCAGATTGCAGCTACCCCCTATATTTTGGGGTAATGAGAATCCAGAAATCCAAATGAGTTGGGAAATAAAACTATGCTTATTCAGCAGGGGTGATTGTGAGCTCAAGTCAAATTTCCAAAAAATTTCCTGAGTTAAAAAAAAAACAGTTTAAATTAAAAAATTAACCTGGAGAAGTAATTAAAATTTACAAATGTGTCTTTCTTTCTTGAGCTAATGATTATAACAACTATTTACTGATAAAAAATGGATATTAATCATGAATATAAGCTTATAAAGTATCTCTCTGGCTCTCCCTTACAAACAAATAAAATAAACTGTGTTTTTAAGTTCCACCTTTGAAAATTTGATTTCCGGAAACTTCTGGATCTTCGATCTCCGGATCACTGTTAGCGAAAATTCCGGAAATCAGGATTTTTCCGGAGTACAATCAGCCCTGATTCAGAGAAAGTACGTATTTGGGTCTGATTTCGGGACTTAAAATATCGTCAGCTCTAATATTAATTAGCATATTTGAGGTCACTCCCTCAAAACATTAAGAATGAGAAGATACGATCGTTAGATCAGAAGTTATTCAGGGTGGTCCTTTTTTTTAGGTGCACTGTACATACTCTAACTACTGTGGACTGACCGTAGTTGGAAAAATAAATTTTTTATAATGGTAGCAATGGTAATGTATTTATATTTTATTAAATTAGAATTAAAAGAATTTTGTCCATCAATAAACACAAGTAAATTAAACAGAGATATATATAATCATATAGAAAACTGATTGAGTTCTAATAATTTTTAAAAAAAATCTGTTTCAAAAAATTTGGCTTTAGTTCACTGCCACTAAAAAAAACAATTCAAAACTACAAAGAATCCGTAGTAGTTGTTGGTATTTCTGTATATGTATTAAATTTTAGTTTAAAAATTAGCATTTTAAAAGAAATTACAATACGATGCAAAACATGCATCAAGAAAAAAGCTTTTATTGAAGCAAATGTAAATTGTTTAGAATGCTTAGATGAAAATTGAAATGCAAAATATTTAGAGTAAAAAGTTTTTTCAAATTATTACACCTAAAAATGAAAATTCAAGCACACTTTAGCTGAATGGAAATAAGTTTCTGCAACACTATCAGCCTACAGTAGTCTTTACTGAAAACAAACGAATTAAATTTCTCTATTTCACTTTAGTTCTATAAAAAAAAGGTTTTCAAAAAACTAAAAGAATAAAAGTTTAAGAATAAAATAAAAAATTAAAGAATAATTTGACTGAATAGTACACATACAAGTACATTTTCAAATTAGAATTAATATTTTTTTCTAAATCCATATCTTAAAAATTAATTTACTCGATGTATGCAGGAACATGAAAAAACTACATCAAGATAAAATCTTCTTGAAAGTATACAACTATTCAGTTTAAATAAAAAATTTGAATTAAACGTAGCATTGTGCAAATTAAAATTGTTTTTTATTTACATTGATAATATGTATGATTTTTATATGCCTTATTTTATTTACACAAACAAACTTATTTAGAATGTTGGTGAATTTAAAGTATATTTATTCAACAAGACCCTTTAGACATTAAATAATTAATTTTTTTAATTAGCAAGGAAACTATAAATATGAATAATTTATAGCATTTTTACCATGAAAAATAAATTTAAAACATAGATTTCAAATTATATTTAATATTTGATCAACTGAATATAAAATATAACTGAATTTTCCATTGTAACAAAGAATAAGTCATGAATAATTATAGAATAGAACTGATCTCAAATGGTAAAACATTTATTATAATTAGTTTCAGTACATTTTTTAACAAGACATAAACTAAAATGGTTTGAAAACAATATTAAAAAAAATGCTTTAACAAAACTCAAAATGTTAGAACTTAAATAAAAAATATATCAAGTAACTAATGAAAACCTTATCTTTTTAATAATTATTAGAACAAAACAATAACAATGAACAATGCTAAGAAAACAATGCAGACAAGAGACAGATGAAAGAGCCAAGAAAAAATAACTATAATGCTTCATCTATTGCTTTCCCTTATAAAACTTGTTTACATTCTTTAATTGAAAAAGTTAAATATTGCCAAGAAGTAAAACTAAATATAAAAGCTATCATTTAAAACAAAACACAATAATCAAAATTATTATAAAAGATTCCTCCCTTTTCAATGGTACAAGTTAAAAATTCTTTATCATCTTGGGTATAGATTAGATATTATCTATCAATCTATTTTATCATTATTTATATACATAAAAAAAGAATAGCAGAAAAATTGAATAAAATTGCAATGCTCTATTAGGTTAGTGTATTAATTTAAAAATACAGTCGGACCTCTATTTAACGAAGTCGCTAAATCCCGACAATAAGTTTGTTACATGGAAAACTCGTTAAATAGAAAATCACCTTTTAAAATACTTGAACAACACAAAACAGGTTTTAAATTCATAAACACTAGACATAATTAAAGTAGCAATGAATACACCGTTATCTTGTACACTACTATCTACTATTTATTTTATAAATCTTAACCATAAAAGAAATTTGCATGGAAAGCAAGAATAGAGCAAAATATTATCCAGTGTTACACTATTATGCTGCATACATTTTCAACTGAAAAAAGCTAAATTTATGCATAAAAATATAGCTGCATTTAATACAAAAAAAATTTAAACATACATCACCACATGTATTAAGTTTAATTGCTACTGATAAATCCGGTAACTTCTAACTATCATATCTTTATTTATTGCTTTTAGACTTATTTAAGAAACAGAAAAAAATTGGGTACATTACTTGCAAATAACAAAATTTCTTAAATCGTGATGGAATCTGTAGAAGTTTTCAGAAAGATTTAAATTTTTTGCAGAGAAATTTTTGCAATGAGGCAATTTGTCTGCAAGTTAATTCTGCAGTGACAAATATTTGTCTGCAAATGAGGTCTTGCATAATTTTTGCAAAGATATGCAAATATTACAGAATAGTTTGCAATATACTTTGACAGAAAGATATGCATGTTTTAGTCGCACGATGTATAGCATATCTGTTTAAAGAACTCTTCCTGTCACAAAGTCTAGAGTTGTCTGTTAATATTGAAAAAGAGGCAATAGTAGCCTGAAAATAAATCTGGTGTGGTGTATTAAGTTTTTATTGAATCTGTTAAAAAAATAAAATAAAAAATTCTGTCTACTTTTTTATATGCTTTCAATATGGATCTATTCCATTTTCCTTTATAAGTAAAATTTCATATATTTCAAATTCAATTTAAACAACATACATTTCTTGAGTTTGATTTTTAAATATCTTAAACTTAAAAATTCAAATTTTGCAAAAGTCAAATTTTGCAAAGTTGCAAATTTTGCGTAAGTCTCATTTATTAAAAAGATAAGTCTCCACCTGCTGATTAGAAGTACCCCTGTACCAGCTGAAGAAGGCTCAATAAATTCCGCTATTGGGGTTAGAGGTAAACAATGTATTTTAAGCAGATTATGAAATTTCTAAAAAGCAGCAATTTTCATTAATAAACTGTAAAACCATAATCTTGACAATAAAATCGCAATTGTGGATAAATCATAATAATTGGCACCTCTGTGGTGGTGACCAAATGATTTTATAATGAAAATATGTTTAAATGATATCACTCTTGGCAGTATTTCTTGATACATTTTCTTTAATTTGGGGGAATAAGTTTTTCAAGATGGTGGACACTTCTTAGCATGCACAATAAGGTCTGAAAAAAAGATTTAAAAAAAAAAACTTAGACTGCATATATAATAAATAAAATCAATGTATTTTTCCTAAAAAAAACTTCAATAAAGTTTCAAAGAGTATGAATAGAATATAAATAGTGTAAGCTTCAAGAGTATGAATCGCATAATGAACAGTGTTTTCATTTTGGGCATAGTACAATATTCAATAAGTTTTTCAAGGCAGAGAAGTTAATACAAGTTAATGCAGAGTTCTTAAATTTGTAGTTCTGAAACTATAGTTTGTTTGAACCCAAACATAGAATCAAGTTAACATGTCTTATTAGACATTCATGGATTATTAGACAATATACATTTTTCATGTAAATTCCGAAAAGCTAATTAATAAATCGACTTTATAAATAAAATTTAAATGCAGAAAGCATATTAGAGTACTACACAACAGCTTATACTTATATGCTCACAAATGACTATATTATATGCTCGCAATGACAATCTCATTCTGCCAGGAGTAATACAATAAATAATAATTGCTATCGTATTCATAATATCATATAATGAGCAGCTTATACTTATATGCTCGGATATGACTATATTATATGCTCGCAAATGACAATCCCAATCAGCGAGGAGTAATACTGTAAATAATAATTGCAATTATAATTATAAGTATGTGAAAAATCAAAAATATGGATTAGATTTCTTTTTTAGGAAACATCGGGCATTTTTATACCAAATTAAATAATTTGGTCGATTATCAGTATGTTTCATTTCACTTTTTTATTTGCTTCAATTTTCCTGTTATGTATACTTTACTGTTCTGAATAAGCAACTGAGAAAATTTACAAGTGAGGGTTTCTTCTAAGAAGCCAAATCAACCTTTCTCGATTGAAAAGTATCTTTTCTTAAGTGTTTTTTTTTTTTTTTTTTTTTTTTTGTAATTTCTATTTATTTTTTTAAATTATTAATTTCAGTTGAAGACAGTCTTTCCTTTTGATTATTTTTCTCTCTCGATGAAGCCTATAGAAAATCGGTAAGTAAGAGATATTTTTGATTGTGCTAGTTTATAGTTAATAACAATGGGGAATGTGGGGATAGTTGTTATCGACCATATCAACCTTCATCTATGAAAAAGTACCCCAACATAGAATCGAGTTAACATGTCTTATATACTAGTGAATTGGAAATTGTATTTTTGTAGTGGTAGATACACTGCAGTACACCCCCACCAAAATTTTATCGGAGACATAGAATTCGATGAACTGATGCATGGTCGCTCGTGTGTTCCATTAGCAGTCAAGTGTATACAGACCAACATTGTGTGTGATCGAGACTAAGTAGCAATAGCGAGCAGGTTGATATTGTCGCTGCCACAAGTCAACTTTTCAATGTGGACTATCTATTGAAATAGGCATGTTCAAATCAGAGTGGGAGTTTCTGTCAAAGTAGGCGTGTTCACATCATGTCCGAAGGTCACGAATGTGGGGATAGTAGCTATCAACAATGTCAACCTTCATCGATGAAAAAGTACCCCAACATAGAATCGAGTTAACATGTCTTATATACTAGTGAATTGGAAATTGTATTTTTGTAGTGGTAGATACACTGCAGTACACCCCCACCAAAATTTTATCGGATACATAGAATTCGATGAACTGATGCATGGTCGCTCGTGTGTTCCATTAGCAGTCAAGTGTATACAGACCAACATTGTGTGTGATCGAGACTAAGTAGCAATAGCGAGCAGGTTGATATTGTCGCTGCCACAAGTCAACTTTTCAATGTGGACTATCTATTGAAATAGGCATGTTCAAATCAGAGTGGGAGTTTCTGTCAAAGTAGGCGTGTTCACATAATGTCCGAAGGTCACGAATGTGGGGATAGTAGCTATCAACAATGTCAACCTTCATCGATGAAAAAGTACCCCAACATAGAATCGAGTTAACCTGTCTTATGTACTAGTGAATTGGAGTTGTATTCTTGTAGTGGTAGATACACCACAATTACTTTATTTACTTGTTTATTTTCTGAAAATGGCAACAGCTTTTTATAAAATCTGCTTTGGACTATATATGACGTCAAAATATAAATAGATAGCTATAAAAGCTGCATTGATATCCTGATCTTGCTATGATTAGATTATTTTTACTATTCATTAAGATGACTTTTATTTATTTTTGAGCGATTTGTTTCAACAAACATTTTTTGAAAAGTTATTAAAACAAAAGAACTCATATTCCTTTTCATTTGTAAATTAGTCAAACATATTTAAAATAAGTACAAATTAGAATGCAAAAATTTCACTAAAAGGGTACTCACAAATCTGTTATCAATATTCATGCCAAGCGGCTTTCAAATTGTACATTCAATCAGATGAGCTGTTTGTTGTACATAATATACAATTTGATATTTAGTTCACAGAGACAGTACAAAAGCTTAAGCACAGAAAAAAAATCTTATACAAATGATTAAAAAAATAAATACCATGAAAGCTTATAACATAATATGAAAGTTCAAATTTTAAAGTTATATTGGTGCATATTTTTTGCAAAACATAACCTTTTCTTTTCTCTTTTGTAAGGTCAACAAATGTTAATGCATTACAATAGGTAGTACGATTAATGCTCGAAATCATTAAAAAAAATTTTTGCAACTGAAAAACAGAAAAAATAATATCTCAACTGATTTATAAGATGTATCACATTATAAATAGGCAAATTTTAAAAAAATCAATTTCAAATACTAATTCAACATCAAATCTTAATTGTGGAACTCTTCCCAAGTGTTCTTTAAGTCAATAGTAAACAAGCATATTAAGGGTGATCTGAAATAAAATTTTACATCTTCTACCTCCCATGATACCTTAAGATAATCATATGAGTGCAATGCCCTATTGAAGTCATGAATTAGCAATTTTAGATCTTCTACCTTTCATATTAACCTTAAGATAAACATATGAGTGCTATTTAAGTCATAAGCCCTATTTAAGTCATAAATTAGCAATTTTAGATCTTCTACCTCCTATGTTAATCTGAAGATAATTATATGAGTGCCATTCCCTATTTAAGATATGAATATAATTTGTGTTTTTTATCCAATTTTATTCTTTGAAATAAATTTTATGCAACTTAGTAACCTGAAACTTATTTTTAAGGTTTCAGTATTTTAAAACTTCTTAAAGCTTCTACAACAGCTTGGGAAAAATAATTAAATCATAAAATCTGACTAATTAAATTCAATTTTAAAAAAAAGAGAAACAAAAGCAATTCAAAAATATTAATTTAAGAATTAACAGGGAATCAGAATTCATATAATTATCTTCAGTTTAGATAGGAAATGAGGGAAGTAGATTTAGATTCCAGAACACACTAAAGAAAATTATAAAAGCTACCCTATTTACCTTTGAAAATCACAGATTGCTGATGTAAACTTGTTTCGAACAAGGAAAGTAGCTATAGCTTCAGCTACCTATTAAAAAAAAGCAATTAATTATATTATCAGTTACAGTTTCATAAATTTGCAGCAATTACTCAAGTAATACTGAAAAATAAGCATAGATAAAACAGAGGGTGATATTTTAAATACAATAATTGTAAATTGTATATATTTAAGAATTTACTTTTTGCACAGTGAGCACGCTGAACTAGTTTAAGCAAGTCTACAGTGAAATTGTAACACCCTGAAGAACTTTTGGCCTAAGGATGGGATATCTTTGCAATGAGTTTGGCTTGGCTTAAGTTTCCAACTAGTTAAATGTTAAGTTTCTGACTATGACATGTTAATAATTAGTGCAAATAATAATTTACTTAATACCATTAATTTACTTTGAGTATTATGCCATATCTCAAGTAAATACAGAAATAAATATATCTTTGCACCCATTTAGAAAATAATATATCCAGTTATGCAAAAAAAAGTAGTTATTTACACATTTTTTTAATGGTCAAATACATTTCAAATTGCAAAAAACACAAATTTTTACACCTCTAAGGAATGCAATTTTGAAAACTGAACATTAATAATTTGGTTGAACAGCTCCTGAAGAAGAATAATTCAAAAATAAATTTTATATCACATTTGAAAAATTTAATTCAAAGTTTACAATTAATTACTTAAATTTACGTTGTTAAAGAAGATGCAAATATTTCTAAGCCTTAACAATGCAAAATATTTTAAATTATTAGTAAACTAAAATACCAAAAAACAATAAATAAAAAAATAAGATTATTTTCCTGCAATAACTTACTTGAGAATAAACAAATTTGTTGTTAAATGAGAGCAAAGAAATTTATAAAGTTTCTGGAGACATGATGAAATATGCGAAACAGCAGAAATCTATCTCCGGATGTAACTAATAAATCAGATTTCCACTTTTTAAAGGTAAGTTTATTTAGAGAAAGTATATTTTTTAGTCTAGCTTAAATTATCATTACACTACTCAATTAGCATATCTTAACTGGGTCTCTCAAAATATAAGCATTGTGTCTTGGTACATAAAAATCTGATCACTAGGTCAAAAGTTATTTAGGGTATAAAGCTTTTTATTTTGTACACTGTATATTTTTCTTCAAATAATAATATATTACCTTATCTGGGTCATCTTCATGTACAGCATGTCCGCACTGAGGTAAAACTTGCATTTGAAATTTTCCTAGACAGATGAATAATTTTGAATATTAAAAATATATTTTTAACATCTTTTAAAAACAAAAAGGCTATTTTAGAAAAAGTAACTTTATACTAATTGCGTAAAATTACATAGCACATTTTAATTACTATTTAGGGATTAGATTAAATTGATTATAGAATAAAAGCAAAATAGTTTTATTTTAAGGTAATATTGATTAAAAACAATCTAATCTATGTAACAGACTTTTAACCCTAACTATTATTTATTCTTATATATATATATATATAGCATATGCGAAACATAGATACACAATGATTTGATAAATACAAAAAACACAAAGAAAATTAAGAAAAACAATAAGTTTTATTTATTGCGCATAAGCTGCAAGTAAATAGAACTGATAAAATAAGTTCAAAATATAGATAAAACAAGAGAGAAATTACAGAACAATGAAAAAAGAGGAAAAAAATGAAAATAATAAAAATAACAAAAAACTCGGGGGGGGGGGGGGGGGGTGAGAGATCCGAAAAAAGGACAAATTTTTTTTTAAAAATCCAGAAAATAAAAGATATAATCTTTTCCTCAGCCCACACGATTATATCCGCAAGAAAGAGTGCATTCTAATATTGTATCAATATAGCCAAAGCAAAAAATATCAATACTATAGTGTGAGGAGCACTCAAAAAATTTTTACAAAAAAATTACAGCAAATAAAATAGAACACAATAAGTAAAAATAAGTTCACACAAAATAAAAATAACACGTAAAAACAGAAAATAAAAGAAAAAGAAAAAACAGAATGAAACATAAAATCCTATCTTACATTCTATAAAGCGAGTAGCGAATTCAATTGAACTTACATGAACAGGAAATTTTTCGTGTGCGTTTGATGCGCTTGTTTGATCTAAGAAATCAAATGCACTTCAGTAATGCAGTAAGAATGCACTTTAATAAAAAACTCCTCTAGTTACGCTTTCATCTCAATTTGCGCTTTTGTTTTCATTTTTTGCAATCTGGCAATCTTGTTACGAAAATATTTTAAATCATTCTTGAAAAATTTCCCGTTCATGTAAGTTCATTTGAATTCGCTACTCGCTTTATAGAATGTAATATAGGATTTTATGTCTCATTCTGTTTTTTCCTTTTCTTTTATTTTCTGTTTTTACCTGTTATTTTTATTTTGTGAGAACTTATTTTTACTATTCTATTTTATTTGCTGTAATTTTTTTGTAAAAATTTTTCGAGTGCTCCTCATACTATTGTATTGATATATTTTGCTTTGGCTATATTGATATAATATTAGAAAGCACTCTTTCTTGCGGATATAATCGCGTGGGCTGATGAAAAGATTATATCTTTTATTTTCCGGATTTTTTAAAAAAAAATTTTCCTTTTTTACGGATTCTCCCACCGGTTTTTTGTTATTTTTATTTTCCTTTTTTCATTGTACTGTAATTTTTCCCTTGTTTTATCTACATTTTGAACTTACATATATATTACATATAGTGTGAAGCAAAATGAATTAATTTATTAAGTTTCAATATAATTGTTAAAACTATGCAAGCAACATAATTTCATTTTAGTTATTTTACCTTTTCCTAAAACAACACATTTAGATTATGAAAAATTAAACGTAACATATAAAAGTTAAATAGATACACAATGATTTTTATAATGACTTAAGTTTAAGTGTTAATAAATAAACACTTAACTTTAAAAATTATAAAAACAAATTGTATCTACATTTCTTTCCACGCTAATTTAATGAAAGGGAAAAATTTAATAGTTAATACAGATCTAAAAACATGTCATAATTCAGGAAGTAAAAACTGTCAATTACTTATTTATGACTTCCTCGAGCAATAATTAATGCAAACAAAAGTTTTGTAGAATGCAGCAAAATTATTAAACTAATATTAATATCATGAAGATAAGAATTCTAATCAGCATGCAAAATTGCTCTCACTCTAATTTAGAATAAAATTAAAGTTCAACAAACATTTTACTGGATTTCAAAGGATATTAGTGATACTCACCTTGCATTTGACCAATGGTTAAATCCTTATCAAGTCTATCCACGCCTTTAAAAAAATGAAAATTAAGTATAAAAAGTATTACAACCATTAGATGTTAATGAATGTCATAATAAATAAAATATTAATCATAACATGAAAGTAAATAACATTTAAATAAAAAGAAAAACAAATTACCTGCTAAGAGAAGCAGTTTGGGCACAGATGTAGACAAAAACATGTTTGATAAACCCTCAAACCAACCTAAGTAAAATAATAAGTAATGATAAAACAGACATATATAATTAAAATGAAGCATACAGTATATACATCTGTGTGAACTAATATTTGAAGCTAATAAGTAAGCAACAGTGTTTGACCAACACTTCCTGTATCATAAGAATAACAAAGTAAGAGATTGACTCAAGGGCTGCAGATGGAATATCTAATATCTTAATTTTTTCATATTAATGATTTTCAATGATATGTGAATAATATTGAAACCCTTGAGACCATACTGGAAACTTAATTTAAGTATTATTATTACTTTCAGTTTATAAATTCTTTTATGGTTTTGTACAACGGAAAATTCTTAATACTACATCTGTTAATGTTTGATAATTTTTCCTATTTTTCATAAAATTTTGTAACAAGCAAAAATTTTAACCTGGCTAGTACCTTTAGAATGGAAATTTCACGCACTGGTGTTGATTTTTAAAGTTATGTAAATTATTTATACTAATCAAAAACAAACAAAGAAAATACTATCACAAACCTGCATTTAAAGTTTAGGTTTTGGAAAAGAATAGATAACAATAAAAAATATCTTTTTCAAAAAAAAAATAATAAAAAATTTAAAAAAAAAAAACATTTTTTTGTGCAAATTTAGATTTTTAAAAGATCAAAAATAGTATGTTTCACTGATTTAAATAAGTTTGATTTAAATCGCGACTGAATTAAATCATAATATAAATAACTTGAAAATTTTTTTTAAAAAAATCTCTGATTTAAATTTTAAAAAAATATATTAGCATGTAATTAGTCGGAATTTTTTTGCAAAATTTAACACAACTTAAACCTATTTATAACTTATATGAAATAAAATCTGTGCCAAAAATTTAAAATATTTTTTGAAGAAAGGGGGGAATTGAAGCTATTTTCAACTTTTCTATGTTCATGGATCATAGAATATCCACGCCTTCTTTATCAGTAACATCGAAACTGTTTTTGACATTTCTTATAATCATGTTATCATCAGAAATGCTTTTCACAATATACAAAGAAAAAACAATAAAAAATATGTATAATTTTTAGGTAACTAATAAACAATAAATATTTATCTTAAATTATTTTTTTTTTCAATTAATTACTACATAAGTACAATTACCATTCCAAAACTTTTCAGTCTTAGACAATTCGATACGCCACACATATTTTGCTGATTGAGCTGTCTGCAGAGGGAAAATATAAGAATTAATTTTACATAAAGAAAAGAGAGAAAAAAAAGCAAAGCATAGGAGTTACACAAGTAAACAAGAATAAGATTTGTTGCAGTTTACTAAGAGCTAACTATAAGACACTCCTTGATTAAATAATACATAAGTATTAGATATTCTTTGTTATTAAGCAACAACATATATCATCACATTGATGTCTTATAAGTATTTATGCATCACAGCTTTACAATGCATTCATACTTCAAGAGACTTTCAACGCTTTGTTCTTAGTTCATGAATACTTTTAAAATATTTTAGAATCTGACATTGTATGGTAAAATAACATCATTTTCATGAGTTCTTCAAATAGATTATCTAATACTTCATATTTGCCTCGTTAGAAAATGAGCTATTTTTGCTGTAAAACTGAATAATAAACAATGTAATAAGGATAATTTATCTGTGCTTATTACATTTCTAAACACCAGTGTAATTAGCTCAAATGAATTGTACTTATTACAAAGTTATATATTATTTTATTTTACTTTTCTAACAAAGAATAATTCTTATAAGGATAATTTTTGTTGTAGTGCAGGATGAGTCAAATTAGACTTTTATTATTAAAAAATTTATTACTGAAGAAATAAATAAAAAAATAAAAAACAGGATATTTACCAACTAAATTTTAAAATGCTCAAACTAAATATTAAAATGCTGAGACCAACATTAATTTAACAACCATATTTTTTGTACTCTTAATCATAAATTCTTTAAAGAAATCAGACAGAATTTGAGCAATGAAGCAGCTCAAGTATTTTTAATTTTGTTTGAACCCTGGCCTGCTGAGGAAAATCTCGAGATTCAACACCCAGTGCCATTGGTTCCCACAGAGGCACATTTGGTTTCGGTGTGCATTGGAGAAAAATAAAAGTCAGACTTTTAATTCTAAAAACTCATGCCTGCAAACATTAGAGAATTAAAATAACGGAGATTTTACTAGTGACATTTTTTAGGCTCAACTAAAGCTTTGATACAAAAAGAGAAATTTAAAATAATATAAGCACTTACATTTAACGAAGTTAACTTTCAAGCAAATATTTTACTAAATAACAAGCTAAAAAATTTAATTTTCCAGTTTATTTAAAACAATAATGAATTTCAAAATTTCGCTGCGTTTTTCTTTTTCTATAAGCAGAGAAGCTTTTATTACCTGAATATAAGAACAAATTTGAGTAGAATCTTTATATTCTATTAATATCTACTTTTATTTTTAAATTAGTAAAAATATTTATACCTTATTTTTCATATTATTTTTTACTTCAATGCTTCAGAAAGATAGGGTTAGTCATGTGGCCATTGATGAAAATTCTTGTTAAAAAAATTATTAAAAAAAAAATTTAGGAGAAATGATTTTTTTTTAGTTGCTTCAAACTAAAAAAGTTTATATATATATATATATATATATATATATATATATATATATGTAATAACATGGCTCCAACCCTGTTATCAGTGTTGTATTTAGCTTGAAATAATTGCAGTCATAAGCCATCAGACGTTCTAAACAGGTTTATTTAAATATAGGCTGGTATTGCTAATAGTTTACGTCCACACTCCCTATGGGAGGGGAATGGACAAGACTTCTGACAATTCCTGAACAGCTTATCAGGATCAAATCATGATGAAAAGGACACGCAAAACTATGCGTTCTTACGTTTTATACCAACATAGATTTGAAGTAAAAAGGCACATTCGTACATTCCTTGTAACCTTACGCATTAAGGAAAATCATTTCTGCTTCCTTATATGGAATTGAAAAAGGGAATGATTCTAAAAATAACTCTTCCCTTGAAATATAAATCTATTTATATTTCAATGGTATGTTTTCAGCCTTGAATTCCCAAAATAGAATCTCTCTACGCTTATTCTTTAACAAAGACATTTTATGAAAACGAAAGAGATTTAATTCTTTTATTAATACAAAAGTATTTACTTTTTGTATTACACACACACATATATATATATACATACAGGAAAAAGCTTTAGCAATTTACAAAAGCAAATATGTTCTGTTCAGAAATGGTACCATAATTTCCTTAATATTACCTTAATATCAATATTACACTGATCTTGATAGTGATTTAGAAAAGAAATGTGATGTATTTCTAAAACTGGTAACAGACAAAACTTTAAAATTTGATAATACAGAATCTTTACACTGATTTATCAAACAGTGAACGCATTGTTTTTCAAATGTTGGTAGGAGGCAAAATATGAAAATTTTGTTAAAAAGCAAAATTGATTATACATTATCTTATTACTGATTTACTAAACAATAAATCCATTATTTTTCTAAAACTAATAATAAGCATAGCTTGAAAATTTAAAAAATTTTTTTTTAAATAATTTAAGTGAGAAAACTGAAAATTTAGAGCCTTTTCATCAATAACCCATATTTAGTAAATAATTTCTCATGATATATAGCATTTCAAAACTTAACTAATCATTTTTTCAAGCTCCCAATTTTATAACAAAATTAAAATAAAATATTTTTCAAAAATTTACAAAAAAATAAATATTTTTTGACAAAAATATTAATAAAATAATTTTTTTTAAATGAATTTAGAAAATGATGCTATATAGATTCCATTCTTACTGGATTTGGAGGTATCTTAAAGTCCTCACTGGCAACAGTGGGTGTGCTATTTGATTTGTGCTCTTCATCTTCCTCTGCCTCTTCCATGATGCTGTCTGAAGGAGCAACTTGTCGGGGAGCAAGAACATCAATTGCTGCTTGTTCAGCAGATGTTTGGAGATGGATTTCCTTTGTTGCAGGATTGCCAGTCAAAGAGCTTGAGGTCAAAGAGAAAAAAAAATTTGGTCAGAAAAAAATAAGTAAAATAATAAAGAAATACTGTATATGGAGGAATTTTTTACTAAAATACTTTTCTCATTAAAAGTATTATTTCTTTCAAACAGTTGAATGCATATCATAAAAAATAAATGCAGTTTCAACTAAAATATTAATACAGTCTTAACTTTTCCATAACCTTCTATTATAGCAACACTTCTAATATAACAATCAATATATATAAAAACCTATATCCACCTATAGATTAACTTACAAAACATATACATTATTTTTACGCCTGTTAAACCTATCAAAACATCCCACACAAGTTGTTTATTCTAATAGAGCTCTGCATTGTGTTTCTCTGCATTGTGAAAACCCTTTCAAAATCAAGAGTTAAGCATTTTTGGATTTTCAAAACAAAAACACTATTGACAATAAGTTTTTTGATGAAAAAGATTTTAAAGAAATTATTCTTTTGACATAACCGAACATAAAACACCTTGAATAAATTTTAAATATTAAAAGTGTAGCAAAACTTCTAGATTCCTTTTCTAGTCCAAAAGTTAAAATATAGATTACATCATTGATTATCAAAAGAGAATACTGCATTATCAAACTAAAATTGACATGGTCAATTTGATACATTACAGTAGATGTAAATTTCCCTTCAAAAGTACAGTAAGTTTATGGATACCTTTTCGGTTCATAAATTTGTTGATTGATAGCATATGTTTATAAAATAAACTTAAATTGACAGTCCAAGACACTCGAGCTATGGCTTTTTTATTGCTCTTGGTGGAAGAGTTTTGAGTATTCTTGAAAAAGTAGTTGAATACTTTTAAACAGTCTAAAGCAGCATTGATGTTGAAAATTCCTTTATTTATTTATAGTATTAAGCAATAAAAATATGATATTTTACTTTATACGTTTTATATCTACACAAAAAAAAAAAGCTTACATTCTTTATTCTCAAAATGAGTTTGAATCTCTAGAAAGAAAGAATCTCTAGGTTAACACTAGAAAGACTGAAACTTAGTACATACCTATATTGCCCAGAAGCAGTCAAAATGACTGGATCATGAAAGAATAAATAATGTGTAAATAAATTTGTTTAAAACTAGTTTTCATTATTTTTTATATTATTATATATATCAAGTTATTAGTAAATATTAACAATAAAAAAAATATATACTGCAAATTATATAAGAAATTGTGTCATTATATGGGTCATTCTCACGAAAATGATAACATCTACCTAAAGTTTGAAAATGATAACATACTAAGTATATCTAATATTTATTATAATTTAGTCTTATATATTTAATAGTTTTTACAGGTTTGGGAAATAAAATTGGCTGGCACGATTGAACAAAAAAAAATTTAATATACTCATCTTGAATCGTTCCCTCACTTCAGCGTCATTCCCTCACTTTATACACTAGTGAGGGAATGACGAATTCAATAAAATTTAAAAATAACAGTTAGGCCTAATTAATTTCTGAAGTCAATCACATACAATTATATTCATACAAGAAAGCAACATATAATTATCCATTTTCTCGATTAAGTTGTATTTTATTTTACTCTAAAAAATGACATGAGGGAATGACAAATGTAAAAAATTTTACCTGGTTTGATTTATTCCACAGCAAAGCTTCTTTAAGTTGAAGATGGAAACATACTGCAATTTTGTTCTATGATGCCAGTTGTTAACTTCTGAAGTTTTTATTGAAATATTTTTATTCTAAGAAGATTGCAGGTGATAAGAACATTGTTGTGAGGGAATGACGCGAAACATTGGGGACAAAGTTTAAGATAGTGCTGTGTTAATATTTTTATCAGAAATTAAATTTAAAATTGATTTTCTGAATTCTATATTTCAGTATTCTGAAATAAAAAACATGAATTTGTAAAAAAAAAAAAAAATTATTTCAGAAACAATTTTTTTCTTTTTTTAAATCAGCAGTGGGGACAAGTGAGGGAATGACATATTGGTATATTTTAATTACCTAAAATAAATAAAAAATAAAAATTGATAATTTTATTTTTATTCTTTTGTTAGCTTGCATTCTGAAGGACACTTTTCCTGAATTTTTTTTTTTTCGTAAGCTGTAAAACAAACATAAAATATACTGGGGACATGAAAATGACTGTTTTTATGAGAATGACCCATATACATCATTGTTTTTCGAATTGAAATAAAAAGTAGTCAAAATAAAAAATCCTTAGGCAATCTAGTGTTTAACAGCTTTTAATTGTAAAAAGTTTCTTGGATTATTAAGTTAACACCTGTTATCCGATACATATTCTGCCACCAGTTTTAAGCAGTAGGCTAATAAAGTAAAGTAACAACAATGGTAAAAAACTTTTTAAAAAATAGATTATTAAAGATGCATGTTTATTAAAAATAACATAAAATGGAAAAAAATTTAATAATGAGTTTAGGTAAAATAAATACTTTTTAAGTTGTCCAGGCATTGACACTTTAGCTGATTCTACATTCCGAATTTGACCACTTCTAACACTGAAAAATACAAAGATAATTTATTTTTAACACTATACTGCCAATGCTTGCATTTTGATTGACCATTATTTGGCTATCTCAATAGGTTGATATTAATTTTAGAATTTGATGAAAAAAAGTGGTTAAATTTATAAAATATCAGTTGATTGCATTGAGTCAATACTGCTATAACCATTCTTAATGTAAAAAAATTAAATATTTATCAACAAATCTAAATAAGCTTATCTCTTACCGTATTATATAAAATTGAAAATTGTGACATTTCTTGCATTTTTTGTTGTATAAAAATATAATAAGCTATAGAAACCTTTATAGTTTTCACATAAGCTTTAGCAAATTAAAAACTCGTATCTCAAATGTACAAAGCATATTTATATCATCATATTAAAAATCAATCATAACTTTAGGGAATGTAAATAAGATATAAACATAGATTTTTTTTTAGAAATTTTTTTTTTTTACCACCACTCAATAGCAGTTTGCAAATTAGTGAAAGATGGAGGTCGACTACGCAAGAAACTCTGCATACTTTGCAAGGCATCCATAGCAGTACCTAAAAATATAATTTAAATATATAATTGTACATAAATATATAATTTTTATCTTTCATTAAAAAAATTATCAAATACACTAATTTTTAAATTGCAATAGTTATTAAATATTAAGAACATTATAAAAATGTGAGCATTAAACTTTAAAAGGAAATCATACCAAAATAATCAATTAATAAAGATATAAAAATCACTAGGAATAGCAATACCTGTTGCAGTATTGTTTTTTTATTTTTTTAATTGAAAAATACTGAAATAAAGAAAATTAATGAGTAAGCACTAAACATCATTAATGAAAAAAGTGACTATGGCAGTTGGAATAATTTTGCAAAGATGCATATTGATGCTAATTAAAAGCCAAGAAAAAACTAAAATCAAGAATAGCACACTTAAAAAAAAAAAAAATATGGTTTTATTCACTGATTGAAAAACATTAATGAAAATATCTTAGAATTATATGCTACAAGCTCTATTTCAACTGAAATATATAGAAATAATATAATTAAATAAGTTTAAAAAGTCACAAGAAAAAAAAAAACTCCAGCAGAAAACAAAACCATAAAAATTTAATGATATGCGCGTTAGCTGGACAGCACTTCATCAGGGGACACACTGTCTGCCTTATTGTCATTTACTTATCTTTGCATCTACATTTCAATTTTTCTTACTGCTTTTTCTTATTTGACTTTCCCTTATGGGGCCTTGGGGCACTGTCAGTTTTTGGTTTCACCACAGAAAGGCCCCTGTGTGTTGTCAATTTATTGATTTAAATTTTACTTACTTACTTTATCTTTTTCTGAATTTGTAAATTAGTTTCATTCCTTGATTAGATTGTAATTAAATAAGAATAATTTTAATATAAATATTGGCATATTTTCAAAAAAAAGTACAGTTTTATAAAGATTCAAAATAAACATTATTTAAAATTGAAAGCAGTGCAAAAATAAAGAATAATACAAGCTATTATGATATTGTTATTTTACCAAAAATAATTGTTTTAAAAGCATCATGTTTTTTTGTGTAATTTACTGATAATAAATGATACAAAAAAAAAACCTAATGAAAAGATATTGAAATGATTTGCTGCTATCTTCTTTTCTTAGAAAAATGTCACAAAAATAAAAATAAATAGTGAGTAACTTAAACAAAATTGATGGTTTTAAAATTATTCACAATAAACTTTGTAATGAACCAGGAGCATTAATAAATTAAGAGCAAAATAAGAGCATTTCTTTAAAAAAAAAGTTTCATCATATTTCATTAATAATAATAATTTAGTATATTTAATTTTTTAAAAAAACGGATCTGCAAGAGCTTGCATTGATAAACATCAGATGTTTACTTTTATTTATATGAGAAAATAATTGACTGAGAGAATTAAATAAGTACACCTATAGCAATACGAATGAAGGTAACATAATTTTCAGTACATAAGAAATTTCTCTTGTTAAATAAATAAATACCAATTAAATTCAATTAATTGTTCCCATACAAAATGCAAAAACTATTTTCAAAATTATAACATTTTATACTATGGGTTTTATTTATTTTGATTTCAATTAAAAAAATATTGAAAAAAGAAAAATTGATAAGAGTACCTTCAACAACATCAATGACAATTAAGCCTATAACAGTCGGTATCAAATTCCTATATACAGCATGCACTGCAACTGCACCACCCATGCTGAAATACACAACACAGTAATATGTAACAAAAACTTATGCCTACAGTTTAAAACAGCTTAACATTAAAAAAAAATATTTGATAACTTTTTACATCATCAAATTACAAATAACAGCCTATGTTCACAGAATAAAAAAAAATTAGTGTGAGAAAAAAATTTCATTATCTTCACAAACAGAGAATAGAAGCAGTAAATGATTTTTCTGAAGAGAATTCAACGCTTTTTGTGTGTAAACATATGAAAATAACAAATGCTTCCTGAAATTTAAATAGAGAAAATATATTTTTATCATACGATAAAGGATAATAATGCTCTCTCCAAAGAATAATTGCCTTATCAAGGGACAGCTGTTGTCTGGGTAGATAAATCAATAGAAATTTTGGTAGAAATGCTTTCAGTTTCGAAATTCTGTTATTAAGAACTGATATACAAATTGACATTAAAGTAAAGAAGCATTAGTATTTGCTTGACCAGCCTTCTCGTCCCAATATTCGAAAAAATAGAAGTTTCTATCAATGGATCAGTTGTCCAATAGTCCTTCCAGTGTGACTTATATGTTTAATCAATTCAAAACATCGTTCCCAAAAATATTTTCATGTCATTATTAGTAACGTCAGCCAATTTTAACATGTTAGTTGCCATGAGACATGTATGTCATGCCTCAGTTACTTTTTTTTAACAAGGTAGCAGCTAATGTGTTAAGCAATTGTCATAACTTTAAGATGATTTTTCAGTCTGTTGATAAAACGGGCTTGTTTACGATGTAAGCAAGTGGAAAAAGTGAAGTAATGTTAAAGTGAAGAAACATTGTTATTTGCTTGACCTGCCTTCTCGTCCTAATCTTTTAAAAGATAGAAGTTTCTATCAATGGATCAGTTGTCCAATAGTCCTTCCAGTGCGACTTATATATTTAATCCATTCAAATTATCAT
Source organism: Parasteatoda tepidariorum (assembly GCF_982258835.1). Taxonomy (NCBI): domain Eukaryota; kingdom Metazoa; phylum Arthropoda; class Arachnida; order Araneae; family Theridiidae; genus Parasteatoda; species Parasteatoda tepidariorum. Next base: position 92,086,820 of record NC_141755.1, on the reverse strand, counting down.
TCCCAAAAATTTTTTCATGTCATTATTAGTAACATCAGCCCATTTTAACATGTTAGTTGCCATGTTAAGCAATTGTTATAACTTTAAGATGATTTTTCAGTTCGTCGATAAAAAAGGGTTCTTCACAATGCAAGAAAGTGGAAAAAGTCATTATTGAAGATAAATTTTGTTATTTCACTAATACTTTGCGGATTACTACATTTAATAGTTGCACCACGCACATATATTTATCGTTCTCCATTTTTCGCAAAACGTTACCTTCAAGCAAATCTTATGAAGAAAAAGATAAATTTTCTCTAGCATCATAACCATTATCTTCATTTACAGAGTTGCTTTCAAGTATTAAGGTCTTTTGTCATTTCGTTAATATGCCATACGTATCGTCTGAATGAAAATTATGCTCAGAAAAACTATCATTTTATAAATCACTGGCCTAGATGTCACTAGGGCAGTCAGACAAATTATGGTCACAAAATTCAGAGGTAAATTCTTTAAAAAGTTCATGATGTGCCATTTTAAAAATTTTAATGGTGATGATCATTACATTGCGTTATAAATTAAAAGATTTTCAGCAACTTGAACTCATCAAGTCTCCTTATAAACTGAGAGTTCCTCCATAATACATATCTGTCAACTTTTCAGCTATTCGAAGATGATTTTCTCCTTCGGAAGTAAAATTAAAATTGAACTACAATAGTTGGCAGAAATTTATTCTTTATTTGGTTAAAAATTCAAAATCATCAGCTAATTCTCATGCACTTATATACATATTTCATTTATATGTAGTGGTGGTCATTTTAAATTAAATTTATAAATCCAAAAAATAAATAGAAAGTATATAAGTTTATATAGAATATAAGTTTATACTTCCTCATCACTTTAAACATAAAAATAAAATTTTAAGCAAAATGTGTAAAATTAGGCAGTAATGAATAGATTTGTCATTAAAATTACAAAAGTAATGAAAACAAACGATAAATTAAAAATAACCATAAATTGAATGTATAATACCTTGTCAAATACATTTGGTTAAGGAAAGACGCAATATGACATTCCTGATCAACAACATAAGGTTATCAAAAGATGTCATATTATGTTCCTGGTCAAAAATGAGTTGATTATTTAACTTCGAATGGTAATATAAGATAATTTTAAGCTAAAAACAAAATAAGAAACTTTAGGCATTTTAATCCTAAAACAAATTTGGTTTTGTTGCAATCATAAATTATATTAATTAATAACTTTTTTTAAAATTTTAATTCTTAAAAAGCATTTTTTAAAAACATTAAAGAAGGTAGTATTTGTTTTTAAGTCGTTTTACACTTTTTTCATGCTGTACATGTAGTCGTTTTACACTTTTAAAAAAAAAAAAAAAACATTCTTAAAACATTTTTTAACAAAATCCCAGTAAATGGATAAAAAAAGGTAAATTAAAACAAAACTCAGATAAAATATCATTTAGTGAGTTTACGTCTTCTTTTTTTTTTCATCACAGTTTAACAAGAAAAAAGAAAATTTCAGAAGAGGAAGCCCTATATTAATTCATAATATTAAAATAAAATTTCTTATTGGAATTCTTGAACTGAATAATTAAAATTACTGACCTATGTCCAATTAATATCACATTGGGTTGTTCTTCATCACCATAAAGTGTATTAAATACTTCACCCACGTCACTGAAAGAAAATAGAAAATAAGTATTTTTACAAGATAAGTAAAAATAATTTGAATACTTTTTATAATATTTAAATGATACATCTCCATACCTTGATAATCTTTCAGCAGACAAATCGTCTTCATTAGTAGAATGAGTTTCTCCTAAAAAAGGAAAAATGTACCATAAATTTGGTAAATCTTTTTCCTTGCTATAATTTTACTTTCAGGGGTGATTGTGAGCCCAAGTCAAAATTCCGGAAAATTTCTTGAGTTTAAAAAGAAAAAAACAGTTTAAATTGAAAAATACTTTAACAAGGTTTTTTTTTCCTTTTTCTCAATATTTCTTAGTTTACTTAAAATATATTTAAAATTTTACACATACCTATGATGATCGGGAGAAATAATCAAAATTTACAAATGTCTTTCTTTCTTGAGTTTATGATTATAACAACTATTTACTGATAAAAAATGAATATTAATCATGAATATAAGGTCATAAAGTATCTCTCTGGCTCTCCCTTACAAACAAAAAAATAAACTGTGTTTTTAAGTTCCACCTTTGAAAATTTGATTTCCGGAAACTTCTGTGATAAATGATTTTTTGAAACATCTGGACCTTCGATCTCCGGAAACTTCCGGATCACTGTTAGCGAAAATTCCGGAAATCGGGATCTTTTTCGGAGCACAATCAGCCTGTACTTTTCAACATTAAAAATTGACAAAAAGAGTCAAACAAATGAAGAAAAAAAAAAATTTATTTCAGCTGCATAATAACATTCATATATCAAAAATGTAGTGTAGACTAATTTGCAATAAATTAAAATTATAATTTAATAATTGTCCTGAAGAAGTAGAAATAAAATAAATACAGGGCTGGTTTAACGAAATGCTTCATTGTATCAGTAAATGAAAAATTATAAATAAAAAATAAATAAATGAAAAAATTTAAGACTATTAATTAAACTTTTATAATTACTGGTAAAGTTATTGGCTTTAAAGTCAATCTACAAATAAAAATACACATTTTTGTGGAATAATATGATATAATTCAGTGATGATTACTTTTTAGTACTGCAAATCTGATATGAATCAGATGTTAAAACAGTTTATTGAATCACCAATAATACATTTAAAATTGAAAAAAAAATTATATAAAAAATTTAAAAAATTCTTAGTTTAAAATTTATTAAACACTGTAAAAGTTTCAGGCAATGATGGCAACATACAAATAAAAATACACAATTCTTTTGAATGGTATAGTAAAAATAAAGATCTACAAGATTCAGCAATAAATTGATAAAATTTTGAAAATTGAAATGAAATTTGAAATGAAAATGAAATTTGAAATTTTGAATTTCTTGATAAAATTTTATCAAGTGTGAATGATTAGCTTTAATTACTTTAAATCCACATAAGCAAATTAAAAGCAAAGAGTTTTCAAACTGGAAAAAAATTAATTTAAGTCTTTATTATTCAAAAATAACTTCTTTTAGATCCTTATCATCCTTTGATGCACCCTCTAAAAGTCATCTGCTATCATAGCAAATTATCTGCGGTAGCATCTCTGAAAGAATTCATTGAGTTTCTTTTTGATTTTTTAATGAATGTCTTAACAGCATAAGCATGTCACACCTCAATCCGTTGGTAAATTTTATTTATTTTTCTACACAAAATGACACAAAAACATTGAATTGTTTGTACAGTAGAATTTTTACAAGGAAAAATGAATTCAAATAAATATGAAATCATACAATGATAATAAATTATGAGAATTAAAATAAATGAATGAATTATTATTACCATGCCCTCTACAATCTAAAGCAGCGACCTGACATTCAACAAATTGACTGATGCTCGTCTAAAACAGTGAAATATAAAAACAATAACATGAACGTAAAAATACACTATACATAAAATATCATTGTACAGTCTAACTTTGATAACCAAAGCAATTATAACTCAAAGAAGTTTCAGGGTTGGCAAGATTTTGTCGCAGGTGGTAAAAAACCATGGTAAATACAGTACAGAACCCGTTATCCGGAAATCAGAAAACCGGAGAACCAAAAAACCGGAACGAAATTCGATAAATTTTCCCGCCATTTTTTAAAAAGAAAATTTTTTTCCTCATAAGATTTTAGGATTTTTCGTTCTTTTTTGAAAGATGTTTACCTTACCATCATTTTGGAAATAATCATTAGTGTATTACTCCATCGTTTTTTCTTCTTTCTAAGATTATTTCCAAAAAAAAATTTTTTTTAGTTGGGTTTAACATTAAAAAAACGGCTTTTTGTAGCGATTCAGAAAACCGGAAAAATCAGTCATCCGGAATAGCGATGGTCCCGATCGTTCCGGATAATCGGTTCCCTACTGTACTGGTAAAAACCGTCCTGGCAAAAACAGGTTTTTGCCAAGCAAATTGGCAAAAAGTGGCAAAAACCTATATTTTCCAAGATGAGAGGACAAAAACACATTTTTGATACAAAATTATTCCTAAAATTGAAATATATTTTATGAATATAAATAGTTACAAAAAAATCAACAAAATTATTATTCCATAATTAAATGATAATGTAATAATATATCATTTTAGTAGTTTAAAACATTATTGATTGGAAAATTTGTGATTATTCTCTTTTTTCCAGTGAAATGAACTTATTTTAAATTAATATAACTATAATTTAAAGCATAAAATATCTATCAACATGTGCAGTTAATTATTGTACAAATAATAATTTTTTATAATAAATAATAATATTATACAAATAATAATATTTATTTGTAAAAAAACATATTTTAGGATTCTAAAATGAAAGGAGATCAAAAACTTTCAATCTTTTAAAAATTATTACCCTTATATTAATTATTAATATGTTAAAAATAATTTTTTTATGTAATGTATCAAAATTATTATTCCTTATGATTGATTTAAACTTGTTTAAATTATTTTGTAATAATATTTAATCAGCAATTTAGATAATTTGGTTTTCCGGTTTTTACCAGTTTTTGCCGGTTTTTACCAGGTTTTTGCCACTGTCCTGGCAAGAACCCCTTTTTGCCGGCAAAAACTCCAACCCTGACCTCAATATATAGAGAGATAAAATCTCAACCGTAAATAGTGAAATTAACATTGCACTTTTTTTAATTACTCAAATTTTAATATGATAGTGTTTCTGGTAATCCAAAGTTATTTTCATCTTCCAAATACTAATTTTAAGTATTAAAAAAAACTTTACAACTGGAAAAATATTAGAAGCAATAACAAGCAATCCACAAAGCTCTGGAAATAGAAAGACAAAAAACTTAATAGAGCAATTTATCTTAATTTTTTTGTATTTTCTATTGTTATCACACCCCTTTCATATGTAATGTTAAGCTGTTTCAAAAATTTAACTCAAACTTGAAAATAAATTTTGTTCCCATAGCAATGATTAGTCTATTAAAAATGAAGTCACATTGACGTAAACAAAAATACATTTAAAAAAATATGACTAAAACAATAAAACACATAAAATTTATTTTGAAAGAATTTATTTGGTATTTCAGAATTTTTTTACTTTTTCAAAACAAATCTAAGAAGATTAAGCTATTTTTCAAAATGTTTTCCTTGTATGAACTATCCTAAGAAATAGCACTTTTTTAAAGGAAATATTTACGTTTTTGGCTGTTTAGAAGTATTTTTCCTAAATGTCATATTAAAAATAATTTAATTTCTTATTTCTACAACTTTTTGTAACCCAAAGCACATTTGGATACTAATAGTACTTTCAGTTATAAAAGTTTCACTGAATAAGGTTTATAATTAATTCATACGCACAGATAACAATGACCATGAAAGACCACTATATCCGCCACCATGTAGAAACAGAAGAAGAGGACCCGAGGTACCCTTTAAATAAACTCTAAAAATCTAAATAAGTTTAGGAAGAACAACAACCATTATAAAATAAATCATCAAAAGTTCATAGTAACATTAATAAATGCTCTAGTTTTCAAGCATTGCAGATACATTTTTTTAAGTTCAATAGCAGTTTTACACTACAAAACTACTTGGAAAATTCTGTAAGTAAATTTTGTTTGGTACATTTTTAGGAAACCATAACAAATTAATGCTAGTCATATAAAAAGCTATGATATATCTTACTTGTGATAAACAAATTTAGATAAAATGAAAAAATTTCTGCGAACACAAAATCTCAATTGAAAAAATTTCTGCAAGCAATTGACTCATTTGGCATTTGCTCAAATCACATTTGCAAAGGTAGGAAAAAGCATAAATATGACTACTTTTCATTAAATTGGATAAAAGAAGAAAAAAAAACTTATCCTTGATACGAGGATGCTAGAAAATCGAATGCAACGACGTAATCACATGAAAAAGTGTGGTTCTGCAAAGCAGAGAAAAAAATTCCCTTATCAATCTTCGACTGATTGGTTTATGCATTAGAATAGGAGAATTATGACAGTTTCTTTTTTTCTTTACTGAGTAACACTAAAAATTCTCCTCAATGGTAAAAACGATTTTGACAGCAAGATTCAAACGCTCATATATTTTAAACATATCTGGTGATAAAGTGTTACAATTAATTTATACAAATTTAAAAGCATAATATTAACAGGGGTCTGTCCAGGCCAAATTTACTACCGTTTAGTGGTACCTTCACAAATTCAACTTTAGGAAAAACGGTAGTTTCACAAAATACTTTTTCTTAAAATTTTATTTTTGTATCCCGTCAGAAATAATAAATCCATATTTTTACCACATTTATGAGTTAATTTTTTATTATAATTTTTTATTTTGACAAATTATGTCTAAATTTTCACAAAATAGGTACCTTACAGAAAAATCTAGACAGTCCTCTGATTAATGAACTGTAAATATGGCTATATTTAAAAAAAAATTAAACAAGAAATTATCAAACAAATAATTTCTTTTCCAAACTTCATGTTACTGTGAATTTTAAAATTGTTTTTTCCTCAGGTTTGTGGTAAGAGTTTTACAGCTTCTGTCCAAAAATAGCATATTACTTACTTTTCCCCACAAAATCGAAATCCGTAACATTTTCAGGCTTCCCTATACCCTGTATTAAAGCCTGATTTCTATTGATAAACAAAAAACATTTATTATACATATGAATGAAGTACATAATGCAAGGTACAGATGAAAATGACTATTGATGTACAAATTTGAGTTTATATTATGTACAAAACTATAAGAGAAATTTTTTATCCACAACTCAAATCTTTAAAAAAAAATATTTGCATTGGTCTTATTGTTTGTGTAATACAAAATGAACAATTTGTGATGCATTTTATACAGTTATATATATATATATATATATATATATATATATATATATATATATATATATATATATATATATATATATAACAAATTACACTCTTAATAGTACCAAAATTTTTCCTATAAAACTTTCGATTATTATATAGAATTTCTAAGAAAAGCTACAATTTGCAAATACAGCAATTAAAAATATAAAAATTTATTAAATAATAACACTATTAATTAAAAAAGAGTAAATAATTATTAATAAAGGATACACTTCCATCAGAAACTTTCACATCTCGATAAGTATCAAAATATTTGTCCCAAGAAACAGGGGTGTAATCTCTACGTCGATTTATTTTTCTGGCAGCAAGGCTGAAAAGATAAAAAGAAATGTTTTAAAAAAATTCATATCATTTGAAGCAAAATTAATTGAAAAAAAATTTCTTTACATCAATAAAAATAATCTAAGAGAAATAGTCTAAGAGAATTTAATTTAAAACATAAAAGATTAACAATTATGAAAACAATAGCATTTTAATTAGAATTAATATTATAATTTTATGAAAAAAATATATAAATGCTAACTTGTCATCTTAAATTATCATAACTTTAAATACTATAATTAAGCAGAGTTTGGCTCAATGGCTGAGAAAAAGAAAGAAAAGAAACAGGTATCTCGACAATCGGTGCCCAGGAGAAAGAATTACAATATTCATTTTGAAGATGTTGATTAAATAATGTAAATACAAGATTTAAAAAAAGTTAATGGAAAAATAATTATTTATCACAGCTGATTTTTCAGATGGTAGATTTTTCAAATAAAAATAAGTTCCACTTAAAATATGTTGAAAATAAAATAGAACTGAAGAATAATTTGATGATTAAAAGCCATTTAATGTTCAATAACATAGGGTCTAGAAAGCTGATAAGTCTTAAAAATTTTTTCAAAAAAACACATAAATCATTCGAAATAACTTAATTTCACAAAATATATCACAAGTTCACTAAATGTTTCACGAAATATGTCATAAGTATCATATCTAATGTCAAGTAATCCATGTTCTCGGACCATTAGTCAAAATGTCTTGAACCACCTAAGATAAGAGTCCAGAGGTTGTGAATCTTTTGTTATTTTAAAAGAATTGAAGATAATTCACATTTAATTTTGTAGAAACGTCAAAAGTAACATTGGTTTAAATAATTTGTTTAACATTTTTGTCACCAATTAACACAATTTTCATCAAAGCAATTTAGTCTTATAAATCCAAAGGCATTTAATACCATTTTTTGGAGAAAAAATGAATGCAAAGGAATGCCTTGATATTAAAGATAAATTCAAGAAAACGGATTTGTAGTTAGAGGCACTGATAACAGAATCAGTGAGCCATTGCAAAATCTGAGTATCTATGAAGCTATTCAGAATAACAAATAATCTTAAGTTATTGTATAAGGAAAATAAAATTCTACAATAGTATCAGGGGTCTGTCCAGACATTTTTTGAAAGGTACGTTGTTGTAAAATTGTAAAAAAATTACTCGTAATTTGTGAATATAAAATTAACATTAAGTCACATTCTTTCAACCAGGGTCCTGTTATTGCAAAAAACTTTTTCAAGGAGTTTTTAAATTGTAAAGACATATAAGATTATGCTCAACACTGTAAAATTATAATTAAAAAAAAATTAAATTTTAAAAAATAAACAACAATTAACGCTATTAAATTAGAGATGCAACATACAAATAATTGGTATTTAGCTTATACTGCTGAATGTGGAATATTCATTTCTGACGAATAAAGGAAGAAATGTCTGCCGAAGACAAAACTTAGTTCGTTTACATCTGTCTTTCTCAACCCCCTTTCCTGGGAAGGGTTTATTCCATTAACAAAACAATAATGAAGGTAAACAAATTTGTGAAGAGTCCGATTTAAAAGATAAATTATTTTGTGAAGGGTCTGTTTTTAAGTTAAAATATTTTGTGAAGGGTCGGCTTTTATGAAAAGATATTTTGTGAAGGGTTCATTAACGTACCCAAATTTCTTCTTAACAGACCCCTGAGTATACTCTCAAAATCATAAAATTGAGGCAGGTAGGTACTTTATTTAGGCCACACAAGAGCTGCACAATGGGCTATTAACCATGGTGTGGGAAACATGCCTGAGGATGATCCTAAGACATGTCATCGCAATTTCGATCCTTTGCAGAGGGGATGGCTTCCCTGCTTTGGTAGCCTGACGGCCACTGCACAAAGTTGAGCACTTTACGGTTGAAAATTTTAACAAGGACCAATACCGTACACCCTTGATCCCTATGCAGGCTGATCACCCACCCACTTACTGATGCTTGACTTCGGTGTTTTACTGGGAACCGTGTCTTTTCATTCAGTCCACTGCGGTTCTCAAAGTTGAAGGGACACTAATAAAATTTCGAAAGTGCGAGATTTTGAGATAACAAGTTCATATGTTCTAAAATGTAGAAAAATACATTCTAAAATATTACTCTAAAAAGTACAGTCATGAAACATAAGAATAACTACTGATAAATATATAAGTGATGATAGTTGACTATGGGTCTAAATACAACATGAAAATTTTATTTTTAGAAGCAAGACACACTTATGTATTAAGTGGAAAAAAAATTTGTGGGGATATTTCCTTATCCTGATCTGTCGCGCCAAATATAATCGCCAAGGTGCCAAATAGCTTGCAAATTTTAACAAAAAAAAAAAAAAAACGTTAGATATTTGCCCGGGGGAGGCTACGAGTTATATCTTTCAAGTTGATCCCTTTCTGCGATGTGTTTTTTTTTTTAAGTTTCTCTCGGAAGATTAGACTGCCCGGAAGATGCCCAGACTTGGCGATTATTCTGCCACAGATCACGATACGGAAATCTCCCAGGTTTTGATAAGAAAGTCTTTGACATAAAGATTTAAATTAAAATTAAGTAAATATATAACATCAAGGGGAAAAATATTTTTTTGACATAACAAGGTTTTCGAGCTATCGAGAGTATACTGTATATTAAAAGAACCAAAGATGGAGTAAGTTGTTAATTTATTGAAAGAAATTTTAAAAAAAGTAAATCACAGAATCCAGGTAAATAGCTACAAGCAAAATATTTGACATTGGTGACTACAATAAGATTTCTATAAAATTTTTATAAAATCTAAAAGCATAAACATCCAGAAAAAATTAAGAAAATATCCGGAATTAAAATCTGAAAATAAAATTTCAGGTAAATTAATATTTAATTATTAATTATTACAACATTGCTTTATTTAGCCCCATTATACAATCATCTTGGATTGATTCTTAAGAAATAAGCACAGGAAAATATATCAGGAATAACTTGTATTATAAATACCCAGTATTTCCAGAATAAAGAGGAGGAAGCTTGCCTTTCAACATTTCTTTTGCTAAATTAGACATGTCACGCAAAACAAATATTACATCGTTTCGACCAAGAATGTTATAATTAAGCGCTTTAAATCATTTTAGTAAGCTTCTCTTTCAGAGAGCCGAACGGAACGCTTCGGAATTTGAAACAAAAACAAACACATGAAGTAGCTGTTGCCATTATGTGGATGTTTCAATTTTATCTGCCATCAACTGCTGTGGCCGAGTGACTGAAAAATTGCTTTGACTACATTTTGACTTGCATTGCAGTCCCTTGCGCATAAGTATTATCATGTGCGTTTTGTCATGCACATGCGTTCAACCAGTATCGCAAGTCAAAAATTCGTGTTACCAGTATCAGTGGTAAGAAAGGTAACATAATAAACGACTCCTTATCTTAAAATAATTATCTTTCGACTTCAAAGAGACATTCTATTAGATACATCTTGATCCAGTTTCATGTTTTAACCCTCCCCCTTCCCTCTCCACCTCTGCTCAGTTGTATGGCAATATGTGTCAAATAATTTCTATAGGCTTAGTAAATTGTAAGCATAAAAACTTTTATTTATTTATTTATTTTATTACTATTTTATTTATATAATTAGTATTTTTGCTTTTATGAATATCAAAAAAATACAAACATAACAAAGAAGTGCTTATTTTCTAATAATCCAAAAATAAATTTATAAGTAAAAATTCATTAATTCATTTATAAATAGCAAATTGAATTCTTCGAATAGCAAACGCAGGTCTCCAAAAACATATCCATAACCAAACTAGTAGCAACGCCTCTTTCAGTGACATGGGGGTCGAACAACCATTCAACGTAAGGACTTATTTGACGATCAAACTTCAGTTTCCATAGAGATTAATTTTTCTGATAGTTGAGGGAAAGTAAAAGATCCTTTGGTTCTCTCCATATTAAAGTACCAACCAGGACAAGCTATCTGCCCACTATTGTTCGAGACATTGATTATTAGGGAAGTGAAAGCTTGATGGTAAAAAAAAGCATCATTCTAGATATCCGCAAAATCACTCATTGTTTTTAAACGAGGTAATGTTACTGATTTAATTATAGAGATCTGTTTTTAAAGACTTATGTTTGCTTTTCTAGGGGTTCAATTGGTTTTTTAATATTATCAAAGGATGAAAACGTTCGACCACATAAATCTCACCAGGCCAAAGATTTTCAGGAATGGGAAGATAATCACAGGAGAGATTAGTCAGCCATATCTTCATACCTAACGCAAATGGAGACTTTGTTTGGGACTACCTTGTCAGACAAGTTGATCTTCTAAGTCTTTCTCCACAGCCGTTGCATGTTCTGGAACAAGGGTAACTGCATGTTGGTTCTCCGATCCCCATTTTACTCCCAACATTATAACTAGAAGTATAGAAAGTCGATGCCACTTGTGTATTTCTTTTATATCCGTCGTTGAACAGCCAACCCAATTTTTTGTGTTTAGGACTACTAATGCTTACCTCCGTAGCCTTATAATTTTGAACCCAATCCAGACGACAAGGGAACTAATGGATCAAGTATTGGTAGAAATTTGCCTTCGCGGAGACTCTTTGATGGAAATAACTGACATTTGCGTTACATGGAGAGGAAAACCATGAAAACCTTCCACTGTTAGCCGGTCGAAAAGGGGACTCTAACCCATGATCCATCTACCACTGAGGATATTTTACATCGCCACTGAGGTCAGTACAAGCTGGATGCGGAATTCACTTCGACCAGCCAGCGCTGGGATTCGAACCCGGTTCACCTCATAGGAAGGCGAACGCTCTATCTCCTGAGCCATCACGGCTCGCCACTGATGTATTTATGTTATTGAAGGACACATTTCTAGGAATGAAAGAGGAAAACGGAAAGGAGTAAAAAATATTTGTGTCAAAAAACTGAATGAGGCACGGAGAAATTTTTTTAAAATATTTTCTAAAGAGTCAACTGTATCATTATATGCATTTAAAAATAATAAATATATTTCTTATTGTTTTAAGAGTTTTACTGCTTAAAAAGATACTTTTTGGTTAGCCGGGCACAGGGAAATTCAACAATATATTTCTTATTTTATCTAGTTTCATTACTTCATTTAGTTTTTATGTGTTTAAAAATAGAAAAAAAATATATAATGAAAGAAGTTGACGAAGGTCTAAATTTTTTGGCGACTGTTCACTTGCGCCCGGCTAACAAAAAGGTACCATAAAAAAGTGGTTTTTATGTAAATCGTTTTAAATCTTAAAATGAAAACTTCTAAAAAAACTTTACTCATTTGCACAATATTACACTGTTTACCAATGTTAAGAAATTTAAATAGTAGTTTTTACACTTAGCAATAATAGTTTAATGGTGATAAACGAATTTATTGTTGCTAGAGCAGCTGAATTAGACGGTGGAAATATGGCAATATCGGTGGAAATGTGGTACAAAATTGAACACATTAAGTTTATTGAGACATTGGAAGAATAGTTTAACGGCCATATTTCGAGGTAAACAAAGGTATGTATTATTTTGAATATATTTTTTTACATAGAACAATATAATAAAATATATTATTGAGAATTCTAATTTATGGATTAATAAACTTTTTATTTTTACCAATTTTTTTGTTTGTATATTTTTAGTAACTGATACCAAATAAAATTTTTTACATTTGTTTAATTTAAAAGAACTGGCCCTGGAACTCATCTTAACTCTAATCCCAGATAACAAATTAAGGTTTATTTTCACTCTACAAAAATCTTTTAATGTAAAACCTGAAAAGGTTTGCAATACGGTTTACGTGTAAAACTTCTAACCTAAGGCCGTGATAGTCAGGTCGGTAGAGCGCTGGGCCCATGTCCGAGAGTTCGTGGGTTCGAACCCCAGCAGCCGAAGACTCCCAGTGTAGTTGGTCACTGATGCACGTTAAAATTCTGTCGAGTCGCAAAGTCCTCCATGTTCCCATAACAAATCAATTCCTCTGGGGGTACTGGATTGGAGATCGATCGTTCTCTGATTCAGGTTAAAATTACGATCTGTGGATGAATGAATGGATGTCCGCCTTACAAACAGGTGTGACGTATGGTGTGGCAGAAGTCAAATTCTTGGCCATAGATGGCGCCACTGAAAAAAAAGAATCGCGCACTCTGCCTTAAATTTGCTCAGTTTCACCAAGCAGGCTTGCCCGTGTGGCAAACGGCAATAGAACCAACCAGCCAGCTTCTAACCTTAAAACAAGATCTGTGACAATCTGCTCTATTCTTCGCACATTACCCTAATCCAAAACCTTGGAAAGTAACCTTCTGTATAGAAACCTTAAATCGAGGTTTACATAGGGTTTTCAAGCGTGAAAAAAATTCTTTAATAAAGCTAGTCTCAAGGTGAAAATAATCTGAAATCTAGGTAAGTATAAGGTTTTTTTCCTGCAAAGTCTTGCATACTCAGCTAAAATCCACCTTGTCATGAAATTTTAATGAACCATGCACTTGGATCCTATCGCTTGTGTGACGTCAGCGAAAACGTCATTATGGTGCTAACGTCATTATACTTTTTGAAAAAAGATTTAAAAAAAGGATGAAAGGCTCGAAAGTGCAATATTTTTGCTTTATTGAAAAAAAGGTTTTTAGTACAGACATTTTCATGACAATAAAAAGGTAATTCTGTGACAAGGTTGCCACAAGGTTTCTTGCTTTCTGGGAATGTATAATCCTTTTATTTTAAATCAGTGCTCCCCAACCAATTTTCCAACATTTTCGTTACAAAAATAAAATTTTTCAAGCCTCATAATAATTATTGTAATGCATAATGTTCACAAAATTTTGATATGATATTAATGATCATAATATTGTATTCGATATAGTAATGAGAAATGACGGCGATATTATCGTATTTCGATACGTATTGTTATCATTAATGATTGTAAAATTCTTCAAGCCTCATAATAATCATCGTAATGCATAATGCTCACAAAATTTTGATATGATATTAATGATCATAATATTGTATTCGATATAGTAATGAGAAATGACGGCGATATTATCGTATTTCGATACGTATTGTTATCATTAATGATTGTAAAATTTTTCAAGCCTCATAATAATTATCGTAATGCATAATGTTCACAAAATTTTGATATGATATTAATGATCATAATATTGTATTCGATATAGTAATGAGAAATGGCCGCGATATTATCGTATTTCGATACGTGTTGTTATCATTAATGATTGTAATGCTGTCGCATTTTATATACATGCGTATATTATCGGTAGCCAGTGTTTGAATAACCAGAATTTAGATTTTTTTCTCTTTGTTGGCAAATACGGCTTCATGGTTCCTATAACCAATAAATGTTTTTGCTACTTTTCGTTTAGCGAAAAAACGCCAAAAAATATAGACCTCCACCAACTTTTATTTATTTATTTTTATTTTATTTATTTTTAAACAAATAAAAAATGAATAAAATACAAAAAAAATTGTTGAATTTTCTTGCGCTTGACTGACCAAAAAATACTATGCTTTTTCTCCACTTCTTATCACAAAATTTCCAAATATTTTATGTTTCTCAGTTTTTATCACAATATCTTTTATTTATAAATAGTATTCATACAGGTTTTTTTTTCTTTTCTTGACTAGATTTTAGAAATATATTGGAGTGCTAGATATCTGCTGATCAAATTTTATTATTCATTTCTCTTGTTATTTCGTCAGAAGTTTGATCTTTTCCTGCGCCATTGGAAATATCAAAAAAATTAAAGTGCAATTCGATAACTTAAATAATAATTAATTAAAATTTTTAGTAATTTTATGTATTCTAATTCATTATTATTAGTTATTTTAATTAAAAACTATTAAATTATTAATTACTTACACCAATTATCACTTTTTATTGTATATTTTTGAAATATTTTCGACATCTGCTTAAGAAATTTTATAATTCATGTTCCTTGTTATTTTGAAAGACTTTGCTCTTTTCCTACGACATTGGAAATTAAAAAAAAAAAAAAAACTTAAAATGCAATTCGGTAACTTAAGTAATAATTAATAAGAATTTTTAGTAAATTCATACATTCGAATTCCTTGTTATTAGTTATTTTTAAATAAAAATCATTAAATACTGAAACCAATTAATGATTAGCATCCTAGTTAATGTAAATAGTTGTGCAAAATTTTTACCTAGAAAGTTTAAAAAGTTATATGAGGAGATAAAAGTGTGAGACCATCTCCTATCTGTATACTAACACCAACACGATGCTTTATCTACGTACAAACTTGGCATGAAATTTATCCATCATGTATCATCCATGTAATTTTTCTACGCCTCTCAAACAGATTTTTAAAATTCATTTGATCAATAAAACATTCCTTTACAATGACTACATTTTTTTAAAATAAATATCATGAAATAAAAAATAAAAAAATCAAACGAATATAAATATTTTTATTATTAAAAGTGACTTATAATGACCAGATGCAATGCGTCATTGCACTTATCCTACACTGTTTTAAATTTCATAACTTCTTCAAACTCAATATATGGCTAATAAATAAATATAATTTCAAATAAATATTTTGAAAAATAATATAATATATTTGTTTTAAATACATTACAAAAAAAAAATTATTGTCTATATGCACGATAAGCAGTTTCTTACCCTATAACCAAGAATCACAATTAAATATTTATATTTATTGAAGCATAGTAATATATAATATAATAATTTCGTGCTTATGGTAGCCCGATTTTTAAAAAATCATATGATTCGTTTGACCAATGAAAAAAATTGCTCAGTCGCACCAATTGCTTTGACCAATCAAAATACTGGAAAGTCACCTCATGTGTCTTAACGAATGAAAATGTTGGAAACAGATCACATGATTGAATTCTAATATTACAGATTCTTTCTTTTCAACTTGAGACACTGTCATTGAAACTTAACAAGTTTTATTGTGACTCAAAGTTATTAAAAAAATTGCTTTTTCAACGATGGTTTTCCACACTTTGTACTTTGTTTTCATGCTTTCTTACTCTCTCTTCTGGTTAAAGTATTCATCTTTTTTTGACGGTGATTTATTTTTTCAGCTAAAATGCTTTTACGATCTCTTCTTCTGGATTTACGTTTTTACTAAGTACACTTGGAAGTTGAATGGTTTTAGAACTGATATGGACTTATTTCAAAGGTTAAATTTGATCTTTTACCAGTTGAAGGTTTTTTACTGGTTTCTTTACCTTGTTTACAAAGTCTACTCAGTTTCCGGTTTTTGGGACATTTTAATGTCCTTTTATGAACTCTACACTGCTCTGGATTTCTGTTCCTACTTTGCTCCTTAGATATTTTTTTTTCAATGTTTTGTTACACCATTAGTTCAATGTGTATTTATTATAATCAATTCGTTTTTCGATGACTTAATATCATTTCTATTAATTCTTAAAATATTTAAAATCGTATATTGGCTTTGGCCGATCTATTAGATTTCCTTATTTGAAAGTTGGTAAACTTTTAAACAATTAAATGAATTGTAAATTTTCATTTTCCTAATTTCTCCTTCAGAATAATTTTTTCTTCCAGTTAGTACAAAACTATTCACAAAACATAGATCCAATTTGGATTCTTTTAAATCCTTAGTTCGTTTTTCGGTGACTGAATTTCATTTCGATTAAATTCTAAATTATTTGGAATCGTTCATTAGTCGTTGCCAATCAATGAGATTAGCTCATGTTAAAGTTGATAAGCTTTCAAGCAAATAAATGAATTTTGAATTTTTTTGTTTTCGCAATTTTCCAACAATTTCTTATTCAAAATTTTGAAAGCTAGTGTTTTTGCTGATAATGTATGTTTAATAAATATTTTCTTTTTAGGTAATAAACTAAAATTAGAATTATCATGAATTGGAATAGTAAAGTCACTCATATAATAAAAATTTTGTTTCTAAAGTGGTATGTACCTTTAAAACCTTTCACTAAACGAATCGCGGAACTAAAAAGCAAACTCAGAAAAAATAAATAAAATATTTGTAAACAACTTTAATGCTTTATTCTGAACTACAGTAGATAAAATACAATTTCCTTTAGATTTTCATGCTTATGTTCATATTAAAAAATTAGTTCTTATAATGAACTTAATTCGCGTTGAAAAATGTGTCTTTCATGGTAAGATAATTTTCTAATCAAAAAATTCATCACAAAAAAAAATTATAGTTTTAAAACTTACTGAAAGTTTTAATTATGTACCAAAGTAGTCGTACCACATTAAAATTATTAACAGTTCATTCTAAGGAAAGCTGATTTAATCGAAAAATTCAAATCGTATTTAAATTCGTTAAAAGGATATTTTATCATTGTAGTACCACATAAATTTACAATTACAATTATTAATAGTACGTTTTACTGCAAGCGGATTTAGTAACCAAATACTTCACATCGCAGTTAAACTTGCCAAAAATATTGTATATCACATTAGTACCACATAATTTTCAATTAAAATTATTGCTAGCACACTTTACGTCAAGCGTTTTTGATACCCAAATCGTTGTTATTATCACTAAACTCGCCAAAAAGTTTATATTCCACAGTAGTAAAACATTATTTTCAATTAAAAATATTGGCTTTTGTTACTTGTACACTTGCAGACAATAAGTATACTTGCAGATATTGTAAGCCTATTTAGTAACCATAAGGTTTATATCAGAGATATAAACTCTCCAAAACGATTGTATGCCACAGTAGTACAACATTATTTTTACTTAAAATTATTACTAGTACATTTTATGGTAAATCTATTTAGCAACTGAGAAGTTCATATCATAGCTAAACTTGCCAAAAGTATTATGTATTTCTGTGCTACCACATTGCTTTCAGTTAAAATTATTATTGGCACATTTTGTATTCCTAGCTATGAAAGCCATATTAAAGGTTGAATAAAATATAACGCCTTATTTTAATTTTAAAGGGGTTTGTATTAGATGTTGACTTCACAAGCTTATGCCGTCACTCAAAAATTAAATTATTAGACAAAACATTTCGTTATCTTTTTAAATTATACCTTCATCTTGAAATGAATTAGATGCTCAAGTATATTACTTAAATATTACTAAATTATACATTATTTTTATTTTAATGAGAATGAAGTTAGAGATTAAATTCTTCATAGATCAAATGTACTTTCTGAAAAATAAATAAATAAATTTAGATAAAAAAAATATTTGAATTACCGACATTAAATTAATATTTAAGTCAAGCTTTAGTATTAAGTAAGCTTTACTATTCCACCTTTTCAAAAATATTTAGAGGAGTATGGGAAAAAGTTGGTAATTCTGTCATTTCCATGTCTTTATGTCTGTTCGGAGTTAATTTATGCAGTTCTTCCTTTGGCTCTCTTGAATTCAAAATTCTTGTTAAGAACAACTTGCATATATGCATGTGTAGTTTTAGGTTTTAGATAAGTTTATTATTATAAGTTTAGTATTTGAGCAAAATTTTCCCTGACATCATTTTTGCTCTTGTTCCATATTGTTTTGCATTAAAATATCTAAGTTTCAATTGGCATTTTGGTTATCAAAATTATGTGTTCAGTAGTTATTTATGCTACTGTATTTATTTTGTTATTTTTATTTACATTGTTATTTGATTGTGGCAGAATTCATAGATCTATTCTGTAAAAATATATTTTCATGGAATGTACGGAATTAACGATTCTTTTACTCCTCGGGGGGCTGTTGCTCATGTTCTGGCTACTTATAAATACGTCTGACAGCCCTCTTGGGGAACTATTTTGATTGCTAAACACTAAAATAACAACTATTCTAAGACCCAGTGACTACTTAACCCAGTGACTATGACACAAGTTCAAAAGTGGTAGATTTTACAGATAATGGTCGATACTCATGATACTGAAAAAAATTGACCTTTTGTGCATCATCAAATATTCTTCCTAGTGTTTAAGCAGTTAGAATAAAATAACCTCGCCTCCTTGTTTGGCGTTCCCCGGGCAACATTGTGATACAATGCAGGGATTACAAGCAAAGATTCTTTTGCATCACAATGGCTAAGAGGTTACATGAAAAAGTGGAAATTTGATAAATTTAGTATTATTAAAACAATCAAAGAGCCTAATAAGTAGGAATTTTTGTTGTAGCTGAAGCATTTTTAATAGTGTCACCACCATTTTAGAGTTATGCTTCTTCGTTTTCGCATGTCATCCATATGTAAGTAAAATTAGCAGATCGGCTGACTTATAGCTGAAAAGACCGCTAATTATCTTTAAATTGTTAGAAGAGCCATTTAAATCTGTTTAAAAGTACTGAAAAAGGTATCGGCAATGTATTGAAGAAAAAAGCAATTAACACTAAACAATTGGCGATTATTTAAACTGGCATGAATAAATATTAAAATTCTTCATTTATGAAGCATCTAATTGTACTAATAAAGGTGTTAATTTTATGTGCTAAGTGATTAAATTTGTTAACCAATACTTATTTCAAATGAGCTGGTATGAAGTGCCGATAACATTTGTATTCATTTGACTCAATTTTTCCTCCTTTTCAGTATTTGTGGGAAATTTAATTTTTTTCTTAAATCCATTAGATCAATTTTATCAGAAGGATTCCTCTTATATGAGGTGCTTATGAATAAAATTATAGGTAAAAAAATTAGTAATTATTTCAGTGCATTTTAATATTTTTTTTTCTTAATAAAGCTATTTGAGACATAAGGTCAATGTATTCTTGTTGGCTTTCGATTTAAAACTGCTGAATTTATGTCAATATTATTTTTCGCCATTTACCAATACTGTAAAAAAAATTTCGAGCTATGTTGCGCCAAACATTAGTATTCATTTGCTGGCTACATAAAGTGGTACTCAGTTTTACTATATATTGGTGCTTTCAGTAGCTCCAAACAAAGAGAGAAGGTTGCACTAAAAATGGATATTTTGAGAGAACCTAAAAGCAGCGAAAGGTTGCATAAAAAAAAGGTGTTTTGAAGCGAGCTAAAAAGGGAGGAAAGTTACACCATAATTTGGTATTTTTGAAGAGAACTAAAAGCGAGGAAGGTTGCACAATTATTAAGTATTTTTAAAGAGCCATAAAGCAGAGAAAGTTAGTATCATTATTACATATTTATAAAAAAAGAGAAAATAATTGAAATCAAATTTATATAAATCAAATTATAATTTTATTATTTAAATCTATAGAAATTAAAAAAGCTATTTTTATTCTAGATATGTTATGCAATATATATATATATAAATATATTTAAATATATATTACATAACACATCTATACATAATAATAAACACGGCTGTGTGTGTGTGTCTGTAATCACAATATATCGCCCCAGAAGCCCCGCCCAGGCACGAAACTCGGTACATAATTGTGTTTTGACATAATGAAGAAGTATTTTTTTTCTTTTTCAAAAATTTGGATTAGTTTTTTAGTTATCAGTCATTTTGTAAGAAAATCTATGCTTTTTCGTCTTCAAAGAGACATATTCAAAAAACTATTAAAAGGTGCATATACTTTTCTCCACTCTTATGAATGTATGCTAATGCGAACCTTACAATTGAAATATTAATTTTCGACAACTTAAACCAATAATATACGAAGGAATTAATAATTTAGTTGTAAGGTTCGCATTAGTTTACATTTATCAAAGTGGAGAAAAGTTTAACTTTTGTATTAAAAATGTGGCAACATATTCAATACGTAAATAGAACGCTTCGCTTTGAAATATTTGTCGCTGTTTATAATTGTTATGATAAGTTTTTCTTCTTCTTTCCACGCTCTATTTTTTTTTTTTCTTAAGCGAAGACGATAATTTTTGTAGCGATATAGAAATAGAAATTGATACCATAAAAAATTATATAGAAATAGAAATTGATACCATAAAAAATTTATTAGTTTTCGTGTTCTTTTCATGTATTTAGCATTTTAGTTTTTTTTTCTTAAGCGTTGTAGCTATATAATATATAAAATAGGAATTTAATTGTTCTTGAAGGAACGATCACACTTACCTAGGATCTCTTTGGTTTTTCTATTCTTTATTTCAACAGTTTTTATTAAATGTAATTAGTTATTTTCAGAAAGTTTCAGTTTGCAGGTAAGCACTTAGATTTTAATATTGAAGTTTCATGATTTGCTTTCATAGTAATTGTTGTTCTAAAGTATTCGTTGACTTCTTGAAAACCCGATTACTGATATGGCAGAACCGCCTTCCATTAAACTTTGTATTTTGTCAAAGAAAAAGATATTAAGAGATTCTCAAAGAAAAAGAAAAGCCCAAGAAACGTCTGTGGAACGTCAAAGAAGGATGGAACATGACCGAATTCCGACAAGCAATTCTAGAGCCCAAGAAGTATCAGATAAACGTCATAGAAGATTGGAAGAGGTTTTCAGCTATTGGCCAATGATGATTTCGAAAGCAACTTTTGTATATTTTTACAATTTCTGAGGCCTTTTTTTTTAAAAAAAAAAGAACAAGTCTCCACCTGATAGTTATATTATAGGTTAGGTTACCATAGGCCTTAGGTTACCATAGCAAAGTTACATCTTCAAACATCCTCAAGAGCTATAACACATCTGCAGCAGAAATGGATATGAAGACAAAATTGCAGGACAGGAACACTTTAATTGTCCACTAATCTTCAGATTTCCTGCTATGTTTGAAAAAACTTTATTTGTTAAAACCTTTAGCGTGGCGGACAACTGGCAGCCTTTGGCGGCTAGTCTAAAATAAAAATGGTTTTCTCAATTTTTATAGATTTAAATAATTAAATTATAATTTGATTTATATGAATTTGATTTAAATTATATTCTCCTTTTTTACATATATTTAATAATAATGCTAACTTTCTCTAGCGCAGAATTAGTCCCGCAGTGGACTGATCGTTAAGACACGGTTCCCAGCAGATCACCGAAGTCAAGCATCACTGGCTACGGTCAGTGTACGGGTGGGTGACCACTAGGATCAGCCTGCGTAGGGACCGAGGGTGTGCGGTATGGGTCCTCGTTAAACTGTTCTATCGTAAAGCGCTCGGCTTCGCGTGCAGGTCATCGGGCTACCGAAGCGGGGGTGCCATCCCCTCTGCAGAGGATCAAAATTGTGATAGCATGTCTTCGGATCATCCTCAGGGATGTTTCCCAGACCGTCGCCTATAGCCCGTTGTGCAGCTCTAGTGCGACGTAAATGAACAACAACAACAACTAACGCAAAGTTAAACATCATTAACGCAGAATTAAACTTTCTAGAAACACCTTGTTGCAGCCTCATCGAAAGATGTGGGAGACCCCTAGCGCAGAATACGAATAAGACTCAATAACTTTTAAGAACAGTTTTAATGTGAACGGCCACTTGATGCAGCTCTTGGTGCTTTTATCTTTATTGTTACTCATCTACTTTTGTTGTTCAGCCTTTATTGTTATTGAAGTTATACTTCTTATGCGACTTCCAACAAGGTTGCGTTAAACGTTTAACGCTACATTTTTATTGGCCGGGAAATCACGTGGTAGGATACAGTTTTCCCTCATTCATTTCCATATTGTTTTGGTTCTCACTAGCATAAAAATAATAAAAGTCATAAAAGTATTGTTTTTCTATAAATATTGTTTTAGTTTGTTTTGATACACATATAATTTAATAGGATAGTATTTTTTATTTTCAAATTTAGTGGATAACAATTGTAAAAACTGAGTGAAAACAATCCCACGGACAATGCGATGGATTTAAGGTTATGTCAAGGTACGTCTCTTGTGAATATCAATTGATTGTTAGGTTTTCTCTTCTGAAATTACATTATGACGCATTCACATACATTATTAATACAAATACATTTTCCATGGCGAGACGATGAGGCAACCACAAGCACTTCCACTGGTTCAAGAGGTCCACGAGGGAAAAATGCACAATATTACCGTTATTACAGAGCACGGAAGCGAGCGGAGCAGGAAAAAGAGTCGTTGAATAGAACTAGTGATCCTTCTACGTCTGCTGATTCTTCTACAATTAACGTCGCAGGTTGCGAAGTTTAACTTCTTCCGCGCGGATTGACTCTACGCACTATTTTTTTATTTTATTAAATTACACTAAAATGTCAATTAGCTTGGTCTTCATTCGTACTTAGATATTCATTATTGAATATATTGTTTCTGCCAAACCCAGAAAAAGAATCTATGGTTCGGTTGGCGTTACCGTTTCGAATATTACTAAGAACAGCAAGGTAAGTGAAACCTTGTTATTTTATTTGATTATTTGGAAATAGTAACGCCATCAGTACGCAAAAAGCTATTCTTAAGCCGGGATAGTCTGGCTGGTAGGAAGTTGGACTCGTGACCATGAGAACCGGAGTTCGAACCCAAAAAGCTGCATAATCCCCATGTATTAAATGGCGACTAGTGCAAATTAAATCTCTTGGAGTCATAAAGTCCTCCAAATTCTCATAACAAATCAATACCTCTGAGGGTACTGAATTGGGGATTGATCGTTCTCTAGTTCAGGTCAAAATTACGATCTGCGATGGCTGAAAGATGTGTAAATGATTCGTCCTGTGAAACATTCGCGTTCTTGACCGTAGATGGCGCCACTGAAAAATAGGAAGACTACCCTCTTCCTTAAAAATTCACTGGGTTTCAAGCTGGCTTGCTGATATTGGCAAATGGCTGACATGGCCGTGATAGCCTGGTTGGTAGGGCACTGGGCCGATGTCCACAAGTTCGTGGGTTCGATTCCCGCCCGCCGAAGACTCCCCGTGTATTAAATGGTGACTCATGCGCATTAAATCTGTCAAGTTGAAAAGCCCTCCATGTTCGCACCCTAATGAATACCTCTGGGGGATTTCCTTGTCTTCGGAATTGGTTCAAATTTACAAGGCTACGGAGTTGAACATTAGTAGTCGTAAACCCAAAATTGGGTCAGCTGTTCAACGACGGATAAAATAAAAATAAAATGGCTGACATATACAACAACACTATTCTTTCATACTTGTCAAAACATGACGGTTGTTTCAATGCTTTGAATTGTCGCTATAAGCTTGCTACCGCAAACACATTTTAAGTTATAAAACTAAGAATTGAGAAATATAATCTCGGCAATAATTTTTAGGTAATACTAACCAAATCACAGATTTCTTACTCATATCTGACTAAATGCTTTATAACGTGCAGTATACTATTGTGCTGTCGCTGTGGCGTTTTAGACTTAAATATACAGTTTTCAAAGTAACCGTGGAATTTCTGTAAATATAAAAATTCCAAAAACAAATGTCTGCAACAGCCAATTTTAGAAAGAAGGTACAGATGAAAACAGACAAACTTTTTAAAATTAAACAAAGAACATTTATCGATCTCTTAACATTACAGATATTCGCAAAAACGCAATTTAAACTGAGACAAACTATTGGTATTGTCTTTAAAAATAGTTTTGTAGAATTCTCCAGAACATTGCAAGAAAAAAAGAAAAATCAAGAGAAAGAAAGAAAGAAAGAAAGAGAGAGAGAAAGAGAGAGAGAGAGAGAGAAAGAGAGTGAGAAAGAGAGAGAGAGAGTGAGAGATTGAAACCCGATTTCTACCAGTATTTCTGCGTCTAAACAAGCCTTGACTCTGGGCACACGAAAAAAACCCTAAAATGGCTTCCCTGACTGCGTGGTTTCGCTTGCCAACGCCCTGAAGCGGCGTGGAGGTAGCTGGTTTGAGTCCCGTCTTAACCTTATTGGTTTATTGGAATTACATACATTGTCAGGCTTGTGTGCTTAATTCAGGCTTGTAAACTTTGTCAAATTGAAGGACAGGTAGCACAATACACAGAAAGGCAGCACGAAGATACATCCAGGGTAACAGTGAGATTCGAACCCGTTACCTCTACACTTTCTCACAACGTTAGGCGGGTAATACCACTTGGCCAGGGAGGCCCGAGAAGAAAGATTAAGCAGAGCATTCCGTAAGTAAACAAGCAAGCTCAAAAAGAAAGCTATACAGAAATACTCGAATTCATCATCTTTTGATCGGCACTCAAACTCACAATCACTCTCATACAACGCGTAAAAGAGAAATATAAATAAATAAAACCAAAACTATTTTAAGATTTGGTCGGAAGTGCATTTTCCTTTAAGATTTTTGGCCAGGATAGCCCGGCTGGAATGGCGTTGGGCTCATGTCCTAGAGGTCGCGAGTTCGATCCCCTCCGGTTAATGACTCCCCGTGCACAAGATGATCACTGGTGCACTCTAAATCTGTCGGAGTCACTAAGTCTTCCAATTTCGCAGAACAAATCAGTACCTCTGGGGATACTGCTCTGCTTCATGTCAAAATTACGAAATGCGAGTGGATGGCCAGCGTGTGAATGTGTCCTCCTTGAAAAACGGATTGTGACGTATGTATGTTGTCTGTCGATCTTCCTCAAAGAAGTTTCCACGACCATAGCCAACAGTCCATTGTGCAGCTCTAATGCGACGTAAAAGATGTACCTGTGTTCATTACAAAGTGCGGCTTATAAGCCGTTTCAAAGTCAGTGAAAGTCAAGTTAAAGAACAGATAGCACAAGTTAGAGCACAGGAATCAAAAGTTAACTCTGATTTTCTCATGTGCTTGCTAGCTTATCCATAATTCACCTCCGTCATATTTTATTTACGTGACATCGTTTATCAATGCCCGATGAAATGAGTCCAAATATATTGATAAGTATTATTTTTCAGATGCTATTAGCTTAGCTATTTTGATTGTTTTGCAGTAACTCTAGAAACACTTTTAAAGCCGAAGTAATCATAAAATAAAAATGGAAAATATTGCTTTATTTTCATAACATATTTAGTATGAGCATCATTTTCACGGAATTCTTAGACTGGGTAAGTTTCAACATTAAAAAATACAAATATACATTAGTTATTTATTTATTTTCGGAAAGCATTATGTCTGCCTGTTAATTACTTGTAAAAGATGTGTTTACTGAAATTGTTTTCTTGAAGAAAAGTTGTTCTTGTACTAATATTTATGCTATAAAAATACAAGATTCGTAACAAAATAATGAAAGAATACAAACTTCAATTTTAAAATTTTAAATTTGAGTAATGAAAAAAATTTGAAAACGTTAGTTTGACGGAATTTAGTAGAAATTAACAATGAATGAATTAATATAACAGAAGGTAATAAATAATTTATCGATGAATATCTTGATAAAATTATATAAATTTTTTGATGATGATAGTTAACTGTATGAGGATTTGTTTTAGCAATTAAGTAGGATTTGTTTGTCATATAGGAATGCTGCAAATACTGCACAATGTAATCTTTTCATATTTTTTACAGAAAACTGTATCTAATCTGTACTAGTTTCAATTACCTAAATTATTTTAAGTTACTATAGTTACATTTTTTAAAATTAGAATTAATCAGAAATAAGTATGGAACTCCGGTTTTTCTAAACTTCATTAGTCCCGTAGTGGGCTTATTGTAAGGACACGGTTACCAGTAGAACACTGAAGTCAGACATCGCTGGTTACTGTCAGTAAGCGGGTGGGGGACCACTTTGATCAGCCTGTCTAGGAACCGTGGGTACGCGGTATCGGTCCTCATTTAACTGTTCAACCGTAAAGTTCTTGACTTCACGTGAAGGTCGTTGTGCTACCGAAGCAGGGAAGCCATCCTCTCTGCAGAGGATCAAAATTGCGATGTCATGTCTTCGAATCTTCCTCAGGGATGTTTCCCAGTCCGTCGCCAATAGCCCAAAAGAGCAGCTCTAATGCGACATAAATAAAGTACCTACCTACTTAAACTTCATTAATATCGGAAATAAGATAGGAAACATAAGTCCAGTTGACAAATGGAAAATATTACGAAAAATAGAAAAAAAAAATAGATTTTTAAAAATTTAGCGCAACAAAAAAGATTATTTTTTAAAGTCCATTTAAAATTTAAAAAAGAAGACTAAATTAAAAAAAAAAAAATAAATAAAAAAATAAGAAAAAGAAACAATAGGGCAGTTTGCACACTGTTTCTTATTACTCTATCTAGATAATATGAAATATTTTGAGTAAAAAATAAAGAAACAATATGTTACCCTTTTTAAGGTTAATTACGTTATTTAAAATCACAAGTGTATAACAGATTATTTTCCCTCTCACTGGCTTCACTTCTGTTTTTGACTATTATAAAATTTTATAATGTTTAAGAACCCTTCAACTTTATCTTTGACTGCTTTATATAGTTTTACCTGAGAGATTCTTATGACTGTGAAATGGCATTAGTAGTTTGAATCAATAGAATCTGATAAGATCAATCTAAATTTTTATTGCCGATATTTGTTCTCTTTTTACTTTCTTTCGAAACCCTTCTTTTTTATTTTATACTTCATAGTGATCTGTTTCCTCACCGAAGTCATCAATTAAAGAGCAAGATATAAACCCTTATCTTCATCATACTGATTGGAAGACTTTAAACTTTATTTCCCCAAACTTATGAATAAATATCAGAGCGTCGAGAACAAAACAAAAACTTTCCATTGCCATTAATCGTTGGGAGCTTGGCTATTAACTCATTCGTTAAATGGCGGCATTTTCCCATTTCCTCCTGTCAAAAACTACTGGGATAAAACTCGGATGGAAAAATCTTTCGCGCATGGAGATAGCTTAAATTGACCCTTGAGAATGAAGAAGAATCGGTCTAATACATTTGGCGACTTTATCTACCATTGTTCACACGTACAGAAGATTGTCCCTGGTGTTCTAATTCCAGCCATTTTTTTCTCCCCAGATTCATCCAAAAAGAAATCTCTATGATGAACCCTTACCTGATATGCGATAATACTCGCCAAGAATTAAAAAGAATTAAAGCCAAAAAAAAAGTTGAAGAAGCTCTTTACAAACCTAGTTATAAATCACACTCGAATGTGTGATTACAGTTCTTTTTTAAAAGGGGTGGGGGGAAGTGTTTGAAACGCATTAGTACCGCTTGGAATATACTTACCTCTGAAGTTATAAACGAGCTTATTATTTTATATTTCGTAGCACCCAAGCCGTCATAAACATTAGCTTATCGATTCCTTAATGAGCGCCAAGAAGTGGACCACCTTTTAATGACTGGCGTCCATCATAACGTAGAAAACCCGTTGCTTCAGCATTGTCACAAAGACTATCCCGTTGGAGCTTATTAGTTCCAGGCTGCTGCCTTCTTCATTTACATGCTCGCCAAAAGTTGGCGATCTATTTATTAGAAGGGGTGGGATAGAGATCATGGGCATTGGGTGCAGCAGGGGTTGGGGATGCTGAAGAGCACCTCATTGGCATTGTTGTGGAACGGTGAGTTAACTGGGAAAAGGTACGCCGTTGCACTTGATGATTTAAAGGAGCGATGTTGTTCGCGCAGTTGAACAAAAAACCGTTATTGCCTTCTCGGTCTTCGTCGGAGGGATCTTCTAGAACAAATGCACCAGCTTATTTCGAGGTTTCGGAGAAAAATCACATTAACTTGATGGGCTTCGAAACTAATCTAATTGATGGCGATAATTTTCAGGAATCACATGCATATAGATTCGTATCGGAAGAAGGTTTAATTACTTTTTGGTACATTGGTAACTTTATAAATCACTTTCTTTTCATAGGTCCCTCGCAATTAAAAATATCTGCATTTTAAATTTGCATTCAAAAATTATTTCTGGCGGTCTAATTTAATATTTGAATGGTTTTTGGTGATATACGTTGTTTTGGGGTATATTTGTAATTAATTGAAATACTCAAAATTGCAGAAATAGGAATAATGTAAAAATTGAATTTAAGAAAAATTTCTTCTTTACGAAAATTGTTCTTTATTAAAGACAAAAAGAGTTAGCATTTTTGTCGTTAAAGGCGTCCAAGGAAATCATCACCGAGAAAATTTTATACAATACACAATGCACGAATAACTACTTTTCTTAAAAAAAAATTTCAGTAATTGGCTCTTTCATGCACTTTTTATTGTGTTAACATTTGTGAATTAGGTAATTAAGTAATGCTGTGGTGATAGCGGTCATGTAGAATAAATAAGAGCTAAAAGTAGCAAGGACATTTGTAACTAATCAGTTAAGTTTTTATTGTATAGCATAAGTACTTTATCTCGAATTCTTATTTTAGAGTTACTTTCAGAATATAAGAGCTGTTGCTAATGAAAATAAGAGCTACAACACGACCAATCGCTTATTCCTATTTCGGAAATTATTGGTACATCTACTCTGAATGATAAGTAGTCTAAATTCGGACCAAATCACCTTCTACGATTTTCAATTTTCGATATTAAAAACTTGGTGTCTGACCGGCATGTTCCAATTGTTTCGTTGTGGTTCGGAATTCCAGTCCAAACTGAAAAAGATTATATATTGTTGGGAAGCATGGTGCGAAGATCAGTTATTTATTATTCCTCTTTTCTTCTCCAGCCCAAAATCCTCACTAAACACTGTTACTAGCCCGTTAATATGGCTCCAGTACAGCTTTTAACATTCAAATCAAATAAAAATCACTAAAGAACCTTAAACTACTGCAAATTAAGCAAATAAGTTAGAAAAATGAATAAGTTTTACATTTTTATTCGAGGAGGATCTGAGTGCAGTTCTAATCCAGTTTACAATTAATAGTGGCGATAGTGAGTTTGTTTTCGAGCTCAGTGAAAGATAAACATGCCCAGATATTCGCGAAAGTGAGATATTAATCAGTTTAGTTTGTAATCAATATCTACAAAAGAGAGAGAAAACTAACGACGTTGTTTTATATTATTTCATAACAGTCTACGAACAGTCAATCCGATTTCGAGTTTATGACTACCAATGTTCAAACCCGTAGCCTTGTAATTTTGAATCCAAACCAGAAGACAAGGGAACTCCAGGATCAAGCATTAAGAGAAAACTTTGCTTTCGTGGATGACTTTTCGGTGGAACTAACCAGCATTTGTGTTACACGAATGTGGAAAACCACGAAAACCTCCCATGGTTAGTCTGACGTCAAGGAACCTCTAACCCATGATCTGTCTATCAGTGAGGATATTTTACGTCAGTAGTGTGGTTGGTGCGAGCCGGGTGCGGAATTCGTATCAAACAATCATCGCTGATATTTGAACCTGGTTCAAATTGGGAGGCGAATGCTCTATCCTCTGAGCCACCAAGGCAAGCGTTGTTGACCAAAAACAGTGTGCTGCATGTTAAGAGTTATTTAATAGGAAAACACTAACGGTGGTCTATTTCTGGAATAAATTTTAATGCAGCCTGCTTTCTACTTCGATTTCCTAAACAGGTGCCAAAAAAAGAACATTTAGAATTTAGTCGATACTAAAGACAACTGCGCTCTTACAGCTAAATGAAAATAACTAGCATTTAGTAGAAGTGAGAATGAATTTAGAAGAACTAAGTTACTTTTTAGATTTAGGATCTCAAGGATTCCGAATATGTACCCTTTTAGGCCATCTAGGTTTTAAAGTGGACATAAATAGGTAATCTAAAGCTCGATAAAAATACTTAGCATTTTAACTTGGTTTTACTCGTGGCAGAATTTATTAATGTTATGAATGCTGCAGCGGCAAATTAAAATTTTTTTTTCTTTATTTAGTTTGCAATAGTAGCGAGCGTAGTAATTGAATCAAGAAAATTTTTTAGATTTTTCAATAAAAAGAAAATATTTTGCTGGTATTTTTTCATACGACTGCGCAGGTTCTCTCTGTCCTGTCAAAGTAATAGGAAGCAGTGACCAATGCAGGAAAATAAGTAAGAATGAGGCTTCAGTTAATTAAGAGGTTTCCAACTGAAAATGGCATTTTCCAATAAGATTTGAGTCCATGCCATTGTTTCAAAAATAAATATGAATAAAATAAATAACATAAAGGGATATTCCTGCGAAAAACAAAGTGGCTATTTTAAAGTGACCAGAAAGCTCTGCAGATATCAATCCTATAGAAAATCAATGAGCTATCTGCAAACAAAGATTTGCAGAAGTGGAATACAGGACAAAAAATAACCTTATTACCGTTTCAAGTATGGTATGGTATATGAATGAATAAATTATCAAAAATCTTGTAGTACCATTTTTAAAACGAGTGAAACTGGAAAGGAGGATATCTTAAACTTTAATTTAGAACAAAATGAATTAACACACACAGAAATTGTTGTTCTTTAAAATCTGCGTTTAGTTCAATTAATACGTTCGCTGTTGTTCCTAAAGAATACCTGAATTAAGTTTGAGTCAGTCACTTAGTGCACAGCCCCTTAAAGTTAGAGATTCAGTTATTAGTAGATTGCATTTTCCAGTGCCTTCCAGTGGACGATGGTAACGCAACGATAATATTCAACCACAAGGACCCTACCAGCTCCAAAAGTCATTTGATTATCAGAGCGATGTTTTACGATGATTTTTTCCCGGTCGCTTTAATTTTTTTTCTCCGCTCGCTACCTTTTTCTTTTCCGAGGTTTTGTAATGGGTTGCGTATGTGCTATGTAATGTGCATGCCTCTCCGTGATAAGAACACGATGGTTTTAAAAGCATGGTCCCTGCGGTAGAAATGTTTGTTAGAAATGCTCCAATGAAACGAGAGATAAGATTGTTATAAGTTATGTTTTGTTGTAAGGACTCTTGGGATTGGCTAAGAAAACTTCAATTACAGAGCATCAAAGTCCATTGAAAAAAATTCCGAAAGGTGAAGAGGGAGTACTTATGATCGGTGTATTTTTTTGGGAGGTAATAAAACGTACCGGTAAAATATTTCACTTTACCTGTTGTATTTCATAGAGAGAGAGAGTGAGAGTTTAAAAAGGGTTTTTGGAGTTTGAGCGCTAACAACGAAGCATGGAAACTAGAAAGTAATTTTATTATTTTTTTTATATTTGAAGCTGTCGTATTAAGGGAGAATTTATTGCTCGAATTCTAGTACCAGAAAATTGCAAAAATTAATTACTTTAATGAGAAGATTTGATTTCTTAACAGTGAAGGGAGTGGAATTTGTTGAGCTGATAAGTTGTAACAAAGTTCATTATTGATATAAAAATTACTTTATAATTTAAATTTTAAATTAAATTACTATTGAATTTTCATTCAAACTTTGAAATAAAACGAAAGATGAAGGGTAGTTAGGTAATCAAATTGCTCTTTCTTAAATCGTGTGATTCCAATGAGATGTATTTGATCCTGGTGGTTTTAGATCTGTAAAGGTCCACATAAGATTGGGAGGTTGAACAGCGTGGTGCGGAGGAGTGACCGTCACCTTCCCTTTGATATAAATGGGGATAATATAATACTGCGAGAGTGGCAATATTGTCTTTTTTCTCAATAGCCTATTGAAGTAACATAAGTGTGATATAAAGGGTCAAATTATTTAAGTCAGAGTAAAATAGTTTGTCACTAGAGGGGAAAGCTTTGTAGAAGTTCTGATCAACTATAACTCCTATTTTTTAAATCAAAATATTTTCTTACTTGAAATTACATTCCTTGTACGCTAATTTAATCTAAATTTAAATTAAAGTGCAAAAAATTGAAACTCTAAAGCATGTATTTAAAAAATGATGGTGAAACAAGAAAATTTTTATTGGTTTCGCAAGTAACTGGAGAAACTAAAATAATTTCGTAGTTTGATTAAATTTATTAATCGTGTCACGCCCATTATCTATAGGGTATATGTTCGAAAAATCCGTTGGGGAAATCTCAGTTGAGTTGCATAAATCTAAACACCAATGCTGTTTTGGTATTCTACTAACTAGTGTCGTAAAAATTACAAATCATTTGAAAGAAATAATTGAAAAATAAAGAATTAAATAGTAATTAATAATTGAAGAAACGTAGAGGTAGACAGAAATAATCGGTTATCTGCGTTCTGCTTAGGCACTAATTGTTTTTCTCGCCATATTTCAAATTAAGTTACAAAATTTGCTAACAGATGGAGCTACTGTTTAAGAAAAACGATAAGCAATATATTTCAGCTGTTCATATACTGAATCAATATGGAGGAGCCAGAAGACGAAATTAGAACGCCCGTGTAAATGTTTCATAAAGAATGATAATACATTCATAGTCTTTTTTAATTAACTACGCCATCTGCTGAGGGATTTCGTTAATTTTGAAATTTGGTATGAATTATGATAGATTTCCTAAACAGAATAGCAAACTTTTATTTCGGCATCCTTTCATTTTCATTGAGTTTTCAAGTGATCTGTCATTTATAAAACATTCAGTGTTTTTACAATTGTCCAATACTACCCTTCAGCCTGATTAAAGAAGCTTTTTTTCTCAGATTTAAGTTTTTAAACATCGCATTTAAGAATTCAGTAAAATACCATCTAGGATCTACTCTCCCAAAAGAAAGAGTAGAGCCTAAGATACATTATGACATGAAATGTATCGTTACTCTTTACGCCAACATAGTCTGGAACGGAAAAGGAAGATTTCTTACCCATATAAAAGAAAGGTTAAATATTAATGATAAACATAATAATCAATTTCTATTATAAATGATTAATTAAAATTAAAATATTAACCCTCAGAGTCAGTCCTGACATAATTCAAACTTTTATTAGCTGTTATTCAATGAAAGAGTAGTGCGCAGCAGGAAAATTTACCCATAATTTTAATCAGGGACTTAATACTTGGAGGACTAAATACTTAAATCTATCTGTCCTAAAGGCAATGGGTAATCATCAGTTTTTATTTTATCACCAGCGTTAAACGATCGACCAATGTCAGATTTACAGCTACCACTGTTTAAATCAGTTTTGACTCCAGCGCATAAGACTAAGCACCTCATGGATCAAGTCTTGAGGCAAACTCGCTTTCTTGGAAATCTTTTCAGGAAAAGGAATTCGCATTTACGTTATACAAGAACTAAAACCTCCTTTTGGAAATATTTAGCACTGTCATAGACAAGACAACAACAATAACGAAAATCTCTTGCAGTTAGCTTGACGGCTTGAAGAATTCTGAAGCATAATCTTTGATTCACCGCTGAGACGACAGCAGTATACGAATCAACCAGCCACCACCAGGATTCGATTCAATTCCGGGTCACCCTATGATTTTTGGCTTTTGTTAGAAAACTTATGTAAAGATGCCCCGTATTCATTTAGCATTTCGAATACTTGATTGAATTCAAAACAACGTTTGAATTAATATATTTAAAGAGGAATCGCGGTGGCTCAGGGGATAAAGCAGTCTCCTCTTAATGAGGTGAACCAGGTTTGAATCTCAGAGATGGCTAGTCGATACGAATTCCGCACACAGCTTGCACGACCATAATGCTGACGTAAAACCCTAAATGGTAGACGGATCATAGGTTAGTCTACTTGCCTTCAGAATAACCATGAGAAGTTTTTGTGGTTTTTCTCTTCAACTAATGCAAATGCTGGTTAGTTTCACCAAAAAGTCCAAAGTCCTCCATGAAGGCGAATTTTTGCGAATACTTGATCCAGGAGTTCCTTTGTCTTCTGGATTTGGTTCAAAATTACAAGGATACGGAGTTTAACACGGGGCAATCGTTAAAGGACTGTTATAAAAAAATCAAAATATATTTTAAGGAATAAAATACAAAAATTTATTTTATTCTAACCATTTTCGGCGATCAGATGTTCACCTTTTCAATTAAGTAGAATTTCGAGTATTTCGAAAATTAAAATCTTAGTTAAAAATCTAGATAATATGAAAATATAAATTTTCATGATTAAGTGAAAGTGGATTTACTGTTCATGTATGTTCGTGTTCTCTTAATGTTCGCGTAGTATGGTGGAATTTTTATTGAAATATCAGCACAACACATGTTAACATTAAAAAAAAAATACAAATATTCTAATTATCTCAACGGCATTTTTGAGTCGTAGTAATCTGACGATCAGTTTTGTAACTGAAATTTTGATGGATAATAAAACAAAGTACCATTTTTGTTAAACTTAAACAGAGCACTTATTTGTTATTAGTTATGCGAGCCAATGAATTTGATTTTTAATGTTTTTTTCGCCAAAAGGCAACGAACATTAACTGTTATAAATTTCTTTAAATTAAAAGAATACACAATCTAAGAAGGAAACAATATATTATAGCAAAAATTAAATTCTTAAATAATTTAGTTTAATTGGGTATAATATGAAAAAAACACAACTACTTCGATTTAGTAGGAACAACATATGACGCAATGCTAAACGAATGTAATTTAGTTGTTGTTTATTTAGTTATTGTTATTAGTAGTTGTTGTTGTTATTTGTTTTAGTTGTTGTTGTTTATTTAGTTGTATTTAGTTTCAATAACTTTTCTTTATAATGCAATAAAATCTGGTGAGCAGCTATTTAAACGATCGAACACTTCGTTTGTTTATTTGTGGCTTGAAGTTAGGCTCGCAGAAAATGCCGTTCATGGGTTAAATTTAGTAAGAACAACACAACCTGTGACGTAGGCTATATTATACCCAATTGGGTACTTACACTTCTCAAAGAAGATCAGATATACACACATATGATCGATGACGTCAGCATCAGCTGATAGTTTATAAGCAAAATGGCGTGTTAAAGTTCGAGTTTCTCCATATAAGTTAGAATGTTAATTAACGTCAAGTTAATTAAATACAGTGCTGTATCACACATCTAATTCCTTGAAATATAATTCTGTCTCGTCTACGTCGTTTAATTTACTTAGATGTATTATTTGTTCACGTATTTCGTTGTAACTATGATATATTTCTGTTTTGTGTGCCTGACAACTTTGATGCATAATTAGTTTGTTTATGCTCTGCGTGGTTTCTGGCCTGTGTTAAGTAAGAAATAGTGAAAGAATTGAAATGTTTGTGAAAGAATATAGAATGTGTCAATTAAGAAAATTTGCGCTTGACTTACTCGAAATAAAATGGAAAGAGCAGTTGCTAACGTAAACAAATGTCACGTCTCAACAACCAATCAGGATCGAGATACGTCACTTGTAGGTATCCCATTGCGCTGTTCATGAACTAAAAGATAGAATAACGAAGCAAATGAGTATTTACGTTAAAAAGTTAAAATCAGTCTTTACATTCATATGCCAGTCTTTACATTCATCAGTCTTTACATTCACATTCATCAGTCTTTACATTAAGTGGTAATTAAAATGAACTTTTGATTACCCATCAGTTTTATTTAATTTTTTAAGCCTCTTCCTGTTAAAACTGGTTCGTTTATTAATATCTGAACTCAACATTTACGACATAGCTGATTTAGACCTTAAATGTGCGTTCACAAAAATGTAATTTTACATTTAATGGATTTAGCTGATTTTGGTGCCCAACCTGGAAAATTTTTATTATTTTTGATTAAATTTTGATTTGTGATACTTTTATTTGAAGTATGGTAGTTATAAAATTAAAAATTAGTGTTTAAAGAAATGATAAAAATAATTATTATTTGCCTACGAAGTTTTTTTTAATATATATATATATCAAAGATGAATCAATGCTAAGTAGAAATAAGGAAAAAATACGTTTCTCAGAATTGTGCATGAGCAATTCAACGCAAAATAGTGGAAGATATCGTAAGAAAGAAACTTAGAAATAAATTTACAATTATTCTCTGCGCTGTTATTAAACTAAAAAAGTTAAAATCCTTATTTACACCTTTTCAGTGATCTCGTATTTAGTTTGTTCACCTTTATATTATTTGGATGAAAAAGTTTGCATGTTTAGTTAACATACTTTGTAAATCTATATATATATATATATATTTCTCTTACACGGCGACAAAAAAAAAGCCTCATTACAACTCCCCGAATGGCAACGCTAGAAATTGCTGCTAAAAATGTCACATGCAAATCTAGATGAGATGGTTCAACATATAGCGCTTTTAAAAATGGAAACTGAAATAACCAGAGAGAGCATAAGCTAGTCAGAAGTGAATAGTCTTTGTCGATAGATCTCTATTTTAGTATTTTGTCGAAAGCGAATTTATTTGACGATTTTTGATTTATATCACGAATTTATTTGTTTTACTAGAATTTATTTGTTTATGCAGGTTTTTCCATTGCAATTCACTTATTTCAATTTTTAATAGACTTAATTATAGCCAAAATTTTAACCTTTTTAAAGAGATATCAGTTTTATAAATTTTATCTTAAGATTTTATACTATAGCACATTTCTAATAGGTTTAACGAATTACATGTCATTTATTTGAATTCAAATTTATTTTAATGGCTTAGTATTTACTAAAAAGATGTAATTTTCCTTTTTTTAAAAAGTTGTTATGTGGATTTGAATGATTGTTTTGAATTCTTAAAATTTTGTGCATTTGCAATGTACCGAAGTTAGTAGCGAGCTTGGTTTGCGAAACAAACCATATAAGATTGCGTAGCAATATTCGGGGGTTGGCGAGCGTTATCGAGCAGGGGGCGCGCCCACTAGTTGAATTTATTAACTTTGCTACATAAGGCGTATCACCCATTTCAAATGATAAAATATTTCAAGATTTGAATCTACTGCCTTGCTGGTAGGCGAGTGCGAATGTTTTGATTCCTTCAAAAATTCAGCTAATTTTATTTAGTTTGCTCCCTTATATATTTGGATAAAAAAGATTGCAAATTTAGCTGCCATATTTTGTAAATTAAATTTAATAACTTTGCTGTACAAGGCGTACCACCAATTTCAATGCAGCATGATAAATTATTTCAAGATTCAGATCTAGTGCGTTGCTGTTAAGTATAATCGAATGTTTTAATTCCTTCAGAAAACTCAGCTAACTTTCTATAACTTTTCTCCGAAAAACGAGAAAGCTTATTCTAGATATCTCGTGATAGTTTGCAAAAAGCTATTTCTATTAACTCTAATTAACCCCTGGTTTAGTATCACAAATAAATATATTGAATTTAACTGTCTAATTAAAAAAAAAAAACTTTTTGTACAAAAATTTTTTCTTCTCGGTTTTTCTCTGCTCTCCCAGAGTCTCAGGTTTTGTTTTTATCTGAAGGATAAAAGCAGAACCTGAAGACTGGAACCTGTTAGATATTGATGTAGTGATCAGGTGATCTTAGTTTCATCAGGTGACCGCAAATTAATAATTAAAAGTTTTTTATTCCCTTTAAAATTTATCGTATGCAATAGAACCAGTTTTTCAAAACTAATTTTGTGTTTATTTTATTCTAAGCTATCATTTAAATATTATGAATGCTGGTACTGTCATATTTCATGATTAAATTCTCATTTCTTCGTATTTTTTTATGGAATGAAAACAAATGTCTTACCAAATTTTAAGATTTTCATACCCCGTTACTACCAATAACAATCATAAATTCCTCTCAAATTTTAGTAAAAAGTTCACAAAGAGAAAATAGTCTGTGACCGATAGATACAGACCAATAAACAATTTGTGGTAGTAAAATTTTCTTTTTGGAAAAGAGATATTTATGTATACGTAATACATGAGTTAAGAGAGGAAGAAAAATTTCAAGTTTCGGTATCGTATTTTCTTTTGCTTGAGTGACCAAAGAAAAACTAACTAATTAAAATAGAGTGCTATCTTTATATGGCTTGCAATGTATTGTTAAATTAAGCGAGAATTTCTGCTGAAATTAGGGTCATAAACTGGCAGAAAACCCTTCATCGGGAATGTTGTTCTTTCGATTTTGCTTGAAAGTAAACTCTGCAGTAAAGAGAGAAGAACGGGGGGTGGGGTTGTAACCAAAATGATCAGGTTTAAAAATATCCAGCAGTGCTGGGGGCTCAGGTTACAGCCATTTCGCCAATAAAAGACAGGCATTACCTTTGTTTTATGTGGACACCCACAAACTTCTCCTTGATTTATGCAAGCTGTTGAACGAGACCATGAATAATCGCCACCCTCAAATAAATCGTCAATCCCCCCTTCCAGTAATAACCCTTTCTTCCACCCCCCCTACTCCAAAAACCCAATCGTAATGTTTGGTGTTGGTAAGTGCTAAAAGTAGATGGAAATTTACGATGTCCTCACCAATAGATGGCGGATGGTCTGAGTTTCGACCGTTCCAAGCGAACAGAGCTATAAATGTGATTTTACGATATTAATTAAATGTTTTATGTTTCTCGCACCGGGCTGCAGCGTCTGACTTTGCATTCGTTAATTGCTGCGGCTAATTATTCACCCTAAAACCGTGGGACTTCGGAAAATAGAACGTCGTCAGCATCTTCGCTTGTTAAATATATTATCACAGCTATAAAGGAAGAGCATACGGGACTAACAGATAATAAAAGTGAATGGAAAACGGAGTTAAAAGGAAAGGCCTAGAAAATCCCGCTTTTCTTTTAAGACCACGAGCTGCGGTAATGAAGGCCCCAACAAACCCTTTTCCTTTTCCATTTTAGCCGGAGAATATTTATGTACATAATCAACGTCCAGGTATAATTAAAACTATAAAATATCGAATGAAAATATTTAAAGAGATATCATCCAAGAGGACTTTTCAGCAGGCGGTTACGATCGGAGGAATGCTGGGAATTTCTAACTAAAACGATCGATTAGTGACTTCTTAAGAACAAGGAAACAAAGTTTCAGGTGTCGTCATTTTATAAATATTCTCTTTGCTTTAAGGGGTTAAAACAGAAAAGCTTACTTTATCCCCCTCTTTCGTTAGAGAATGCGCTCTTAAGATTTTGTTTTCACTTGTAATTAGGCGAACTCGTAAATTATTTAGGTCTTTTCTTCGAGCTTCCAAATCTCGTTCGAAAGAACGATTAAAAGACAACCCTAAGACTCACGCCTTCCCTTAGAAATAAACTCCCTTTCATTAGTCAAGTTTTTAATTGGAAATTTGCTTAAATGGATATCGAGAGGAATTCCTGCGAATACCATTCATTTTTTACGAGTTCTTCCTGGCTGTGTTCCGGATGTGTGTCCATCAATTTCTTCTTTGGAAGCTAAACAAGCTCCTTTCCCTCGTTGGCAAGGGGAAGACAGATAAAAAGGGATTAGCCTGTTTCCTCCTTTACGAATTAGCCTTCCTTAAGTTAATTTCTCGGCCACTACCTCCTGCTGCACGTGCACTCGAGCATTAAGCGCGAATATTTTTGCGTTGGAACTCGTCGCCTAATCGCTTGGATTGGATGCCGAGATACATAAATCTTTATTTCTTTTACATATATGGTATACCGTAATTACAGTTGCTAAATCAATGTTGGAACACTGTTTATACTAAGGGATTCTTTAAGATCTGAATGTTTTTCAATTAAGACATAACTACCCAAAGGTATTTTTGATTAAAGTGGTTGTAATTTTTACTAACTTTTGAAACACTTAAATTTCTTAGAAGCTTAAGGAAAATGCATTCGAGTCTTTTTGCGTTATCTCTTTACAACGTTGAATATTTAAACAAGTAAAAGCAATATAAACCTATGGCTCATAATAGTATTTAAATAAGAGGGTAATGAAATAGAAAGGTATTAATTCACACATCTTCATCATGTACACGTTTTTTTTAGAATTACACAAAATACTAGTGGTGAAAAGGATAAGACTTTCAAACAGTTTTTTTTCTGCATGAGGTAACTTAGTCATTTTCTTAATAAATAAAATATTGGTTGCCAAACAATATCTTGAAAAACACAAGAAATAATTGTCTTTCAACTGAGTAGAAATTTGTCTAATTTTGATTCAGAAAATTGTCATATTGCAGCACG
Organism: Parasteatoda tepidariorum; assembly: GCF_982258835.1. Taxonomy (NCBI): domain Eukaryota; kingdom Metazoa; phylum Arthropoda; class Arachnida; order Araneae; family Theridiidae; genus Parasteatoda; species Parasteatoda tepidariorum. Next base: position 92,045,926 of record NC_141755.1, on the reverse strand, counting down.
AAAAAATATTTCTGTTTCGGACTCTATATTAACTGTTTCGGGACGGATTAGTCATAAATAGATTCGAACGCAATCAGAATCAGGATAGTAAAAAATAAAAAGCGGTAGCTTAAGTTTGGGCATAGCTAATTTGACAGACTTGTTTTTGCTTCCACTTTAAATCAAACACATCTAATCCTTGCGTGTTAAAAGTGTAACTATGCAATTTTTGATTCGAATGGTGAGTGGTGAATTAAATAAAACAAATAATTATTACCCCGCCCACAAATAAACTGCTATCAAAAATAGTTTGGCTACCAATTTTATCTTTTTTGCCCTGATTATCGACACCCCCTGAGAATGCATATATGACTCGCTAGTCTCGAAGAGGTTAATAAACAATATGCGATCTTTGACTGTGACGTAGAGGGTCGCAAGTTCAGGCCTCGAATTAACTAAAGAACCTGAGTTCTTACACGGGAGTCACATAGAGTTTTCAACGAAATCGAAATTACCCAACTCTCTTAACATATTAACGAAATAGAAAGGTAATACTTAAGAATTGCACAATATACTTATGATAATAAAAAAAAGGAAATCAACCTACACAACCTAGAGGATATTTCCTCATGATTTAACTTTGATACTTTCTTAGAATATAAATATTGTTCCCCAAAAAAGTGTTTTGGATAACACAGTTTAGGACGTAATTTTTGTTTAATTGAGATAGAAATTGTTTAGTATTGAAAGAGATAGAAATTGAGATAGTATTGTTTTGATCTAAAACTTTAAAAGGAAACCAAAAATCAACATGTCATAAACTGGCGTAAACCGTATGAAAAAGATAAACCTATTCAATCTACTATACCAGGGATTTCCAACTCCCATGAAGCCGGAGTCACAATTAAAAACGCCAATCAAATGGCGGACCGCAACTTTATCAAAATTTTATACAGGTCTCTTTTATGTTTGAAGGAACATTAAATATTATTGTTAGATTTTTATCAAGTTGTGCAAAACAAAAGTATTAAATTACAAATTAAAATAAGAACTAGATTTCTGAAAATATTTTATTGCATATTAAAGAATTCTGGACACAAAATTTACAGATGTAAATAATTGCGTCCAGAACGAGTGGTTTCAAAAAGCTAAATCGGCGAATTTCTTCGAGTAAATTTCTAATACGCACATGCTAAATTATATTTACAAAATACAAAAAAAATGATATTAAAAAGAGTAATATTCACGATTATTTTTGTATTTGAATAAATATTATCTTGGATACAAAACCTGAGCGATAATTTTTTTTGCACCGCTGATATGTTAAATTTTGCAGAAACGAGGAAATTAGGTTTTGTTTAACGAAGGAAAAGTACGTATTTTAAACCCATATAGAGTTGTTACGAAAATTGTCCGCAAAAAATTACGAATAATATATTTTAGTTCGCAGGCCACAAAAAAAGGCATCGTGGGCTGGATGCGGCCCGGGGGCCGCTAGTTAGTTGGTAACCAATGTACTATAGCAGTAAAGGACTACGTAGTTTAGAAACTAAAGTCATTGACAGGGACAATGAAGGTCATGCTTCGAAGTCACTGAAGAAGTTCAGCGCTTACAAAAGCGTCTCATTTGAAGTAGTATCCATTTAGAAATGCCACTGCTGTGATCAAGATAAAATTAGTAAAGAGCTTTGCTGTACATCTCAAGGAAGAAATGAAATTGCATAAAGTGGAAGTTAAATTTACACCTTCACTCAAGAACGAAATTAAATTCTATGAAATGAAATTAGTTTTGAATTGAGAGTACAGAATCAGGGTCACGTTCTTATGATCATGGGCCATTGTAGTCAGAAATAAAAGTCTCATATATATGATACCACGAGTCGTTAATGGAAGATCGTATCACTACGTATATGTTTGTGATCGTAATCCAGAAAGGGCAAAAGTTAATTGTATAACGAATTTTTCAAACTTGCATGTTTGAGCCGCGATGGCTCAGGAAATAGAGCATTTTCCTTCTAATGAGGTGAACGAGGTTAGAATCCCTAGCTATGGCTTGTCGAAACGAATCCGCATCCGGCTTGCACCGACCACAGTGCTGACGTGAAATATTCTCAGTGGTAGACAGATGATGGGTTAGAGTTTCTTTACCGTCAGGCTAACCGTGGGAGGTTCTCGTGGTCTTGATCTCCATGTAACGCAAATGCGGGTAAGTTCCATCAAAAAGTCCTCTACGAAGGCAAATTTCTCCCAATACTTGATACGGGAGTTCCCTTGTCTTCTGGTTTGTTTTCAAAATTGAAAGGCTACGGAGTCGTAAACCCAAAAGATTGGGTCGGTTGTTAAACGAAGGTCATGAAAAAAAGAAAGAAAAAGAAAACGAATGTAGAGCAGTGAGGGCTGAGATGATAGGCGTTCGCCATTGAATCAGGTGAACCGGGATAGAATCCCGGCGATGGCAGGTAGATATGAATCCGCATCCAGCTTGCACCGACCACAGTGCTGACGTGAAATATTCTCAGTGGACGGATCATGGGTTAGAGTCCCTTTGCCATCAAGCTAAGCATGGGAGTTTTTTTGTAGTTTTCCTCTCCATGTAGCAAAAATGCGAGTTAGTTAAATCAAAAAGTTGCAAATTTCTCCCAATACCTGATCCAAGAGTTCCCTTGTCCTTTGGATTAGGCTGAAATTGAGTTTCAGACGTAAAGCCAAAATTGGATTGGTTGTTTAATGACAGTTATAAAACTTTAATTTAAAAATGTCAAATTTTCAAAACTGACAACAAAACTGAAACAAATTGAAAACAAAAGAAAGGCAAAAAATAATAAATAAATAAATAAATAAAACCTAATAGAATATGTATTAAAACATAAGGAACTAAATAAAACTAAAATTTTTAAAAATATTTTAATATTTGCTAGTATAACTAAAATCCAATTATAAAAAAAAAGTCTAAATTACTACCATACCACGTATTGGTAAAACTCTTCTTGATTTATGGCTCAGAAATATAAATTTTTATTACCTTGAAAATCAAAGAAACAAAAACTTTTTGTCAGTTTGTTTGAGGAAGTTATGAGAACTATCTCTGATGCGAAAAAGAAATAAAATCTGCAAAGGGAAGGATATTATCAAATTCACTAATTTATTAAACTGAATAGAATAAGATTTGTAAAGCATTTTCCGTGAGTGCAGAACACTTACCCTTTTCTGTGGAAACAGCTAAGACCTAAAAAGAGACGAAAAGACTGATTATAGACCCTGTTCATTCGAATCAGAACAATTCCTGGAAAAAAGGTGGACTGGGGAAAACTTTTAAAGAAGACCAGGACCCACAAAGGGTTTATAGAAATAATGTTAATAAGTATGATTTTTTGAATAATGAGGTTAATCCAAATTGGCCATTTAAACATGGGTCATAATAAAGTATCTGATCCCCTTAATTGAAGAGTCGCGTTAGTCATTAATTACACTAACAGTCTTTTGCCACCCCCTAACTAAATTATCGGTAACCATATCCCCTCATTTGGGAATGAGGATGTATCGTAATGTATCGTAAGCTCACAAGTACTATTTTTTACAAATATTTAGTAAGCATTCTCTTCTTTTTAAATTTCAACAATGCATGGTGATACACTTAATGCTTTCTATTATTCCTTAGGTAGCTTTCTTTTTATTTCAAATTAGTCAAATGTAGTTTAGCAATTTCTAAGAATAATTCTAAGTTTTAGTTATATTATTTATTTATTACTTTGCATTCAGCTAACAGTTTAAATACAGTTGTTAGAATGTATTTTTTCTTGTTTTAATAAATTTAGATTTTGATCCTGTTTTGATTATTTTCATGGCAGTCTAACATTTTACAATTTTTTTAATGTTTTAATAATAAACAATTGCCATATAACTTTAGTTACTATTCAGTTGATTTCACATTTAATCTTGGCATACAAAACATTTTTGAAAAAAAAAAATTGCGGCTTGAACCTGAAGGGTTAATATTAAATAGCGTTGCTCATCTTATTAACCAATACCGAATAACAATTGTTATTGATTTAGAAGGAAAAGATTTATAAGAATAGAAATAAGAATTTTAAAGTATAATACGAAGAAAAAGACAATTGGGGAAAAAAAAACGTTTTCTTTAAATCCTGTAAATAATGTCCAAAATGATTTGAATCCCCAAATCATGCAACCCTTTTTACCTCATAAAAAATGATTGCAAAAGATTTGCATGAGTTAAGAAAAAAAAGTTATAGTAAGTTATAAGAGACGAAATGGGAAAGTTTGAACTTATAGATAAAATAGTGTTTCAGAATAGAAACACCGTGTTTCGACATTGTGAGTTGCAGTCATCAAGATGGTGACGTGTCACTACTTAATCTACGTATCCAGAGTTTTAAATGTGGATCACATCGTTTTTCATTCTACTACTAGAATAATTACTTCGTATTAGAAATAAGAAAGTAATTTTATCTCTTCTAAGAGAGATAAAAAAATTTTTAAGTAAATTTACGGGAATTGGTATTGTAATTGTCTATCGGAAATCGTAATTCAAATCAATATAAATATTTAATTATAATTTATTGCTAATAAAGCACGAGATACATAAATTGAAGTCAACTTTCTTCAATTGCTAGTAAAAATGAAAGAATAGCTTTTCTGCTTACAATATAGAGTAAATCCATTCGTAAAAAAAATTCAAACACTTATAATTTTCGCTGGAATAAATTACTTTTTTTTTTCTTCACGCAACTTGACCTTTCTGAATTCTAAAGAATCCCAAATACTCTATATAGAGGAAAACTCATTATTCATTTAAGTGAGTGAGTAGAAGAAAAAAAACAACTACCTAGAATTGTTATTCAGCAACCGATTATAGACGTTTTCTTAGAAAGCAGATGTAAAGCATTGCCTTGTGTATTATTGCATCTTAAAGACTCTATCTCAATTTGAAAAAATTTTGACCGAAAATTAAAATTTTGCACCAAAAAATTATTTGTTTTTTTTATTGAAGTGAAAATAATTTTATCATTATCCAGCTTTTTAAAAATTCGATAAGTGAAACTTTATTTTTTTTTATCACAATTCTTCATGAAATGAAATGTTATGATGATCCATAGAACATTTTGAAAATAACATTTATGTATCGAAAACAAAATAAAATGTTCATAAGAATCTTAGAATTTCATTAATTTCCATCATAAAATTACTAAAAAAACTTCGAATTCTTTTGGTAAGAAAGTTACAGCTATACAATTAAACTTATCAAGCATTTAATTTTGTCCTTCGTGTTTTATTATTTTGTACAATTCCAACATTATTTTGTAAGACCATCTCTAGATGGCAGCACACGTATAAAACGAAACAATTTTTCAAAATACTCCGCTTTTGGGGAAGATAGTCCCTGGTGGAAGAAGGGAAAGAAGGAAAAAGAAAGAAAATCAAGAAAACAGTAAAACCATCTGCTTGATTTTAAGATAATAACATTTTAATCCTGCAGATGGTTTTATATGTATAAAACCTTTCGTACAAATCAAGTTAGATAATTTTTTGTCTATTGTAAGATTATTTCTTTTATTTCAAAGTATTTCTTGATACTGCGGTATTAACATTATGCAGCTCTATCATACATAAAATCGTCTATGTGGAAAAGAGATCATTAAAGTTCCACTAATGTCAAGCGAGCAGTGGTTATTTCTTAATTAATATTTTTTTAAATATTTACGAGTAACATAGCTGTGGATAATTTGGCTTTGCCTACCAAATTAAAAGTTTGTCATATATTAAACTTAAGAACTATATAATTTCCTATTTCGGATTGTTAATAATATATTTTTTATAAATGAATGTGAAAATGCAGCAGGTTTTTCACATTCATAGTGAATTCATATGAAATTACGCAGGTCAGTAATTTATTGAAAAAGTGGAAATATGCGCTTGCTATTAACTACATAAATTTGACGTCTACCAAATTCAAAGTATCAGGAGGCTGGTGACATTATACATTTTACTATAAGATTAATACTTAATATTATAACAATTAGCAATTAATTTTCGTTCTGAATAAAATAAAAATAAAACCATTGCACCACATTTGTAGCGTGGTTTTCTATGAACCATTTGAACTGGAAAAGTCAAAGCTGAATGATTTGCTAATCAATACCGAAAGAAAATCCTAATTACTGAAAAAACTGTAACTGTTTACAAAGTAGGAAGAACACAGTACTTAAACCAACTGCTATGAATGCTCTATTTTCCCCAATGAAATAAATTATTTAAAGTCTCATTAAAATTTCCTTTTTAAACGAAGAACAAAAATTATAACTCAATAAATTTTGCCACCGCTTGATCTGATACTCTAAAGTCGTAATTTCGAAAAAGGTGTTTCAATCCCATCAGATTTTTTCATCGAGCTTCTCCATTTAAAATAACCAAATTTAGGAATATGTTTCGCTGATAAGCAATATTTGTTCGAAAACTAAACCTTATTTTTATGCTTATGCATACATCAAAAACAAATTCAAAACTAGACTAAATGTCGTCTGAATTTAGCTGCTTGACGTAAAACCTAATTTTAAAACTTTTATAATTGCTTAACCAACGAAAAATCCTTATTCTCGTCATCAAAAATTTTCAAAATTATTATTAATTCTATAGTAAGTAAATATTCACAATTTCAAACGAACTTTATTTTATTAAACTGATGTCAGGTTTCCGCCAAAAGAAACTGGACCATAAAATGTTCCATATCTGATTGAGAATCATTGCTATAGAAGTGTCCTGTCGTGGAGTTCGAAATATAAGCTTTGATTCAAAACAGAAAATTACCTTCCCTCTAAATTCCAATACAATTTATTTACATAAGTAAGACATTCCTTAATGATAATCTCGGCGTTCGTCTTTGGCGAGAAAAGCCACGCGTTAAAATTAACTTCCAGCTATAAATCAACGACAGTCGCTGTGAGCAATCCATAAAACAGAACTCTAAACACCAAATGCTCAATCCAATCAATGCTTTCACGTGGCTGACAACAATGCCAAAGATGGCCCATCAAGAACGCCAACACCCCAAACCAACTCTTTTTAAATCATCACCTCCAACGCCGCTGCTTAACCACCTTTAAAATTTACACTCTCCTTTTAAATGTGCTAATATATAATTGAAAACAATAAAATGGAACGGTCTTTATTTGGGTTGGGAGTAAGTGTGTCTTCCAAGGGACGCAGGACGAATGCTATAAATACAGAATGCTGCTAGACGGAAATGGGTTTCGACATTAAAACAACGTTTTAACGACGTCAGAGGCCCTTTTGCTCTAGAAAAGAAAAAGAGACAGTTACGAATGTAAAGAAGCATTGGGAAATATTCCAGATCGTAAAGAGACAATGTTAATGGAAAGGGCAAAGAGAGAGAGGGATGTATTTTATGGATGGTTTTTGAATGGGAAGAAAAGGGATGGATTGAAGACATCAAATGTTTAATTTCCCGATCGGTTCCAGTTTAAGTTTTCTTTCATGTCCTCCTCCAGATGCTTATACGATCGGTATACACTCTAATTTAGTGATGAAAAAAAAATGATGACTCATGTGAAAATGGTGAATCGGCAATAGATGCATGATTTAAAAATACTGATACGAACTTTCAATAAAAGTTATAAACATAAGAATTAGCAAGACATTGTTCAAAAGCATGTTTAATCAAATCAAATCAAATGTCTATTTTCCCGATCGGTTCCAGTTTAAGCTTTCTTTCATGTCCTCCAGATGCTTATACGATGGGTATACACTCTAATTTATTGATGAAAAAAAATGATGACTCGTGTAAATGGTGAATCGGCAATAGATGCGTGATTTAAAAATACTGATACAAAAATTTGACTTTCAATAAAAGTTATAAACATAAGAATTAACAAGACATTGTTAAAGAGCATGAGCTTATTGCGGGATTATATTACGTATGTTTAATTTTTTGAAACATTATATGCTGAATATCAAGAAATAAAATATATATTTTAATCCATAGTCGACATAGAAGACGTTAAAGATAGCCATGAAATCGTCAAAAGGTACGATTTAATGATAATACCAAACAAGAACTTGAAAAAGTGAAAAATTGGGCATTTCTCATGGTCAAAACTTTTTTCTTCAAAACTGATCAAAAACTGAACTTTTACCTTAACCTTTTGCCTACGGTGCCTAAGAGCACATGCAGTTTTGGATCACCAGCTGTACCAGCTGGGTAAGCAAAAGGTTAATTTAGGGAGTTAAAAGCTAAATTTTGATAAATTTTAAATATTTATTTTAGAACTAATATTTAACTAAATAACCGCATTTGAAAATTAATCTCGAGTTTGTAATTGTCAATTTTTTTTTACTCTTGTTAGTTTCAAACTTTCTTAATTTAAATTCGCTCTTCATTCTATTCTGCTTAAATCCGCTCAAATAAAGATGTCGACTCCAAAAAAACGCATTTTACATTCTAAAATATCCGTTTTATGCTAATACCAAGAAAAAACTCACCACGAGAAAAAAAAATTAAACTAATTACAATACAATCAACGCATGCTTAGCAGACCATTTTTAGTTGTTTAAATCCATTCTCTCCCTTAAATTCCTTTAACATGTATATCGACTAAGTCTGGATTTAAGAAACAATCCAAACAAATTGCGAGTCTCAACTTGCAGTTTCGGCTGATAGTTGTTGAACTCTTTGGTCCAGAAGACATTAGAATCAGCAACTGCAACTCATTTAACCCTTAATCATGGGAAATGACTTAGAAAAGAAGACAAAACTGTGACTTCATTTGAATTTGTGGCTTCTCCCAAGAGAGAACCATTTCCTCCCTTTTATTGCAGATTCAGAACTGCTGGGCAGCCATTTACAGCTGTATCCAAATCGTCCTGTCCTGGATCCCGGATTGGGAATGAAAGGGATGGTGGGTGATAATTATTTTGTTGGCCATGGTGAGGAAGGCCTTGACGACGATTTACGAAGCTCAAGACAGGCTCTAATGACGAAAGGCAAATCTTTATTACGTGGAAGGAGGGCGAATACGATTGGGATCGTTTATGGGTTTTGTTTCTTCTAAATCAACCCAATTGTTTGTGTTTATTGGAAAAAGGGACCAATCCCATATATTTTTAACTATTCTACTGTTTGTTTGAGAATAGTTTTGCCATTATAACTAAAAATAATCTTTTAACTGGTGCAAAGAGAGAGGGGAATAAAATGATAAAGGGTCTTGTTGGTTTTGGATTCATCAAGAAAGGATCAATTTACAAGTTTTTATTGACTTTCTACAGCTTATCTAAAATTTAACTTGGGATTTTGAATTATTTTTTCATTTGTTTAACGTTAGTAGAGAAATTATTTGAATGTAGACACTTTTGTGAAATATCGCAAAGAGCTGTTGTAATTTAATTTTCTATAGAGCCAAATTTTGAAGAAAAAAAACAAACAAAAGCCCATTGAAATCTGAAAAGTCACAGTACAAGACGGCTAATATAATAATTAAGAAAACTGGTTCTATTGTAGGAGGAAACTGAGAGGAGTTGAAACTAGACTATTGAAAACGCTTTCAAGCTTCATTTACTAATTGAACCTGCCTTGTTGTTTATTACGCATGCCTTCCTTTACTGTTATTTGTTAGACTTCGATATCGCTTTCTATTTTTACTTATTTATATATTAATTAGCTACCCCAATGTATATGCTTTTTATTTCATATTTTATAAAGATTCGAAAAATACACATTAAGGACAGTCTGCATAATAAACTTCGAGTTTCAAAGCTTAAATTTCCAATTTTCAAATAAATCTTTATGAAAAGTATTTCTGTATAAAAGCACCTTTAATTTTAAGTTAATTTACCACTAAATAATGTTATTGCTATTATGTAAATAATGTTATTGCGTAATAAAATAGTTAATCGTTGATATAAAATATAATATTTTAAAGATTCGAGCAAGCTAATTTTGTAACGTTTTTGCTTTTTGGTAAATTAAAGTTTCATGTACAGATTACTAACTTCACCAAAAATACCAACTATAACACACTTTATTTAACTTGAAATAAACTTACAAAAAAAAGTATTTTTACATAATTCCTATTTTTTAAAACTTTATTACATATTTCTTATGCATAAAACAAATCTCTTTCCATTTGCAAAGAGATGTTAATTAGCATGTCTTTGCAAATGGAATGGTTAATAGACATGTCTATTAGCAAAGACTTCGGTTTAGTATTCCTTAGTTTTTTAAACAGTGTTAATGTCTGAAGTAATTGCTTTAATCATACAACTAAACTTATTCGTCTCGTCAACCCGTGTAAATACATTTTCCTGCCTTTTAAGTCAAATTGCAGAGAAGACAATTCTACAGAAAGTTTTGCGATGCAGATTTTCCTGAATTTAAGTAAAAGAGTTTACATACTAATATAGAGTGTATTGCTTAGTTTAAAGTCTACTTAAAAAATTAATTTTTTTATAGGCAAAGTGTAATTTATTTTCTTTAACTTTATTTTTGGAAAAAAAACTTAAGAACAAATTTTGGAGTAAGGATGGTATAATACAGTGGTTACCAACTGGCCGCCCGCGAAGCCTTTTTCTGTGGCCCGCGAACTAAAATATATTAGTTGTCATTTTTTGGCGGACAATTTTTGTAAAAAATCCATATGAATTTTAAATACTTTTAAGCTTTATATCTTAACAATTTGATAACTGTTCCACATTAATTGTTTAATACATAGGTGAGCAATAAAGTTATTGTAGCCAGAATTTTTTGATATGCAATTAAATATTTCTCTAAAATCTGCTTCTTATTTTTATTTGTAATTCAATACTTTTGTTTTGTACAACTTGATAAAAATCTGACAGTAATATTTAATGTTCCTTCAAACATAAAAGAGTCCTATATAAAATTTTTTCAGCCCGCCATTTGACTGGTGTTTTTAATTGCTGCCACCGGCCTCATGTAGGTTGGAAACCCCTGGTATAATATGTTCGAAAAAAATTATAAAGTGCATTATTTTTAAAGAATTCATTATACTAAATAATTAAATTCTGTATAAGCTTCAGAGTGTGAAAAATTTCTTCCTACAATTAAATTTTTGTAGGGAATAATAAATATGCTATAAATCTATAAATTATGCTTTAGTACTTTTCACCTTTAAATTCTTAAATTTCATACATAATACATTAGTCATAATTAACATCAAACCACATATACATAAGTGACATATCTATACATATTTTATTTTATAGCCGTTGTTGAACACCCGACCCAATTTTGAGTTCATGACTTCTAATGTTCAACTCCGTAGCCTTGTAATTTTGAATCCACTCCAGAAGACAGGGGAACTCCTGGATCAAGTATCGGGAGAAATTTGCCTTGGTTCTTTAATGGAACTAACCGCATTAGTGTTACATGTAAATATCATGGTTAGCCGATGGCAAGGGAATTCTAACCCATAATCCACCTGTTACTGAGGATATTGTACGTCAGTAATGAGGTCGGTGCGAGTCTAGTGCGGATATCGTTTCGACCAGCCATCGCTGAGATTCGAACTCAAGTCACCTTATTAGGAGGGGAGCCCTATATCCTCTTTGCTACCACGGATCCAATCTACACATATTAAAGAAGTTTTTTTCAACATTGTTGTGCCTTCACAGCAGCTATTTATAAATGACTGTTTCATTTTTTGTCTTTTTCATCTAGAGCTTTCTAACGACGCAAAATTATAATATAAAAATAGCTATTTTTTAAAAATAAAACGTGTCCCTGTTGTAATTTTTCCTCATATGAATAGTAATTTAATATGACTTATTTTCACTGTTTTTTTGCAATTATTAAAATGTTAAATTATTGATAATTAAATTAAATTTTTTTCTTAGAACGGATACAATTTCCTTAAATTGGAACTTTCTTGAAAAGTTTAATTTTAAAGTACGGCAAAGTATTGAAAAAGTATTGAAATCGTAACTTTAATCTAAAGAGAGAAGTTTTTATTTTTTAGAGAAAGAATTATGGGAAAGCAGTCTTAAATAAAAATGAATTTAATAAAAATTTAATACCCAGATGACATTTGTATCTCAGTTCTAAGCGAACATGCACAATAAATATATTTTCAAAAAGTATAAAGTGTCAAAAAAATACGGACCATCCTGAATAACTTTTGATTTAATGATCGTATCTTCACGTTCTAGGACTCTTATTGGTCTCAATGTTTTGTGGGAGTGACCTCAAATAAGTTGATTAATTAGGGCAGACGATATTTTAAGTTTCAAAATCATGCACAAAAACGTACTCAGTTAAATATTTGACCTCTTCAAAACTCTTTTTGTAGGAACTAATCTACCAATTTCGCTTAAATTTTGTATTTTAAAATGCAAAATTACAAAATTTAAAATTAAGTAAAAAAATTTTATACCTTACAGTTCCAAATTTTTTTCGACTATTATTTACTAAAAAATAATAAATATTTCCTAAAATTTATTATTGCATGGAATTTACCTGTGAATAAACGAATTTTATAATTGTGTGCTAATATTTATCAATGTGCTTAAAAAGTTCGGGAGATATGGCAAAATACGTAAAGAGTAAAATTAACATTAAGGGTTCTAAACATTGGATCGTTTTCCCGACCAAACTATGAGGAACATATTTCCCAGACTACGGCTACCCTCTATATTTTTGGGATCTGAAATCCATATTTGTCGAAAAAAGAAGCATGTTTATTCAGAGAAAGAATATTTTTGTGTCTGATTCCGTAACTAAAAACTCCGAGTCTGTCGTTACTCTTATATGAATGAAATATTTTTCATGCGCTTCATTTTCCCGTACACTGTAAAAAAATTCCGGATCAAATTACGGTTTAAAGTACCAGAACTTAGAAAGCATCTTTCGTAAAATCCATTTTTGCCGTAAGTTATTATACCGTAAACTTTACAGTAATATTTAATAAATTAGAGTGGGTCAGTGATTACACGGTAATATTACTGCATTATTTACAGCATATCATATTTTTTTGCTCCGTGTCGTTACGGTAAAAATTAATTTTACGGTAAAAAGTTCCGGTATGCTGGTACTATCCACTGTATTTTGATTCAGAATTTCTTACGGTGTATTTGATTCTACTCACTAACTAGATTCTTTAGATATTGAAAAATAAATATATGGTAATTACCTTTATGTTAATTACCTTAATTAATATTACTGCAATATTTACGGTATATCATATCTTTTTGCTCCGTGTAGTTTCGGTAAAAATTAATTTTACAGTAAAAAGTACCGGTGTCCTGGGTGCGGGTACTGCCTACTGTATTTTGTTCCAGAATTTCTTATGGTGTATTTGATTCTACTCATTAACTTGATTCTTTAGATATTGAAAAATAAATATATGGTAATTACCCTTATGTTAATTACCTTGATTATGTCATTGTTAATGTTAATTAGTAATGTTAATTACCCTTATACCTTAATGTTAATTACCTTTATTATAATAATAATTTAAACCGATTGATTCCTTGTATTATAATTTTTAAGAGATTGATGGTTGATTCTATCAATTACTGCGTTTATTTTATTGAAGTTTGAAATAACTCAGATAGTGAAAGTTAAATAAGTTAAAAAAATAAAATATTTAAATTAATAAAGTTAAATGTATAAAGTTATGTTTTTCCTGCTTTTATGCAGCCTTTTTCCGGATCCTTTTTGAAGGCCCTTTTCATTTTTATAAAAGTGCTGAATTTCGCGTGTAAAGCGAACGTGATAAACACGGTACCATGCATGTCAGTAAATTAGGTATATTTCAATTTAAAAAAATTGAAAATCTGTATAAGTGCATAAAATTTGAAAACGGATAGAAATCTATGTAACATTTAAAGATCTTTTAAAATTAGATTTAATGCAAGAGTTTTTTTATGGCGTATTAAAGATCTCTCTACCCTTTAGAATAGGCTATGTCTCGGGCTGCAAGTTTGTTGCAGGAAAAAAGACCCCAAATTCGCGGAAAAATCGCGGGAAATTTTGAAAATTACACAAATTCTAAATATGAAAAAATTTATTATATAAATGATGCAAAAGACAGAAATTGCGCAAATAATAAAGAAAGCTTAAAAATACCCAACAAAGGTATTTCTTTGAATTTCAAGCAATATTAATATTTTTATTTAAATGAACAGAATTTTAGTACAAAGTATTATACATTGTCAGATTATTCTCATTTATCCTTCGTCTTTCATCACTTAATATTTTTTTATACTTAGAAAACTATCTTTCTGCGTCAACGCTGTTTTTAGGCACCGACAAACTTCGAATTGCCAATTTTGGAGCGTTCGGTCTTTGATTTCCAAAACTCGATCAATTTTCCTTCACCAAAGCGCAATTCCTTGACCGCTGCTTTGTAAGAAGTAATTGCTGTGAAAACTCAAACATTCTACATTCAAACTACTAGTTACAAGTCCCTACTACCTACTAGTCCCCCCCCCCCCTTCATCCAAGAAACTGATCCATATTTAAGAAATCACAAGAAGCCTCCTAGGAAAAATTAACTGGATATGTAGAAAGGCAGTAGAAATTTCATTGCCCAGAGCAATAGCATGTATAACAATTTTTCATTCAAAGATTTGATTTATAACATTTTCCTTCTTTTGTGATTCCAATTTCTTTTTGTACTCTTACTGTCTTCAGGAAGGTAATTACCCTCCCTAAGCGTAGAAAGACCACCTTAGTTGACAAGATTGTGATTATCTCTTATCTCTGAACTATTTTCATGTCATTTTGCTATTGATTCACTCCCCTAAATATTTAATCAATTTTACATCTTCAATTTAAGGTTCAAGAAATTAAAAAATTCTGTTTAATAAAAATAATAAATAAAAAATGAAAAAAATATAAAATTTTAAGCAATTTTCGCGCAAGTGAAGACATATTGAGAAATTCGCGGATTTTAGGAAAAAAGATGACAATTTCGCGGAAATCATCGCGGAAATTCGCGTCGCGACAAACCTGCAGCCTTATATGTCCTACAAATACATGATTATATACTTTGTAATTAGTCCCCATCGTTAAGAGAGCATGTCCCAGTAGAGGAAATGGTCTTATCCAAAAGGCTTGTTGATTTCGCTTGACTATTAAATTAAACTCCAGTAATAAAACACAAAGCAAACTCCGAGAATGCAATTACACACGTTTTTACGAGTTCTTCTCAATCGAACTGTCTCCATCTCCTTTATCTTCCATTCTATCTGTGGCTAAATTAAAGGGACGACTATAAATACGATGAACTGCGAGTGATCATGGGGTGTCCGAGGGGCAAGAGAAAAGTAATTAACCGCCATAATATAAACTTAACTGTTTCAGCTTATCTCTCGACACATAAGGTGTCGCTGCACATTTTTATGCTCACGAGTCGGAAAAGGGGTTTTATTACCGTGTGCATTTATTTTAGAAATGTGTTGTATTGATTGTACTTTTTTATGACCATTTACGGTTAACAGTTTTAATTGCGTAGTTTATTTTATTCATTTTTTTTTTAATGTGTGTTTAAAAGTTGAGAAAATATTTGCGAAAATAAATGTTTTTGTCGTAAAGTGAAATTAATGTTGGTTAAATATTATTTTTTTTAGCATATTTGATTGCAAAATATTTCTTAGAAGTAATGTTTTACATTATTGATTTAATGTGTTTAAGCAACAAACTCACTATATTATCAACAGCTCTAAACTATGATATTTAATATTGTGTAATTTAACCATAATTTTTTTCAATACTGTTTTGAATCTATTGCACTATTGTAGAAGGTAGTACAAAAATAATTTTGAATAAAAAAAAACGCTGCGTAAAAATTTGTATTCGATCATTTTGTTTGTTATATAAAGTTAGTTAAAACTTGATTTTGAATTATGTTTACTGGTTATTATAAAGCTATTGAAAATCATAAAATTAATGTAATGTTTTCTTTTAAATATAATTTATGAGAAATAGATATTTATTGAAAACAATAATATAAAACTAAAAAATCAAGTTCATTGAAAAAAAATTATTTCATTATTAGTATTAAAGTTAATATCGTCTAAGTCAACGGATCCAAAATTCTTCAGGATACGGAACCCTAAATGATCGACCTTTTTTTAGCGGAACTGCGAAACTTAGAATAAATTTCATTAGCAATTTTGAAAAATATTAATAAACTAAAAACAATTGTTAATACTATTTTGAATCTATTACAATATTGTAGAAACTGGAACACAATAATTTTGAATAAAAAAACATCACGTTGAAATTTGTATTTGACAATTTTATTTGTCATATAAAGGTAGTTTAAATTTGATTTTGAATTATGTTTACTGGTTATTCTAAGGTTAAAAAAATCACAAAAAATAATGTAATGCTTCTTTTTTAAAAGAAAATTTTATTCAAGAGAAATAGATATTTATTTAAAACAATAATTTAAAACTAAAGACTTAAGTTCATTGAAAAAAATTATTTCATTATTAGTATTAAAGTTAATATCATAAATAAGCGGATCCAAATTTCGTTCGGTTATGGAACCCTGAATTATTGACCTTCTTTTAGCGGAACTACGAAACTTCATTAGCAATTGTAAAAATTATTAAAACTGAAACCAATTAGGGGTGAGTCGGGTAGCCCCGCTCACTTAAGGAGTATTGCTTATATTTCTGTATAATATTGAGTAATAATCAATATTTTTGTATGTTTCTATTGTTTGACCATATAATTAAATAATGCAAAGAGAATAAACCAAAAAAAGAATAGTTTAACTTAAAAAAATAGAAATTTAAAAAAACATGTTTTTCAGCTCTTTTCAAAATGCGTCGGGTAGCCCCTCCCAGTTACAAAAATTATGTTTTTTGGCTGTTTTTTCAAAAGTAAATGAAAGTGACCAATGTATTGACAATAGATAAACCTCATTTATCATTTTTATCAAAAAATTATTTTATTTATTACATATTTATGTACTTTTAGTGAATTCTATCATTTAATAACAATCATTTAATAACAACAATATTTGTTGTTAAAAATGCATATAACATTCAAATTTGAAGCAATAAAATAATAATCTTTGCAACCATACATTTATCAACGAAATAAAATTGGGCGGTGATACCTGACATTCATGTGAGCGGTGCTACCCGAAATTCAATTTTTTTGTAAATTTGTAATTACTCGAACAATTTTTCAAAAATAAACTTCTTTCTTCGTGCAAATTAAACCTAAGACTACATACTTTAATGCTGTATGTATAGAAAAAATTATTTTATAAGTATTAAAATGAAGTTTAAACGAAACATTCAACCAATTTTTCTTAACTTCATGAATACTGTATTCAACATATTTTCAAAACTATTGTTTACCATGTTAACAGCTGCATAAATACTTGAAACTTTGAAAATAATCTCTTTTTAATATAACAATTAATGTCCGATGGCACATTGACTTGAGAAAATATTCTATACATATGAAATTGTCGTTGGGCGGGGGTACTCGCTGGGCGGAGCTACCCGACTCTCCCCTATGTGTTTTTAAAACTTGATATTTTATTAATTATTTTTAAAATATTTAATGAATAAGTGAAGATGGAAAATATTCTCATTGTGGAATTTGAACAATACGGGTCTTAAAAATTAGGTTTAATGTCAGGCCGTAAAATTTACAGGCTTAAAGTTCATTATTGGATTTTTTGTTTGAATAAACTAAAAATATGATCTAAAATGCAGCGTTAAAATAAAAACAAAAAATGACAAAAAATAAACGTTGATGACATTTATCAGATCAACGTTAAGTAACTAATGGAAAATTTATTGGATATACATTTTATAACAGGGTTTCGTAGCCGTATTGTTCTAACTCTCGCAACTCCTGTGACCTTTCCATAGAACCCATGGGTTCCACGTAACAAAAATTTTGAACTGCCGGTCTAAGCAAACATATGAGTTGTTAATTTTCTTTTGAAAAATATATAAATTATGAATTTACGCGTTCAAAAAACAGATAGCTCTTGTGGTATTTTAAATAATTTACTAAAAATTTCTAAAAATCCTGATACTAACCAACCTTCTTTTGCACTACATTTTTGTACTTTCTATAAACGTTCCTCTGATAAAATCATTCAACACTATTACTCAGTCAGTTTGGGTTTTTTTAGGATGTCCTTTAATACCTTCTTCCCCAAACTATTCAATTACTGAATAAATAAGTTCACTACAAATACATACCCGGATAGTATATTGTGTTAAGCAAACATACATACTTCAGACACAATGCTGTTTAAAAAAACATTTATTTAAAACTGACATTGAATAGTTAAACATATAATGTTAGTTAAAATGTATTTGTTAAATGAATTTTTTAAATTTTTTGTTTAAAAGAATTCATTAAGATAAAAAATGTTTTTGACAAAGTGAAAAAAAAAAGAAAATTAATAAAGACAGAAATTTTATTAAATACATAGCATCACATACAACACTGTAAAAAGTTCTGGATAAAATTACGGTATAAAATACCGGCCGATGGATGCATCATCCGTAAAATCCATTTTACTGTGAAATATTATACCGTAATTTGTACAGTATTTGTATTTGTAAAGTACAGTAATTTGTATTTGTACAGTAAATCTATTTAATTAGTGATTCAGTAATTTCACGATAATTATTACTGTAAAAACAAAGGTATTTTAGATTACGATTTTTCGTTCCGTAACATGATTCGAACCGAAATGTTTCACCGTGTATAACAGTGTCATTTGAAATCAGGAATATTTAATTAAAATTTATATTTCACAATTAAACATATGCTAATTATAATAAATATGTCAAAAGTAATTTTTTTTTAATTTTACGTTCAGAAGTTTATGAAAAACTTGAAGCTAATAAAATATTTCCGATGAATTGAAAAGTAAGAAAAACAGTGTATCTTAGAGAGTATGTATAACAACACATAAGTCTATAATTAGAAGCATATATTACAACGCATAACATGCCATTTTAAATGAGATACATTTAATTGAAATCAAAATTGCACAATTAAACATATAATGTATGCTAATATAAGCAAGTTGAGGCAATATTTTTAAATTTCCCCTCTTATAAAAACCATGAGGCTGAGCAATTTTTTCGGAGTGCAAAATAAAAAAAATAAAAAATAAAATATTTCAAATACCAAACGTATGCAACTGGACTTACTCTCATAGATTTCAACGCATGCAATTCCATTTCAAATGAGATAAATTTAATATAAATTAGCATTACATAGTTGAACGAACATACAATGTTCGTTCAACTAAACGTCTACGTTAAAACTTTTTAAAAAAAAATAATATATGAAAAAGTTTTAATTTTTTTTGACTAAGTGAAAAATAACGAGAACAGAAAGTATATTACATACATTGCTAGAATTGTACCTAAAATTTTCAACACGTACAATACCACATTACACAATTAAACAGAAAATGTTAGCGAAACTGTACATGTTAAATTTATCCTTTCTAATTCATTTAAAAAGCAGATGTTTTTCGCTAGACAGCAAAAAGATCAATAAAAATAAAGCGGTAGCACACAAAAAAAATAATGGGTATATGTCTGAAAATTAAGAATCATTTTTCCCAAAATCACCAGCAAAAATGTCAAATACACAATTTTAAATGCCAATTATCTTTGCCAAAAGTCACCGTACATTCCAGTTGAAAATGTCCTGTCTTTTTCTTTCCAAAAACCCATTATTCAAGAACCAATTACTAGTAAGAGAATAGAAGTCATAAAAATAAAAATAAAAACAAATCAAAAACAAAAATAAACAGTCCTTTGTTAAAATACTCACACTTAATCTTATCAATCACCATCGGTTTATTTTTAATACCGCTTTTTAACATTTCAATCCTCCAAAGCTTTTTACTTAAATAGAATAAAAATGCTGGATAATATTTCTTATTCAAAACCCTATTTTTTTTTCCTCACGTGAATTCAAGACAAACAGTATAAAAATCAAAAAGACTTCTGTACCATTTGTTAAGACTTGTTTTGACAAGCTGCAAAAAAGTCGCTTTTCGATTATTTTTCTATTTATTCATATATCCCCACCGTTCGTAATTATTTGCACAAATCCAGACACTTAACGAAAAAAACATTAAAAAAAAACTGCAATATATTTTAAAACTCGTGTTGACACATCGTACAGTGCGCCAACAATTTTATCCCTTTTTGGCGAGAATAAATAAGAACAAATTGTCTTCTGAAGAAGAGGCCGTTTATATTTATTCAGTTTTTACTCTCGATTCGTCTATGTCTGCAACTTGTTCTGTAGATTCGTCGTTCGCCAGGTTCCAAGTGTTATTTGTTTATTAAATTATGGGTTCTGAAACGTTTTTTTCTCTTTATTAAATTGACTCCGAGAGAAATATTTTTTCGATTTTATTTTAATTCACGGTTCTATTTTTTTTCCGTTTTGACTCAGAAATCTTGACATTTGTTTGGGAATTTTATTTGATATGTTATAAAAAGAAAACGGAGCATTTTTACAAACTGAAGTATTATGAAGTTTGAAAATAGATTGAAAATATTTGATGCGTGCGCGAAAAGTTTTCCGTCTCGATTTAGGCTGTAAAACTTTTAAAAACTATTTTTCCACTGTAGCACACGTTTTGTTTTCTAACAGAAAGTGTTATAAAGTGTTTATTTCTTTTATATTAAAATAAATTTTACAATTATCGTTTGATTGAAAGCTTACATCTATACCACATATTTTATTCAAAATATACTAAAAATTGATTCAAATGCTAATTTAAAGAACATAAACTGAAATACTTAAATGCAAGAAAGTTCGATGTGAGTATTTCTGTGCTCTTCTCAAATTAAAGTATTCTAAAAGTGATTGAATTTCAGACGAATCATTATGTGATGAGTTTTCAGCAAATTAAAATGAATTTTTCATATTTATTACTCATTGTGTAATTTTAGCAAAGTCTGAGTTGCTATTAAGAATTTATTCAAGTTTTATTTTGTGTGTTATCTTAAGAAAAATAAACAAAAATTACTAAAACTGTACACTTCCCGAAGACAATATTAAATGGAGTTTCAAAGCTTTAAAAAAAACTGCGCTTCACTAATTTGTTTTACTGTAAGCCGCCTACTATCATAATCTAGATGTATTAAATATGATTCCAATACAATACAGTTTGATTAAATAAATAATACCAATAAAGTAAAGCGGTAAGATACCATAAAATAAGATTTTTCTTATTTATATATTTTTGAAGCGAATAAAAGCTTTTCATATAAAGCAGTTTGATTCTTGATAGCATATTTTTGAGCAATAAAATCCTATGTAAATCATAAAATCCTAAATTACTATGTAAACAATTAATTTTTAATAGAGGAATGCAACTTCCATTCCTTTCATTCCTTTTATAATCTTTTTCTGTAGATATTTTCCTTTTTTGAACTAAAAAAAATAAAGTCTTAAAAAGCCTTCATACAGAAGTTCTTTAAAAAAAAAACTACATAGCCTAAAGTCCGTATGAAAAGTTAACAAATTGTAGTAGTTTTGAGGGGAAAAACGAGGGAAAATTTCATCTTTCCGCATCCATTCTTGTTACAAGTAGTGTCAGTCCTTCACTCCTTTTCCCCATTTTCCTCTGATCCTTCCACCAAGGCTACTTCAAATTTAATAACAGTAAGGCGTAATTCGATTTTATTCGTCAAACCGCAGTCCGTAATTTGTCTCGACGGTCTACATTAAGCTCTCTTTTCCCAAGTCCTTTTCCTGTTTTTGTTTCTTTATCCCCCCTTAAGAAAATTCTTCCAGTTTTTGTCTTTTTGGAAAAAGAGTACATAGGTGCAAATAATTAAATAGGCCCCGGGGCGATTTCTACTGTTTTCAGGGTATGGAGCTCAAAGATTTAGATTTTGGTTTCCTTCTTTTTTTCTTTTTTTTTAAACTGTTTTACTTGTTTCTTTGTTTGGTACTGGAAAAGTGAGGGGCATAGCAAAATAATGATCTGAATTTTTGATATGAGGATATAAAATTTGGAGAAAAAAAAACTATGGCGTTTTTGTTTTTGCAAACATTTTAGTTAAATTTGCATTTGTCAGATTATAATATATACATTAATTACAATATACAATATTTGTTTGCTAGTATGGCTAATTTAAATTTCAAAAATAAGTTCTTGGCATATTTTATAGAAATAAATTGCATTTGCTTATTGAACTAGTTTAAAAATGAGCAGAAATTTATTTTTAAGAATACTAATGAATGAAACATTTATTTAAAAAAAAATCATCTTACAGAAAATTTAAAAAAAGAATTATATTTGAAATTTAAGTTGATACTAAAGTTTTTTTGTTTCAAATTTCATTAAATTGTACTTTTTAAAATTTTATATTTTTAAGTTACATTCTCTATTTATTTATTTATTTTATCACTTTTTTTGAAGAAAAAAGTTTAATAATAGGAGAAGATATCTTTTTCGTAACCTTTCACAAATCCTTGCAATTTCACTTCGAATATTTTTTTAAATTTTATTTAAATCTGAAATTATTCAAATGAGATGCATGTACTAAAAGTATTCTCCAATTACGTTTCATTCCTCTCCAATTATGTTTCTTGTACATTTATTTAACTCCACAAAATATTTTCAAACAACAAAACTTATCTTTCGTGTAGGACTTTAAATGAAACGTATTTGCGCTACATAGAAAGGAAAACCACGAAAATCTTCCTGTCTTACACGACGACTAAGAGTTTCTAACACGCGATCCAGCTACCACTAAGGATATCTCAGCCGGTACGAGTTGGAAATTGAGCATACTTTGAATCAAACAGCCATCCCTGGGATTCGAATCTGGGTCAATTCATTGAGAGGAGAGCGCTCCATCTCCTGATCCATCGCGACTCACGCGAAAGTATTGTGAAATAGTATCTTTTTGCTCGTAAATGGCTTTACAGATTGAAATCAAAAATTTCTTTCAAACAGAGTGTTTTGCAATCACCGTCATTATTACAAATTTTTAGAATTTTTGTCAAAATAAGTGTACAAATATTCACAAGCTGCAAATTAATAAGTAAGCTAGTAAATAGAAAATAATCTCAACAATATGAATATCTAAGAAAGGTGAAATTGAAAGAAAATCAAACCTGTTTGATTACCGAGGAAAATTCTGAGAAAGTTCAAAACGATTGTTTCAGTTTCGTTTGGCAATCATACAGGTTTATATATTTTTAATCTTATTTTTCTTAAGAGCGATACTTTGGATTTTATTAATATTTAATTTTTTTCTTACTGAAACATTAAGACCAATAAACATACTCCCTTCGCTTTTTTTTCCCTTTTTTTAAAAATGAGTAAAAAAATCCACTTTAAGGGCAGGGATTATGAAACACTATATTTTATGATAGGACAATATTTCTAAGAAAATGTTTATTAAAGTGTGAATTGGAAGGCAACAGAACGAAATATTTGAAAAAATTTCATTCAGCATTAGATTGATTACGATTGAAGTTAATAATGATGAAAAGCAAAATATTGTTAAAAAATAATTTTTAGGCGAATTTTCATTATAATTGAATTTTTAATTGTACCGAAATTCAAAAAAAGTCTACCTTAAATGTAATGATAATGTTCCCGTCATCGTACCCTTATATATTTTATAATATTTATAATATTTCTCTTATATATTATAATATTTCTCATAAAGTTTCTTTATAAGTATGAATTGTAAGCCAAATGCATCAGATTGAAATATTTAAAAAAAAATTAAGAAATTTATTCAGTAGGCGCTGATAACGTTTGAAAATGATGATAATAATAAAAATCTTGTTAAAAAATATATTTGTTTTAATCCCATTGCTTCGCAGATAAAGATCAGCAACAAAAGTATAAAACTACATGGCGTGGTTGAACCAGCATTTAGCCTTTATATGTAAATAATAACATTAAATACGAATTTCAGAAAACAAAATTCGAATTTTGTACTTTTATCGATCAATGCAATTCACTAAGAAAACAAGCTCCGATTTTTATTAGCTTAAAAAGGCACAATTACTCAATTGTAGCTTTGCCCTTTCTGCTGTATGCAATGTTTACACATTGAGTAAAAGTTTTCAAAGAATTAAACCTGTCTCTTTCTCGGAAAAAAGGATTTTACTTTACCGCACGTTCAAAACTTCATTCTAATTTAATTCTTTTTTCGAAAGGAATGGGTATTTTAAAGGGATAAACTTCAAGTTAAAAGCCTCGCTCTACCATCTGAACAATAGGAAGAGTCTTTTTGCGCTTTTCGGGAACTTGCATTGAATTGAGGTGCCTGGTAAATCGAGTTCAAGTTGAGGAAGTTTTCTCTCAAAATATTAGACGTACAAAAGTACATTATTTTCCTACTCTTAAATTTGTTTTGCCCTTTTTCCGAAACAAAAAAAAAGTTTTATTTTTTGGAATCAATTTTATTACCTTTTAGAAAATGTTCGAAATATTATTAGCTACTTTAATCTATTACGTTTTTTTTTTCATCTAAAATTTATTTTAAAATAGTTTTTTAAATCAGAATTAAAAATAATTTTGCAGATTTCTTGAATTTTTTAACCAAAATCATTGGTTTCAGTGAATTTAATTTGAGAATTATCAGAATTAAGTGGTTCAAATCTAATTTAGTAAAAACTCACGATTTCTGCAACACATAGCCACTGTATTTAATGTAATCAAATTTTATCAATATGTATTATGCGTGATCTATACAAAACAGATAATTATCAAGTTTAACATAATTCTTATCAATATTTATATATGTGATATATGAGAAACATATAGTCATCAAGTTTAACATAGTTAAGTCTTTTCAATATTTATATATGTGATCTATTAGAAATGGGATAGTCATCAAATTTAACTTAATTCAGTCTTATCAATATTTATATATGCGAATTATAATAAACAGAGAATCATCAAGTTTAACATAATTAAGTCTTATCAATATTTACATAAGTGATCTAAAGAAACAGAGAGTCATCAAGTTTAACATAATTAAGTCTTATCAATATTTAGGTATGTAATCTATAAGAAAAAGAGAGCCATCATTTTCAACATAATTAAGTCTTATCAATATTTATATATGTGATCGACAAGAAACAGATGTTCAACAAGTTTAACATAATTAAGTCTTATCAATATTTATATATGTGATCTAAAAGAAACAGGTAGTTATCAAGTTTAACCCTTTGCTCTTCTATGTTGCCTTTAAAGTGCCAGTCACCACTCTAACATTAAAAGTTTATAATTAATAACCACAATATTTTAAGAATTTAAAAAGAAATATATGAAAATACTGTATTATGTAATTTAAATGATTTAGTTAAAACAGCATTTTAAAGTACTCGGTGAGAAAAAGTTTAACACAATTAAGTGTTACCAAGATTTATATGTAAGTGATTGATAGGAAACAGATAGTCATCAAGTTTGCATAATTAAACCTTATCAACATTTAAGTATGCGTTCTATAAGAAACAGTTACTCATTCAGTGTTATAAAATCAAGTCTCATCAATACTTAAATATGCGACTTAAAAGGGACAGACATTAAATTTAATGTAGTTTAATCTTGTCAATATTTAAAAATGCAGGTTTGCTTTAAAGATACAGTTTTTCCAAAATTATTTCGAAACTTCATAGTTAGGAATGCAGGTACAACGTGTAATTTACTCTCTTGATTTATCAACGCATAATTCTGAAACATGAACAAATAAAATTTATAAAAATGGTTGTTGATTATTTTAGTTTTTATTCGCTTTTTAATAACGTAAAATAACACTTTTTGCAATATTTTTTTTTTTTTTGCCGAACCTCCAAATTAATTTAAAATAACAAACTTTCCCTAGAATTTCCCATAAATCTTCACCTTATAAAAAAATAATTAATTTTTTTTTAACAGCAAATCATTTTTCCACTTTAAAAACGCGTTTAACCTTCATTAAATTAAACTTAGAAAAAAATACGTTTTAGGCCTCGTTCAGGAAATGGATTTCTATTATGAAAACATGAAGAAAAAAATTTAAATAAAAGAAACCAGTGTAAAAAAAAATCTGCTAGGTATATATCGCTGAAATGAAACATACATTTTTAATGACTGATCTTCCTTCATGATAGCTGGTAAAAAAAAATTCCTTCAACCAAAAACCTCTGCTTCCATTTAACTTGTGATCAAACCGTCTAGTTAATGTGTCTTCTGAATTTATATTTTTTTACACCATGCCAAACCTTTCTTTATTTTTAAGTATTGGATAGGGGGGACACCTTACTCCTTCCCCTTTCCTTATTATCTGAGATTGCGGGTGTCAAACCCAGCTCGGCAACTCCATTTAATGTTCTTTGTTTTCTGTTACTTCGGCTTTTGTTTCATCGCTTTTCACAACCCTACCCCCACAGAAGCCTCCCCCCTCAACAATTTCCTGATCTCTTATGCCATGGTACGGATGCTTATCGGTAAGGCCAGAAGAAAATTAAAATTACACCAGCAGGGTTGTGAAGGAATAAGAAACGTTTGGTAAAAAAAAAAAACTGCAATGGAATATGTTGCCAAACCGTTGGAAAAAATATCATTAATTAATTATGAGTCATTGATCTAACGAAGAGGCAGAAGATGCGAGGTTTTTAGCGACAATCTTTAATTGAGTGAGCGTCGCTTGAAAAGAGGGTAAATCGGAATCTTTTTTCATCCTTCCTCCGGAGAAGTTTTTCATCACCCTATCTACTTCTTTCAGATGCTTCTTTTTTCATCTTCTTTATCTTTTAGTTATTTCTTCTTTATCTATATTGTTTTCTAGGTTGTGATTAATTAATATGTAGGGAACGAAAGATAGCGAAGATTCTAATGTCGTTTTCAAACGCTTGTACAGATGGTTTGTTCATTCGTGAAGATTTGAAGCGTGGATCGAATTTCTTAGTTTTTAAAACGGAAAAGGGTGTAAAACATAAAAAAATATATTAATAAAAGAACTTTTTTTTTATCAATTTTTTAAAACAGTTTTTTTTTGTTGTTGCTTTGTCTTGTAATCTGTCTAAATGGCTTGAGCGAGCTTTATTAAGCGTGTGTTCAGCGATTTAATCCTTTATGGGGAAACCACCGTCTGGCTAAACAAAGCTCAATCGTTGAAGATTGGCAACAGGGAATAAAACAGTGAAATCTGTATTGTTCTGTAATTAATCCCAGCCTAGAAAATAGCATAAAAAGTGATTTTCTCTTAGAACTTATAAAGATATTTTTGTTCGTTTTCTTTCGAATTTTTAATTACAATTTAAAGCGAAATACACCATTGTTTATTGTTTTATACTGAATTTACTTTTTTAAAAAGTACTAGACGAGAGACGATTTTTGATCTGTTATTATATTTTGTAATTTGATTGCGGTTTAAAGGGCCTTAATACTGCGCCACGGAGGATTTAGGAATAAAAAGGAATATATCGAATAATTGTTTCGTTTGAAATAAAACAAGGTTTGTTTTAATCAAATATTCTATGAATTGTATGTATCGTTTAAGTGTCTTCCATGTAATATACTGTTTTTCTGGAAGCAGCATCCTGGTAGAATTTGATTTAATATAGAATACAGCATTTTTTGCTAATAAATTATTTTGAGAAAATTTATCTTTCGTTTTGTGAGAGCAAAAACAAATTTATAGCTGATAAATAAATAAAATATTATTTTCTAATGCCATTTTATTTATTTATCGATTATCAATTAGTTATATTTGTTTTATAACCATAGTTGAACAGCAGACTCAATTTTGGGTTTACGACTACTGATATTCAACTCCGTAGCGTGCAACTCCATACCGATGCTCAAGTCACTTTTTTTAATCCAATCCAGAAGACAAGCGAACTCCTGGGTCAAATATTGGAAAAAATTTGAATTCCCGGAGAGATTTTTTGATGGAACTAACCCACATTTGCGTTACAGGGAGAGGGAAGCCACCCACGGTTAGCCTGATTGCAAGGGGGCTTTAGTCTATGATCTAACTACCACTGCGCATATATTTCGTCAGCACTATGGTTGGTGCCAGATGGGTGCAGAATCCGTATCGGGGTACCAGCTGGGTGCAGAATCCGTATCTGGGATTCGAACCTGGGTTACCTGATTGGGAGACGAACGCTCTAACCCCTGAACCACCACGGCTTATCAATTTGTTATAAGTTATGTCAGGACTTCACAAGAATAAAATGTAGCGAGGCTGGAAAAAAACCACACAAATAATGCAGAAAACAAGGTACAGGGTACATCACCAATAACAAATATTAAAAAAAATAAAAAAATAAATAAAATTTAAAAAAATTAAATCGAGAAGAGGCTGGCTTTTGATTTTGTAGAAAGAAATTTGTTTTGGAAGTATTTTAAATGCGGCTTACTAAAGGTATGTATGATACTTTAAAAAAAAATGTATGCATTACATTTAGGACAGCAATAAATTTCCTTTTTAATTACATCATTGGCAATTCGGTTGGTTTGGAATCTGGTTGTTTGCTTACTATTTTACTTTTCTCTAAACTATACTATTTTACTTTTCTCTAAACTATACTATTTTACTTTTCTCTAAACTATACTATTTTACTTTTCTCTAAACTATACTATTTTACTTTTCTCTAAACTATACTATTTTACTTTTCTCTAAACTATACTATTTTACTTTTCTCTAAACTATACTATTTCACTTTTCTCTAAACTATACTATTTTACTTTTCTCTAAACTATACTATTTTACTTTTCTCTAAACTATACTATTTCACTTTTCTCTAAACTATACTATTTTACTTTTCTCTAAACTATACTATTTTACTTTTCTCTAAACTATACTATTTCACTTTTCTCTAAACTATACTATTTTACTTTTCTCTAAACTATACTATTTTACTTTTCTCTAAACTATACTATTTTACTTTTCTCTAAACTATACTATTTCACTTTTCTCTAAACTATACTATTTTACTTTTCTCTAAACTATACTATTTTACTTTTCTCTAAACTATACTATTTCACTTTTCTCTAAACTATACTATTTCACTTTTCTCTAAACTACACTATTTTACTTTTATCTAAAACTAGCTAGATATTTCTGAAAGTCTACTTCAAGTAATACACAAATTTCTTTAGTTGTACTCCCATCGAAAAGAACAGAAAAAACGTCTTGGAGCCGAAAGGAAAGATAGTAGTAAAAAAGCAATGCATATAGTATCTCAAACATTCTTTACCAACATTCGTTTTTCCTCTTTCAATGGAATTCTCGGATACTTTTAAACCAAATCAGTCATCTTTTCCGTCTTGAACGTATCGACACTTCCATCTTAAGCGATTATTTATATCTGTAGACTTCATAACTTCCAGTCATCGACTCCACGCCATAACTCTAAATTATTTGCTTCGCTTCCTCAATAAGTTGGCGATATTTTTTATTCCTTCTCTCCCTGGGTGTTTCTCTCTGAGGGTGGTTGAGATTAAGTGTCTGGATGGAACAAGTGTGATGGGTATAAGAAGAGAAAAGCAGTTTTCTGTTGCAGCTGAAAGATGGCTCACTACATTTCTTCTGGACATAAGGCTGAACGATTGACAGTACTCGCCAAGACGATGATTGTAGTTATTTAGTCAGTAGGGGGTGAGATACTATTCTTATATTTCTAGTTTTTTTTTCCACAGGGAGATTCAATACAATTTTCATTTTATTTCTTTTCTTTTTCTCGTCTACTAATATATTTCCGAAACAACCACCATTGATTTATATCTTTAGAATCCTTATCGAAAAGGAAATTAATAAAATCTACACAAGCAACTAATTTTTGTTTCATTTCTTTTTTGGTGTCTACTAATGTATTTCCGAAACGACCACCAATAATGTATATTTTTTTCTTATCAAAAAGGAAATTAATAAAATCTACACATGCAACTAATTTTTGTTTCATTTCTTTTTTGGTGTCTACTAATATATTTCCGAACCCACCAACTTTAATTTACAGTTTTAGTACAATTATCAAAAAGGAAATTAATAAAATCTACACAAGGAACAAATTTTTGTTTCATTTCTTTTTGTTTTTGGTGTCTACTAATGCATTTCCGAAACAAACACCATTAATGCATATTTTTAGAATTATTATCAAAAATGGAATTTAAAAAATATATATACACTTAAGTCCTGGGGTTAATATCTGGTGTTCAACTCTCAATGGCGGCTTGAAGCTCAGCCTACGTTAGATTGATGGGTAACAACTTGCCTGGGAAGTAAAGGCGGTTAAGACGTAATTCTGACCACACTTCCAGAATTATGCCGTTGGTCTCGAAATTGAGAAGGCTTAACAACCTTGACCCACCCCCTTTTAGGCTCCCATCGGAAATATATAACACTTTACTTTGGTAATAGTTTAAAATAAAGTCTTTGGTAGTTATTTAAAATAAAAGATATTAAAATAAATTTTGACATCAAAATATACTTTAATTGTTTGAGTTTTCAGTAGGGTAAAATTGCATTTCTAGCGAGTTTTCTTGATTATCACACTTTTTTCTTCAGCTGTATTTATTTCCTCCATAAAACTGTGAGGCAGACTTTTTAAAATCGATATATAAAAATTAAAGAATATTTGCATTTATTTTTTACCATATTTGTTAAAACAAGAAAACTTCATGAAAATTAGTTTTACATTCAACAATGTAATTAGTAACAATTCTTTGAAGAGGTATTCGACCTTTTATGCACATAAACTTGCACAAATCATTGTAATTTTAATTGCAAGAAATCGTTTAAGATGCTAAAAAAAGGATTTAAATCTTTATCATTTGAAAGGAGAGGAATTTTTTTTTAATTTACTTATATATTTTTATTTTACTGCTTATTTTCTACTGAAGTTCAAAAAGAAAAAAATTTTAAAATTTCCTCATTTAAAACCAGATGGCTTACATTTTAGATTTTAAGTACAAATTTAAATAAGTTTAAATGAAACAAATGTAGTTATATTGTTTAGAGAGTAAATGAAATAAAAATTATTTGCAAATTTTATCTCTTTCTATAAGTACAAAAAGAGCTCGTCATTTAAACATTAATTTTTCAATTTATTTCGACGCTACATTGTACATTTTTCTGTTTGTAGAATTAATTTTTCTAATGAAATTTCAATTTTTAACAAATGCGTTGTATTTTGTTTAATACCATTTTTATGAATGAAAGCAAAATTTCTTCGATGTTCTGAGATTCAAAATTTCATAACGTTGTTTTAGGATTAAGTCACTGAATCCTAAAACAACTTTTAGAGTACGTGCCTGTTCAGATTTACGATTTTTATGAATATAAGCAACAGCTACCAAATATTTAAACATCGTTCAGAATACAATCTTGCTTCGAAATATATAATTTTCATGATGAAAGCAATAATCTTACAAAAATAGTCCAGATAAATGTGCCTGTTCCAAGATCTCCCATTTTCACA